>NW_028227256.1:13495430-14158763 GCF_978045245.1 Mus caroli
GTAGACCAAAAGAGCAAGTTCCAGGTTTAGTGAGAGAGCCTGTCTCAACGCATAGGAGAGATGCAATAGAGGATGCAATATTGTCCTTCTCTAGTCTGCATGTGCCCACACACACATACAGTACTAACATATTCAACCATGAAAAAAAAAAAAAAAACCAATGCCTTCAAATTTGCCATAACCAGATTTGAGCAGTTCAGGTAGGGTGGACTCATAATCACAAGTAGTGTCTCTCCCAGTCTTCTCTCTTTTTTTTTTCTTTTTGCTGTTTTTTTATTAGATATTTTTTCATTTACAATTCAAATGCTAACCCGAAAGTCACCTATACCCTGCCCCTGCCCTGTTCCCCAATCCACCCACTCCCATTTCCTGGCCCTGGCATCCCCCTGTACTGGGGTATATGATCTTCACAAGACCAAGGGCCTCTCCTCCCATTGATGGCCAACTAGGCCATCCTCTGCTACCTATGCAACTAGAGACACAGCTCTGGGGGGTACTGGCTAGTTCATATTGTTGTTCCACCTATAGGATTGCAGACCCCTTTAGCTCCTTGGGTATTTTCTCGAGCTCCTTCTTTAGGAGCCCTGTGTTCCATCCAATAGATGACTATAAGTGTCTACTTCTGTATTTGCCAGCCACTGGCATAGCATCACAAGATATAGCTATATCACATGAAAAGTTGAAACAGCAGCATCAATAACACCACCACCAACAACAACAATTTATACCATCGTTTTCAGAACACCCCCCCCTTCCTTTATCTAGAGCTCCAGGCAGGGTGGAGAGCCAACCAATCAGAGGGGTTTTGCAGTATGTTGCTTAGTAATTTCGTCACACAGATGGTTTTTAGTGTGGGAGTCAACCCTCTTGCTTATTGATGCTATGTGGCGCTAGGCTTATCTACTATGGATTTAGAATGAGGTTCCACAGCTCAGCAGGCTCCTGCAGAACCAGCTTCTCTATTTCAAGAAGAGACTGTGTGTCTTTGAGAGCTGTTCAGGTTTTATTCTGTCCTGCCTGGCCTTCCAGCAATTTTGTAAGCACACAGTTTCCTACATTGGATCCTGTTCTGCTTTGACTAACACCGAAGTCGATCTTATTTTCTGCAATTGATCCCTGTCCAATGTGCCTTTCATCCAATTTGGAGATATTAGTGGCATACTTTCTCCACAAAATTTCCACTTACTTCCAACTACCCTGTACTATTTCCTAGAGAAGCTGAGTTATTATACCGCCCATTTTCAACGTCTTTTAATTTTGTCTAAACGTACACATTATATCTCAAATGTACTCTAAGATTTGGACTTTGTCTTATTTACATTCATAAGACTGATAATAATTTCTTCACTAATTTTGTTTCTTAAAATGTTACTTTTCACAGAAAATAGTTTTCTTAAATAAAGTATTACCTTAAAAAATAAAAGATATAGCTATATTAAGGTCCTGTCAGAAAAATCTTGCTGGCATATGCAATAGTGTCTGGGTTTGGTGGTTGTATATGAGATGGATCCCTGGGTGGGACAGTCTCTGGAAGGTCCTTTATTTCAACTCAGCTCTGAAACTGGTGTTTGTAACTCCTTCCATGGATATTTTGTTCCCCATTCTAGGAAGGAACGAGGTATCCACACTTTGGTCTTCCTTTTTCTTGGGTTTCATGTGTTTTGCAAATTATATCTTGGGTAGTCTAAGATTCTGGGTTAATATCCAATTATTAGTGAGTGCATATCATGTGTGTTCTTTTGTGATTGGCTTACCTCACTCAGGATGATATCCTCCAGATGCATCCATTTGCCTAAGAATTTAATGAATTCATTGTTTTTAATTGCTGGGTAGTACTCCATGGTATAAATGGATCATCACATTTTCTGTATCCATTCCTCGGTTGATGGATATCTGGGCTCTTTCTAGCTTCTTGCTATTATAAATAAGGATGCTATGAACATAGTGGAGCAGGTGCCCTTATTACAAGTTGAAGCATTTTCTGGGTATATACCCAGGAGAGGTATTCCTGGGTCTACTGGTAGTACTATGTCCAATTTTCTGAGGAATCACCAGACTGATTTCCAGAGTAGTTGTACCAGTTTGCAATCCCACCAAAAATGGAGGAATGTTCCTCTTTCTCCACATTCTCACTGGCATCTGCTGTCGCCTGAATTTTTGATCCTAGCCATTCTGATTGGTGTGAGGTGAAATCTCGGTTGTTTTGATTTGCATTTCCCTGATTAATATGGATGTTGAACATGTTTTCAGGTGCTTCTCAGCCATTCGGTATTCCTCAGTTGAGAATTCTTTGTTTAGTTCTGTACGCCATTTTTGATAAGGTTATTTGATTTTCTGGAGTCCAGCTTCTTGAGCTCTTTGTATATATGGGCTATTAGCCCCCATCTGATTTAGAATTGGTAAAGATCCTCTCTCAATCTGTTGGTGGCCTTTTTTTCTTATGGACAAGTGTCTTTTGCTTTATAGAACCTTTGCAGTTTTATGAGGTCTCATTTGTCAATTCTCAACCTTAAAGCACAAGCCATTGAAGTTCTGTTTAGAAATTTTTCCCCTGTGCCCATATCTTCCAGGATTTTCCCCACTTTTTCCTCTATAAGTTTCAGTGTCTCTGGTTTTATGTGGAGTTCCTTGATCCACTTAGACTTAAGCTTTGTACAAGGAGATGAGAATGGATCATTTCACATTCTTCTACATGATAACCGCCAGTTTTACCAGCACCATTTGTTGAAAATGCTGTCTTTTTTCCACTGGATGGTTTTACTTCCCTTGTCAAAGATCAAGTGACCATAGATGTGTGGGTTTATTTCTGGGTCTTCAATTCTATTCCATTTATCTACCTCTCTATCACTGTACCAGTACCATGCAGTTTTTATCACAATTGCTCTGTAGTACAACTTGAGGTCAGGCATGGTGATTCCACCAGAGGTTCTTTTATTGTGGAGAATAGTTTTTGCAATCCTAAGATTTCTGTTATTCCAATTGAATTTGCAAATTGCTCTTTCTAACTCTGTGAAGAATTGAGTTGGAATTTTGATGGGGACTGCATTGAATCTGTAGATTGCTTTCGGCAAGATAGCCATTTTGACTATTATTACTGCCAATCAATGAGCATGGGAGATCTTTCCATCTTCTGAGATCTTAGATTTCTTTCTTCAGAGACTTGAAGTTCTTATCATACAGATCTTTCACTTCCTTAGTTAGATCGACACCAAGGTGTTTAATATTATTTGTGATTATTTGTGAAGGGTGTTTCCCTAATTTCTTTCTCAGCCTGTTTATCCTTTGTGTACAGAAAGGCCATTGACTTGTTTGACTTAATTTTATATCCAACTACTTCACTGAAGCTGTTTATCAGGCTTAAGAGTTCTCTAGTGGAATTTTTAGGGTCACTTATATATACTATCATATCAGCTGCAAAAAGTGATATTTTGACTTCCTCTTTTCCAATTTGTATCCCTTTGATCTCCTTTTGTTGTCGAATTGCTCTGGCTAGGACTTCAAGTACTATGTTGAATAGGTAGGGAAAAAGTGGGTAGCCTTGTCTAGTCCCTGATTTTAGTGGGATTGCTTCAAGTTTCTCTCCATGTTGGCTACTGGTTTGCAGTATATTGCTTTTATTATGCTTAGGTATGGGCCCTGAATTCCTGATGTTTCCAAGACTTTTATCATGAAGGGGTTGTGGACTTTGTCAAATGCTTTCTCAGCATCTAATTAGATGATCATGTGGTTTTTGTCTTTGAGTTTGTTTATATAGTGGATTACGATGATGGATTTCTGTATATTAAACAATCCCTGAATCCCTGGGATGAAGCCTACTTGATCATGATGGATGATCATTTTGATGTGTTCTTGGATTCGGTTTGCGAGGATTTTATTGAGTATTTTTTCATCGATAGTCATAAGGGAAATTGGTCTGAAGTTCTCTTTCTTTGTTGGATCTTTGTGTGGTTTAGGTATCAGAGTAATTGTGGCTTCATAGAATGAATAGGGTAGAGTACCTTCTGTTTCTATTTTGTTGAATACTTTGAGAAGAACTTGAAGTAGGTCTTCTTTGAAGGTCTGATAGAACTCTGTACTAACCCATCTGGTCCTGAGCTTTTTTTTTTTTTTTTTTTTTTTTTTTGGTTGGGAGACTATTAATGACTACTTCTATTTCCTTAGGGATTATGGCACTGTTTAGATCATTAATCTGATCCTGATTTTATTTTAGTACTTGGTATCTGTCTAGAAATTTGTCCATTTCATCCAGGTTCTCCAGTTTTGTTGAGAATAGTCTTATGTAGTAGGATCTGATGATGTTTTGCATTTCCTCAGGTTCTGTTGTTATGTCTCCCTTTCATTTCTGATTTTGTTAATTAGGATACTGTCTTTGTGCCCTCTAGTTAGTCTGGCTAAGGGTTTATCTATCTTGTTGATTTTCTCAAAGAACCAGCTTCTGGTTTGGTTGATTCTTTGAATAGTTCTTTTTGTTTTCACTTGGTTGATTTCAGCCCTGAGTTTGATTATTTCCTGCTGTCTACTCCTCTTGGGTGAATTTGCTTCCTTTTGTTCTAGACCTTTTAGGTGTGCTGTCAAGCTGGTATTGTGTGCTCTCTCTCTTGTTTCTTTTTTAGGTGTGCTGTCAAGCTGTTATTGTGTGCTCTCTCTCTCTTGTTTCTTTTTGGAGGTACTGAGAGCTATGAGTTTTCCTCTTAGGACTACTTTCATTGTGTCCCATAAGTTTGGTTATGTTGTGGCTTCATTTTCATTAAACTCTAAAAAGTCTTTAATTTCTTTCTTTATTTCTTCTTTGACCAAGGTATCATTGAGTATTGTTCATATTCCAAGTGAATGTTGGCTTTTTATTATTTATGTTGTTGTTGAAGATCAGCCTTAGTCCATGATGATCTGATAGCATGCATGGGATAATTTCAATATTTTTGTGTCTGTTGAGGCCTGTTTTGTGACCAATTATATGGTCAATTTTGGAGAAGGTACCATGAGGTGCTGAGAATAAGGTATATGCTTTTGTTTTAGAATAAAATGTTCTGTAGATATCTGTTAAATCCATTTGTTTCATAACTTCTGTTAGTGTCCATGTGCCTCTAATTAGTTTCTGTTTCCAGGATCTGCACAATTGATGAGAGTGGGTTGTTGAAGTCTCCCACTATTATTGTGTGATTCAATGTGTCCTTTGAGCTTTAGTAAAGTTTCTTTTATGAATGTGGATGCCCTTGCATTTGGAGCATAGATATTCAGAATTGAGAGTTCATCTTGGAAGATTTTACCTTTGATGAGTATGAAGTACCCCCCTTGTCTTTTTTGAAAACTTTGGGTTGGAAGTTGATTTTATTTGACATTAGAATTGCTACTCCAGCTTGTCTTTGTACCATTTGCTTGGAAAATTGTTTTCCAGCCTTTTACTCTGAGGTAGCGTCTGTCTTTTTCCCTGAGGTGGGTTTCCTGTAAGCAGCAAAATGTTGGGTCCTGTTTGTGTAGCCAGTCTGATAGTCTATGTCTTTTTATTGGAGAATTGAGTCCATTGGTGTTGAGAGAAATCAAAGAAAAGTAATTGTTGCTTCCTGCCATTTTTGTTGTTAGAGTTGGGATTCTGTTCTTGTGGCTATCTTCATTTAGGTTGGTTGAAGTATTAATTTCTTGCTTTTTCTAGGGCATACTTTCCCTCCTTGTGTTGGTGTCTTCCCGTTATTATCCTTTGAAGGGCTGGATTCATGGAAAGATACTGGGTGCATTTGGTTTTGTCGTGGAATACTTTGGTTTCTCCATCTATGGTAATTGAGAGTTTTGCTGGGTATAGTAACCTAGGCTGGCATTTGTGTTCTCTTAGTGTCTGTATAACATCTGTCCAGGATCTTCTAGCTTTCATAGTCTTTGGTGAAAAATCTGGTGTAATTCTAATAGGTCTGCCTTTATATGTTACTTGACCTTTTTCCCTTACTGCCTTTAATATTCTATCTTTATTTAGTGCATTTGTTGTTCTGATTATTATGTGTCATGAGCAATTTCACTCTCTCTCTCTTTTTTTTTTTTGGAATTTCTTTTCTGGTCTACTCTATTTGTAGTTCTGTAGGCTTCTTGTATGTTCATGGGCATCTCTTTCTTTAGGTATGGGAAGTTTTCTTCTATAATTTTGTTGAAGATGGGAGTTTGTCAGATGTGGAGTTGGTGAAGATCATTTCCCATTCTGTAGGTTGTCATTTTGTCCTATTGAAATTATCCTTTGCCTTACAGAAGCTTTTCAATTTCATGAGGTCACATTTATTAATTGTTGAGCTTAGGGCCTGAGCTGTTGGTGTTCTGTTCAAGTTGTCTCCTGTGCCAATGTATACAAGGCTATTCTCCACTTTCTGTTCTATCAGATTTAGTGTATCCAGTTTTATGTTGAGGTATTTGTTCCACTTAGACTTGAGTTTTGTGCAGCATGATAGATGTGGATATTTGAATTCTTCCACAAGCAGATATTCAGTTAGACCAGCACCATTTGTTAAAGATGCCTTCTTTTTTTTCTATTATATAATTCTGGCTTCTTTATCAGAAAATCAGGTGCCCAAAGGTGTGTGGATTTATGTCTTGGTCTTTGATTTAATTCCATTGATCAATATGTCTGTTTTTATGCCAATACCATGGAGTTTTTATTACTATAGCTGTGTAGTATAGCTTGATACCTGGGATGGTGATTCCTACAGAAGTACTTTTATTGTATAAGATTATTTTAGTGATCCTGGACTTTTGGTTCTCCATCCACTTTGCTGAAAGTGTTTATTGGCTGTAGGAGTTCTCTGGTAGAATTTTGGGGATTATGCATACTATCATGTCATCTGCAAATAATATTTCCTTTCCAATTTGTATCCCCCTGCCTACTTTAGTTGTCTTAATTTCTCTAGCTAGAACTTTCAAGTACTATATTGAATAGATATGGAGAGAGTGGATAGATAGCCTTGTCTTGTCCCTGGTTTTAGTGGAATTGCCTTGTTTTTCCCCATTTATTTTGATGTTGGCTATTGGCTTGCTCTAAACTGCCTTTATTATGTTTAGGGATGTGCCTTGTACCCCTGATCTCTCCGACTTTTATCATGAAGGAGTGTTGGGGTTTTTTTTTGTCAAAAGCCTTTTCAGCATCTATTGATATGATCATTTGTGGGCTTTTTCCTTTCAGTTTGTTTATATGATGGATTCCATTGACAGATTTTCATATGTTAAGCCATTCCTGCATCTCTGGGATGAAGCTTACTTGGTCACAATGGTGGATTATCTTTTTGCTATATATTTGAATTTGATTTAGGTGTATTTTATTGATTATTTTTGCATCAATATTCCTGAGGGAAATGGATCTGTAATTCTCTTTCTTGGTTAAGGCTCTGTGTGGTTTGGGTATCACTGTGACCTCATAAAATGAATTTTGGCAATGTTCCTTCTCTTTCTATTTTATGAAATAATTTGAGGAGTATTGGTATTAGCTCTTCTAGTAGAACTCTATACTAAAACAGTCTGACCCTGTACTTTTTTTAACTGGGAGACTTAATGACTGCTTCTATTTCCTTAGGGGTTATAGGCATATTTATATTGTTTATCTAATCACAATTTAACTTTGGTAAGTGGTATGTATCAGAAAATTGTCCATTTCTTTTAGATTTTCCAATTTTGTGGAATACAGGTTTTTAAAGTATGACCTAATGATTCTTTGGATTTCCTCAGTGTTATGTCTTTCTTTTTGCTTCTGATTCTGTTAATTTAGCTATTCTTTCTCTGCCTGTTAGTTGGTTTGGAAAACCCTTTGTCTATCTTGTTGATTTTTTTTTTCAAAGAACCAACTCTGTATCACTGATTCTTTGTATTGTTCTTTTTGTTTCAATTTTATTGATTTCAGACCTGAGTTTGATTATTTCTTGCTGTCTACTCCTCTTGGGTGTGTTTGCTCCTTTTTTTTTTTTTTATATTTTTATTACATATTTTCCTCAATTACATTTCCAATACTATCCCAAAAGTCCCCCATAGCGCCCCCCCACTTCCCTACCCACCCATTCCCATTCTTTTGGCCCTGGCATTCCCCTATATTGGGGCATATAAAGTTTGCAAGTCCAATGGGCCTCTCTTTCCATTGATGGCCGACGAGGCCATCTTTCGATACATATGCAGCTAGAGACAAGAGCTCCAGGGTTCTGGTTAGTACATCATGTTGTTCCAACAATAGGGTTGCAGATCCCTTTAGCTCCTTGGGTACTTTCTCTAGCTTCTCCATTGGGAGCCCTGTGATACATCCAATAGCTGACTGTGAACATCCACTCCTGTGTTTGCTAGGCCCCGGCATCGTCTCACAAGAGACAGCTATATTTGGATCCTTTCAGCAAAATCTTGCTAGTGTATGCAATGGTGTCAGCGTTTAGAAGCTGATTATGGGATGGATCCCTGGATACGGCAGTCTCTAAATGGTCCATAGTTTCATCACAGCTACGAACTTTGTCTCTGTAACTCCTTCCCTGGGTGTTTTGTTCCCAATTCTAAGAAGGTGCACAGTGTCCACACTTTGGTCTTCATTCTTCTTGAGTTTCATGCGTTTATCAAATTGTATCTTATATCTTGGGTATCCTAAGTTTTGGGCTAATATCCACTTATCAATGAATACATATTGTGTGAGTTCTTTTGTGATTGTGTTACTTCACTCAAGATGATGCCCTCCAGGTCCATCCATTTGGCTAGGAATTTCATAAATTCATTCTTTTTAATAGCTGAGTAGTACTCCATTGTGTAAATGTACCACATTTTCTGTATCCATTCCTCTGTTGAGGGACATCTGGGTTCTTTCCAGCTTCTGGCTATTATAAATAGGGCTGCTATGAACATAGTGGAGCATGTGTCCTTTTTACCGGTTGGGACATCTTCTGGATATATGCCCAGGAGAGGTATTGCTGGATCCTCCGGTAGTACTATGTCCAATTTTCTGAGGAACCGCCAGACTGATTTCCAGAGTGGTTGTACAAGCTTGCAATCCCACCAACAATGGAGGAGTGTTCCTCTTTCTCCACATCCTCGCCAGCATCTGCTGTCACCTGAATTTTTGATCTTAGCCATTCTGACTGGTGTGAGGTGGAATCTCAGGGTTGTTTTGATTTGCATTTCCCTGATGATTAAGGATGTTGAACATTTTTTCAGGTGCTTCTCTGCCATTCGGTATTCCTCAGGTGAGAATTCTTTGTTCAGTTCTGAGCCCCATTTTTTAATGGGGTTATTTGACTTTCTGGAGTCCACCTTCTTGAGTTCTTTATATATATTGGATATTAGTCCCTTATCTGATTTAGGATAGGTGAAGATCCTTTCCCAATCTGTTGGTGGTTTTTTTGTCTTATTGATGGTTTCTTTAGCCTTGCAGAAGCTTTGTAGTTTCATGAGGTCCCACTTGTCAATTCTCGATCTTACAGCACAAGCCATTACTGTTCTATTCAGGAATTTTTCCCCTGTGCCCATGTCTTCAAGGCTTTTCCCCACTTTCTCCTCTATAAGTTTCAGTGTCTCTGGTTTTATGTGAAGTTCCTTGATCCACTTAGACTTGACCTTAGTACAAGGAGATAGGAATGGATCGATTCGCATTCTTCTACATGTTAACAACCAGTTGTGCCAGCACCATTTGTTGAAAATGCTGTCTTTCTTCCACTGGATGTTTTTAGCTCCCTTGTCGAAGATCAAGTGACCATAGGTGTGTGGGTTAATTTCTGGGTCTTCAATTCTATTCCATTGGTCTATTTGTCTGTCACTATACCAGTACCATGCAGTTTTTATCACAATTGCTCTGTAGTAGAGCTTTAGGTCCGGCATGGTGATTCCACCAGAGGTTCTTTTATCCTTGAGAAGAGTTTTTGCTATCCTAGGTTTTTTGTTATTCCAGATGAATTTGCAGATTGCACTTTCTAATTCGTTGAAGAATTGATTTGGAATTTTGATGGGGATTGCATTGAATCTGTAGATTGCTTTTGGCAAGATAGCCATTTTTACAATGTTGATCCTGCCAATCCATGAGCATGGGAGATCTTTCCATCTTCTGAGATCTTCTATAATTTCTTTCTTCAGAGACTTGAAGTTTTTATCATACAGATCTTTCACTTCCTTAGTTAGAGTCACGCCAAGATATTTTATATTATTTGTGACTATTGAGAAGGGTGTGGTTTCCCTAATTTCTTTCTCAGCCTGTTTATTCTTTGTGTAGAGAAAGGCCATTGATTTGTTTGAGTTAATTTTATATCCAGCTACTTCACCGAAGCTGTTTATCAGGCTTAGGTGTGGTCTCCCTTCCCCCCAGCCTGGAACCTGCCTGCTCTAGGGTGGAGCTACCGGCTCATTCGTCCTGCCACACCCACCGCTGGAACCTGACCTTGCTGCCTGAAGGCACACACGTGTTCGTCCTGCTACTGGACCCTGAGTTACTTGGCGGGAAATTGGGTTCCCTCCCCCTTCCTTTATAAACTGAGTGTCTGGAAATATTAAATTGAGTCTTGATCCGAATGTTGTCTTGACTCCATTGTTTCTTCCGCCCTATCTAGTTACCTCTCTTTGCAGGGAACTGCCATTCTCAGTTGAACCGTTCGTGTTGTGGACCGCGGGCGGGCCGCAACAGTTGGCGCCCGAACAGGGACCTGAAGAATGGCAGAGAGATGCTAAGAGAAACGATTGCTGTGTGGAGCTCCACAAGAAAGGAAAGAATCGTCGTATCGGAGGAGCATCGGAGCAACGGACAGGTACACATGCTAGCGCTAGCCTAAAAAATTTCAGTTTTGTAAAATGTTGCTGGGGATGCAGTAGGATACGAGCAAGTTTGAAGCAGTGCTGACCCAACACTGGTTCTGCTTGGGGTCAGCAGTTCGTAAATCGGAACTAGATACGGAGACAGGCGGTGTGCCGCAGTTTTTTTTTTAGAAAACTGCTTAGGTGGAAGAAAGAAGGGTTCAAAATCATGGATCAGGCAATTGTGTTTAGTTTTCAGGAGTTGCTTAAGGAAAAAGGAGTAAGGCTTGAAGTACAATTAGTAAGAAATTTTTTAGATAAGATAGATAGCTGTTGTCCATGGTTCAAAGAAGAAGAAACGATAGATTGTGGAACCTGGGAAAAAGTTGGTGAGGCCCTGAATATCGCTCAGACAGATAATTTTACCCTAGGTCTCTGGGCGCTTGTAAATGATGCTATAAAAAATGCAACTTCCCCAGGGCTAAATTGCCCTCAGGCGGAGCTTGTGGTATCTCAGGAGGAGTGCCTATCAGAGAAGGCCTCCTCAGGAAAAGATCTTCTTAACTCAAAAATTGATAATTGTGGAAACTCTGATGATGGACTGAATTTTAACAAAAATCACTCAGATAGAGGAATGGCCCATTACCCTAATGAGAATTGGTCCTCTTGCGAATCTCCCGCTCCACCCACAGTCACCACTTCGGGAGGTGCTACGCATAGGGACACACGGCTAATTGAGTTAGAATTTGAAATTAAGCTTCAGAGGCTGACTAATGAGCTTCGGGAACTAAAAAAGATCTCAGAAGCGGAGAAGAGTAACTCTTCTGTAGTTCACCAGGTGCCGCTAGAAAGAGTTGTGAGTCAGACTCGTGGGAAAGGACAGAATTCGTCTAATACGCTGGCCTTTCCTGTGGTCGAGGCAGTTGATCAGCAAGATGCTAGGACCAGACATTACCAGATCTTGGATTTCAAGTTGTTAAAAGAGTTAAAGGCAGCTGTTGTGCAATATGGTCCTTCAGCCCCATTCACTCAAGCATTACTGGACACAGTGGCGGAGTCAAACTTAACCCCCTCAGATTGGAAGACTCTGTCCAAGGCTACCCTGTCAGGAGGAGATTTCTTGCTTTGGGATTCTGAATGGCGAGACGCCAGTAAGAAAACTGCTGCTTCTAATGCTCACGCTGGTAACCCAGACTGGGATAGCAACATGCTTTTGGGAGAGGGTCCATATGAGGGACAGACAAATCAGATTGATTTTCCCGTTGCAGTGTACGTGCAAGTTGCGACAGCCGCACGCCGTGCTTGGGGAAAGTTGCCAGTTAAAGGAGATACTAGTGGAAGTTTAGCTAGCATTCGGCAGGGTTCTGATGAACCATATCAGGACTTTGTGGACAGGCTGTTGATCTTTGCTAGTAGAATCCTTGGAAGTCCAGACACAGGTAGTCCCTTTGTTATGCAGCTGGCTTATGAGAATGCTAACGCAGCTTGCCGAGCTGCAATTCAACCGCATAAGGGACAGACAGATTTGGCGGGATATGTCCGTCTTTGCGCAGACATCGGGCCTTCCTGCGAGTTCTCGCAGGGAACCCACGCGCAAGCAATGTTCTCGAGGAAACGAGAAAATAATGCATGCTTTAATTGTGGAAGTTTGGATCATTTTAGAAGTAATTGTCCTAAGACCAAGGTCACCAAAGGCTCACCTTGCCTTTACCTTATTTGTCCTAAACTTTTTGCAAACTGACATTAAAGGTCAGTCTGCAGCGGAACGCCACTGGCACCCAGTTACTTCTAATTTGAAACTAGCTTTAGCTTTACAATTTGCATCTAAATAAAGTACCTTGACTTCTCCAAACAGAAAATTTACATTACTACACTCTAATTGTTTAGTATTCTTCCTTCTCTCAAGCAGGTCAATCTACATTCTCCGGTTCTCCGCCCCGCCCCTAAGAGCAAACAGGTGGTTCTGCTAATCTCCCTTCCAGGGACATCCCAGCATGTGGCTTTTCAGTCTAAGATAAGATTTAGATTTACCAGGAGAGCTAGGGAAGTAGAAATTTCATATATATTTACAAAGATTAGTTCTTATTTTGATAGATATAGGCTTAGTCCCTTAACTAGCCTCTGGCTTTTCACCCTTGCTGTTACTGCAAGGTGTCCTTAGTTCCTCAGGCTACTGGGAATAACAGAGATGAAGAGGAAAGACTTTCAGCTCCTAGTTTAACCAAAATTAATGGTGTTAATACTGACGTAATTCTTGTCTAGGCCTTGCTAAATCTGAGGTTGACAAGTCTCACATAGAGACCTCGCAATAACTCAGAATTGCGATACTGATTCATAATCATATGAATACGGTATGGGTACCGCTTGGCGCAGGAGATCACTGCGGAGGGAAGGTCCAGTTTGACCGTTTCTGAGTTCCCTGTGCGACACACCTGATTTGAAAGAGGTTGGTATCTGACTCCAGCTAAACACTAAAAATACTTATGGCTCTGCCTCCCCTCCCCAAAAGATACCAAGAGCCACAGATGTGAGTTGTTACAATGCTCACGGGAGGAATCAGGCTAATGTCCACCCAAGTCAAGGTTAAGGCCCACTCATCTACGGATGAGAAAATCATTTGATCACCTCTGTTAAGCATTGCCTATTTAAACTTAATTAATAGGGGGGAGAGAGATTGGAGACCTTGCTGTTGTAAGAGCAGGCCCTTCACTGCCTCCCACCCAAAAAAAAATAAAAAAGCCAATTGGCCTTGTACTAGGAGCCAGCCAGTCTTAATTTCTTCTCACTGTTTCCCTGCCTTTCACCCAAAATTGTGGTTAATTATCAGTTCAGTGTTATTCTAAAATTGTTTAGCTAAACTCAGCCAGGGTTCCAACGCCCTACTTAAAAGGCAAACAGGTAGCTACCTATTCAGCACTAATTAGCATTATAAAGTCAGAGCCTACAGCCCAGTGCTGGTATTTCAGTCAGTGCTTTTAAGACAGTCTCAGCCAGATACAGTTTACCATTAGAATAGTTAGGGAATCCCACGGAAATAGGTTTTTTCTTTAGCCCTAGGAACTCAGGCAGAACTATTGAACATAGATAATTTTTCTGCCACAGGCCACCCCTTTTATTTTATTTTTTTTTGTTATCTAATGGGGGGAAATGTGGTCTCCCTTCCCCCCAGCCTGGAACCTGCCTGCTCTAGGGTGGAGCTACCGGCTCATTCATCCTGCCACGCCCACCGCTGGAACCTGACCTTGCTGCCTGAAGGCACACACGTGTTCATCCTGCTACTGGACCCTGAGTTACTTGGCGGGAAATTGGGTTCCCTCCCCCTTCCTTTATAAACTGAGTGTCTGGAAATATTAAATTGAGTCTTGATCCGAATGTTGTCTTGACTCCATTGTTTCTTCCGCCCTATCTAGTTACCTCTCTTTGCAGGGAACTGCCATTCTCAGTTGAACCGTTCGTGTTGTGGACCGCGGGCGGGCCGCAACACTTAGGAATTCTCTGGTGGAATTTTTAGGGTCACTTATATATACTATCATATCATCTGCAAAAAGTGATATTTTGACTTCTTCTTTTCCAATTTGTATCCCTTTGATCTCCTTTTGTTGTCGAATTGCTCTGGCTAGGACTTCAAGTACAATGTTGAATAGGTATGGAGAAAGTGGACAGCCTTGTCTAGTCCCTGATTTTAGAGGGATTGCTTCAAGCTTCTCACCATTTACTTTGATGTTGGCTACTGGTTTGCTGTAGATTGCTTTTATCATGTTTAGGTATGGGCCTTGAATTCCTGATCTTTCCAAGACTTTTATCATGAATGGGTGTTGGATCTTGTCAAATGCTTTTTCCTCATCTAACAAGATGACCATGTGGTTTTTGTCTTTGAGTTTGTTTATATACTGGATTACGTTGATGGATTTCCGTATATTGAACCATCCCTGCATCCCTGGGATGAAACCTACTTGATCAGGATGGATGATTGTTTTTATGTGTTCTTGGATTCGGTTAGCAAGAACTTTATTGAGGATTTTTGCATCAATATTCATAAGGGATATTGGTCTGAAGTTTTCTATCTTTGTTGGGTCTTTTTGTGGTTTAGGTATCAGAGTAATTGTGGCTTCATAGAATGAGTTGGGTAGAGTACCTTCTGTTTCTATTTTGTGGAATAGTTTGTGAAGAACTGGGATTAGATCTTCTTTGAAGGTCTGATAGAACTCTGCACTAAACCCATCTGGTCCTGGGCTTTTTATAGTTGGGAGACTATTAATGACTGCTTCTATTTCTTTGGGGGATATAGGACTGTTTAGATCATTAACCTGATCTTGATTCAACTTTGGTACCTGGTATCTGTCTAGGAACTTCTCCATTTCATCCAGGTTCTCCAGTTTTGTTGAGTATAGCCTTTGGTAGAAGGATCTGATGGTGTTCTGGATGTCTTCAGGATCTGTTGTTATGTCTACTTTTTCATTTCTGATTTTGTTAATTAGGATGCTTTCCCTGTGCCCTCTAGTGAGTCTGGCTAAGGGTTTATCTATCTTGTTGATTTTCTCAAAGAACCAGCTCCTTGATTGGTTGATTCTTTGAATAGTTTTTCTTGTTTCCACTTGGTTGATTTCACCCCTGAGTTTGATTATTTCCTGCCGTCTACTCCTCTTGGGTGAATTTGCTTCCTTTTGTTCTAGTGCTTTTAGGTGTGTTGTCAAGCTGCTAATGTGTGCTCTCTCTAGTTTCCTTTTGGAGGCACTCAGAGCTATGAGTTTTCCTCTTAGAAATGCTTTCATTGCGTCCCATAAGTTTGGGTATGTTGTGGCTTCATTTTCATTGAACTCTAAAAAGTCCTTAATTTCTTTCTTTATTCCTTCCTTGACCAAGGTATCATTGAGAAGAGTGTTGTTCAGTTTCCACGTGAAGGTTGGCTTTCTATTATTTATTTTGTTATTGAAGATCAGCCTTAGTCCATGGTGATCTGATAGGATGCATGGGACAATTTCAATATTTTTATATCTGTTGAGGCCTGCTTTGTGACCAATTATGTGGTCAATTTTGGAGAAGGTACCATGAGGTGCTGAGAAGAAGGTATATCCTTTTGTTTTAGGATAGAATGTTCTGTAGATATCTGCCAGATCCATTTGATTCATAATTTCTCTTAGTTTCACTGTGTCCCTGTTTAGTTTCTGTTTCCATGATCTGTCCATTGGTGAAAGTGGTGTGTTGAAGTCTCCCACTATTATTGTATAAGGTGCAATGTGTGCTTTGAGCTTTACTAAAGTTTCTTTAATGAATGTGGCTGCCTTTGTATTTGGAGCATAGATATTCAGGATTGATAGTTCCTCTTGGAGGATTTTACCTTTGATGAGTATGAAGTGTCCCTCCCTGTCTTTTTTAATGACTTTGTGTTGGAAGTCAATCTTATCAGATATTAGAATGGCTACTCCAGCTTGTTTCTTCATGCCATTTGCTTGGAAAATTGTTTTCCAGCCTTTCATTCTGAGGTAGTGTCTATCCTTTTCTCTGAGATGAGTTTCCTGTAAGCAGCAAAATGTTGGGTCTTGTTTGTGTAGCCAGTTTGTTAGTCTATGTCTTTTTATCGGGGAGTTGAGTCCATTGATATTAAGAGATATTAAGGAAAAGTAATTGTTGTTTCCTGTTATTTTTGTTGTTAAAGTTGGCATTCTGTTCTTGTGGCTGTCTTCTTTTAGGTTTGTTGAGGGATTACCTTCTTGTTGTTTCTAGGGCGTGGTTCCTGTCCTTGTATTGGTTTTTTTCTGTTATTATCCTTTGAAGGGCTGGATTCGTGGAGAGATAATGTGTGAATTTGGTTTTGTCGTGGAATACTTTGATTTCTCCATCTATGTTAATTGAGAGTTTGGCTGGGTATAGTAGCCTGGGCTGGAATTTGTGTTCTTTTAGTGTCTGTATAACATCTGTCCAGGATCTTCTGGCTTTCATAGTCTCTGGTGAAAAATCTGGTGTAATTCTGATAGGCTTGCCTTAATATGTTACTTGTCCTTTTTCTCTTACTGCTTTTAGTATTCTATCTTTATTTAGAGCATTTGTTGCTCTGATTATTATGTGTCGGGAGGTATTTCTTTTCTGGTCCAGTCTATTTGGAGTTCTGTAGGCTTCTTGTATGTTCATGGGCATCTCTTTCTTTAGATTTGGGAAGTTTTCTTCTATAATTTTGTTGAAGGTGTTTGCTGGTCCTTTGAGTTGAAAATCTTCATTCTCATCCACTCCTATTATCCGTAGGTTTGGTCTTCTCATTGTGTCCTGTATTTCTTGGATGTTTTGAGTTAGGATCTTTTTGCATTTTACATTTTCCTTGATTGTTGTGCCGATGTTCTCTATGGAATCTTCTGCACCTGAGATTCTCTCTTCCATCTCTTGTATTCTGTTGCTGATGCTGGTATCTATGGTTCCAGATTTCTTTCCTAGGGTTTCTATCTCCAGTGTTGCCTCATTTTGGGTTTTCTTTATTGTGTCTACTTCCCTTTTTAGGTCTAGTATGGTTTTGTTCATTTCCATCATCTGTTTGGATGTGTTTTCCTGTTTTTCTGTAAGGACTTCTACCTGTTTGATTATGTTATCGTGTTTTTCTTTAAGGATTTGTAACTCTTTAGCAGTGTTCTCCTGCAATTCTTTAAGGGATTTTTGTGCTTCCTCTTTATTGTCTTCTGCCTGTTTAGCAGTGTTCTCCTGCATTTCTTTAAGTGTGTTATTAAAGTCCTTCTTGAAGTCCTCTATCATCATCAGGAGATATGCTTTTAAATCCGTGTCCTGCTTTTCCGGTGTGTTGGGGTGCCCTGGACTGGGCGAAGTGGGGGTGCTGGGTTCTGATGATGGTGAGTGGTCTTGGTTTCTGTTAGTAAGATTATTACGTTTACCTTTCGCCATCTGGTAATCTCTGGGGTTAGTTGTTATCGTTGTCACTGTTTAAAGATTGGAGCAGAAGCTGTGTTCCACTCACCAGCAGTCTCTAAATCCTGCGGCGGGGGTCGTGGGTAGCTGACGGTACCCCGGTGCTGGTCCAGCCGGAAGAGGCCTGAGTCCCGCGCGCAATTGGATTGGAGCAGAAGCTGTGTTCCACTCTCCAGCAGTCTTAAGATCCTGTGGTGGGTGTTGTGGATAGCTGGTGAGTGTCAGCCGACCCTGCGCCCCAGCTGCCCCGGTGCTTTTCTGACCGGAAGAGGGTTGTGGCCCTATGTAGGCCGGATTTCTCTCTCCCCAACCAGAGCAGTCTCAGGTCCCGCGTGATTGGACTGGAGCAGAAGCTGTGTTCCACTCACCAGCAGTCCCAAAATCCTGCGGCGGGGGTCGTGGGTAGCTGGCGAGTGTCAGGCAACCCTGTGCTCCCGCTACCCTGGCGCTGATCCAGCCGGATGAGGCCTGTGGTCCTACTCAGGCTGGTTTCTGCTTCCCTAACTAATGCAGTCTCAGGTCCCGCGCAATTGGATTGGAGCAGAAGCTGTGTTCCACTCACCAGCAGTCCCCAATCCTGCGGCGGGGGTCGTGGGTAGCTGGCGGGTGTCAGGCAACCCTGCGCTCCCGCTACCCCGGCTCTGATCCAGCCGGATGTGGCCTGTGGCCCTACTCAGGCCGGTTTCTGCTTCCCTAACTAATGCAGTCTCAGGTCCCGCGCAATTGGATTGGAGCAGAAGCTGTGTTCCACTCACCAGCAGTCCCAAAATCCTGCGGCGGGGGTCGTGGGTAGCTGGCGGGTGTCAGGCAACCCTGCGCTCCCGCTACCCTGGCGCTGATCCAGCCGGATGAGGCCTGTGGCCCTACTCAGGCCGGTTTCTGCTTCCCTAACTAATGCAGTCTCAGGTCCCGCGCAATTGGATTGGAGCAGAAGCTGTGCTCCACTCACCAGAAGTCTTAAGATCCTGTGGCGGGTGTTGTGGGTAGCTGGCGAGTGTCCCTTTTTTTTTTTCCTAGAGCTTTCAGGTGGGCTGTTAAGTTCCTGATATGAGATCTCTCTAGTTTTTCATGATGATTCTTAATGCTATGAACTTTCCACTTTCATTTTGTCATGTAGTGTGTTGTGCCTTCATTTTCGTCTAATTCTAGGAAGTCTTTAACTTCTTTCCTTCTTTCTGCTTTGACATAGGAGTCATTCAGGAGACTTGTTCAGGTTCCATGAGTTTGGAGGCTTTCTGTTGTTTCTGCTGTTGAAATCCAGCTTTAATCTGTCGTGATCTGATCGGTTAAAGAGGGTTGTTTCAAATTTCTTGTACCTGTTAAGACATGCTTTGTGACTTAGTATGTGGTCAATTTTGAAGAAGATTCTATGAAGTGGTGAGAAGAATGTATATTATTTTGTGTTTGAGTAAAATGCTCTGTAGATCTCTATTAGGTCCTTTTGAGTCATAATGGCTGTTAGCTCCATTATCTCTGTTTAGTCTTTGTCTGGATGACCTGTCCATTGGTGAGAATGATGTATTGAATTCCCCACATTAATGTGTGGGGTTCAATGTGTGACTTAAGCTTTAGTAATGTTTCTTTTACAAATGTGGATGTCCTTGTGCTTGTGGCATAGATGTTCGGAATTGAGATGTCATCTTGGTGAAATTTTCCTTTCACATTATGAACTGTCCTTCCCCATCTTTTTTGATTAATTTTCGTTAAAATTCTATCTTGTTTGATATTTGAACATCTACACTAGCTTGGTTCTTGGATCTATTGTCTTGGAAAAATCTTTTTTCAGCCCTTTACTCTGAGGCAATGTCTATCATTGATGTTGAGGAATGATTCTCTATGCAACAGATGGATGGATCCTATTTTTTCATCTATTCTATTAGCCTGTACCTTTAGATTGGGAAGCTTATTCCATTATTATTGGGAGATATTAATGACCAATGGTTGTTAATTCTAGTTATTCTGTTGGTAGTGGTGGTGGTTGTAGTGTGTGTGTGTGTGTGTGTGTGTGTGTGTGTACATGCATACACGTGCTTCACTTCTTTTGGTTTTTCTGGTGTGAAATTATTTATTTCTTGTGCTTTGGTGGGTGTAGTTAGCCTCCTTGGGATGGAATTTTCCTTCTAGTCCCTTCTGTAGGGCTGTATTTGAGAATAGATATTGTTTGAATTTGACTTTCTCATAGAATATCTTGTTTTCTCCACCTATTGTGATTGAAAATTTTGCTGAGTGTGGGTTGGCATCTGTGGTCTCTTAGAGTCTGCAAGATACCTGTCTAGATTCTTCTGGGTTTTAGAGTCTTTGTTGAAAAGTCAGGTATAGTTTTAATAAGTCTGCATTTATGTTACTAGCTTTTTTTCCTTGCAGATTTTAACTTTTTTCTTTGTTTTGTATGTTTTGTATTTTGATTACTAGGTGGCAGGAGAGGGGCTTTCTTTTCTTGTCCAATCTATTTGGTGTTCTGTAAGCTTCCTTATCTTTATAGGCATGTCCTTCTTAAGATTAGGAAATTTTTCTTTTTTTCTTTTCTCTCTTTTGTTTTTTGGTTTTGGGTTTTTGTTGTTGTTGTTGTTTTTTGTTTGTTTGTTTGTTTGTTTGTTTTGGTGTGTGTGTGTTTTGTTTTTTGTTTTTTGGGGTTTTTTTCCACAGGGTTTCTCTGTGTAGCTCTGGCTGTCCTGGAACTCATTCTGTAGATCAGGTTGGCCTCGAACTCAGAGATCTGCCTGCCTCTGCCTCCCAAGTGCTGGGATTAAAGGTGTGAGCCATCACTGCCCAGCAGATTAGGACATTTTTCTTCTAAAACTTTGTTTAAAAATATTTTCTGGGTCTTTAAGCAGGAATTCTTCCCCTTCTTCCATTTATTATTCTTAGGTTTGGATTTTTCATACACACGGTCCCATATTTCCTAGATGTTTCAGATTTAACATTTTCTTTGAGCAATGTAGCAATTTCTATTATATCTTCTTCTATGCCTGTCCCATCTCTCTCTTTTTTTTTTTTTTTTTTTGGAAAAGTTATTTTTTTATAGATATTTTCTAGATATTTTCTTCATTTACATTTCAAATGCTATCCCAAAAGTCTCCTATACCCTCCTCTCACCCCGCTCCCCTACCCACCCACTCCCACTTCTTGGCCCTGGCGTTCCCCTGTACTGGGGCATATAAAGTTTGCTAGACCAAGGGGCCTTTCTTCCCAATGATGGCCCATCCCTTGTTCTCTGTTGGTGATGCTTGCATCTGTACTTCCTGTTTATTTACCTAGATTTTCCATCTCCAGGATTTCCTCAGTTTGTGTTTTCTTTAAAGCTTTTATTCCCATTTTCAGGTCTTGAACAGTTTTATTCATTTTCTTCACCTGTTTGTTTTATCTTGGCTTTCTTTAAGGAATTTATTAAATTTCTCCCTTGTTTGTGTTTTCTTGGATTTCTTTAAAGGATTTATTCATTCCTCTTTACTGAGCTCAATTATCATCATAAAGTTATTTTTAAGGTTGTTTTCTTGTGCTTTAGCTGTGTTGGAATATTCAGGGCTTGCTGTAGTCAGAGATCTGGGCTCTGTTGGTGTCATATTACCCTAGCTGCTGTTAATTGTGTTTTTGTGCTGGTCTCTAGGTTTGGGATAATTATAGGTTTAGGCCCCAGTTTATCCTTGTTGATAGATGTTTCCCCCCTGGTTTCTGTTTTCTCTCTGGTCTTCTGGCCTGAGTGGCCTGTGGCTCTCATGACCTGTGAGTCCTCAGGTCTAGTAAGATGTCTCAACTGGAGTTTTGGTGACCTACATGGCCTCTAATAAAGTGGGGAGTGTGTGTGTGTGTGTGTGTGTGTGTGTGGGTGGGTGGGTGGGTGTTCTGCTGGAGTTGTGGTCTGGCTTATAAAGAAGAAGGAAGGGGATGGTGTTAGGAAATGTTAGGTGGACTCTAAAGAGTGTTGGTGGGCTGTGAGTATGGTACAATGTACTGTGCCGGGACCCTTGGTAAGGTTGAGTGGGTTCAGAGTGCTTGGTACCCAGGCACCCATGAGACAATTGGTGACTCCCTGCTCCCTACCAGATTCCTAGCCTGGAACATGAGCCACACTTCCCATATAGGAAACATAACCTGTGGTCATGTAGCCCAGAACAGAGTTCTCCATGCTAATAAGGTATCTCTAGGCCCTGAGGGTTTAGCCAATTAGCTTCCCTTTCCAGACATTCCTTCCTGAAAAAGGTATTTAATCTCTGATCCGCCCTGAGAAGATGGTATGCACCCATTTTCCACAATGAATATTCAATAAACAATTTGGAACCAAGAACTGTCTCTTTTATCAAGAACCACGATGGAGGAAAATGGAGAAAGCCTTGCCTACAGAGCAGCACCACCTAAGCCTCTAGCAAAAGGCCCCTGTGCACTCCCAGACAACCACTGCTAAACTAAGGACCAGTGAGCTAAGTGGGAGTTCCCCTCCCTCTGGCCCTGGGCTCACCCTCAGCCTCTTCCATTCTTGGCTTCTCCATGATATTCACAGTAAAGTGGGTACCCCATTTTCCCACCCCTGAACTGTGTATTGACACTTTGCTTGAGCCCGGCAGCTGACAGTGCAGGGCAAACTCAATCTAGCATCTCTGCATTCTGCCTGAAAAAGCTGCATTTGCACACCACAGCTGAGGGGTGAAATGCAAAACCACATGTGAGCAAGGTCTTTCCTGAGGTCGGAGGTCACATTGCCTCTGGTAGAGGAAGGCCTTCTGCCAGAGTTGTGGGTCAGGGTGTGGAGACAAGAGAAGGAGGTACTATTGGGGGAATCTAGGTGGGCTCTGTGGAAGCATCTGTGGGCATGGCCTCTGGTAGAGCAGGGAAATTTTGCTGCAGTTGTGGGCTGGGATATAGATGACTAGTTGTAATTTTTAAGTGGCTATTCTTACATAGCTAAAACACTAATGAGTTAGATTAGCAGCTGCCTCTGTTGTCTTGATCTGTGTTTTCTCGTGTGTGTGAGCTGAGCTCTGTTACCAGATGTGAACTTGTATTACATTTGGCTATAGTGTAAAATAGTTATGGAGAGTACTCTTCTTTTGAATTCAATGTTACATTTGTACTATTTTTTTCTGTAATAACTGCCATGATTTGAACGTTTGCTTTTATCTTAGTCATATTTAATCTGAGAAACTACCCAGATCTTCTTTTATCTTAGCTTTATCTAGCTGAAGATCTGGGGGAAATGAAATTTCATTTCAGTAGTTTTTAGGGGTGAAAGTCTAATATCCCACTTTACTCCATCATCTTAATGTACAATGCTTCTCTTTGAACTGTATATGCTATCACAATCTAAAAGTGTGTTTTGCTTATCATATAACTTTCCTTAGGATGGAAATAGAAATAAATTTGCAAGAAGGGAAAATTAGGGACCAAGCAGAAAGATGACTTTTTTGATGGGCTGAGGACTGAGCCCCAGTGTCAGTGGAGCTAAGGTAAGTACGTGACCTACTACCCTATCAGTCACTTTTCTCATTCTCAAACTACTGGACTATAAAAAAAATTAAAGAATAAATAAATAAATAGATAGATAGATAAATAAATAAATAAATAAATAAATAAATAAATAGTTTCCATAGTTATAGTGTCTCTTTACAACAATAGAACATTGACTAAGACACCACCATTTAGAGCAGGTGTTCCTTTTCAGATCTCTCTCTCTCTGGAAGCAACCCCACAGACATGACCAAAGGTGAGCTTCCTAGGTAATTCTAAATCTAGCCAAGTTAACAGTTGAGTCATCACAACCACTGAAGTATTCCCCTAATAGAACAATCACCAGGCATTGCTTCTTACACACATTCAGTTACATCTCTAAATGCTTTCTAATTGTGACAATTTTCCCAGGCTTCATTTTTGCAATCACTCTTCCCTCTGTCCTTTCCTTATTGACTTTACTCCCCCACGTCCTCATTAATGACTCCCCATTTATAAAGAACAAAATAATTCAAGAGGTTCAGGGACTTTTTTCTCATTCTTCTCTTTGGTAGTGGCACTCTGAATTAGGGAATGCCTACACTTCAGTAACTTAGAATTGGTTACTTCAGGTAGTTCTGGCAGGGCTTGGCATCTTATCTACATGCTGTGTCAGCAAGAACATGTGAAAGACTAAGCCCAAACCATGAAAATGCCCAGTCACTCACATCTGCAGCTGATGCTGGACCTTGGCTGCTGCCATCAGCCAGGACACTTTCTAGGGAGCTAATTAGTTCCCTTATACGAAAAGACCACTGGGTTCTTAAGGGCTGGGCCAAGAAACTGGCTCAAATGTGCTACAATTCAGTCAAATTCTATTAGCTAAAGAGTCACAGGGCCTATGGGGATACTCTCATTCAAATCACCACAAAATGTTAAGGCATTGGACAGTTTCAGCCCCAGAAGAGATGAAGGGTAAGTTGGAAGAAACTGGGAAAAGCCCCAGGCAGGCTAAGTGTGGGGATGTTATGCCTGTAATCCCAGCACTTGGGAAACAGAAGCAGAAGACCTGTTACAAGTACGATGTCAACCTATTCCACAGAGCAAGTTCAAGGCTGGATTATTTGATCACACTGTGAACTGAAAAAAAAAATGGCTGTTTCAGGTTATGGTGTAGCTCAGCCCTTAGCACATACATTTCTTTAATCCCTCTGGCTGGAATACAGACATGACCTTAGTGCATACTTTTAATCCCAAACAATGAAGATAAAGTTAGTTTGTAGAAGGAAGCACCCATATTTGAAAGTGATGATAGACAAAGTGATAGATCAGAGAAAGATTTGGCAGAATAGGATATGCCCAACTCTCATGAGAAGAGAGACAAAAGAAAATCTACTTAAGAGAGAGTGGTATAGAGAAGAGGCAGTTTTACTGGGACAGTGGTACTGAGATAGATTGCAGGGAGGAAGGGAGGGAGGGAGGGAGAGGGAGGGAGGGAGGGAGGGAGGGAGAGAGAGAGAGAGAGAGAGAGAGAGAGAGAGAGAGAGAGAGAGAGAGAGAGAGAGAGAGAGAGATTCAGACACAAGAACAAGCCTGAGAATGAGAAAGAGCCAGATTAGAACAGATTGCCAAAGTTTAGTATTAGGCCAAACAGAGCAATTCAGTAAGAAACTGAGAGAAGCTAGATTGAATCAATTAGTGTGGAGTGGAGTTTGAGCCAGAGCACAGAAAGAATTAGGAAGGGTGAGCCTATTCAGGATCAAGTCTCAGAGGCTGAAAATGAAAACATTGTAGGCCTAAATGAATGAAGACTAGAATGGAGACTAGAAGCTTCCAGACTAGGCCTAGGTTAGCAGACCAGGTAGTAAGCCTCAGAGATGACAGTTACATCAGGTGAATAAAAGTTACATTGACAGAGAAGAAGGGAGAGAAGAAGGAGGTAAGTCTGCCATAGCAGTGTAACAGGTAGCCTGTAACATTGACTCCTGCTGTTTCTGGGACATATTGTAGTTGAAAGTGGGCCAGGACGCTGATAAACTAAGAAGTGGCCTAGGGAAGAACCAACAAAAGACAGTCAGACAAGGTTGATCTAAGAGGTACCAGAGGGTTCACTACCAAGAGTAGGAGTTGTTTTTTCCCTACCCCTGTCCATTCCAACACCAGCCTAAAGCTGGCTCATTCTACTCATCACTTACTCCTTCAACATAATGGATGCCAGTGTCAATAAGGCCTGTTGCCATGTTACAAAATCTACAGTTAGGAAATCAACATGGTTCTTCTCTGAAATCCATGGATGATAAACCCTCCCTAGATGTTGGCTCTCACTTCTTTCCACTCCCTGTCCCAACACTGAGCACCAATCTTTGCTTGTTTGGTTGGTTGGGGTTTCTTGGGTTTTTTTGTTTTGTTTTGTTTTTTGTTTTTTGTTTGTTTTTTTGCTTTGTTTGGTTTTGCGAGACAGGGTTTCTCTGTGTAGCTCTGGCTGTCCTGGAACTCACTTTGTAGACCAGGCTGGCCTCGAACTCAGAAATCCACCTGTCTCTGCCTCCTGAGTGCTGGGATTAAAGGCGTGCGCCACCATGCCTGGCTCCAATCTTTGTTTTTCTTGAGTTGATTTTATCTCCTGAGGTACCTAAACTCTCCTTGAAACTCCCTAATCTGTGCGAGGCCTAGCTGAGCAGGTGCACTTGACCTTTCCAAGAGTAATCACCAGGCTTTATAGGAACTTTCAGGAACTTTTTTCAGGAAGGCTTCAAGTACAGGCCAAGTAGAGACTTAATGGAATTTTGGAAACAAAAGCAAGAGCCCCTCAAGTGAAGAAGAGAACAGTATAGATGGGTAGCTATATGGTGGTTTGAAAAAGAAGGGCCCTCATGTTGGAATGTTTGGTCCTCAGTTAGTGGAACAATGGGAAGGATTAGGAGGCGTGGCTTTGTTGGAGAAGCTGTGTAGCTGAGGGTGGGCTTTGAGATTTCAAAAGCCCGAGCCTCACCTGCCTGTGGATAGATGTAAGCTCCCAGCTACAGCTTCTGTACCACGGTTGCCTTTCTGCAACTATGCTTCCCACCATGATGGGACTAACTCTCTGAAAGTGTTAAATAAATAAATAAATAAATACCACCCTCCCAATTAAATACTTTCTTTTGTAAGTTACCTTGGCTGTGGTGTCTCTTAACAGCAATAGAGCAGTAACTAAGACAAGCTGAATATCCCAAACTTTTGGGGCTTGGCTTCTTAAGGAATAACAGGAAGCTGTATGCCAATCCTATGCTCACAACTGTGGCACTTTCTATGAACTGAAGGGAGCTGGAAAGGAGTAGCAGCTTGACCAAAGATGGGACTCTCAGAATGCAGAAGCCTGTAACTAAGGCACAACTATAATGAAATGCTAATGAAGCCCCTGGCTGAACTTGTAGGTGTCAGCGTCCTCTGTAGCACACAGGTGACACCCTACAGAAAGAGGCAGGGCTCACTGTGTGTGATAGTAGGATTACATAGGCTTACCCTATGAGGCCAGAGCCATCAGGTTAAATTTGTATTTCATGTTCCTATCTCCTTCCCAATCACATTGAAAGTCAGGCTCCAACAAGATGTGTTTTGGAAAGATGAACATTCCCACCATAGGAGACCATCAGGAAGGTAGTCTAATTTTGGCTTAGCCCTTTTTTCTTTTTAATAATCCTCAGGGTTTATAGAATTCTAAAAGTAAAGAAGTTCAAGGGGGAGTGGAGAGATAGCTCAGTGGTTAAGAGCACTAACTGTTCTTCCAGAGGTCCTGAGTTTAATTCCCAGCAACCACATGGTGGCTCACAACCATCTGTAATGGAATCTGATGCCCTCTTCTGGTGTGTCTGAGGACTGCTACAGTGTACTCACATACAGTAAATAAATATTTTTTAAAAAAAGAACTTCAAGAAATAAATTTCTGTTCTTTATAAATGACCAAGTGTGGAAACAGAGATGTAGCTCAGCTGGTACAAGGCTTGCTTAGTATGCATGAAACCTTGAATTCTATCCTTAGAAGTGCAGAAACTCAGCTCAGAGCTATGCACCTCTATTCCTAGCATTCAGGAGGTGGCCGTAGGAGGGTCAGAGTATTAATGAAACTCAGGGGTCACACCTATGCCCTAAATCAGGTCTGGCCATCACCCTCAGCAAGGTGATGAGAAAACAGGTTAAAACTAAAAAGCAGAAAAATATTTATTCAATGTGACCCCACTAGGAAGTGGGACAAAATGGTGCAGTGAACCAGCAAGTCCATCTTTGGGATTCAGAACTGAGATTAAATTTTAAATAGAGGGCCTAGGATATGCACATCTAAGAGATCCAAATCAAGTGTGGTACCACCGTCTGGGCTTCAGAGTGATCCTGTAAAGTGACCTGACTTGTTAAAACTGTATGAAATCTTTTTTTGGGAGAGAAGTTTTCACTCTAGCTGGGGCCTTTCCTTCTCCTAGCAAGAGATCACTGGGGAAATTCACATTTCTTTGGGGTTCACAATTTCAATTATCTGATAGTCAAACTGAAAGGTGCAGGTATCTCTTTAGAATATACACATTTCTGCCAGACCTGTTACAAAAGGACATCTTCTGCTACATGGTGAGTTTGAGGCCAGCCTCAGTACAAGAGACCTTGCCAAAAAAAAGAAAAAAAGAAAGGACAAAAGGGATGTGTGTGTGTGTGTGTGTGTGTGTGTGCACGCGAGCATGCGCGCCCGCTCGTGCACCTGTCGAAAGGGATATGTGTGTGTATGTGTGCTCACACGCATGCAGCTGTGGAAATGTCCAATCTAAGGTAGTTACAGTAGTTTACAGTGAGATGCAGCCTGAAGCCTGGTAGACAGAAAAAACAGTGAGCATGTTATCTGGTCTGCAAGGCTCAGACAGTTTCCCAGTGCTGTGGAGAGCCGTGCCGTGAGCAATCGCCATTATAAGATGGCGCCGGCCTCCACTGTGACTAACTAGTAAACAAGTCTTGTACGCAGGTTCGAGAGTGAACTCACGCCTAGTCACTGCCCATCTCGAGGAGTAGTAATGGGGTGATGGGCGAGCAACAAATCAGGAGCTGACACGCCACATCAGGTGCTAAAACGCCATGGCTGAGAGCTATATAAGCAACGCCATTTTCCGGGGTCTGGGTCTTCCCTCTTGAAGAAGCAATAAAGCTTTTTGCTGCAGAAGAATCTGGTTGTCCAAGTGTGTTCTTGCCGGAGAGAACGATAGCCTGGGACACAGTGCCACTGTCCACTGGCACTAAAGAGGTTTGTCTTCTCCTTTTAAAAGAAAAGGAATTAAAAGTCTTAGGGGGCTGGAGAGATGGCTCAGCAGTTAAGAGCACTGGGTATCCTTCTGGGGGTCCTGAGTTCAATTTCCAACATCCACATGATAGCTCACAATATAACAGTATCCAATGCCATCTTCTGGTGTGCAGATGGGCATTCAGTCAAAGGACTCATATACATTAAATAAACAGTTTGTTTTTTTAAAAAGTCAAGTCACTTGCTGTCAAGTTTTTCAGAACTTCTAACAGAGGTGGTCTTGATGGATATTATCATATAAGCACAGAAACCCAGAACCAGGTTAAAGATAAGATTAGCAATGGTAAGCATGGAAAGAAATATTGGGTCTGTTGTTACCACAAACTGGGGAGAATGGCTTCATAGTTGCTATATGGTACCTGTGAACACGAGGCAGTGGAACAATCAAACGGGACCACTCTGTGAGTAGAAAGAAATTTATTTGGTGAATCAAATTGGTGGGCTGTCTCTCAGGGACCAGAAAATAGTGGGCAGATATCAGTTTTAAGAAGACAGATATTGAAAGGACAGGCCTGGGATACAGACAAAAGAGCAGTGGAGCTGTTCTGGAACTGGGCTCTTTCTCGAGGTAGCTGACCATGGGGGTGGGGTGGGGGCAGATAAGGGAAGTAGTGGTTTTCCTGGTAAACAGAAAACTACCTTAAGGGCTCCCTGTGGGATGCTGAGTTTGGGTTTCTGCTGACCCAGTAACTGGAGTCCTGCTCAGGACACTGTCAGCAGCACTGCTAGTTTCAGGGGGGAGGGGGGGAGACACCCACTTTGTACCTAGCAATACCACATAAATCAGTATCCCCTCTAGAATACTCGTATTTTTATTAAATAAAAGAATTTAAGAACAGACTCCAATTGAAGCTCAAGGACAATTTTTATTAAAGTTTAAAAGAAAACCCCCAGAGCAAACATGCTGTGATCCCTGGCAGCTGTCCAAAGGAGAACAAAGAAGGGCCAAAGGAAGCCATGTTATTTGAGTTAAGCCAGTATACAGTTCAGTTAGGTAATGGACAAGCAGCCACATGACATTGGGTTGGGTGTTACAGAAAGACCAAGGAAGCCCATGATACAAGCAAAAGCATTGTTAGGCTCTGACCAGCTTCCAAAGGAACACAGAAAAGAAGAAAATGGAAAAGTTTTTTTGAGACAAGGTCTTTGTAGCTCTGGACGACCTGGAACTCACCACATGGACCAGGCTGGCCTCAAATTCTTTGAGATCCACCTACCTTTGCCTCCCAGTGGCTGAGATCAAAAGCATTTACCACCACAACCAGCAAGTTACAGTATTTTGAGTCAGGACTTAGAAAGTTAGACAAAACCACACCTCATGGTAGCTTCTAAGGACCATGTTATGGGACTGGGATTATGGGAAGGAAAAGTATATTATCATGTTATTTTAAAGAAGTACTATTCATTCCTCCAAGCCTTTTAGCACAGCTTAAGGTAGACTCACCTTCCTAAGGAGTGGTCCCTTGGCCAAGTGACTGACCTGCCCAACTGGGGTCACCTCATAAGGAAGGAGACAATGAAGTGTCGTCACCCAAAGGTAGATTCCATTCTTTGGAAGGGAAGAGTTTTCCCTTTGTGGGCCTTCAATACTACTCTAACATTATGGATCTCCAAAGAGCAGATTGGAAACAGAATTGATCCAGGACATGATGGAACATATTTCACTGGATTACAATGGATATTTAGCAGATATTATTGAGTAAAAGATCCTTTGACTGAACATATCCGAGCTACGTATTAAACAAAAGGAAAGGCTGTTCTTTTCCTGTAGACCTCTGAGTCCTCCTCTACCAATGTAAGCAAGGCTCCAAGAAATGCACAGGCCATGCACAGACATTTCAAACTCAGGTGACCATAGAACGCTGTGGCAGAGAACACAACAGTGAAGTCCTGTTAGAAAACATCGCAGTGTCACTGGCAACCAAGCAGGAGGCTCTGCCAGCAGGTGAGACTGACAGCTTCTAGTTTTCAGATAGGAATAGGACATTCCTGGTAAAAAGAAGAAGAAGAAGGAGGAGAAGAGAGAGAGAAGTCTCAAACTCACGACAGATGGCTGAGGTACCTATGTAACATATCAAAGCAGATACTGGCAGAAACTTTCTCTCAGCATCCTCTGTACAGCATCATCCTGGCTGGCATACTCCACCACCTACCTTCAACCTCTCAGCCCCTGAACTTCACTCTCTGTCTCCCACCTTCTCTTCTTTATACAACCCAGCCATTTTGGCTACAAGATCTCTTGGTGTCTTGGCCTCTTGGCTCATTTCCAGACTCTTTACTCCTGGACCCTCTCTCACTCACCAGACCCCAATCTTCTCTCCTCTCATAGCCAAGTTCAGTCTAGACCCTTCCTTAGTCTATGCCTTTGTCTATGTTTGTTAGTAATCACTGGCCTGCCCTTGGAAACATGGTGACAGCAGAACTGCCATCAAGATAAGATACATTGCCACTGTCACCACGAATCTTGTACTTTTCTTATGGGCATAGGCTACCACCCCTTATAAAAAGCCAGTACCTCCTCTCCCTGCTCCTTTTCCCTTCCACCCTCTGCTCAGAGGCAGCCTCTGCTGTGCCCCTCCCCCACCTCCATAATCCTCTCATTTGAGATCTGTTGCACGATGTGTCTTTGTACCTTGTCTCCAACTCACCAAGGTACCTTCTGCGACTAAATCATAACAATGCTCTCCCTAATATCTACAAGAAGCCTTCTCATCAACCATACCTTGAAGCAGTCATGTCCTCATTTTTCTATTCATTCAGAGAGAGAGAGAGAAAGAGACAGAGACGGAAACAGAGACAGACATACAGAGAGAGAGAGAGAGAGAGAGAGAGAGAGAGAGAGAGAGAGAGAGAGAGAGAAAAGAAAACCCCCATCTCTCTATCTCTATCTTTTCCCTCCCTCTCACCTTCCACCCTCACAGCAGAGATGAAGCCCAGGCCACTCGTCATGTTATTCTAACGCTGTCCTGAAGTGGGCATTTAAAACTGATTTAGCTAAAAAATTTGACTCTTCCCTTGGGCCTACAAAGTAAGTAAACACAGAATGAAAAGCTGGTGTTTCTGCCTTGTTTGTTTCCGTTTCCCATTTTACTTATTTACACACATAGGCATTCTAATCACTCAGAGGGTCTCTCTAGCCTCGTTCAGCCTCCTCCAGACTGAAGATTCAAAGAGAAGTCATTGTCCTAAATCTCCGGTTACCTTCAATTCTAGGTGAAGCTCACAGGACAGAATTTTACTCTAAGGATGCGAGCTGGAAAAGATGTAGTCACCTCCCGAGACTGGATTGATGCCCTCAAATGATGACAAAGTGTCCTATGAGCTTCCTTGGGTAAGCAATCTCCCTCAAACAGGGCACCAATGAGAGTCCAACGCAATAATTCCATCAAAGTCCAACTAGAAAACCAATGGGTTTGTTTGTTTTGCTTATATAACATGGGTGAGGTTGGATACAGAGAGCTCAAATGACTCAGATGCAGCTGTATTCCCCAGACCCACCATGGCATGGTGACAATGCATGAAAACTTCATCCTGCCAGATAAACAGTCTCCTTTCTGTTGTGGTAAATATTTAATATGAATTGGGGGTTTCTACCCTCCCTTTGATCATTCGGTTCCCAAATAAAGGACACAAAGCCTTTATATGTATAATAAGCCTTCGAGCACCAGAGCTGGGCAGATATCAACCCTCTGTGCTAATTTGTCCACTTTCCTATCAAAACCATGAGTTGCCGTGTTCTGCCTGGGTCACTTCTACTCTAAATGGCCAGCCCTCATAGCCACGTTTTCATGTTTCACCTCCCCCATGGGGTCTAATCTCGTCCTGCCTCCTACCCTAAGCCTAGGAACGGAAGCCCACCTACCTCTCTTCCGCCCAACTATGAGCTGTAGATGTCTTTATTGACCAATCAGGAAAAACTTGGGGGGGCAATGTTGGTAAGCCTTTAACCTAAACACAAGAGTTGACTTAAGGGGCTAGAAAGATAACCCAACAGTTAAGAGAGGCTTTGGGATAGAAGAGTTCAGTTACCACTTGACAGCACACAACTATCTTTAAACTCCAGTTCCAGTGGGTAAGATTCCCTCTTCTGGCCTCCACGGGCACTGTATCCACCTAGTACACATATAAAATAAAAATCAATAAATCATTTATATAAAAAAGAATTGACTTAAAATCTGTATAAAGGTCCATTAACTCAATCTCCCCCATCCCCCATCCCCCAAGCTGGTAGTTTAGGAACTCTTTTCCTTAAGCAAGTCTCCACCCTGGAGATGCCCTAGAACTTACTTTTATGCCACACTGACCTCAGATTCAGAGATCTACCTGCTTCTGCCTCCTGAGTGCTGAGACTAAAGGTATGCCACCAAATCTGCCTCTGCCACCATTTTTTCCTTGAGAAAGAGCGTAGGTGTTAGCTGAAACCGTTATTTTATCATAGGGCATAAAATGCCCTAAAACAGTGCACATTTTTATGTATGTTTGTTGTTGTTGCTTTTAAATAGGGTCTCACTATATAGACCTGAGTGTCCTCAAACTCACAGAAATTTGCCTGCCTCTGCCTGCCCAGTGACGGGATTAAAGGCATGATCCACCATGCTCTGCTGGCCTGGGTTTTTGTTTTTGTTTTAGTTCAGTCAACTGGAAGGTTAGCTGGGTTTTTTTTTTTGACACATAGTCTCTCTATGTCTCTCTATGTATCACAATCTGAAACTCCTATGTTAGTACAAGTCCCTCCTCTCGTCCTTCCTTACACTGGAAGCACGGGTGTGTGTACAGGTGGAAGTACACAGATCAAAGTCACAAAAGGCCTAAGAAAATGCCAAGTCCTACACAGAGGTTCTGATCAGTAAATCAGAAGTGGAGCTGAATAGTTGCATTATAACAACACTCTAAAGCAGTGCTTCCCTGACGCTGTGACCCTTTAATACCATTCCTCACGCTGTGGGGACCTGCAAACATAAAATTATTTCATTGCTATTTCATAACTGTAATTTTGCTACTGTTTTGAATTACAACATAAATATCTCATATGCAGGTTATCTGATGTGTAACCCTAAAGGGGTTGCGACCCACAGGTTGAGAATCATGGCTCTAAGTGCTGTTGTGTATGTCATTGTGGGAAGCATTCCCTTCTGAACCATGATTCTTCAAGTATACATCGACTGAAGAAAAAACATGCCCTGAATGTCCACTAGAAGATAACCAATCCATTTATCCATCTTGACATAACTACACAAGAGAGCTTTGTTTTTCAGGCCAGCTTCACTTTGAACCTCTGCAGCAGCATAGTTTGCTATCCTAATTAAAAGTCATGCCTGGCTTCTTGAAGTATGGCTGGCAGTTGAACATCAGGCAGAGACTGGAAGCTTATTTAGAAAATCTAGCTGACTACAGAAAAACAATTTATTTCTAGATACCGACGTTCCCCAGTGACAATTAGGCTCTTGTCTCCAGCTGCCATAGTGAAGCTTCACTGCTAACCAGCCCATGCCAGAGTGCATTTGCATCAGCCTTAGCAACCTCTAGACACAGGGAAAATAGAAAACAACAGTAACAAATAATTATAATCTACCGCTAACATGGATAATAAAGAATAAAAAGAAGCCAGGTGGCATTGACACACACCTTTAATCCCAGCCCTGGGAAGGCAGAGGCAGGCAGATCTCTCTGAGTTCAAGACCAGTCTGGTCTACAGACTGAGTTCCAGGAAAGCCAGGTCTACACAGAGAGACATTGTCTTAAAAAAATAAAACAAAAACAAAAACAAAAGAATAAAAAGGAAGGGACTGGAGAGATGATTCAGCAGCTAAGATGTCTGACTCCCTCATACAGAAATACATGCAGGTAAAACACCAATGCTCATAAAGGAAAAGAAAAAAATTTGTTTTTTTCTTTTTTTTCCATATTTTTATTGGGTATTTACTTCAATTACATTTCCAATGCTATCCCAAAAGTCCCCCACACGCTACCCCACCCACTCCCCTACCCACCCACTCCCACTTCTTGGCCCTGGCGTTCCCCTGTACTGAGGCATATAAAGTTTGCACAACCAATGGGCCTCTCTTTCCACTGATGGCCGACTAGGCCATCTTCTGCTACATATGCAGCTAGAGACACGAGCTCGGTGGGGGGGGGGGGGTGTTATTGGTTAGTTCATATTGTTGTTCCACCTATAGGATTGCAGATCCCTTCAGCTCCTTGGGTACTTTCCCTAGCTCCTCCATCCAAACAAGGGGGCCCTGTGATCCATCCAATAGCTGACTGTGAGCATCCACTTCTATGTTTGCCAGGCCCCCGCATGGTCTCACAAGAGACAGCTATATCTGGGTCCTTTTAGCAAAATCTTGCTAGTGTATGCAATGGTGTCAGCGTTTGGAAGCTGATTATGGGATGGATCCCCAGATATGGCAGTTTCTAGATGGTCCATCTTTTCGTCTCAGCTCCAAACTTTGTCTCTGTAACTCCTTCCATGGGTGTTTTGTTCCCAATTCTAAGAAGGGGCAAAGTGTCCACACTTCGGTCTTCGTTCTTCTTGAGTTTTATGCGTTTAGCAAATTGTATCTTATATCTTGGGTATTCTAAATTTCTGGGCTAATATCCACTTATCAGTGAGTACATATTGTGCGAGTTCTTTTGTGATTGGCTTACCTCACTCAGGATGATGCCCTCCAGGTCCATCCATTTGCCTAGGAATTTCATAAATTCATTCTTTTTAATATCTGAGTAGTACTCCATTCTGTAAATGTACCACATTTTCTGTATCCATTTCTCTATTGAGGGGCATCTGGGTTCTTTCCAGCTTCTGGCTATTATAAATAAGGCTTCTATGAACATAGTGGAGCATGTGTCCTTCTTACCAGTTGGAACATCTTCAGGAGAGGTATTGGGGGATCCTCTGGTAGTACTATGTCCAGTTTTCTGAGGAATATTTTCTTTTTTTAAAAAAGAATAAAGGCAGAGGGAGGCCTAGTCTATTCAACCTACTATAGTGAAAATACCATAAACTAGGAGGTTTTTCTTTCTTTTTTTAAAGAGATTTACTTATTTATGTCATTTGTCTATATGGTGTTTTGTCTGTACATACATTTGCACACTAGAAGAAGGCATTGGATCCTATGGGACTATAATTATAGATGACTCTGAGCCACCATGCAGTTGGTGGGAATTGAACCCAGGACCTCTGGAAGAGCATCCAGTGCTCCAGCCCGAGGATAGATCATTTCTAATCAACATACATATTCTGCTCACAGTTCTGAAAAATACCAAGTCAAAGAACAACACAGTGGCACATTCAGTGACCTAGATGGGCTTTGTGCTCTGTGTTCACATGGCAGGAGGCCTGGCCCATGAACTCCTGGGCTTCTTTGATAAAAACAAAACAAAACAAAACAAAACACTAATCCCATTAATGAAACAGAGTCCTCATAATCTAATTACTTCATAAGACCCTTCCTCTTCATATTATTGCTTTGGGAATACATTTTTAGCATAGGTATTTGGAGGCAACATTAACATGCAGACCTGACAAAGGCTAAGAATAAAGAAGTACAATGCAAACTATAGATGCTTATTTTAAAAAAAAAAACATTAATCAGGGCTGACAAGGGAGGATCATGAATTTGAGACCAATCTGGGATATGTTTAATAATAATAATAATAATAATAATAAAAATAAAATGTGCCTCTCATGCCTGCCTTCTTATTGTGCTAGGAGAATGGAGACAAAGAAAATAGTAAACAGAGAGAAAGCTCCAACAAATAGATCCACACCCTGTGATTTACAAGGTCCTTGCATGAATGAAGACAAAGGAAATCTCTGGCACAAGGGCTGTGAGGCCAACCCAGAGAGCATGAGGAGTGAGGTGGGAAGGTTGCCAGATGAAGGGATCTGACAAGTTATTGTGATGGACTGAATTATTTGTCTGCCAGTCTTGAAGCTCCTCCCCTTAGCAACCCTCTCTGCCTGAGTGTTGATAAGTTAGTGTGTCCTATTCTGTTCTCTGTTGGTTTGAGAAAACACCATGAGCAAAAGCAGCCAAGGGAAGAGAGAACTGCTATGGCTTCTCTCTCAGTCGGGGTTTCTATTCCTGTGCCAACATCATGACTAAGAAGCAGGTTGGGGAGGGAAGGATTTATTCAGTTTACAGTTCCACATTGCTGTTCATTACCAAAGGAGGCCAGGACTGAAACTCAAGCAGGTCAGGAAGCAGGAGCTGATGCAGAGGCCATGGAGAGATGTTCCTTACTGGCTGGCTTCCCCTGGCTTGCTCAGTTTAATTTCTTATAGAACCCTGGACCATCTGTCCAGGATAACACAGACCACAGTGGGCCAGGCCCTCCCCTATCAAACAGTAAAAGGTCCCTACAGACTTGCCTGCAAGCCAATCTGATGGAGGTGTTTTGTTAGTCAAGCCTCTGTCTTCTCAAAGGACTCTAGATATGTCAAGCTGTCAAAGAACCAACCAGCACACCTTCCTATAGGACCTGCATGCCCAGCATATCCTCAGCAAAAGTGATGAGTCACTTTGGAGCAGACGGTTTTTAAAAGCCAGTGTGTAGTGTAACACATACCCCTTTCCATGCACTACAGCATCAGCAACATTATAAAGACAGACCATTCATTAGCCTGAATCTTGAAGTAGAGACCCAATGCAGTTGATGCACCACATACTTACATCATGTGGAAAAGGAAAGGAAAGGAGAGGAGAGGAGAGGAGGGGAGGGGAGGGGAGGGGAGGGGAGGGGAGGGGAGGGGAGGGGAGGGGAGGGGAGAGGAGAGGAGAGGAGAGGAGAGGAGAGGAGAGGAGAGGAGAGGAGAGGAGAGGAGAGGAGAGGAGAGGAGAGGAGAGGAGAGGAGAGGAGAGGAGAGGAGAGGAGAGGAGAGGAGAGGAGAGGAGAGGAGAAAAGTCTTTCCTTTTATAAGTTTCTAGAACTTAGAGGTCATTTGTTACCAGAGCATGAACCAATATGTTCTGACATATTGTCTGATATTGCCTATGCCATGGAAAATGATAATTGTGGGAGTATCATTATGTGTGCAAATTAATCAATTACCTTTGCTTATTTAGTAAATACTGAAAGTTTTCTTGGGCACTAAGTATATTGTAAGTAAAAAAGGCAAATGGGGAAGTAGTATGTATGTGCTCAGCCCAGGAGTGGCACTATTAGAAGGTGTGGCCCTGTTGGAATAGATGTATCACCACGGGCATGGGCTTTAAAACCCTCATCTAGCTGCCTGGAAGCCAGTTTTTCACTAGCAGCCTTCAGCTGAAGATGTAGAACTCTCAGCTTTTCCTGCACCATGTCTGCCGAGATGCTTCCATGTTCCTGCCCTGATGATAATGGACTAAATCTCTGAATTTGTAAGCCAGCCCCAATTAAATGCTGTCATAAGACTTGCCTTGGTCATGGTGTCTGTTCACAGCAGTAAAACCCTAAGACAAGTACTGTCAAATTATTTATGAGAAAGGGAAACATTGCAGTAGGATATTGATCAGTAAATATTTCCAGTCATAGGAGAGAGAAGATGAGGAAGAGGTGAGAGAAAGTTCTGGGGCCAGGAAGAACTTATCACAGATGTTTAATCTCTGTCTACCATCCTAGAATAATATTTAAAATTGATTAAAAAATCTCCTGGAAAACATATATAAAATCTATTAGACCTTATAACCAAGCACAGCAAAGATACAAAGCCAATGTAAAGGAGCTGGTATATAGCTCAGTGTGAGAGCACTTGGCCAGCATTTATAAAACATTAATTTTTCTATTCCAAGGACCATTAGAAATAAATCAATAGGATTTATGTATACTAGAAGCAAGCAATACAACATTTGGAAAATCATTTTATGCAAGGAGACATCAAATTATGTGTATATGTGGTTTATGCCTGCATCCCTATCACTGAGGCAGCTGGGGCCGGATGATAGCTACATGTGTGAGACCAGCATGGGCTTCACAGAGAATGCAGAGCTACACAGTGAGACCTTGTCCAAAAAATACAAAGTCTCACATCAAAAAGTACATTTGGAAACAAGTTTGACAAAGGGAGTATAGGGCCTACACACTGGAAACCACAGAACACTTCGGAGAGAAATGAAGAAGCCTTAGACAAATGTGAAGACAGCCCATGTTTAGAATCAGGAAGACAAGCCAGGCAGTGGTGGCCCATCCCTTTAATTCCAGCACTCAGGAGGCAGAGGCAGGCAGATTTCTGAGTTTGAGGCCAGCCTAGTCTATGGAGTGAGTTCCAGGACAGCCAGGGCTATACAGAGAAACCCTGTCTCAAAAAACCAAAAAACTGGGCTGGCAAGATGGCTCAGCGGTTAAGAGCACCGACTGCTCTTCTGAAGGTTCTGAGTTCAAATCCCAGCAACCACGTGGTGGCTCATAACCATCCGTAATGAGATCTGATGCCCTCTTCTGGTGTGTCTGAAAACAGCTACAGTGTACTTACATATAACAATAAATAAATCTTAAAAAAAAAAAACCAAAAAACTAAACAGACCCCCCCCCCCAAAAAAAATCACTTTCCTAAAGTGATCTACAAGTTCAACATTGAATGTTGTTCAGCTGTAAAGAAAAATGAAAGTAAGTAATTTTCAGGAAAACAGATGAAACTGGAAAAATATTCTAAGTGAGCTATATAGAGAGCCTAGGGGTTTTTTGTTTGTTTTTTTGTTTTTTGTTTTTGTTTTTCTTTTTTGTTTTTTTTGAGACAGGGTTTCTCTGTGTAGCCCTGGCTGTCCTGGAACTCACTCTGTACACCAGGCTGGTCTCAAACTCAGAAATCTGCCTGCCTCTGCCTCCCAAGTGCTGGGATTAAAGGTGCGGGGCACTGCCTGATGAGAGTGTAGCTTTTAACCTTTAGATTTTCGTGGTTAGTTTGGATGTCAGAAAGAGCCCCTGAGAATTAAGAGGGGAAGAGGCTTAAACAGGAGAGGGTACAGTAAAGTGCATATGAGAGGAAAAGAGGAAAAGAGGGTGGGTGAGCCTGGGAGCTAGGGTAGGTTAACCAAGATCAGAACCCCTTAAGCTTTCCTTTAAGAAAAGGAGTTTGAATGGAGATAGCATGGATGGGTGACCAATGCTGCTCCAGGAGACATGTTGTTAAACAAAACTCTCTGTGTCACATATGAAATACCTCCCTATGAGTTATTGGTCAGGGATCCACAACAGTTCCATATTTAAAAATTAATTCATAATGAACAAAGGTCCCAAATTTAGAGGTAAAAGTATAACTCTCTTACAAGAAGATCTATGTGGGCTCAGTCCGCAGTGCCATAACATGAAGACAGGCATAAATCTTTTTCTTTTTTTCTTAACTTTTTAAATAATTTTTATTTTTTGAGCCTTGGCTGTCCTCTCTTTGTAGACCAGGTTGGCCTTGAACTCAGAGATCTGTCTGCCTCTGCTTCACAAGGATCGGGATTAAAGGCAGGTGGCACCGTGCCTAGCTTTGGTATAAATCTTTATGACCTTGGATAAGTCAACCATTTTCTGAATTTGACCTGCAAAAAATAAAACAAACAAACAAACAAACAAACAGATATTGGATTTGATTTGTAAAAAAAAAAAAAAAATTAAATTTGTGCTTCGAAAGAATACTATCAAAAAGAAGTGGCAAAAAGATGGTCCTGAGGCTAAGATGCTGGCTGCCTTTTCAGAAGATGCGGGCTTGGTGACCAGCACCCATGTGATGCTTTCCAGTCCCTATAAGTTCAGTGCCAGGGAGCCTCTGCGGGCACTGCACACACGCGGCAGACACACAAGCAAGCAAGCAGGTAATTCACAGACTTAAGCTTTTTTTTTTTTTTTTTGAAGTCGAGACAACCCACAGAATGGTAGAAAATATGTTCAAATCTTGTATCTAAGGACATCTAGTAGCTGGGATATGTAAAGAGCTCAGGACTCCCCAGCAAAGTGACCAACACGAGATTCCACTGTGGAGATGTGCAGAGGCTGTGCATGTGTGTGAGGGACTTATGGAAGAGAAGAAAATGTTCGGGATGGGAGGGGATTCTATACAACACAGCAAAGCCACTTTAAAGGCTGAGATGTATGGTACGTGAGATAAGTCACTATCTCAGTTTAAACACTTTAAAAATCACATTCCGTGTGCTCTGTGTGTTCATGGGTACACACACAGAACACATGTGGAAGTCAGAAAAGAACTTTCAGGATCTCAGTTCTCTCTTCTCACTACATGAACTCTGGAGTAGAACTCAGAGAACTAGGTTTGGCAAAGAGTGCACACACTGATTGGGATACAGTCCCGTATCCCAATTTTCAAAAAAAATGATGGATTTATTTGAAAGATCCTGACAGAATGTAAAAGGTCACAGAAGCCCTGAAATTGGCAAGATAGATGTTACTGTTAGCAGAACTAGCTTCACTGATTTAGAAAAATAGAGGTGCACAATGCTCTGGCTGCTCCTAGAACCCATGTGTCTGCCAATTTTTGACCGGTCCTTGAACTCATGTGTGTGCCCACTGATGCACACAGAAGCCCATTGCCAGGTGTTTGTGATATTGGTTGCTGGGAAAGAGTCAGAAAATCTCCCCAGCAACCACAGCCGGGCCAATCCGGAGTTGCTACACCTGCACCAGACTCTTTCCTTGTACCCCTCCCATACCCATTTCTTGAGAATAGACATTGTTTAGATCTGGAATCCCCTACTCCCCCCTTCTCCTTTCCCCCCTGAGGGCCTATAAAAACTGGGACCTCCTTTCCCCTCGAGGTCTACTCCTCTACCCCTGTGTGGGATATGAGTCGTCCCCAGAGCTCTGGCTTTCCCAGAATAAAGCCTCATGTGGTTTGCTGCAGACCCTCTGGGTCCCTTTGTCTGCGTGGAATGGGTCTCTGGTCACAGGTGGACAAAGAGTTGGCGAATGACAGACCAACACGCGAGATTGTGTAGAATCCGAATGTAATGTCAAATTGAGCATCAAACTTTTTATACAGAAGAAAATAGGGAAGTTAGGTGACACATCGGCAAGGTACAAATGAGGTTGCTGAATGCTTAATGACTCTTACACAAAACAGAGGAATGTAAACACAAAGACTGGCAGGAACTGGGCAATAAAACAACAGAGACAAAGTCAGCTCTATCTAAGGTCCGCTCTAGTCTTAAAAGCCAGGTGTGAGGTCTTTACACTCCTAGGGCAAGGGCTTTCACACCCAAGTCATGGTTCTGATTAGGGAGTTCCGCTCTAGCTAACCATCTCATGAATTATGCAATACTCTAAAACCACAGCCTGATCTACTTCCTAAACCATTGTAAATTCCTGTATATGGGAGCGACTTGGATTTTATTCTAAGTGATAGTGTGGGGGGACTTTCTACTAATAAGTAATGCAGTCTGCCATACATAACTATAATAAGAATTCTAAACTTACTTTGCTAAGCTTGCCCTGAGATTTTTAACTCTATGTAGTAGAGAGTAAAGCCTGATTTCTTTCACTATCTCTCTTACAATACTAGAGGCAATTCTGAATGTCACTGAATAGGCAACATTCTTACTGAATTCCAAGCCCAGGGTTGGCTCAAGGACTACCTAGGGCATTGGTGAAGGCCAGGAAGCTAAGTTCAATTTTGCTTAGGTATTTGGCAAGTCATTGCTTGGAGGCACCTATAACAAAACAATACTGAAAGGAAGCACACAGATCCATTCATAAGAACAAAATTGGAGCATACGTGCTATGTAATGCCACAGTTCTAGGAGACTAAGTTTCCGTGAACCTCTTTGCCTCAGACTGCATCCAGGCTTTTGGTCTGTCATGTATGTCACTACTGGAGTGTGCGTAGCAATGGTTTGCATCAAGCTTGGTCTCTTGTGAGTTCTTGGGGGTCCGCTATTATCCCGAGGCCTGAGAGAAGGGCTCCTCTTGGGGTCTTTCATATTTATTCATTTCATGTGTAGCCATTTTGTCTGCATGTATATCTGTGTATCACATGTGTGCAGTGCCAGTGGAGGCCAGAAGAGGGCGTCAGATGCTCTAGAGTTACCAGCAGTTGTTCCCCACCACGTGGATGGTGGTAACCAATCCTGTCTCTACAAGACCAGCAAGTGCTCTAGCCATTGAGTTATCTATTCAGCTTAGCAATTTCTTAGTTTTAAAAATACTTGGACGTAGAGCTGGATGGTGGAAGAGCACACCTTTAATCCCAGCACTCAAAAGGCAGAGGTAGGTGGATCTCTGATTTCAAGGCCAGCCTGGTTTACAGAGTGAGTTCCAGGACAGCCAGGACTACACAAAGAAACCCTATTTCAAAAAAGAAGAGAAGAGAGGAGGACAGGGGGAGGGGAGGGGAGGACAGGAGGAGGGGAGGGGAGGGGAGGGGAGGGGAGGGGAGGGGAGGGGAGGGGAGGGGAGGGGGAGGGGAGGGGAGGGGGAGGAAAGGAGAGGAGAGCAGTGGACACAGCTAAAAGCTGTGAGGGGAGGGACGGACCTGCCACTGTGAAGCGTGTTTGGGTAGAAACACCCAGAGGCCCACTCACAGTGGGAGCCACTATGATATGCAAGTATGCAGTGGAGAGAGGGGAGAGAAAGAAGAGTTAAGTACAGTCTTTTCTATGCTTGCTGCTCTCAGTGATACACATCATTGCTTTGGTAGAAATTGACTTGCCTCTAAAGACTGTCATGAGTCATGCAAGCCTTGCAAGTTCAGGACTGGAATTAAATCAGTGTTAGTGAGCGCTGTGACATACTGACTTTACCTTTGAGTAGGAATGTAGTCTGTTATTTATTTATTTATTTATTTTATTTATATGAATACACTGTAGCTGTCTTCAGACACAAAAGAGGGCATCAGATCCCATTACAGATGGTTGTGAATCACCATGTGGTTGCTGGGAATTAAACTCAGGTCCTCTGGAAGAGCAGTCTGTGCTTTTTAACCACTGAACCATCTCTCCAGCCTCAGAGTCTGTTTTCTTATTTGTACTGTGTGCTTTTTAACTCGGACCTAGAAGGTTTGGGAAGAAGCAGCCCAGAAATAGAGATGGTACTGGCTAAGTCAAAGCCAAAGAAATCCAAATTCGGAAAAAACTTAGGAGAGTGAAGAGCTTTCTAACCTAAAACATTGGTTTCAAAAACTATACTGAGAATGAAAATGAGAAAAGAAAGCAACTAAACTATAAAATGTTCTCACTTCTCAAAGGAAGAAAGGGATGTTCTAACTAAATGTGCAGTCAGAACTAAGCCAGGTAATTACCGAGCTCTGACTGTTGAACTGTGGTAAAGGCTCTTCTTATGTTAAAAATCATGATGGATCCATGGATAACATACAATGAAGAGTTAGCAGAAGAATGAATTTACACAAGCAGTATCCCTCAGCGACACTACAGTGTCATTATGAGGTGAAACAGATGCAACTTTTGCTCTCAAGTCTTACAAGGGTTTCTAAATGTGCATTTTCAATTCCCAAACCCTTCTCTTCATTAAGCATCTAAAGTTAGCTAATATTGACTAGCAAGGACAAGCACAACTCTATAAACTGTGTGGAACCTAGACCTTGAAGTGTTTCTTAAATGCTAAATTACTTCAAAAGCAGGAAGCTACTTTCCAATCTCAAAATAGAAATCATGGTACAAGGTAAGATGATATGAAGCATGTTTAGTTTGTTGTTTCGTTTTGTTCTTTTTTTTTTTAAAGATTTATTTATTTATTATATGTAAGTACACTATAGTTGTCTTCAGACACACCAGAAGAGGGCGTCAGATCTCATTACGGATGGTTGTGAGCCACCATGTGGTTGCTGGGATTTGAACTCAGGACCTTGGGAAGAGCAGTCAGTGCTCTTAACCGCTGAGCCATATCACCAGCCCATTTTGTTCTTTTATTAAGTTTAAAAACTATGTTTTATGTATGAGTGTTTTTGCCTGCATATATTTCTATGCACCATGTATGTGCCTACAGCACACAGAGACCAGAAGAAGGCATTGGATCCCCTAGAACTGTAGTTATAGTTGGTTGTAAGCTGTTATGTGGGTGCTAGGAACTGAACCTGACGGAGCAGCCAATGTTCTTCACCAATGAGACATCTTCTCTCCAGTAGACCTCTGTGCATATAATTTTAAATTTAGGTTTTGCATGTAAGAGAAAGCATGTGGTGTTTGTTTTTAAGAGTCCAGCTTATTTTGCTTAATATAATGACCAATTTTGCCCATTTTCTGCACATAATCATCATTTCATCTTTCTTTACAGCTATATTCCATTGAACACCACATTTTCTTTATCCATTCATCTTTTATAGACATCCCAGATGGCTCCATTTACTACCTATGAACAATGCAGCCATAAACAAGGATGTGCACATATCTGAAGTATATTCACCAAACAGTAACCACTGTACTAAAATAATAGTGTATCTGAACAATATCTTGCTCAGATATTAAACAAAATGCTTTCCAATTTGTGCCACTTAGTATAATCTAGATTTGTCATATCCAGCCTTGATGCTCCTTGCATTTACAGTCTTCAGGGCTTTCAGTGTAAAGGGATGTTGAACTGTTTCAAAGACCTTCCTGCTTCAATTCAGTCACGGTGTATGGTTTTGGGTTGCTTTGTTTTGTTGTTTGTTTGTTTGCTTTGTTTTGTTTAATTCTGTTTTGGGTTTTGTTGTCATTGTTTGGGTGCTTTGTTTTGTTTTTGTCTTTTTGACGACAGGGTCTCACCATGTAGTCCTGGCTTGCCTGGAACTCACTGTGTAGACCAGGATGGCCTTGAACTCACAGAGATCTACCTCTGGGATTAAGGGAAATGTATCACCACATCAGACAGGGTCTTTAAAAACACACACACACACACACACACACACACACACACACACACACATATATATATATATATATATATATATATAATTTTATGAGTATGCATGTTTTTCCTGCATGTATGCCTGTGTACCATGTGAATCCATGTGAATGCATGGTACACTCAGAAATTGTAAGTCACCACATAGGTACTGGGAATTGAATCCAGGTCCGCTGCAAGAGCAACAAGTGCTCTTTCTCATTGAGCCACTTTCTGGCCCAATGTATGACCTTATTAAAGTGTTCTTGAACCTGGTTTGAGAGAACTTTATGGAGAATTTTACAAGTATGTTAATCATCAGAGGAACGAGTCTCTAATTTTCTCTTCCTCCTCCTGCTCTTAGTCATGTCTGCATCTGATTTGGAATCAAGATAACTGTGGACTTTGAATGAGAATGGCTCCCATAGACTCATACATTTGAATGCTTGCTCCATAGTTGGTAGAATTGTTTGGGAAGGATTAGGAGGTGTGGCCTTTTGGGAGGATGGACTTAGAGATTTAAAAAGCCCACATGATTCATAGTTCTGCCTCCAGGCTGTTGTCTCAACATGCAAGCTTTCAGCACCATGCCTGCCTGGCTGCCCCCTGCTGCCGTGCTCCTTGCCTTGCTGGTCCTGGGCTCACTCCTGGATATTGTAAGCAAGTTCTCAACTAAATACTTTTTTGTTTCATTACTTGGTCATAGTGTCTCTTCATAGCAACAAAGTAACTAAGACAATAACAATGTTGGGTTTACAGAATGAATTTTATAGTGTTCTTTCCCTTTCTATCACAGGGCCCCCAATGGAGGAGCTAGAGAAAGTACCCAAGAGCTGAAGGGGTCTGCAACCCTATAGGTGGAACAACGATATGAACTAACCAGTACCCCCCGAGAGCTCGTGTCTCTAGCTGCATATGTAGCAGAGGATGGCCTAGTTGGCCATCATTGGGAGGTCTTACAAAGATTATATGTCCCAGTACAGGGGAATGCCAGGGCCTGGAAGCGGGAGTGAGTGGGTTGGGGAGCAGGGCGGGGGAGGGAGGCATATAGGGGACTTTCGGGATAGCATTTGAAATGTAAATGAAGAAAATATCTAATAAAAATTGTTTTTGAAAAAAAAAAGAGTAGTTTGGTATTTGGGTGAACTCCTTTTTAAACAAATTTTCAAATTTAGTAGTAGCTTCATTTGGTCCTGTACTTATGGATCTGTTTATTTTTATTATCTTGATTTAATTTTGATAGATCATATATATATATCTGAGATTTATCCATTTCTTCTATATTTCTAGTTTTTTCAAAATTATTTATTTTATGTGCATTGGTGTTCTGCTTGCATGCATGTCTGTGTGAAGGTGTCAGATGCCCTGGAACTGGAGTAATGGACAGCTGTGAGTTGTCATGTGGTTGCTGGGAATCGAACTCAGGTCCTCTGGAAGAACAGCCCATGTTCTTAACTCTGAGCCATATCTCCAGCCCCCTCTAATTTTTATTAAATATAAATATTGAAGGTATTCCTTAATGATTCTCCACATTTTGTTGAGTCAGTAGTAACTATTAAGGCCTAGATAAAATATTAAGGCCTAGATGGAATGTTAAGGCCTAGGCAACTGTTACCTGGCTAGCCAGCCATTCTGTACTGTTACTAATATTATAAGAAAAATTTTTCATGTGTTTCTGCTGTTACTAGCAAACTTTCTCATGACCAAGTTGGTTACATATTCTGCTGTGTTCTGGGCTCTTAGAAACCAATCGTGATAGAAGTCAGTAGAACTGCTTTGTATAGTTGGCCTTAATAAGCTTGGATCCAAACCAACCACCTGGCAACACTTCCTGCATCTGTGTATAAACTTTTGTGGTCTTTGCTTTTATAAGCTGCCCCTGGGATGGTCGCAACATAAGAGAGACACCTGCACCAATACAAGAATCTAAGACTTTCATTTTGAGTAAGGGTCAAATAAAGTTGAAATTCCCAAGACTTCCCTGGGAACTGACATCCTACTTAGCAGAAAGAGATGTGTATGTGGATAACTGACATCCTGGTTGGCAAGTTAAGAGATGAATGTTAAACAAGGCAAGTCCCTGCCACAGTTGAACACCCCAGCCAATGGGAGCAGGATAAGTGTACAGCAAAGACATGTCCCTAAGGAAATCCTTATCCCTAAATCCTGATTAGTGGAATAACTTGGCACAACTGTTTGTAGATTTTAGGCTTAAAAGCCCTCTAATATTTCAACTCACCATCACAGTTCAGATCCTGATTGTGGCCCTGATTGATCAGTCCTGGGGTGTATGCTTAATAATTTATCTCTGTCTGACAGACATTGGGTTTGTAAGGCACCTCCTAGAACCCAAAAGTAACATCTTTTTTTTAAGCCTCTATGTTTTAATTACTTCCATGATCTTCACCATTTTTTGCAGTCTATTCTACTTGTGTTTGAATCCCACCACACATCCTGTGAACCTGAGGGGCAGTATTAGGTTATTTATCAACCTTCTGATTTCTTTTTGTCTTTCTATTTGTTTTATTAATGCTCCCAATCATAAGTTAAAAAAAAATCTTAGAACATCCTTGGCTGTATTCCAAATTTTCTAGCAAGTTGTGATTTTTATTTTTATTTGACTCAGTAAAAATTTAAATTTCTTGATTTCTTCAGTAACTCGGTGATTTGAGAGTAATTTTCAGTCTCCTTATGTGTGTGCAGGTTTTCTTGCTATTGCTTTCTAGGGATTTATCCCTGTGTACTCTCATGAGATACAAGAACTATTTTGACAATCTTCTATTAGTAGGACTTGATTTATTATCTAGAATGGGAGGGAACACTGCTGATATAATGCTTTGATCTTATTTATCCAACCTTTTATCATTTACTTAAAGCAAATATGTTCAAGATATTTCTTCTAGCTTTTCTTTCTTTTAAAAATTATTTCCTTTTACTTAAATGTATATAAGTGTTCCTGCCACATATGTACGGGTGCTCATGGAGGCAAAAAGAAGGTAATGGATTCCCTAGAACTGTTCAAAGAGGTTGTGAACCACTCAATGTGGGTGCTAGGAACTGAACTCAGGTCCTCTGGAAGAGTAGCAAGCACTCTTGCCCACTGAACTATCTCTCCAGTCCCTCTTCTAGCCTTTCAACATAGGTCCTTTATCATTACCTCTAAGGTTCACTCTCAGTGGAACACATTGTATGGGTTGAGACAAGTGTATAATGACTTGTACCTACCATTACTTTACCATCCAGAATAGCTTCACTGTGCCCAAAACTCAGATTCTGATGATCTGAAAGACACCCTGCAGGTTACAGCAAAGTGTCTTTGGGGGCACCTTATGCTGCTCATCATTCTAACTTCTGCTCTGTTTTATTTTATGCATATATTTGTTTTATATGCATATATAGCTGTGCATATATATATATACATGCCCGGTACCCATGGAAGCTAAAAGAGGGCATTGGATTCCCATGGAACTGAAGCTATAGACAGTTGTGAGTCATCATTTGGGTGCTGGGGATCAAACTTGGATCTCCTGAAAGGGCATCCAATGCTCTTAACTATTCATCTCCTCTTTAACCCTTGTTTTTTTTTTTTTTTTTTTCTCGTCCACTGTGAGTTTAACAGGACTTCTGTGTTGTGCCCTCTGTATCATTATAGCTAAAACCTCTGAAAGCATGAATTAAAGTACATATTTTCTTCCTTAATTCTGTGAGGTATTTTGTCATGGCAATGGGGAAATAAGTTAAAACAGCTTGATAGCTTGTTTCTTTTTATACTAAATGATATTCCTTTGTACTGATATACCATAGCTTATATTTAATTTTAAAAAATGATTGTGTGTGTGTGCATGTACCATGGAGTAAGTGTGTGTGGAGGGCAAAGAACATACTTGTCGGCTCTCTGCTTCTATCATGTGGGCCCTGGGTGTCACACTTGGGTCATCAGGCTTGGTGGCAAATGCTTGAGTCCACCACTGGTTTATTAATCTATCTAAGTTACTAACGTCATTGTGGTTCTTTGAATGTTTTTGGTCCTAGGGAATGGTGCTTTGGGTTTGTTGGAGGAAGTGTGTCACTGTGGCGGTGAGCTTTGACGGTCTCCTCCTATGCTCAGGCTACACCCATTGCAGAAAAAAAAAACCTCCTCCTGGCTGCTTTCACAAGAGTCTCCTCCTGGCTGCCTTTAGATCAAGATGTAGAACTCTCAGTCAGTCCCACCATGCTGATAATGAACTGAACCTCTGAACGTGTAACCAGCCTCAATTAAATGTTGTCCTTATAAGCGCTGCCTTGGTCATGGTGTCTGTTCACAGCAATGGCAACCCTAACTAAGACAGTTATCTTTGTTGCTTCCATTTTTTGGCAACTCTGAATAAAGACACTACAAACACTTTGTGTAGGTTACTGCATGAACATAAAAGTTAACGACTCATTTGAATAAGTACCAAAAAAGAAAAAAGAAAAAAATCCAGAACTGCTAAATCACATTGCAGGAATAAGCTTTAGTTTTATAAGAAACTGCCAAACTGACTTCCACAACGGTTCCTAAGACTAGTTCCACTAGCAATGAATGACGAGTCCCTGCTGAACTGAGACTTCTCTGCAGTGTTTGGGTGTCAGTGCTCCAGGCTTTAGCTAATATAGTAAATGTGGTGTGGGATCCCACTGCAGTTGTATCCTGCACTTTCTAATGGCTTACCAATGTGTATGACCTTATGTTTAACTTCAATCTAATATTGAGTGGACTTGTTTAATCAAACATAAATGTCTCTGTAAGGTTATGCTTGACAAGCATAATTCTGTGAGGAGGTGAGCTATAGTGATAGTGATGCACACCTTTAATCCCAGCACTTGGGAGGCGGAAGCAGGCAGATCTCTGTGAGTTCAAGGCCAGCCTGTTCTACAGAGTGAGTTCTAGGACAGTCAAGGCTACACAGAGAAACCAAAACCAAAACAAAAATTAAACAAACATATATCAGCTTTTGCTATTTTCTGCTTTTATAAATGTAGGAGTTTACAAGGCTTATTAAAATGTCACCAGGAAAGTTATATGTAAGATATGATTTGTGATTTTTCTATGCTGGAAAGTAGAGTTATCTTTTCTTATAAAATCAATACTTTCTCTAGGCACTGTGACACATGATTAAAACCCCAGTACTAGGGAGTCTGAGGCAGGAGGATGGTCAATTTGGGTTACCTAAACTACAAATGAGACCCTTTTTGTTTGTTCCAAACAAACAAAAGAGGTGGCCATCACATTAGCACTAGACTTTTTAGGTCATTTATCTTATTCTTTTAATTAAGTGCACATCATTTGGTCATACTGATGCCAAGATAAAAGGTCTGTAACATCCAGTCGTCCTTTTTAAATACAAAGCCAAGCATGTCTCAAGAACGAATACGTACTGCCACAAGTTCACACCAATGAACCGACATTTTTGAAACCTTTAAAATATGTACTGAAACACTCTTTTGTAAGATTGTAAATAAAACCATTCAGACAGAACTGAAATAACCCCTGGGAACTGTAAGCAATTATGCCTGAAAAACCAATATCTTTTCATTAAAAAACAAGACTTATGAGTGCATTGCCTGCGTATATTTATGAATATATGCATGAGCATGACTGGTGCCCACAGAGGTCAGAAGACATCAGAGCCACGGGAACTGAAGGTACAGATGGTCATGAGCCACCATGTAAGTGCTGCACCAGGTACTCTGCAAAAGCAACAAGCGCTCTCAACCCCTGAGCCATCACTCCAGCCCCCAAATGTTTTTGAAAAACAAAGCAATTAGTATGGGGAGACAGTTTGAGTGCTATTACTTTGGGTTTTGACAGATATTATATGATAGTTACACTATTTATATAAAATGCTAAGCTGTAAATACTAAAGGCATGCTATAGACGTAGCCTTAGCTAAAAAGATGTAAATCAAGTATGTGGGCCTGGTCTTGGTAGGATAAAGTGCTAATACAGGATGTCATAAGAAGCAGAACAAAGCAGCGCAACAGATGGCAGCACCAAATTATCAGCTCTGAGATCAAAATAAACATAAAATAACTACCCAGCAAAAGTGAAAATCATGATATGTAACAAAAGGCATATGACCTGACTTCCAAAAGTGTGGCACCAACCTTAAGTCCATTAGTGTTTCCAAACTTATTAAAATGGCAAAATTTTTCCTAATTAAGACTTGAAATATATGAGTATGCCTAAGGTACCTGCAAGGAACTCCCGGAGGCAAGCAATAACTTGAAAATCTCCCAGACTCACAGAGACATTCCATGTAAGATCAATTCTTGTGACTGCATGAAGCATCTCTGAAAAATCTTCAAACTACAGAACAACGATCAAAGTATTTGAATATGGAGCTAGGCTGCTATGAAACATGCCTTTAATCCTAGCTCCCAGGGATGAGGCAGAAGGATCTCTCTGAATTTGATACCAGCCTGGTCTACAGAGCAAGTTCTAGGACTTGACAAGACTACACAAAAAAACCCTATTTCAAAAGCAACAAAAACCACAACAAAAAACTAGGGGAGATATCCTAGCTAATAAGCCTGAAATAAGACTCACTGGATCCCAGGAACTCAAGACCAGCCTGGGTGAGTGATACCTTGCCTCAAAATAGTGATACTAAACAAATACCAGGCCAAACAAAAGGCCAGTGCTGCTCTCCTCTGTCTGCCATGAAGTAGGTTTTCAAAACACCTGGAGACAGCTGGAGTATGTGTCGAGGCCCAAGGACAACTCTGGTATCCTTGGGTAATACCATCTAGCTCTTTTGAGACTGGGTTTCTCAATGGGCCCCAACCTTACTAATTAAGCTAGGCTAGCAGTGAGTCCCAGGTTCTCCTGACTCTGCTTTTCCCGATGCTAAGATTAAAGCATGGTACAATTCCCAGCATTTTTATGTGGGTTCTGGGTTTGAACATACTCATGCTTGCAGTAAAGAAAGGGACCACCACACTCCAATATGATCTCACTTAAATTACATCTTCAACCAGCTCTCTCCTTGAATACAGCCATAGCCTAACATCCACTTAACTGTTGGATGACACAAAACATGTAGCAGATATAGTCAGGTTCCATCTGGAAAATGTCTAGGTGCATCAGACGACCCTTTCACAGGGGTGCCCTAAGATGATTGGTAAACAGATATTTACATCTCATAACAGTAGCAAAGTTACAATTATGAAAAATAGCAACTACATAATTTCCTGGACGGGGTCTCCACAACATGAGGGACTGTATTAAAGGTTCACAGCATTAGAAGGTTGGGAAACACAGCTCTACAGTGAGGGCTTTTTCAATGTTTCTCGTTGGGTGGGATGTTTTGCTAGTGGCCTGAACTAACTTGGGGCATATTCTGAGATTCATTTTCTGGGCAACTTTCTGTGTTGTTGCTTTACGGTGGCTTTATTTCATAGAGATCTCCTACCAAACTGATACATGTCCTGAGGACACAAACAGACCCAGCTCAACCCAGTCTGTGAACACAAAGACTGCATGTCCACCTGATACCTCGATCACCTGAACCCCAATTCTATGCCCACCTGGAACTCACCTACAACATTTACAGTTTTCAAGTCATGGAACCACTTTTTGCAAACTATTTCTGTGCTCATCAGGTACACTGTGTGAGATCACATTTTTTAGACTGTACAGTTTTCTACTTCCCTTATGACATAAGTGTTTTCAAGATCTGTATTCTCTCCCACACACCAACTTACTTGGCCAATGAGATTAAGTATCCGTGTAGTTTTTAACTCTATGCGTGTCAGATTGATGATTCACTGTTATCCAAATGTATTGAGATTAAAACACCTATATTCTTATCTAAAAATAACTCTAGGCAAGGAATTTGTCTCTGGGTTAAGATAATAATAAACACTCATCTAAACAGATAAAAATTAATAAGTTAATGATTTAAGAGCAAATTTCTCAAACTCTCTAGGACAAAAAACTATGTTTGCCTGACTCTTCACTTCAGATAATGGTTTGGGTATTTGTTTAAAACAGGTAGTATATGAGTATTTCTTTCAAAAAGATGGGATAAAAAGATGGTATAGGGCCAGAGAGATTGCTCAGTGGTTAAAAACACTGGCTGTTCTTCCAGAGGTCCTGAATTCAATTCCCAGCATGCATATGGTAGCTCACAACTGTCTACAACTGTAGTCCCATGGGATCCGATGTCGTCTTCTGGTGTGCATTCACATATACCCATGTACATAAATAAACCTTTTAAAAAAGATTCAAGTATAATCAACTGAAAATACATTTATTAAAAACCAATATATTTAGTACTGTCCCTTATAGGCCAGGATCACCAATACATCTTGCAGTGGTCTACCTAAAATTAGAGGACACAGGATACATGATTAGTAGGAGGGAGGGAAGACAGGACAAAGATAATGAGCTTTACTGGTTGAACATTAAAGTGATAAAACCTTTAGGTAGGAAAACAGATGCTGGGGGCTGGAGAGATGGCTCAAGTTTTAAGAGCACTTGCTGCTTGTGCAAAGGACTGTGATTCAGTTTGTAGTACCCACAAAGCAGCCCACAATGATCCACGGATTGCAACACCCCTCTTCTGGCATCTGAGGGCACTGGCAAACATGGTACACACACACACACATCCACGGATTCCAACACCCCTCTTCTGGCATCTGAGGGCACTGGCAAACATGGTACACACACACACACACACACACACACTAAACTTAAAAAAAAAAAAGCAGATGGATGCTGGGCCTTTGATACAAGGACTTTAGCAATATATATATAGTCTTATGACTTTGGGACAAGGCTTGTTGGTTGTCAAGAGCAGCCTGGGAAGTCTAGGCAGGTGCTGAACACCCACAATGGCCAGGGTACTAGAAAGAAGGGGAGGTGTTTTAAGGCTAGATTTACTAAGATCTGAACCCTTCCCCCCCCCCAAAAAAATGTGAGAAAGGATTAATGTGTCAGATTCTTTGGATTATCAGAACAGAAAACACCACCATTAAATTACACCAGGAAAGAGACATTTGCTTTTATTGGAGTAAGAGCAGAGACTCAAACACTTTCCATGTTGAGTTAAATGTATGCAGGACACAGGCATCCACACTCTGGCTCTTCTCAGTGGTACATATTCATCTACATTGGCCTGAAAGGCGAGGTAGACACGAAAAGATGCTTTCAATCTTGGATTTTTACTTTCCTTTCCCTGAGGAGAATGACAGGTGCACCTTACTGAATTGCAGGGCACACAGGTACTCCCGTGTATATGCTTGTGTTAACATGACAGTACTTTTTGAATAGCATTACCTAATCAAAACCTACCTCAAGGGACATTCACTGAGGCAGAGCTAGAGCACCATGGCTCTGGCCTTAGCTATTCAAGCACACAACACTATATCATCTGACCTCTCCATTCAGTTGTGTTTAATTAAGACTGTATGTTGCCTTTGTATGAACACAGTAAGCAACAGGGGGACTTTAACAGACCCACATATTCACAGCAGTTTACCTAGTGGAGAATAGGCTTACTATGAATGGTAAAAAACACGTTAAGGATTGTGGAGAACTGCAAAGTAAAAGCAAGTGCTGCTTTCTCTAACCATCTACTAACCTAGTAGTCAGCTGCTGCAACAGCTTGCTGATAGAAGATACCTATGAGAATAGATGACTCAAGAAAAGGAACTAGCTAAGCACACATTTCCTCCCTGCCTGAAGTGAGGTGCAGAGACAGCCAGCCCATCTGCTCACTCTCTTCTCTCTTCTTGTAGCTTCAAGAGTCACTCATCTTAGTTAGCTGACCAGTGAGCACACTCAGAAAAGCATCCAGGAATTCTTTATATGGTGTCCTTATTAACCACGACACTTTTAAGTTAAGCAACATCAGACTTATGGTAACTCAAAGTTTCAATTTTTAATTCCCAAATCCTCCTTGCCCTACTACTAGTTTTTGTTTTGTTTTTTCAAGACAGAGTCCTATTATGCAGCTCTGGCTGCCCTGGAACTCACTATGTAGACCAGGCTGGCCTCAAACTCACAAAGATCCATCTGCCTCCACCTCCACCTCCACAGTGACAGAATTAAAGGTACACACCACTGTACCCAGCTTGCCCTGCCACTCTTTAGTAAGATTTGTATTTTTTCAGTATCGGCACGAGGGACTGAGGCCAGGCAGGAGATAGCACTGTCTGGCCTCAGCCTTTTTAAAGTGTGGAGACAAGGTGTTAGGCTGTCCTGAATTATTAGTGATAACCTTCCCATGTGTTTGCAGAGTAGTTTTGATCACGGGCCAGGATTTGCTTCCCTGAAGCATAAAGCCCCCCACAGCTGAGTAAGGACCACCTCTGGATAAGCGGCTTCAGTGATCCCCACCCCATGCCGAGCGAGCGCTCATTTGGAAACAGATGCTGTCTGTTTCCATAATCTTTTAAATAGTAGGCTTTCATAGACAAGAAGCACTGTCCAAATTAAAGCTTACATTACTATAGCCTGCAAAGAACTCGCATGCTATCCAATCAGTATTCAAGGATATGGTATGGGGGAGCAAATGACTACTGCTTTATTATTAAAAGTTACTCGAGATCCATAGAGCGCACAAAGTAACCTGTGTCCAACTAAGAAAGGTTGGTACATGTATTCAAAAATATATAACACGGATTTGTCTGTCTTATACATTCTAGTTAAAAAGTAGTCACTTTACATATTTTTGTAACTTGTACTTAGAAAATATATATACCCACGCTATTCAAACCCTTAGGCCTGAGCTTCCCATCCCTAAGCACACTCTACTGTAATTACCCAAAGAATGTGGTGGCAACAATAGGAACACATTTACTCTGACCTGAACATGTACTAGGTAATTCAATAATCTACTCAAATAGTTCTGTATGCTGACAATCGGCCTCTATCTGAATGTTTTGTTATTATGAAGAGACTTGCACCTTTGTGGTATCTGATAACCTCAGAATGCCTTCACAGTTCTGCTTCAGGCTTTCAGACAGTAGAATTTTTCAGTCTTTCTATAGACCAGAGACTATGACAAGTGACGTCTCACAGAGAGTTCAGAAAACATTTTCAGTACGTTTTGTCTTTGAGGAAAAAAAAAAATGACACGACTGCATGAACTGGTGCTGAAAATCTGCTTCTCCTTCCCGAGGCACACCCAAGCGAGGCACTCCTGCTCACAGCAGAAAAGCCCAGCACAACCTCATCATGTAATCAGACTCATCACCAAATAATAAATCTGAGAACCAAAATTTCAACTAATACCTTACTTAGCAGATCACAGAACTATACAGCAAGCTAAGCCTGAAATGTTCAGTCTATGTGCCTCTAAAGATAATGATGCCTAAAATCCTGTCTGAGTTAATGAACAACTTATGTTGAGGAAAAGTCATTCACAAATGCTTTCACCACATTTAAATGTAAAGACAAGTTAATTCACTTGAGAAGTAACAGATTCTGGAAGAGGCCCTGTCTAATGGAAAACAAGTACAAATCCCTCCATGTCACTACCAAAGAAATTCAACGACAGTGCTCACAGCTCAGTTTTGTCAATTAGTCAATAAATACATTTAGCTACCTGCTGATGAAATGAAGTTAGGTACACCCCCACCCCCACCACACACACACCCATGTATCTTATTTATAGAAAGTATTTTTTCAATTTCTTAAAAATTTCACATGTAGCTGGGTGGTGGTGGTGGCTCATATCTTTAATCCCAACACTTGGAAGGCAAAGGCAGATTGATCTCTGTGAGTTTGAGGCTGGCTTGTCTACAGACAGCCAGGGTTACACAGAGAAACTCTTGCCTCCAAAAACCAAAACCAAAACCAAAAAATAAATAAAAAGACAAAAAAAAAAAAAAAGAAAGAAAGAAAATCAGATATAATTTTATCAATCTTTCTTCTCTAGATTCCCTAACCTTAAACAAAAATAAAAAACAAACTTATAAGTCAGAAGAGGAAATGAGAAGACATTGAGCATCTATGAGAAGAGAAGAGGTAGTAAGAAGTGACAGAAAGGTAGGGACAGAGACCTAAGAAGGACAATAACAAGGGCAGGAGCAGCTGCTGCCCCAGACAGCTCCAAAGACTGCAACCATGCAAAGGCATCAGAGGTCTCACTGGAGCAGCACACGACATGATGGTGGCTGACTGTGTGCTCTGTGGTGGTGTGAATGGAGCTGCCGCTGAGTGGCACCTCTGCTATGCAGCAGTCTCATAATGAATCTTCAGAATGGTATTTTTTAAAAACCAATTTACATGCATATAACAATTAAACATAATTATAACCTTTAACCTTCCACTAAGATACATTAAAAACAATATTAAAGATGAGAAATATAAGCAGCAGCAACCATGAAAGCTGAGACCTAGACACATTCAATTTTTTTTATTAAAAAAAAAACAAAAAACAAAACAAAAAAAACCCCTTTCAATATATAGTACCTCCTCTTCTACTCTATTCCTAGAAAATTTAAAATATTGCAAGTCTCAAAAACTACAGGCTTTATAAAAAGACTTCGTAGCTGGGCGGTGGTGGTGCACGCCTTTAATCCCAGCACTTGGGAGGCAGAGGCAGGCGGATTTCTGAGTTCGAGGCCAGCCTGGTCTACAGAGTGAGTTCCAGGACGGCCAGAGCTACACAGAGAAACCCTGTCTCCAAAAACCAAAAACCAAAAACCAAAAAAAAAAAAAAAAAATTCATTACAAGAAATAACACATTTACTCACCATTTTCATCTCTGATCATTTTCTTTACTGTCAATTTACCTTTGATGAAACCAGTCTCCAGATAGCTGGTTTAGGATCTCAATGTTGGTAATATTAATATTAATATTAATCATTACTTATATATGCATTTGCATGTATTTAAAATTCAGAAAGGGAAAATAGTAAGCCACCCTTGTCACTTAGTAACATGTGTCTACATGCCAAGTCAAAGCAACAAAGATTACAGTATTTTTCTAGCTGCTAACCCTTTCTCCTAGGACCTTTAAAAAAAAGCCCCACTAGCTAAAGAGAATTACATATAAATCCTTTAGAAGTAAATATAAACTCCCTAAGAGAACACCCACAAAACTGAAACTAACCTCTCTCCATAAAACCTATATAGCATTTGTCTGTATTTGGAAGGGCATCAAGTTCGTAACTTCAAAAACAAGGAATTGCCTGTATCTCATGTTAACAAAATCTGGCAAAACAAGAGAGCAGCCTAAAATAAATGTATGAGAGAGAGATGGGGGTGGGGTGGGGAGCAAACATACAGACAGACACAGCCCCTAAGTGTGAAAATATAATGTTGCAGGCTAGTACTTAATGGAGGATGCAGGAAGGAGGGATGAACACAGCGTATTTCATATGCATTTCTTGTAATTCTGGCTCTTTCAGTAGTAACATTACAGCAAAATATTTGTTTTATAACTTGCCCTCAACGAAACAATGACCCAGACACATCTTATGACTTTTAATAATGGCAAATAATTAAATGCAAGTGTAAAAGAGTTTTCAGTGGCTTCTAAATTCAAAGGAGTAATATTAATCTAATTATGAATTAGTAATAGTTGATGCTCCTATATTTTAGATATATTTTTAATTTCTTCACTTGGAACCAAAAATGAAGAAAAAGTGTTTGGTTTTTCACTATTTCCCATTTCATTTGAGTCTACCCTACAGTGTCTGTATAGAGAGAGGTATATTAAAGCACTGTTATAAAAATACAACTGAAGCTAGTAATCTACATTACAGCACTGTTACTGCTTGACCTGGTGTAGTAATTCCTTCGGTGAGTGATGTCACAGGCCAGGATTTTAGTAAGAGGACCACGGATAGGTAAGTGTTTCTTTTCTCCCTGTGTCCCCAACCCCTGACAAAAGAGTTAATTAATATTTAGAGCAGTGACATACACTTAACTTACAGCTGTAATTTCATCGTAGGAGCAGAAGAAAGGTAAGAAAGTAAAGATTTTTTTTCATGTCAAGAAGGCCAACTAATAAAACTGATAATGATTACTGTGGGAACTTATATACATGCAGTCAAGACAGAAGAAAACGTTTATAATCTTTAAAAAATGATGATTGCTCCCTAGTAGTATAAACAGTGTCCACAATTTGGTGGCTGGCCACGGATTTAATTTTTTTCAAGTTATTTCTACAGTAGACATATTTTTGAAGTCTACCCACCCCTGAGTTCAGCAGTTATACTTTTAGAGTGTAAAATTATATGCCCTTAATTAACAACATGTAAAAAGCTACAAAATGTCATCTACACAGAGATTAAAAACATTTTTTCAAATATTCTTTACCAATTATCAGTTGAATGATTTTTATGGGTTTACATACCGTCAGACCTTTCAGCCAACTGGCTTTTATTTTTAGCCCAAATTGATTAATATATTCACTGCAGGATATTCAAAAAGACTGTAACAGTAAGGCATCAGTAAAAATAACATTGTCATAGAAACAGAGCTTGCATATGTGAAAAGGTAATTTATAAAATACATTAATCACTTCTTAAAAAGACCTAGTTATAGAATCATTACATGGTACATGGTATTTAGGATGGAACCTTCTCAACAATTGTTTTATAGATCAGAGAGAGAGAGAGAGAGAGAGAGAGAGAGAGAGAGATGATAGATAGATACCTACATACATAGAGATAGATAAGAGTAGAGACAGACAGACAGGCAGACAGAAAAACTTCATCTAACTGTAGGCAAAATCTTCTCAACAAACAAAACAAATTCTTCCACGAAGCCCTACACAATGGGTATGTGAGACAAGTAAGCAAACATGGTTTTTATAGTATCCTTTTACCAAAATCTTAAAATAAAAATGTCCACACTCTTTTGTTAAAACATTAAGCCTCTGTCAAAAATGTATTTCTCATTTTAGGGTACAGTATTGAAGGACAAGATGATACAAGTAAAGAAAATTTACAAGAAAAAAAAAAACTTGACAAAATTCTTTCAATTAAAGTATTATAACATTTAAACAACTGAAAACATAACAAAAGAAACAAGATTACAAACAAAAATGTTTATGGATTTTTTTCCAAACATAAATAAATGAAATAGTGTTTAGGCAATAGGGCTCATGCTGATGGCTAGCAGGAAGTAACAGAGTATAATATACTTGGAAAAATAATAACAGGCCCAAATGATGGATGGCAGTAATTTAATCATCACTGCCATTTTTTCTTTTACTTCCCAAACAACGCCTTGGTTAAACCATTCACACTCTATTATTCACACCTTTACTTCAGAGATTGAGGACTATATACAACAAATGAATTTATTTTCACCATAGGGATAACATATTGTACCTCTCTGCCAATGTTCCTTGAAAACTTTCCATGTCAAAACAATTTGACAGCAGATATAAACAATTAAATAAATATGCAATGATCTTTCTTACGGTCCTTTAAAGATGCATGTAATTTCATGCTGTTAGCCTTAGGATCACAGTGCATAGAATCCAAATATAAACAATTGGGGTGGCTTTCAATGTAATGTTGGATCCCTCACTTTCCTTATAATCCCACAACAACTGATAAATTCATTTCATAGGCCCTATCATGCATTAATCACCGAGTGGTGGGAGTTCAGAAAACTCTTCCTTTTACAACGTCCATTGCCGGCAATGAACGTCCCCAAACCACTGAGGAAGTCACTGTTATTGCACAATACATGAGGACCTGGAACTTTTCCAAAAGCTTAAAAAAATAAAAATAAAAAATGGAATTATATTTGACATTTCCTGACACCTGCATTAATACTGTATGACTAATAAAAGCATGTCAGTTGACTGGACTGAACCAGCGATCAACATGCGCCCAGAATGCACACGAGTAAAAATGCAGTAAAAGGAAGTAGTCTTCATTGCCTATAGGTCACTTCCAGTCAAAGGTTAAAGTTCAAAGACTGAATGATCAAAGTGCTCATTTCTCAGTAGGACTATCTTCTGCTACAGGAGGAGGGCAGCGGCATCAACAAGTGTCATCTTTAAGGAAAGGAGAAAAAGAGAATTAGAAACTGAAGCATGTATAAGTTCATCTACAAGCTCATTGCATGGAGAAATAATGCCAAGTAGCAAGAACGTGGCCGGCCTGACTTGCCGTTCTCAATCTTTACAGATGAAAATTTGTGTTCAGTTATATAATATAAGCAAACCAACCTTTACTCTTTCAAGGAAATGAGAGCTTGCACAAACTTTAAATTAATATATGATTAGTATATCAGCAGTTCAATTAGAACAAGAAATTGGTATGCTAAGGTAAGCACATATTCGGACACATCTGAAGAGACGTTTTCTATAAGCAATTCCTAAGCAGTCATGAGATTCAACATTAAATAGCACACACCTTTAGTCTATAAGGTAACCCTTCTTCAATAGTAAGATACAACTTCCCAAGCGATCAATAGACAACGTTAATGTCCCTTCAGAAAACTAATTCTCAAAAAGTATTCACAATATCCAGAAATATTCATATGCAAGGTCATTTAAAACCCTCAATACCTACAATACCTCCTGGCAGCCTCCACATATTATATTTAGACAGTACATAACTGTAGTGTCTATGACTTATTTTAGAAAACTAATTTTGCAAAAAAACGCACGTGAGGATTTGAGGACTGTTACTTTTCAGAAAGAAGCTTGGGACCAGCAGTAACTGCCAAGTGCTATGCAGCCTTATAAAGGAAGAGCTCAGGAAACACTGGCCACAGTTTTTACAATAATTCCACACAAAGGCTGATAAATTAGTGCTAATGGAATTTCCACCAATAAAGACTAAGTTAATTCTGTCATGCCAGGGGAATTCATGGATTATAATATACATGGTAAATAAACTATATTTTAAAAATAAATCAGAGCTGACAAGATGGCTCAGCAGGTAAGAACGCTGACTGTTCTTCTGAAGGCCCTAAGTTCAAATCCCAGCAACCACATGGAGGCTCACAATCACCCGTAATAAGATCTGACGCCCTCTTCTGAATGCTGGTGTGTCTAAAGACAGCTACAGTGTACTTATGTATAGTAAGCAAATCTTTGGGCTGGAGTGAGCGGGGCCGACTGGAGCGAGCAGAGGTCCTAAAAATTCAATTCCCAACAACCACATGAAGGCTCACAACCATCTGTACAGCTATAGTGTACATAAAATACATAAAATAAAAATAAATAAATAAATCAATAAAAAAATTAGTCATAGGTTGGTGATAAACCTCAGTGGCACAGTATTTTCCTAATCCTGGGCATAGTTTAAATCATTTAAAAAAAAATCATGCAGGCTCAATCCCCAGCATCAACAATAAGCACCAAGAGCCCAGGAGATATTGAATGTGCAGCCAACCTGGGCCAAACACCCTCTATCAAAACAAGACAAATGGGCTGGAGAAATGGCTCAGAGATAAGTGCTCCTGGAGTGGATCACAGTTCTATCACAGCATGGATGGTGGGTTACTCACAATGACTTATTAACTCAAGCTCCAGGGAAGCTCTTTTCTGACCGTTGAGAGCACGAACACACACACACACACACCAAAATCTGACACTATTTTGAGATAGGGTTCATGCAGCTCACTCTGGTCTCAACCTTGCTTAAGTAGCCAGGGCTGGCTCCTCATCTTCCTGCCTTCAAATTCTAAGTGCTAAATGGCATGACTAAACCCTTCAAATGAAAAAGAACACACTGAAGAAAAAAACAAGTGGGGAATTTATATCCCTTATGTTTCATATCAAAATACCCACTACTGTGGATTTGAAATAAGATGTACTTGTGAATGTAAACCAAACAGGAATATGAAGGAGTTTCTCAAAAATACTACCTACCTCTCAAATAAAGAATGTTTTAGTTGTGTGTGTGTGTTTGGATTTTGAAGGTTTTTTTTGATTTGTGTATGTGTGTGTGTGTGTATTTATGAGTATATGCGTGTAGTGTTTGTCAGTGGGATGGTTTGTTTTTGTTTTATTCTGTGTGTGGGTGATTATGTTTTGGACAGGCTCTTGCTAAACTTTTGAGGCCAACCTCAAGTTTGCAATCTGCCTACAATGCCCTCCAAAGTAGATGGATTATAAGAATGTCATCTCAAGATATTTAAGACAAACACGACAACCCATCCAACTTAAATCTATAAGCTATAGTATGGCGAGGAGCTCTACCCGATATGCCAGTGTATTGAGATGAACGTTAGAGTGGCACAGAAAATTATACATAAAGTTACTAAACCCAATCAAACATGGTATTTAGTAAATTAAAAACAAGCTTGTATTTCTAAAGACATACCATAAGTTTTAGATGGCAGCACAAATTTACCTTTATGAATGGTTGTTCATTCTGGAAGATTTGCAGTGTGGTAGGTTTCTGTAGAATGTGCTAATAAAATGATTATAAAATCCCTAAAGCTTTCTTCTATCCCAGTCTGCATCTTAGATTAAATGTTAAAATAAATTTAGGTTGATATGGTTGTACCTGCCTTGAACACTTTAGTTTTGTGGAAATGTATTAAGTTTTAAAGTTTGAATTCAATGATCTTTAACAACAGGAATCCCAGGTACTTAAAAGGTTATAAATCCTCAATAAATACATGTAATGAAGCCGGTACTAACTGGTTTGAACCTGAGTAGGAGTCAAAATCATCACTCTTCTTTCCCATAGCTAAGAGGTAAAAACCAAACAACAAAACAAAAAACCTTCAAGGAATAGAGTTTTCTAACTGTAAGCAAACATTATTAATAGATGCTAGATAGGCACACACAGGAACACTGGAATCAATCCTATTTTGGGTTAGGACAAGTATATGACTATAAAAGGTTGTGAAAGACCATTAATAGTCTTTAACCTCTTGGCTAAACTACTGTGGTAATATAACACCTTGAAAAGAAAATCCCAGAATAATGATGTTAATTGTCTCTGGAACTACCAAAGCCTCTACTAAAATCCCATCTCCAATATAACACAGAGAGGTTACCTCCATCACCACTGACTTCATTGAGCTTATGGGAATGTAAGAACTAGAGAAAGGTCATTACATTCATTCCCCCACAATTATAAAAGGCGTATTACCCTGGAAATCCACCTCCTCAAGTCTCACCAGGACACAAAACTAGAAAAACACATGGCGGTACCATGAGAGACAAAATATTTACAGTTAAGTTTTTTCTCATAACAGTTGAAGGAATTAGTTTTCCTTTGCCAAATGGACTCAAGGAAGATTTTAAAACAGACAGGAAATAGAACTGTCACCCGTGAGGAGGGTGAAGGTACTGACAAACCACTCAAGCTCTGGATTCAGGAATTTAGTAATTTTGTAGCCGTAAAAGGTAAAACAAACGGTTCACAATTAGTATAAATTTGTGAATCTATGGACAAAAGGCTATAAAGCAGGAAGAAAAAGAGGTATTTTTGTTTTAATTTTCGAGACATGGTCTCCAGTAGCCCAAGCTGGCTTTGAACTGGGAACATAGAAGATGGAGAATTCATCTGTCTTCCCTCTAAAAGGCTGGGTGACATTTGTGTCCCACTTATGTGATGCAAGACTTTCTCATATGCTAGGCAAACATTCTACCAACTGAGCTACATCCCAAACCCTAAAGCATTAACACTAATAATCTGAGATAGTCTTATGTTCCCTCCTCCTAAAATCTTCATAATTCTACAGGAATGCTCCATGCAGTTTGAAAGAAAAGGTTGCTCAACTTCTTCCCATATTAAACTCAACCATTTGTTACACATGCTATCTAAATACTATGCTGAATCCATTGCCTATAAACCTTCATTTCTGATTCAGACACTCAAGTGTGAACTTAACCTAATGACTAACTGACCACATCACAGTCTGAGTGCTTTAAAAATCAAGGGTCTGGACTCCCCTCTTGAAAACAACTAGATATGAAAGATTTTTAATACTGACTCCAGAAAACAAGTTTTATTATCAATTGTTTTTTGTTGTCTATGTCATTGTAATACTTTTATAGCTAATAAAATGATACTGTGTATCTTCCTATGAATAATTTTTTTTTCTTTCGAGACAGGGTTTCTCTGTATAGCCCTGGCTGTCCTGGAACTCACTCTGTAGACCAGGCTGGCCTTGAACTCAGAAATCCACCCACCTCTGCCTCCCAAGTGCTAGGATTAAAGGCGTGCGCCACCACTGCCCAGCTATGAATAATTTTTTGTCTGATGATAAAAATTCTGCAGTTTGTTGGTGTAGCCATGACCTCCTAATAGCTGTGGTTGTCTGTACAATACCTGCACAAAGCCAAGCCAATCAATGTTGTGCTCACAAGCTCCCACCCCTAACTCAGGAGTGATTGACAACTGACAGCTTGGGGGGGGGGGGAGGGAGGAAATATTAGTTTTCCTTAACAGTGTAGACCCTGATACCTCAACCATACTCCAGCAGCTGGCCTCATCCATGAGCAATGGTTATCCCAAACTGAACATGGGAGGGGAGGGGAGGGGAGGGGAGGGGGAGGGGGAGAGGGAGGGAGAGAGAGAGAGAGAGAGAGAGAGAGAGAGAGAGAGAGAGAGAGAGAGAGAGAGAAAGACAGAAAGGGGGGGCATGAGGTTTGGGAGAGGAATATGAAAAGGTGGGCATGGATCTGGGAAGGGTTAGAGGAAGGAGTGGGATGTGAATGTGATTAAAATACACTGTATGAAATTCTCAAAGAAAGCCATTCATTATAAAAAGAAGAAACCAAAAATCTTTGGGTTCTAAATCATTCATTCAAAAATACGATTCTATATAAGGAAGATTCCGTGTCTTTTCTGGCCCTAATTGTCTCTGCTCAGTTTATTTTTCAGAGCAGACAAATGCCTGTGTTAAGTCCAATGCAGATATAACCTAATTAGAAAAGTGGTCCTGGAAAGCAGTCCTATTTTCAAGTAACAGTAAGAAATATATAGTCACATACTAATACAATTTCTTATATTCCAAACTCTACCTAATATGATTACTTTTTAATAAACCACTGTTTTAGAAACTTCAAAATCAATCAATATGAGGTATGAAGCATACAAATGGATTAGCAGTAAGCTAAGAAGGACTGACCTAATTTGAAAGAGATTCTAAATAAGAATAACGTAGACAAGCAAAATTTAAGCTCCAAATATTGTATGAAGACCTAACTGTTGTCTGGTAGATCAACTTCAGCCTGACTTCTAAGGTTGCCATCTTTGAAAACCAGGAGCTTAAATGATTTCAGACTTGTCATCTTCCACTATTAGTGACTCCATCCTGCCTATATGAAGTCCTAAATTCATATTTATTCCAACTAAATCTCCCTCGCCTCTCTGCTTCCATGTATGCTATACATGCTAACCCATGTATGTTGTTAGTGCCATGCAGAATGGCTATAGAGCTGAACGCCTCAAACGTAATGCCACTTAATCTCTCAAGACTAAAACGCTAGCTTTCTGTGTGCACATGTGGTGAGGGAGAGGGGGAGGGAGAGGGGGGGGGAGAATGAATTTGTAGATTAGAAAGTATGAGGGGAAGAGTTTATCCAAATCCTGACTGTGAGTTCGTGCACATGTGTGTTGAACCTGGGCCTCATTGACCAGACAAGGTGAACACTAAGATACATCCCACTCTTGGCCCTGAATCTTTTGAAACAGTTTCACAGACCACATATGAAAAAGGATCTGTCTTTATAATCCTTTGAGAATTAGGTAACACTAATGTCCTGACCAGTTTTTGCCAATGGACACAAGCTAGAGTCATTTGGGAAGAGGGAACTTTAATGGAGAAAGTGCCTCCATAGGACTGACCTGCGTGTGGGGACTCCTTTGATTAATGCTTGATGAGAAGGGCACAGCCTACTATGAGTTGTGTCACCACTGATCCAGGACCACCTGGACATATAAAAGAAAGCAGGCTAAGTATGCATGAGGAGCAAGCCAGTAAGCAGTGTTCCTCAATGGCTTCTGCATCAGTTCCTGCCTTAAGTTCCTGGTCTGACTTCCCTCAGTGATGGACCATGACCTGTGTGTAAAGCTATAATAAGCTCTTTCCTCTCCAAGCTGCTTTTGGTCATGGCGTTTTATCACAGCAATAGAAACCCTAAGACAGCTAAGAAATAAGTCCATAGGGCTTGATAATATGGCTTTAAAGCCGCTAAGTCAAAGAGTGGAGATTCTTTGAGCTCAGGAGTGCAAAATTAGCCTGGTAAACAGAGATAATGAGAAAAATAAAAGCATCAACAAGAATAAGTATTTATAAGCCAGATGTGGTGCCATCCCGCCCCCGCCCCCCAATCCTAGCACTCAAGAACCAAGAGGATCACCACAAGTTCAAGGCCACTCTGGCTGTCACAAGTTCTAGACAAGTCAGGACTATATAGTGGGAAGAAAAGGGAGAAGGAAGGGCAAGGGCAAAGGACAGAGCATTGATGCACATGTTTTGAAAAGTGAGTGTTAAAGATGATCAGTGAAGATCTTCTAAAATCGAACCTGCAAAAGATAACTGGCTTTGGGGAAAATTCCAATAAAGCTAACAACTTAGGCTTTTTGTGAATAGATATGATTATGTCTATCGTTAAGGTAATGCAAATTCAACAATTCTGAACCATATAATAATAATGTTTATAATGCCTGTAACTAACTGGCATTTAGATGTGTACAAAGGAAAAGACAATACCATGCTCCAACTATTGAAAGGTCTTAGCCTCTTATACATGATGGAAAAAAAAAATCAAACAAGAAGCATCCTAGCTGGATGGTACAGCACCGTTTCAGCGGACTGTGCTCCTTTCCTGAGTACAGATGCAGCACATTTGTCTCAAAGAGAAATGGTACAAGGTTATCTAGGCAGTCAGGGTTCACGTGGGGAAAGAAAGCATTAAAAAAACAGAGAGCGCCACCTTGAGTCAGCAAATGTACTTTAAACATTATTTACAAGCAAGTGCACAGTGGCTCAGTGCAAACCTGACCCCCACATACAAGCCGAGGCGTGCACACACAGTAACAATAAAGAGCTGTTGCTCACAATTCATAGTATCTGTGACTGCATATACAATACCTGTACATGACAGTCAAAATCCTACCATGGGTGGCAATGGAGGCTGAAAAATCTCATCCCTACCTGGTGAGGAAGCATCAGCTAGCTCTCTTAAGAGCTGTGGCCCCTGACAAGCTAGCTACCCATGCTCTAGTACAGCAGTTCCAAATGTGGGTTGCATCCCAAATTTGTAGTCATGCACCCCTACACCCGCCTCACCGATAACTTTCTTCTTAAATAGCTAACTATTACTCTTCTAGATGTTTACTGAATTCCATAAACTTATAATCTATTGTCTGTCTTTTACAGTAGCTGTCTTTATGGCACAGGCTTGCTTCACATCTGTAACATAGTCAAGGATCATCTTGAACTCCTGATTCTTCTGTCTCTAATTTCAAAGTTCTAGGATCTCAAGTATGAAGCCCATACCTGACAATCTCTGTAATCTGTAAAGAATGCACCCTAGGAAGGAAATCAACATCTCATGGCGAGTTCTCTCCCAGTCTTCCCATCTGAGTCAGGGTCCTCTGGGGTGTGTTACTCACTTCCCTCCCTATTACACTGGGCATGTACACTCCCCTGGCCCCAGCACTGCCTCCTTACACTGGGCACAGTGCCACTGCATCCACTGTGCTCACCTTAGCTGAGCATTTGGAAATGTTAACGTTTAAATTTATAGTTTAACGAGCACAGAAGATTTCACATTGAACAGAAAGACAAAGGGCCATATTCTCATTAAGTTTTGCCAAATTTGATTTCTTTAGGTTAATAAAATGGAAAAACCAAAAGCCCCATCAATGAAAATAAAAAACTTTTATGGATATAAAGGGGATATAGCTCAGGCCTAGGACTGTCCAGCAGGCATGAGATCAGGAGATCCATTGCCAAATACCAAAGAAAAAAAGAAGTCCACTGGGGAATATAAACATTTGCTTTCAATATAAGCTATATCCTTGAGATAGCAGTAAGATTGGTTTACATATGATTATTTGTAATTGTCATAAATTATGCATTATAAGTCTATATATTACCCCTGGAACAAGGAAAACAGAAAGTTAATACTATCGAGGATATTTTCTTCAAAAAGCTAAAACAGGCAGAACATCAAATATTCAAAGAATAGCTGAATGGGGCTTGACCGGGAATGTCCCACATAGGCTCACAGATTTGGTCCCTAGGGAGTGGCACACTTTCAAAGGGTTAGATGGTGTGTCCTCACTGGAGGACATGTGTCACTGGATCAGCTTTGGCTGTGAGGATTCAAAAGCCCACACCAAACCCTGTGTGTGTGTGTGTGTGTGTGTGTGTGTGTGTGTGTGTATGTTTCTCTCTGCCTGTGGAGCAGGAGGTAGAGCAGGATGTAGCTGTCAGCTACTGCTCCAACATCTGCCTGCACTCTGCCATGCTTCCCACCATGATGATAACGGACTAAACCTCTGAAACTGTAAGCCAGCCCCTGACTAAATGCTTTCCTTTATAAGAGTTGCCATACCTCTTCATGATGTTTCGTCACAACAACAGAACACTGACTGCTGTGACAGGCTTGACCATGTTGGTTGTTGGCAGTATGGAGACTTTGGAATAGGAAAGCAGTTGAACTTGGGGCTTAATGGGCCAAACTAGTAAGAGTGTGGGAGACAGTGGTGCTGGCGCAGACTGAGCCCAGCTCAAGAGGTCTCAGAGGAAAAGGTTATTAGTCAGTGGTCTAGAGACTGTTGTTCTGATTACTTTGGCCAACAATGTGGCTACTTTCTGCTCTTGTCCAAAAACAAAAACAAAAACAAACAAAAATCTTCCTGAGACTAAACTGCAGAGTTCTGAATGGGCAGCACTGGTAGAAGAGATTTCAAGACATCCTAGCTTTAAGTCTTATGGTTATTAGTGATCTATATCTATTTCTGTAGATTTATAATGGAAAGGAACAAGCTGAGTATGGAAAAAAGACAAAAAAAGTACACTTTGAGGAGAAAAGGAATACCAGGAAATATAATGGAGCAAAGTCCTGTGCTTAAGGAAAAGCCTGATGCTAAATGGAATAATCGGAGGGGTGGCCTTAGGGTAAGACCCCACCCAGCTAAGCTTCCAGCATGAAAGAAATGAAAGAGAAGTCTAAGCAGTGAAGGAAACAACTGACAACAGAAAGCTGATGCATACATACTGAACAAGGGAACCATATTTCAGCCCCTGCAAGCAGCAGAATTTTGGAAGCTTTGACCATGTGGTTCTGACTTTAGAGTCAAGAATACAAAAAAAAAAGGAGTTACAGAATCTCCCTTTGTGGCTAAGGAAAGCCACAGAGGCCAGGAGTATTCAGGGGTGTCCCAGCTTGGAGGTTCAGAGAGAACATTGTATAAAGCTGTAAAGGTGAAGCCTGGATTGTGCTGGAGACCCCATGATGCTGGAGATGCCAGAGTCACAGAATATCTGCTAAGGAAAGCTGCAGACCAGGTATAGAAACCAGACTAAGAGAGAAGAGTGTGTTATTGTAGTCAGCAAAGCTGAAAGGAGTTAGAGATCTGAAGAATGTTTTGACAACAGACATAAGGATGCAGTTTGGAGTTTGCCCTAACGGTTTTATGTATTGCTTTGGTCCAATATTTCCTCCTTATGCTCCACTGCCCCCCGTGTGGAACATTAATGTATAGTCTATGCCATTGTGTGTTGGAAGTATATGATCCTTTTTTTTTTTTTAATTTTGATTTGATTTTGATTTTACAAGGGTTACAGCCTTGAGTCTCAGAAGGGACTTTGAACCTTTGAACTTTGTACTTTTAAACAATGCTGAGACAAGTAGACTATGGAGACTTCTGAAATGGACTGAATGATTTTTGCATTATGCTATGGGTACAAGCCTATGAGGGCCAGGGAATGGGCTGTGGTGGTTTGAATGAGAACAGTCTGTAGAGGATCAGGGATTTGGTCACTAGGGAGTGGGACTAATTCAAAGAATTAGGAGGTATGTCACTAGAGGTGGGCTTTGAGGGCCCACGGCAAACCCAGAGTATCCTTGTCTGCCCATGGGTCAAGCTGTACTTCTCAGCTACTGCTCTAGCATCTGCATGCTGCCATGATGATAATGGACTAAACCTCTGACACTATAAGCCAGCTCCAATTAAATACTTTCTATTACAAGAATTGCCAAGGTCATGGTGTCTATCACAGCACTAGAAAAATGACTAAGACAAGCTGTTGGGACCAGAGCAGCTTTCTCTAATGAAAATGGTAACTTTTGTAATTGCCTCCAATAACAGAACTGAATACACAGGGCATCAGAACTATTTCACAGAAAGGGTCCTCACAGATGGCTCTACTTTAAGATAAGATTATGATGGCCTTCAGTCAATCACAGTGATATACATCTATAGTCCCAGCACTTGGGAGGCAGAGGCAAGGAGGACACCTGCAAGCTGGACTACACAGCTAGTTCCAGGATACAAATAAACAAAAGCGTCTCAACCCTCAAAAATCACAACAAAACAAAAACACACAAGATATTAAATGGTATTGTTGGAATCATTAAAGTAATGCTAATTTTACTTCTCCTATGATAGGTATGATTGTTTTAAAAATTTAGTCTAATACCCACATTTTCCAAAATTTTCTACAATGTAATATTACAAAAATGTTACCTCAATTACATTCTCTCACTACTTCCCCAAGTCTTACAAACATCATCTTTCAAATAAAAATAATGAAAATTTGTCACTAGAAATTAAAACTGCTCACCATGATACCACCATTTTGTTTTCTTTGGATTCTTGTTACATGTTCGCACATAAAAGGAATTATCTGGTGGTCGTCTCTGAAGCAAAAACAAAACAACAACAAAAAAGAATTTAAACAGGTAAGTTCTGAAAGAAAGTGACTGAGAGAAGTGAGTTTAGCAAAATTATTACAGAATGAAGGAAAACAATGGATACACTAAAACACAAGTAGCATGTCGGCCTCGATTGTTTTCAGCAGGGCTGTGGGAACAGTCAGTTACAGTACCTGGCAGCCAAGTGCTTCACGCTTATCTTTCCCATAAAGTCACTTAATGAACTAACACAAGACCTACTTAACCAGAGTTGTCTGAAGAACTCCAGCAACTTTCAAGTCTCCACACAGGCTTATCATTTTATTGTAATGTACTAGGGAGAGAGCAGATGATTCTGACTCAAACAAAATCTAAGAGGAAAGATGCTTTAGTGCTTATAAGCAACAGTGACCTTGCTGCTCCTGTGTCCTGACTGGAACAATACAGAAAACTTGGCACCCTGAAGGACATCTGGCAAGAGTGATGCTAAACACATTGGAGGAAAACTGGGAGAGACCCTGCCTGAAAACTACTGGGTACCAGCCTGACATGAGTATATCTTTCTGCTCAAAAGTCAAGTTTATTCTAATGCTGTAGTAAAAGGGACAGCTTCCAACATAATAAAAGAGAGCTTTTGGCTAACTTTTACAATAACTTTGATAAAACAATGTCTTTCTTTCCCTATTAAATATCTTTTGCAGTGTTTAGACTAAATTAACTATTTAGACTAATGAAGATGAGAGATTAAGAGAACTCCTTTTACTGAGGCTGATTAAGAACTGCATCATTTAAGAAAGGTCTAGCCAGAAAGTAGTAGCAAGTGTGATGGAAAACCTAGACTGCTGGGAAAAAAAAACAGCCCATTCACTTAACACTTCTAATGCTTATATACTTAGCTGTCAGCTGACCCTTCCAGTGCCCTTAGGAGTTCACATCAACGGTAATTTGAATCATCAACAACAAAAAGACTATTTGGGGGCTGGAAAAATGGCTCAGTGGTTAAGAGCACTGACTTCTCTTCCAGAGGTCTTGAGTTCAAATCCTAGCAACCACATGGTGGCTCACAACGGATGCCCTCTTCTGGTGTCTCTGAAAACAGCTACAGTGTACTTATATATAATATATAAATCTTTAAATTGAAACAAAACAAAACAAAAAACTGTTTGGGTGCAATTTGTTAACTATTCCAAGATTGTCCAGATACAATTTTGAGAAAAATCTCTTTAAAAAACAGGATTACAAAATAGAGTTATGTATTTTTTTTTGTGTTACCTAGCATTCAGTAGGGAGGGGGAAAAAAATCAAGCATCTAATAAATGCTTAATTTTATATTCACAGAAATTCTGACTTAAATTATCATCACAGTTAAGCCTATCATACAAGAATTCTACTAAAAATAGTTTATCAATAGCAGCAAACCAGACAGTGAGTGGAATGATGGAGGCAGATGGAGTAACGGTTCCTCTCTGGCACTTGGGAGTAAAACATTCCATGTAAATGCAAACAAAAGCTAGTGAGCATCACTAATGACCATCAGGCCATGCAAGAGCAATGAGCAGACAATCTCCAGAGGCCATCTCAATGGCACTATATGCAAACCCTGTGGTCATCACCTCACTGAGGAATCATAGGCATATAGAAGCCCTTGTAAGAACAAACTGCTCTGCCCCCCAGATGAAAGGCTTTGTGTGTGCATGTGTGTGTGCACATGTGTGTGTAGATGTATGTACTTGCACACATGGGCACGCAATATTGAAGTAATAAATGAAGAAGACTCAAAACAACGTCTACAGTTAAACAAAGCTTGATTACACCTTGAAAATTCAGAAGAAAGTAAAGTTAAAGTGATGTTAAGGCAGCTGGAGAGATACTCAGCAGTGAAGAGCACTGGCTGCTCTTGCAGAGGACCCTTGGAGCACCTTCATGATGCCTCACAATCATCTGTAACTCCAGCTCCAGGGAAGTCAATGCTCTCTTCTGGCCTCCACAGGTACCAGGCATGCTCACAGTGTACAGACATACATGGAGGTAAAACACTCATACATATAAAAAGTAATGTATTTGCAAAGTGTTGTTAAAAATGCATGTATCATACTTCATCTAAAATAGTTGTTTTGCACATTTTAATATTTCTTTCTTCCTTTCTTTTGTTAAAGATTTTATTTATTTTATTTTTATGACTACACTGTAGCTATCTTCAGACACACACCAGAAGAGGGCATCAGATCCCATTACGGATGGTTGTGAGCCACCGTGTGGTTGCTGGGAATTGAACTCAGGACCTCTGGAAGAGGAACCAGTGCTCTTAACCGCTGAGTCATCTCTCCAGTCCGCATTTTAGTATTTCTGAATGCGGATACTGAGCATGCTTAGCTGCTCAACCATCTTGGTGTACTTTGCCCCACTCAAAAACAGACCTCTTCTGAATTAACACTGAAACTTATTTAGTGAACTTATTTATTTATTATTTATTTAGAAACTTATTTAGTAAAACAGTGACTCTGGGTGTTACAGATTATAAATTTATTGTTTAAAAATAAAGGATTATCGTAAAGATTCTCTAAATTCTAATTAAGAAAACACTAGTGGATTTACTCTGGAGAACAGAAAAACCATCTGCTAAGGACACATGTACAACCCCAGAGCTCCTACTTTAAAGGTATCTAAAATTTAACTCACACCATTTTTCACCTGGTCTTTTCCCCACTTCCATTAGAGACAGAATCTGTAGATGAATAAAGGAAAACAGAACAGAAGGTTCCAGAAATTCTACTGGTGAATGGTGTGCCTCCTTCAATCTAACCACTAAGATAGGAAAGCTCTGGATTCTAGGAAATTCTGAGAAATGCTGCCTTGGATGGGAAGCAGGGAAAGGCGATTTTTATTTCTCTTTCCCACTGTGAAATCTAAAAACAGGAATGTGCTGTACGCTTTCACTCTGTGCCTGTTTATGGAAATAAAATTCAGATTAAAAACATGTACACAAAAGTCCTGTTTAAAAATGATTAAATGACAGCTATAGCCTAGTTACTGCCCACATTGCTAGCATGTTGTATATTCAATAAACTATAAATTAGAAATATATATAAAACATTGACTTTGACTTCTAGTCTATTTAGAATGAAAGATAAAATAACAAAAAAGTCATTCACCGCCATTTAAAAACAAAAAGCATGAGTCCTCCTTCAAATACAGCTACTTCTATGTTGAAACTGTTAACCTCGCTATGCTTAAAGAGGAGACATTACCTGGAGGGACTGTGCAAGTCCTACCTTTTCTTTGCAGCTGGAAAGCATGCTGATAATGCTGAGACAGACTGACTGCACTGAGAGCGCCGGGGACCAGTCTTCTGTTAGAATGGATAAACAGATATGACCATTGCTATACACATGAGGATGAATGGGAATATTCTCACCAGTAAACATGACCTAAGAAAAAAATAAAATTCCATTAACGCTCAATATTCTCTATTAAAAACTAAAATACTCTCCACATTTAACAAGTATTAATTTTTAAGACATAAAATAAAAACAAACAAATAGATTTCAGGAGCAAATGCTCACCCATTACCAACAATTCAGTACCAACCTCACTGCATAAATAACCATGCAGTAGGTAGGAACCCACAGGCTGTTTTCATAGATTGCACTGAAAATGGTACTAGAAAATGGTAAACTCCATTTATAAGAATGTTTTTGTTTTGTTTTTTCAAATTCTACTCAGTCCCCACTAAGTACTTATTATTCATCTTTAATTCCAGCAGTTGGCAAGCAGAGGCAGGTGATTCTCAGTCACTGTGAGGCCAGTCCGGACTACACAGTAAGTTCCAAGTTAGCCCGGGCTACACGCTGAAAGCATATTTAAAAAAACAAATGCAACAAAACAAGACCTAAAAAACAAAACAAAAAACAAAATACACTAAAATTCTAAAGTATTTAATTCTGATACTATAACAAAAATCAAATCAAACCTGTTCAGGTAAAATAAGAAAATAATAAGGCAGAGTCTTAATTGGCTGCTGCTGTTTGCCTACTCCTCTGTCTACTCCCTGAAGTCGCTCCTTTACCTTACCTCAGCACAATTGTAATGGCCTTCCTCTGTCCTAACACTTCAAGGAAAGCACCTAAGCATCCAGAGAGGAAAGAGAATACATCTGCATATCTTAAAATTCCATTATGCACATCCCAAGACAATTCAAAGACAGCAGCAGCAGACTTAGGAACACCTATACGTGTGTGCCCCTCTCTACTCTGAAATGCTAGACAAAGAACTTGGGCCCACAGACATGCTACGTAGCATGTAAGTGCTCTACTCTGAGCTACAGCTCCAAGAGAAATCACTTGATTTTACATAAAATTCAAATTAAAATAATTCCCTAATCTTCAAGTCAATTGTATAAGATAGTAATACCATTAGTTCTGTCGTTTTAGCGGTTGCTCCTACCTAGTGATCACACTGTAAAAAGAACAACACCAGCATCACTTGAGTGAGGATCTGGTTAAGAATTCAGTCAGGCTCAGTGTGTCAGAGGACCACTACAGGGGCACCTTCTGCAAAGTCTGAGGTAAGGAATTTTACTTGAGCCTACAAGTTCAAAGTTATTTTGGGAAAATAGCAAAACTTTCTCTCAAACAAACACTAACAACAATCATAAATATAAATTCAAAGTTGCCAATTCAGAACCATGAGTCCCTACATAAAACCCAACAGTTCTCAACCTAGATTAACAGACTCTCAACCCTTGCAAAATACCAGCTACAGCAAAATAGCAAGGAGAAACCAAAGTCTAAATTATGACATAACATTTGTTGTTCTATAGAAAATAGTCAATGAAATCCACCTACCTAGAGTGAGGTATGTCCACATTTAATATAGAATAGATATTGTGAAGTTAAAATAAGCTAAGGCTTTTATAGCTATTTTAAATATATAGCCACAAATCTGATTTTACTAAGATTCTTAGAAACAGTCATATTAACAAGCCAATTACCCATGCAGTTGGCAGTCTGCTAACATTTTAAGTATTACTAGCATGCAATACTCAGTAAAAGAATCACTTTCAAACTTGCTTTCCTAAGCGTTTAAGATCTGGCCACCCACGTCCACCCTCCCCACAGAAGGAAGGTAGAAACAGCACACCAAGCATCATGATGAGAGACATCAGTTCCTTGTCTAGCATGAACGCATGGGCTGTTCGCCTGTGAACAGCTGTTCTAGGAAATGCCATTCATTCAGCTGAGATCATTGCTCTCGCCCTAAAAACACCCAGCTTTGAACAGTCTTCAATTCTACATTTTCTGAGTCTACTCACAACTGCTTTTTAGTGGAATTTTAGAAGTATGAACCACAGCTTATCACAACATATTTGTAGACTGTGTTACACATGTCTAAAACAGGGATTTACAAATGCCACAGAATACAGATCAGCAGTGTTTTCACTGAGAACAGAGGCAATACCTTGAGAATTTACTCCCTGGTCACAATTCCTTTTAAAAAGTATCCTCATCCCAAAGGTCTCTTAATTAAGAAGTCTATGAAAATTGTGCTTTGAAAGTGCCAACAGTAAAAACCTGTCAACTTTTTAACATGGCTATCAACAATCACCAATCATCATAGGCAACCAGATACAAGGGTCCTGACAACTGACTACTCATTCCCAGAGCAAAGGAGAAGCAGTATTCTCCTTGGAAAAACATTGTTAACAATGTCCATGAGCCAGGAACTGTGTACCTACCCAAAGGAAATGCAGACAGAAGAGACAGTGGTGAGGGTGAGAGAGGGAAGCTATGGTGAAAGCAGCAGAGGTCTACAAGCAGAGCAGAGGGCAAGACTAAAACAGCTAGAACAGCACAGAGACCCAACAAAAATCAAACCAAGTCCTCTGCTGGCTGCAGTGGTTCCCATCTATAATTCCAAAAAGCTGTGGCAGGATAGGATCTTGGATGGAGAACCCACCTGGGCTATGTAGTAAGACCTTGTCTTAAGAAACCAACTAAAAATAAAATTAATTAATCTTAATTAGTCTTTTAACTTATTCCATACATAGCAAATGCAGCCAGCATGAACTTGAAGTAACCAGACATATGTAAAAGACATTACAGGTCTTCTCCATTCCCACAGAGAGCTTTAGAGTGCTCGTTGCCACTCCAGCTCTCCACCTACTGTGGGAGAGTAACTGAGGTTAAAAGCTCAATGTAAGCACTGTTTTCCATCTTATTTACTACCAAGTATAGATCAAAGGAGAAAACTGGGCATTTCTGTTTAATTCGGGCGAACAGGTATTAGAAACTCAAAATGTTGTTTGTGGGAATGTAAAAGTAAACTGGGGTTGCCCTATGTAGCTGATAAAACTGTCTAGGACTGACTGATACAACAAATCATTGAATACAAATGATCTGAAACGACAATTCAATTCATTTTGGCCTTAGGTCAAAACTAGTTATACAATCATACTGTTCCAAGTTAACTGAAAACTATATATATTCCATGCTGCAGAACCCCACTGAGGAAATAGCATTTCAGAGAGGAAGTAAAGGTTCAACTCTAGGATTTAGAATTAGAACTTTGTCTCTGTATTTTTAATAACTTCCTTATTATTATAGCTCATTTTCAAAAGTAGACAAGAACTAAGATGTAAGTATCCTCAAGATAATTTTGGAAGCATATATACCTAGTTCACATCCAGTCTAAAAATTTAATCAGGCCAATCTTGGAATAATTTGAGTATTACAAATATAGACCCGACTGAAATCCAAACTGAAAGACAGAGTCATGAAAACCTACACAGACTATCAACAATTACCACTCAGGTTAGGGGGAAAAAAGAGGCCATGAGATCTCCCTGTCACCTAGGCTGGTCACGAACCTCTGGACATAAGCATTTCTTCTACAGCAGATTTAAAAGTACCTGACTCCATTACTCAAATCTGACAGACTCTAACAACAGGTTGATCTGACAGCTACCAATATCTATAATAATCTAAAACAACTACAACTAGACATTTAACTATATACTGCAGTAAGTTTACAGTTTACTAAAGTCTTGACATTATTACTAAGAAAAAAGGGACGAAGTTCAGGTAATTTTCATTTATAAAATTCAAAAATTTCCCAAGATCAAGTACAATAATTAAAGACCTCACTGCACTTATTTACAAAGAAGATACAACAGTGTTTCATGAGCAGCTTGAAAAAGAAAAATATTACCTAATATATGTCAAGTTAGATCCAAACAGTATACACACATGAACAAAACAAAATCTACAGGAAGGGCAGCTCAGTGATGGTTCACCTGTGAAAGTCAACCAAACGCCAAGTTGTAATTATAAAAACACGACTATCAGTCATTTAGGTACTAACGCTTCCTGTCAGGGACAACGTAAGATTTTCTCCTGTGGACAGCATAAGCAGGCTGGTGGCCGACACCTGTAATCCTAGCACACGGGAGTGAGGAGAACCAGGAAGAGTGATGCTCCAGATCCTCCCTGGGGACAGAGAACAACTTCAAGGCCAGCCTAGGATACATAATGCCAGGTCTCAAGCAACAATATTAAAAAGTACATAAAACATAAAAGTGTAATATCTGATATAGAAAAGTTAGGATTAATAACTGACAAAAGTGAGGTCATATAAATAGAGGTAACACACAGGTATATTTGGTTTTTTAGGAATGAATGCTTATGTCTGTGACAAGAAGAGGCCATGTCTCAAACAACCAAAAGTAAATAAAGAAAATTTAGAAGTGTAACATGATATAGCAAAGTTAGGATTAATAATAACCTACAAAATAGCTAGGAAGATCATAAACATAGAGGTAAAATTACAGAGCAATTAGGTTGTATTTAGGAGAGTGTGTGTGTGTGTGTGTCTGTGTGTGACAAACAAACAGACAGGAGAAAAAGAGGGCACAAATTTGAGAAAAAGATGCAAGGGGGGCATGGGAGGAGATGAAGGAAGGAAAAAGAAAGGGAACATGTGATGTAATTACATTTTAAAAATAGTACAAAATAACTGGGAATTGAAATGTCATGAGTTTTCAATGCAGAGTTCTCCTGTTAGCATACCAACATTATCTCATTAGCACCTATGGTAATAGTTTTCCACTTTTCCATGATTATCATCACCATGTACACAAAGTTCTTTATGTGTTTGTTTGTGTGTGTATGCGTATTTATTTTTATTTTCTGGGTATGGTGTTTTGTCTGCATGTACGTCTGTCTGTGTACCATATGTAGACACTGCCTGTGAAGGCCAGAAGAGGTTGCTGGGTCTCCTGGGACTGGATTTCCTGACAGATGTGACTCACTAGGTAGTTGCTTAGCGTGGAGCCCAGGTCCTCTGCAAGAGCATCCAGTGCACTTAAGCACTGAAACACCTCTCCAGCTGCCACAGACAAACTTCCTAGAAACAAAGGAAGGTAAACTGGAAAGTTCACTATCCCGTTGTCATTCATTAATGTCCACACTCCTCAGTCATTCTAGCATCTCAGTGCTGTTCTTTCTTAACAAAGTGTAAGCACTTGGGGAATGTGGCCATTACTATGTAAAAAGAGCATCTTAGCAGGTCTGAAGAAGGACGAGAAGGGTACCAACAAACAGGCTCTAGATCTGCATGGGGCAGGAGAAGGGGAGGGTCTGGGTAAAGGGAAGAGAAAAGGTGGGAAGGATGCCAGGAGGCTGTCCTGTTGCCCTAGCACTTCCAAACCTTCAGAATGGCTTCAGAACTGGGAAGGGATAGTGACTCTCCCTCGAAGATGAGCATCGCCCCTACAATTTCTAAGAGAAATTAAGTGTTAAGATAACTTTTCAGCAAAAAGTACATTTGAAAAGTTTAAAGCAAGTATAACCAAGACAAAGTAAGCATCTCAGGCGTTTCTTTGAGAGACTATGGCAGGCAGAATGGGGACGCAGCAGGAGTCAGGACACTGAGCTTTGAGAACATCAGTGCTTATGGTCTGACCACAACTCCTAAAGCCTATGAAACAGTCACCTCCTTCATACTGCAGAATCTTTCATCAGACCCTAAACATCCACGCTCATGCCTATGGCTCTCCAGTGCTTTGAACCAGGGATGTTCAAGAGCGTACACTGCCAGATCTCAGAGGCTGGGTCCTTTCCGGCCCTGCCCTCTACTTTCCACTTGAACCCTTTACTACCTCAAGACCACTTCCACCACCAGTTCAAGTAGGACTCTTTCTGCCTGTTAGCCTACTCTAAATAAGCTACTGCTCTCCATTATGTTTCACTGTCCTTCATGAAGTTTTTGAGCCCTTTATTCAAAGGCCTGTTATTTTAGCAACAACAACTGTTGATTGATTCAATCTCTAAAAAGGTGCAAGCTGTGTTCACGTTTCTAAGGAGTACTTATGCTACAAGTCACCATCACCTCTGACCAGGTATCCCCATTTGTTAACTGCTACATTCTTTCTCTTAATTTTGATATGATTCTGTACAGGGCAAAAGTATAGGCAATAAACCTATCTATAAAAGGTTCTTTCCTGTTCATATCCTTACCAGCGTTTGTTATTTGTCCTCCTGACTCTCTGGTAATAGAGCATCTTAGGGTAGTTTTGATTTGTATTTCTCTAAGGTTAGAAAACTGAATATTTTCCCAATGTTCACTGGTCATTTGCGTTTCATCTGATTGGACTATCTAATTTCTTATTATATATTTTGAGTTGTTTCTATATCTCTATTATATTCTATCAAAAGTAGAGTGTGTAAGTATTTTTCTCCCATTCTGTGAGCTGTCATTTTACTTTGCTATAAATAAGCTTTGTAGTTCCACGAGTTCCCATCTGTCACCTATTGGCCTACTTCTTGAATTGGAGATCTACTGAACACTTCCCTGCCCCATTTCTCTTGAACTGCTATTTAATTTACTGCTTATATCTTTTCCCAAGAGAATGCAAAATCTACATACACAAAAATTTTCTTTGCTGCCTATCATAAAATTCTTGTGATTCCTTTCTCAATTTAAAAATATTTGTTTGGATTATGTGCATGTGTGGACATGAGGAGGGGATCAGTGTGTGCGGACATGAGGAGGGGATCAGTGTGTGTAGACATGAGGAGGGGATCAGTGTGTGTAGACATGAGGAGGGGATCAGTGTGTGCGGACATGAGGGGAGGGGATCAGTGTGTGCGGACATGAGGGGAGGGGATCAGTGTGTGTAGACATGAGGAGGGGATCAGTGTGTGCAGACATGAGGAGGGGATCAGTGTGTGTGGACATGAGGAGGAGGGGATCAGTGTGTGTAGACATGAGGAGAGGATCAGTGTGTGTGGACATGAGGAGGAGGGGATCAGTGTGTGTGGACATGAGGAGGAGGGGATCAGTGTGTGTGGACATGAGGAGAGGATCAGTGTGTGCGGACATGAGGAGGGGATCAGTGTGTGCGGACATGAGGAGGGGATCAGTGTGTGTAGACATGAGGAGGGGATCAGTGTGTGCGGACATGAGGGGAGGGGATCAGTGTGTGCGGACATGAGGGGAGGGGATCAGTGTGTGTAGACATGAGGAGGGGATCAGTGTGTGCAGACATGAGGAGGGGATCAGTGTGTGTGGACATGAGGAGGAGGGGATCAGTGTGTGTAGACATGAGGAGAGGATCAGTGTGTGTGGACATGAGGAGGAGGGGATCAGTGTGTGTGGACATGAGGAGGGGATCAGTGTGTGTAGACATGAGGAGGAGATCAGTGTGTGTAGACATGAGGAGGGGATCAGTGTGTGTGGACATGAGGAGGGGATCAGTGTGTGTAGACATGAGGAGGGGATCAGTGTGTGTAGACATGAGGAGGGGATCAGTGTGTGTGGACATGAGGAGGAGGGGATCAGTGTGTGTAGACATGAGGAGGGGATCAGTGTGTGTGGACATGAGGAGGGGATCAGTGTGTGCAGACATGAGGAGGAGGGGATCAGTGTGTGTGGACATGAGGAGGAGGGGATCAGTGTGTGCGGACATGAGGAGGGGATCAGTGTGTGTGGACATGAGGAGGAGGGGATCAGTGTGTGTAGACATGAGGAGGGGATCAGTGTGTGTAGACATGAGGAGGGGATCAGTGTGTGTGGACATGAGGAGGGGATCAGTGTGTGTAGACATGAGGAGGAGATCAGTGTGTGTAGACATGAGGAGGGGATCAGTGTGTGTGGACATGAGGAGGGGATCAGTGTGTGTAGACATGAGGAGGGGATCAGTGTGTGTAGACATGAGGAGGGGATCAGTGTGTGTGGACATGAGGAGGGGATCAGTGTGTGTAGACATGAGGAGGAGATCAGTGTGTGTAGACATGAGGAGGGGATCAGTGTGTGTGGACATGAGGAGGGGATCAGTGTGTGTAGACATGAGGAGGGGATCAGTGTGTGTAGACATGAGGAGGGGATCAGTGTGTGTGGACATGAGGAGGAGGGGATCAGTGTGTGTAGACATGAGGAGGGGATCAGTGTGTGTGGACATGAGGAGGGGATCAGTGTGTGCAGACATGAGGAGGAGGGGATCAGTGTGTGTGGACATGAGGAGGAGGGGATCAGTGTGTGCGGACATGAGGAGGGGATCAGTGTGTGTGGACATGAGGAGGAGGGGATCAGTGTGTGTAGACATGAGGAGGGGATCAGTGTGTGTAGACATGAGGAGGGGATCAGTGTGTGTGGACATGAGGAGGGGATCAGTGTGTGTGGACATGAGGAGGGGATCAGTGTGTGTGGACATGAGGAGGGGATCAGTGTGTGCGGACATGAGGAGGGGATCAGTGTGTGTAGACATGAGGAGGAGGGGATCTAGTATTCCTTGATTCAGTTTGTTAACTGTGTGGTCAGCAATCCCAGGGAGCATCCTGCCTCTGCCTCCCCAGTTCTAGAATAACAGGGGCACTGCAAACCTGGCTTTTAGCTGTTGCTTGGGATTAAAATCAATTCTTCCTAACTGTAGAGCAACACTCTACTTCAGAAACCATTCTCCCAGCCTTTTCTTTTGCCTTTTTTGAGACATGGATCTTGTTTTGTTGTCCAGGTTAGTCTAGAACTCTCTGCTCAAGTAATATTCAATGTTCCGAGTGCTGGTGCTAAGGTAAACAGTGCCCCATTGAAACTCTACAATCTGAGCCAAACAGATCTGATTCCATGTTATATACTCAAGCTGTAGCAGATAAAAGTCCTTTAAAGGCAACCTACTGCCTTTTTAGTCTCTCCGTACTCTTCTACTTCTTCATATAAAGACAAGTGTTTGGCATAACATAAATGCTCTAGACACACTGAATTAAGCAGCCATTTACAAGTAACTCAGCATAAACAAATACCAAGTTTACCCAGACAGACATTCCCTGTGTGAGGAAAGCTGCTGGCATTAACTGTGTGTTGGTGGGAATGATGATGGCATGGTACCCCAACTCATTCCTATACTAACTGAAAAACACTTAGTGTCAAATCAAGCCAAACATCATTCTGTAGGCAGATAGCTCTTTTCATAGCAAAATGGGAAGAAGTGAGAAGCTAATCATGAATAAGAGGAAAACATAGAAAGCTATACAAGTGTGGAATGGCCTGTATGCGTTACAGATTCAGTAGTGGGCATTTCACAACGAGACTGGTCTACTCCAGGGACACTCCTAATATTCTGGTTTTCTAAGAAGTCATATACTCAACATTGCTTGTTCTGTAGGAAGATGAAAGACTAGTTAGTATCCAACAACTGCCAATGTTTCTGTTGCTTCAAACTACCTTGTAATTGGGGAACTGACCTCACAGGTTTTCAACCATGTTCCTTTACATGTACACAAATCTTATTAGACCCATTACATTTAAAGCTATACGGATGATGTGATTAATAGTGATTTTAATAATTAAGAAATCCCTGCTCTTAAGAGTAGTCTTAATTTTCTTAACCAAAATAAATTAGAATGTGCAACTTGTGCAGCATAGATGGATACATTACAAAATAAGATGTTAAAAAGTAATACTAGCATTCCAAAAGGATAGAGTAATTGTCCTCAGGCCTTTTAGATTCCACACATAATCTTTTACTTTCCTAGAGGTTACTGTAAGGATGAGCAGAGACCTTTCCCATGCTAGTAACGTATCTACTTGGCAGTATGGCAGAGAGGGGGAAGAGGGGAAGGGAGGAGGGGGGGGGATAGAAGGGGGAGGGAGGAATGACTGACTCCTGACTGCTCCAATTAGTAATCAAACCATGAAGAAGGCCTTTCTACAAGCTTTGACTGCTTCATTTAGAAAATGAAAACCTGAGTCTATATCTCATAACTACTTTATTAAAAACTATTAGGTGACAAAATCAGAATGGAAATTAAATGATGAAATATGATACATAAACATTACTACACAGTAGAATGCAGGGAGGTATCTGTGTAAGAAATGGTTAAGTTTTAACATGTCCATAAAGGGACTTTATACCCAAGGTAAAGACTTGCTTCCACAGGAAAATAATCATTCACAGATTTTACTAAGAAAGGCAAAAATAGGGCAGGGGTATGGGAGGGCGTGGGACATATATATATACATAGAGAGTGGGGGGTGGAAAGGGAGCAAGTATAAGGTTTTGATTCTAGCACTGTGAAAAGGTATATAACACAAGTATAAACGAATGAAACATTATCCTATTGAAACAGCCCAGTTGGAAGATAATTCCTTGTTCTACAGTCCAGATCCTAAGATAAGAGAAATGGACTGACTTAAAGATTGCAAAAAGACTGAAAAACTGTATCTAGGAATACTGAAAGCAGACAATTTAAAACAAAACAGAAGGTAAACAGAAACCCAACATATAGAAGAATTTCATTACTGGAAACGATTAAGTTTGGATGCATTTAATCTGAAATGTCATTAGGGCTTAGTGGCACACGCCCTTAATCCCAGCACTCAGGAGGTAGAGGCAGACAGATCTCTGTGAGTTGCAAGGCCAACACGGTCTGCATAGTGAGTTCCAGAAAAGCCAGGGCTACACAGAGAAACACTCACTTTCTTGGGGGAGGAAAAACATTGGTGTCCAAAAGACTTATGAAATTTTAGAAGGGTATGTACCCACAGCAGTGATCTGAATCAGCTGTTTAATGTATCTTAATATTAAAGAATGAAATACTGCTGAATAATAAATCTGAAGTTATTAAAAATCAAAGGAGCAGGAAGAAAAGGAAGAAGAGAATAAGTTTATTATAAATGGTGATTTGGAAATATTTAAATTTGATATCTGATTTTGAATAAAAGACTAAAAGACAGAACTTGCAGAATGCTTTTTGACTTAGTTTTATGTTTATAGAAATACTGTATTCCTATGATTAAAAAAAAAAAATCTGTTCCTTCCAGAATCCCCACTAAGTTGAAGGCAGTGTCTTAGTTAGGGTTTCTATCCCTGCACAAACATCATGAACAAAAAGTAAATTGGGGAGGAAAGGGTTTATTCAGCTTACACTTCCCACTTTCCTGTTCATCACCAAAGAAAGTCAGGACTGGAACTCAAGCAGGTCAGGAAGCAGGAGCTGATGCAGAGGCCATAGAGGGATGTTCTCTACTGGCTTGCTTCCCCTGGCTTGCTCAGCCTGCTCTCTTATAGAACCAAGACTACCAGCCCAGAGATGGTCCGACCACAAGGGGCCTTTCCCCCTTGATCACTAATTGAGAAAATGCCCCACAGCTGGATCTCATGGAGGCATTTCCTCAACTGAAGCTCCTTTCTCTGTGATAACGCCAGCCTGTGTCAAGCTGACACACAAAACCAGCCAGTACAGGTAGAAACAGCTAAGGGCACAAAGGTGAAGGATCTCAGATATTAGACAAAGTAAATCCTCTTATTCATATTCTTCGTGAGGAGGGAGAGGACTGTGCTTGAGATTAGCAGATGCCTTTTATAATGCCCAGGTCATGGCAGCACATCCCCTTCACTTTACAGTTCTATAAAAATGGTCAAAGGAGCCTTAAGGCTTAACTTTTCGTTCATGACAACTTTGTAATTCAAGGAGTCAGTATTTAGTTAATCCTACCTCTTTATACAATTCCCTTTATAGCATAATGCAATAACTAATGTCCTTTTTTTTCTCTTGTGGCCAAAAAATACTTAAGGTAAATTTAGAATATTATTTTGAAGGTAACAATGAAATATGACTTTACTCAAAATAGCACATTTATAATCATATACCAAGTTGAATTTTAGGTACTGGGTTTACTTTCCAGGAGACTTAATTACTTAGCAGTAACACAGAGGGTTGGCAGGGTTTCATTTTAACAACACACCTCACAAAGCTTAAAATGTGAAATCTTATAATTTATGGAGAATAAATAATTCAAGTAACTCCCTTCTTACAAGTCAGGAGCCTGGAGATCATTCCAGAATCTCCCCCTCTCTAACATCCAATTAATTATTTACTAGTTAAATACCTCTTAAAAACATCCCCTGGGGCTGGAGAGAGCCCAACTGTTAGCGGCACTTGTTCTCTAGAGAACCCAGGTTCAATTTCAGCACTCACATGGCTGCTCACATCCAACATCGTCTTCGGCCCTCGCAGGACATCAGGCACACATGTGGTGCACAGACGGACATGTAGGCAGAAACACTAGCACACAAAGCCCCTCCCCAAGAAAGGTTTGTTCTTAATTCCTTCCACTACTGGCATTTTTCCTGTCTAAGTATTAAACTATTAACTAAACTGTGTTTGCTTCAAACCATAATGATCAGATTTCAGGTGACTTCATGTATTTGACATCTGTAAACACACACTTGTTTTTAAAGACTGCAAAGAAAACACATCAATAGAAAACCAAAGACAGTCCTAAAAGAGCCTTTATCGGTGTGGTCAGTGGTTCTAGAAGAGAGTCCCTGCAGTTATCACAAATGGTAACCTTCCCCATTGCTCATGTAACCCATGGATGACAAACCACTTGAAGCTCCTGGTAGCATGACAGCAGAAAAGCCTCTGTCCCAATAAAATTTGCATAATCCTGACTTATGTAAAGATAGTTCTATCTACATATTTATATTGGGTTTGTGATATAGGTTTAGCTAGACAAAAATAACCAATTTAGTGTTTTGCTATAGTCTAAAAACACAATGGTACATGCAAGGTTACCTGAGGAGAGTCAAAAGGGTATCGACTACTAAATTTAAACAAAAGTTGAAATTTTTCCCCTTCATATAAGGTTCCTGGTGCACCTTCCATGTCTACGATCCACCTAAGACAGGAAAAAGAAAAAAGGAAACAGATTTAAAACTTAAATAAAAAGGATTGAGGGCTGGAGAGATGGCTCAGCGGTTACAGGCACTGACTGCTCTTCTGAAGGTCCTGAGTTCTAATCCCAGCAACCACATGGTGGCTCAAAACCATCTGTAATGAGATCTGATGCCCTCTTCTGGATGACAGCTACAGTGTACTTACATGTAATAAATAAATAAGTAAATAAATCTTTAAAAGAAAAAAAAAAAGGATTGAAATGAAGGGGAAAAGAGAACACTGTGCTGCCGGGCACTGGGCAGAGCAACCAGAGGGTAGTGCTGCACTTCACTCAGCAACTCTCATACTGCATTTTTCTCTTTGTAGAGAACTTTCAAATGTATCATTATTGTGTATACTATGTATGACTGGGTAAATGCATTATTGTTGTATGGGGTGGAGCACTTACAACCACAGCATACAACATACAGCTTTTGACCCTTTCCTTCCACCTCTATGTGGGTTCAGATATTGAACACAGGTCGCTACCTTGTGTTTTGTTTTAATCTTTCTGGCCTGCAGAGCAGGGTTGTTTGTCTGTCTGTTTGGTGTGTGTGTGTGTACTAGGATCAGGATGATACACACCCTCTTAACTGCTGAGCTATCTCTCTAACCCCATAGTAATAACCTCCTTCCTATCCTTCTGGGACACTCTAGATTAAAGAAATTAGGTCAAGGTCAGAACCAGACTTGTAAGTCAGATCTGAAACAAACTACAAATAACAAACAAACAAAAGCTCCAACATATGCTACTATCAGGGTCCATACTGGGCTCTTCATCACACAGTCTTATTTTCTTTCAAAAGACTACTTTCTATAGTAATGAAAACCTTTTAGACAGTATCAAGTTTATTAGCCATCGTCCTGTTGGAAGCAATGGGAGAAAGTGCTATCAACAGAGCCTCTAGGGGACTATAGCTGACAAACTCACCTCCTAATCAGAGTGCATGGATCCCTGTCCACAATCTCTGGAGGTTTTAAGCAAGGGTCTCTCCTGCCTTTCCTTGCTAGCTCACTTTCAGGGCTTTAATTAAGCACCCAAAGATTCCTATGGCATTTATGTGAGCTTGTTTCATTGTTACTCTGTAACAATCTCTAGTCATTAGAAGAGGGGACAGAAGATAAAACAGATAGGATAGATACCATTTAGACGTGAATGGAAATCATTAGGAATGAGTCTTTAATTATAGCTGTCATGTATAATTATTGTAGCTGGCCAAATCCTTTAACCTCATACTTCTCAAGTACAAAAATGTGCTTATTTGAATACAGGATAACTGAGGTTGAGGCTGTACCTCGGCACATCAGTAAAGCACTCATCAAGGCCCTGAGTGTGGTGCCCAGTACTGCCATCAATACTAAGCATCACCCACTCATCTACCTATCCAGGAAAATCAGAGAAAGACCGGGTATATATACAGAGAGTATACCGGGATAAGGTTGTACTCATGTCTCACATGAAACAAAACTAGAAATGTATATAAAATAGTAACATGGGCTGGACTTAAGTCTGTGAAAGAAATAAAGTACAGAAACCCTTAAAAACATAACAATTCATTTTCAGAATGTATGCTGAGTACCTCAGATGTAAGAAGGATACGGCTGGAAGAGGGAAATGGTACTACATATGTAAAAAACAACAACAACAACAAAAATCCTCATGCAAGAGCTAGTACACAGTAAATTAAATACAGCACAAAGCTGTCTAGAAAGCAAGAAAACTGTGGGGGCATACAGGTCAGTGGTCAAGTCCTTGCAAGGCATGCTGAAGAGACCTGGGTTCAATACACAGCTCTATGCATGTGCTCGTGTGCACACACACTCTTCTTATAAAACAAAACAAGAGGCTGAAGAAGTGGCTCAGTGGCTGAGAGCACTGGCTATTCTTGCAGAGGACCCAGGTTCAATTCCAAGCACCCACATGATAGCTCACAACTAACTAACTCCAGTTCCAGAGGCTCCAACATCCTCACATAGACATATATGCAAGGAAAACACCAATGCACATAAAATAAAAATAAATTATTTAAAACAAAAACTAGGTCTTTCTTAGCTTCAAAACTCATCTCTCCCATTGGCTCACATGTACTACCCAGAGAGATAATTCAATGAAACAGGGCTTCCTAGTGCTCCCTATTTCTTAATGTAGCAAAGTTTAGGATTGACAAACATCAATTTACTTGTGACATACAAAGCAGAGTTTAAATAACAGCAAACACATATTTGCATGAAATAGGGCAAAGATACGATTTCTAATACTATGTGCAATAATTTTTTAAACTTTGCTAATTAACAAAGTAATGCATGCTTACTGAATTTTAAAAAGATATAAAATAAAAATACTCAGCAATAACAACTGTTATACTTCTTGGGGTGTATTTTATTCTTATCATTTTGCAGTTTACTACATCACTGAGGACAAGAAATACAGTACTTTTATTATGTGCACACTTAAATTTCACAATTTTCCAGCATTACTAATAATCAGTGTGCATGTGTACCGTGTGTGAGCATAGGTATGCATGCCAAGGTGTGTAGCGATGGTCAGGGGACAGCTTTTGAAGCTGTTTCTCACCTTCTACCTTTACATAGGTTCTGAAGATCAAACTCACATCCCCAGGCCTGTGCGGCAAACACCCTTAGCAGCTAAGTTTCTCAGCAGTCCCAGTCCCACAGACTGTGCCATCATTGCAATCGTTGAGTATGTGCCTTGGAGTAAGGATGTAATGGGAAGTCAGCTTATCTTTCTCCAAAGAGTCTCTACTTTTGAACTCCTATAACTATTACTTTTTTTAAAAGGTAATTTGGCATTTTTTCCCACATCTTCACTTCTAATAAAGAAATAGCTATGTACTCTATTGCAGAGAAGAGCTGGGTTTGTGACTAAGACAAGCAGCAGGCAGACGCTGTCATCCTCTAGGGCATCACCAAGTTTTCCAGAGTAGTCATGAGCTTTTGGGTCCCTCCTCCTACATCAACCTCCCAGGAAGTGAGGACGACGGGTGTGTACCACTGTACCCAGCCAATACGGCCTGTTTTCACAATTCTCAAAGATAATTATGACTAAACCAAATCTCCACTTTACAAACTACAGACTATAAAATGATAGCATTTCACTGTGTCATCCTTCTCTACTGTAGACACAGTTTTAACTCACACTTTTAACTAGAGAAGTTTAAGAAGAAGAAAAAAGTATGATCTCTGCTAGGTAACTATCCTATTGTGCTAGGAATTTATCTTCGCTCATTCTTTAGTACAGCATGAATATTTGACTTACTATGTCTAAAGGATGGGATTCATAGTGCTGCAGTCTGAATGCAGAGCAAATGTTCAAGACCTAAGAGCCAGATGTGGTGGCACATACCTACCTGTGATGCCAGTATTCTCGAGACTAAGGCTAGCCCAGAGTCACAACAAAAATAAACACATACATATATAGATACATATATGCATAAGGAACATGAAAAACACACAAAGATTGTTTTAAGAACAAAAGGAAGCTTTATAAATTACATTACAGGGCTGGAGAGATGGCTCAGAGGTTAAGAGCACTGACTGCTCTTCCAAAGGTCATGAGTTCAAATCCCAGCAACCACATGGTAGCTCACAACCATCCGTAATGAGATCTGACATACCTCTTCTGGTGTGTCTGAAGACAGCTACACTGTACTCACATACATAAAATAAGTAAATAAATCTTAAAAAAAAAGAAAAAAATTACATTACAATAAGTCTATGCTGACACAGTAAGGTTAAAAAATGAATATGCAGATATATGGAATAAGATTTTTTATTATATTAAAGGTATAACAGAATGCGATGAAATATGAAAACCACAGTTACTTGTACAACCCCAGAATACCTTTGAGAATCAAATACTCACTGCGTGATTGAATTCTGAACACTCTTTTCATTTAAAGTCATTCCAGGAGGTGGGTCATTCTGCAAAGCCAACAGTTCTTTTTGTAGTCGTTTCTAGAAAATATCAATAGTAATTTATACTCTTTAATAGCTTTCCTCTATACAGTCTAAAATAGGTGATTAAATTTCTTTCCAATGCTTGAACCTCTTTCTTCACAAGCTCCTGGAAACTCTACAGAATGTTTATGCTTAATCCTTAACTATGGTCTGCCATAAAATTCACAAGCAATGTCAGTGTTCCAATCCTACCCTGCTGCTATGAAGGGCAGTCAGGTATGCTCGCTTGCTCGCTCACTTGCTTTTTCTCTCTCTCTCTCTCTCTCTCTCTCTCTCTCTCTCTCTCTCTCTCTCGATTTATTTATTGTTATATGTAAGTACACTGTAGCTGTCTTCAGACACACCAGAAGAGGGTGTCAGATCTCATTACGGGTGGTTGTGAGCCACCATTTGGTTGCTGGGATTTGAACTTAGGACCTCTGGAAGAGCAGTCAGTGCCCTTAACTGCTGAGCCATCTCACCAGCCCAGGTATGGGCTTTCTTCACAGCTATTTCACTGATACCACAGGGCTTCAGCATGGGCTAGAGATGGGCTATTCAGTAGTCTTCCTTTGCTTTCAAATAACTACCATAGTATTCTGTAACCGTGGAAACAGGAGAATTATGAAAGTAATCCATTCCACAAAAGGCTCCTGAAAAACAATTTAAATTCAACTCATAGCCTAATTCTGTACTTATCTTCTTAAATAGGATTATTTGAACATGATTCACTTTAAACATTTTTCACTGTACATTATAAGGTTGTTGGGTTTTCTTCCCCATACTAGCTTTCTAATTGGCTTTATATTCTGTGCTTTTACTTGCACAACTTCCAGTGTTGACCTCTTCCCCGAGTTATCAGCAGCAGACATTCCTTTCCCATTTACAACACAGCAGAACTGGGAGTGTGCCTCTGTGGTTAAGAATACTCGGCTGGTATGTGCAAGGCTCTGTGCTTAATCCCCAAAACTACAAAAAACATAACTAAGGTAGTAAAATTGTATGCAAGATGATAAAGATCCTTTTAAATCACATTTTATTATTTTACTAGAACTGGAATTCTAACTCTAGTTCTCTGGAAGACCAGCAAGTGCTCTTAAACTACTGGCCCATCTCTTCAGCCCAACATTACTCATTTTATTTATTTAAATACATGTGTGGGTGCACATATGTGATAGAGGGCACTCGTGAGAGAGTCATTCCTTCTTCCACCATGTAGGGTCTTGGGGACTGAATGCAGATTGTCAAAGCTTGGTGACCAAACACCTTTACCCGCTGAGCTGTCTTACTATCTTCTAATCCTGAGACAGGGTTTCTCTGTATAGCCCTGGCTGTCCTGGACCTCACTTTGTAGACCAGGCTGGCCTCGAACTCAGAAATCCGCCTGCCTCTGCCTCCCGAGTGCTGGGATTAAAGGCATGCGCCACCACGCCCGACATCTGTCTGTTTTTATTGTTTTGTTTTTATTTTTTTTGTTTTTATTGTTTTAAAATGAACAAATATAAATATTTATTTATAACCTAAATGGCTTATCTGCTTAAAAATAGTCTCTCAGTCTAGTGTAGTAAGATACTCCATTCCAGAACTCGGGAACCTAAGGTAGAATTACAAATTTGCAGTCAGCCTGGACTACATACTGAGATACTATCTTGGAGAAAGGGGGGTGGGGGTAGGGGCAGATGGAGGGAAGGAGAGAGGAACAGAGAGAGATAGTCACAAGTAAGGGGCCCCTCCCTGGAGTAAGTCAGAGAAGCCTTCTTCAAGTGAGCACATTTTGAGGAACAGCACTGTGGAAATTCTCCGTATCTGGACGACTTTACTAAAACAGAGAAGCTACTGCAACCTCATCAGTCCTGTTCCAGTGCCATTCAAACAAACTCAGTGATATGACAAATCTGAATACACTACATGCAGTCCTAGCACAGTCAGGAAAGGAGACTAGCTTATAAATATGAGACTAAGTGTTTAAGAATCCGGTGTTAAACATAAACACAGAAGCACTCTTTCTGAAACTAACACTGCACCCGCAACGTGCTGGGTCTCTCGTGACTGCTGGTATTGGTGAGGTTCATAAATTCATCGGACTCACTCTCACAGCCTGACATTCTTGCTTTTGTTTTTTTAAATTGCCATATGTTTACTGTTAGTAATTTGTCAAGTCTGAAGAAGTTACAAACACTCCATTTTCATCAACGGAAAAGTACAGAAAAGATTATGTCTAACCACACTCTGTGCAACAGCGTTGTCAGACTGTATTTTACTACAGTAAATGCTGTCTTTGCCTCTTTGGTTTCTGATCACTTTTCCCAATGTATAGATACTAACTTGAGTTTTTTGTTGTCTAACATCATGGGATGATGAGTCCTTCAATAACCTACAGTTATTTAGCACAAACATTACTGTTTAGAAGATTGGAGACTACATCAAGAAAAATATTCCCAGTTCTAAACTACGCATAAAAAGTTCTTTCTTTTCTAAAGTGACTCCCCTTTTATATTAATCCACTTTTCTAAAGACTCGCTTGTTATTTATATGTATATGTATTTATATGTCTGCTGTGAGTATGCTTATATGCATGCTGATGACCACAAAGGCCAGAATATGTCAGATTTCCTGGAGCTGGACTTACAGGCACTTGTGAGCTATCCGAAGTGCCTGTTAGAGTTAGGCCATCCTAACTCTGGTCCTGTGAAAGATCAGCAAGTAGTCTTAACTACTGAGACATCTCTCCAGACCCACATTAATTCATTCTCATATGTACCAACATGTGTTAAATCTAAAGCACAAAACCAGAAGATTAAGTTCTTAACTGACAATGGTTACAATAATACATCACTTGTCGAGACTGATAAAATCCTTTACTTACTTTCAACTGGGAAGAGACAGCAAATATTCAATAAAACAAAGAGTTCTATGGTAGGCTTTACATCTTGTAAGGTTTTTAATCTCACTGAAACCTTGAAAAGGTACTTTTTTGTTTTTACTGTTAGTTTTGTTGGGAAACTATTCTGAAGTGTGGAAATTCTCACTGGAGGTAAAAAGAAATACAAACAAGAGAAAGGATACTCAAAATGAAGGAATAGAATAGTTGGGCATGGTGGTCTATGCCTTTAATCACAGCAATTCAGAAGCTGACCTCAATGAGTTTGCGCCTGGTTTACACAGCTAGTTCCAAGCCAGCCAGGATTACAGAGTAAGAAAGACCCTACCTTAAAACAAAAACAAAAGAGTGTGGAGGGAGGGAGAGAGAGGAAACTGTGGTGGGGGTGCCATTATGTAACAATGGTTGCTAGTGCAATTGTGCAAATTAAAAGACTGGCAGTGGGTGTAGCTTGGTATTAAATTGTTTACCTAGTATTAGTGAGGTCCTGAGTTCAAGTCCCAGTACTATAAAAATATTAAAGGCAACCAACAATGTTTTCTCCAATTCCATCTAAGATTATTAAGAAACGACTCTTAGTAATAGCTTAGCAATGAAGTAATTTAACTTATTTTAGCCAAACAATACAAATGAAACAGATTCCATCAACTGAATTCTGAGTACACCTTCTATAGACCGTAACTTCTGTTACTTGTTACTACGTTTTCCTCTTTAAGGGAAGGAAAAGCCTGAAACAAAGATTTTCATTCTTTCTCCAGCTACATCAGTAGTAGGTTTGCACATAGATACACAAATGCAAACCCTCATACACATAAAAATGAAATAAGCAAACAAGCAAATCTATTGGGCAGCATGAAATGTTTCTACAGTATGGGCAGAGGTGGAGAACACCCAGAGGACTCCCACACCCCCTACTACAAGCACAGGCTGAAGGGCACTCAGAGGCCCAGATACCACTTAGAGAGATAGGAGAGAGAAAGCAGAAAGGTGTGTGTACAATGAAGTGAAATGGATCTAGAGATGTGAGGGTGGTGAGAATCAGCCTGCTATGCCACCTGAGGCCATGGTAATGTCCTGCCCAACACAGACTCCCACAACAGTTATGTCTGGGTTCATGGCCCATGTCACTACCAAAGGCCATGTGGACATCCCTGGTCTGGGATGCTGCCTAGGGCCATGTTGACATCCAAGGGCAGCACAAAGCTGGCCCTGGTGGCATTGACTTGGGTGAGTAGACATGAGAGCATGAGTGTGTGGGAGCTAGGTCTGCCCCTAACCAGATGCAGCATTTGGGAGAGTGGCCACCACACCTCACCTAGGCAGCACTGTAGAGCTGGCCCTGGTGGTGTGGGCACAGGATAGTTGACTCTGAGAGCCAGGGCATGGGCAAGGGAGAGATGGCCCACCCTGCTGCGGAGATCCTGTCCTGGTGGCATGAACATGGGAAAGCCAATCCTGACGCTCACCTGGGCAAAGCAGTAAAGCTGGTCCTGATGGAAGAAGCTCAGAAGAGCTGACAGGCTAACCAACTCGGTTACCACTCAGGCCCAGAGTTAAGAGTTTGCTAACCCAACATCTACCCCATCTATGAACTGCTAGAGTTCATGAAAGGGCCAGTCCTATAGATCCAAAGTGGCATTGTCTCCATGACACAGGGCAACAGCAGGACACCTGAGCGGAGTTCCAGTGAGGACCCAGTACTGACAGTGTAGCAGAAGCCACAGAGTCACAAGTAAAGCTGTGGGGCAGGAGGCTATACTTACTCTGTCATACACTAGTTTCAATGGCTGCGGTGGTGTTCTTGTTGTTGTTTAATTTTTATTTTTATTTTGTTTTCTTTTGGAGGAGGGAGTTGCAAAGGCAGAGGGCAGATATGGAGAGACAGGGAGTGGAGTAGGATTGTGATACTTAACATGAAATTCAAAGAGTCAATAAAAAGGTTTTTTTGTAATAAGCAGAATCGAATTATGTTCCATTTTAAAACTTATCTTTAATGTCTGTCTCAAAAGACCCCAGGTATAGGTGGAACAACAATATGAACTAGCCAGTACCCCAGAGCTCTTGACTCTAGCTGCATATGTATCAAAAGATGGCCTAGTCGGCCATCACTGGAAAGAGAGGCCCATTGGACTTGCCAACTTTATATGCCCAAGTACACGGGAATGCCAGGGCCAAAAAGTGGGAGTGGGTGGGTAGGGGAGTGGGGGAAGAGTATGGGGGACTTTTGGGATAGCACTGGAAATGTAAATGAGGAAAATACCTAATTAAAAAAAAAAAAGATACCAGGATTCAAAAAGATGCTCTAGTAGGTATCCAAACTGCCTCACAAAGTTGTAATAAATAAATATAGGACCATAGGTTCATTTTCATTCCTATTCAACACTACAGATTAATAATGTAAAAACAAACAAACAAACAAACAGTAAATAAACCAAGAAATTACAAAGACGGCTACAGAGGGTGCAGATGTCTAAGGGAACTACCAACCAAGAGAAATGTTACAATGTCCCCTTCCTAAACCCAAAATCCCAGGACACCCAGGCTGCAAAAATCAATGACTCTCTCCCCACTTCCCAACACAAGCACCACAGGGGCCTGCAGGCCAGAGAGACCTAAGAACATCACTTTCGACATCACAGTCACTGTGCTAGCAATTCACTCTGTAACTGTCAACCCTGGTCAGAGAAACGCCACTTTGCAGTGGCAGCAATTAACACAGACATGCATCACTGGTCAAAGTGCTGAGAGAGTGACTGTCCCTCAAGGCTCATGGAACTCCACACAAGGGGATAAAAAGAAATGCAGGAGCCAGAGAATGAGGAGAAACACTCTGAATTCCTGTCTTCCGGATGTGACACAAATTCACAGCAGCTATGACTGCACAAGACCTTCCCAAGGTCAAGCCAGCCAACATTCCAGAATGGATACAGAAGAGTACGGGAGGCCCCATTTCCTAGCAGTAGATGGCTGCTGAGGGAGGGAAAATCACGTTTCTCTGTTGCTGTAGCTAGTAGTAGATTGCCCATATCCAAGTGCAAGGCCTCACAGACCTATGTGCATACAGGTAGGGGCACAGAAGGAAAAAGACGGGGGGGGGGGGGATGACTTGAATAAAAATACATTTTAAAATGATATATATATATTTTTTTTTTTTTTTTAAATAACACATAGCCAGGCATAGTGGTACACATCTAAGGTCCCAGTTCTTGGGAGGGAGAGACAGGAGGAGTTCTACCACACAGTGACTTTTAGGACAGTCCAAGTAAGTTACATGATACAAAAACCCAGAAACTGCATCTGGAGACACAAGCTCAGCCCTGAGTTCTTGCTGGTTTTCCAGAGGGACCAGTTTGGTTCCTAGCATCCCTGCTGGGCAGCTCAGAACTGACTATAGCTCCTGCTCCAAAGGATCTGAAGTCTGTACTGGTCTTCCCAGTAACCTGCATACACATGGTAGACATAGATACATGGAAAGGGCGGTTGGGACAAATTAAATAAAATAAATACCTTATATGGGTGGTTGTGGCACACACCTTTAATCCCAGCATTCAGAAGGCAGAGAGGCAGGGGGATATCTGAGTTTGAGGCCAGCCTGGTCTATAGAATAAGTTCCAGGACTACACAGAGAAATCCTGTCTTAAAAAAAATTTAAATACCTTATGAATTATATGAAAATAAATACCTTATGAATTCATCTAGGCATACACAATTGATAATAATGAACCATCAGCTCCTAACAGCCTATCTCAAACACTCAGTCACTTCATCTGAACTCAAATTCTGCTCCACAATGAAACTTCATTTCAGAATTGTGTCTGCTCACAGAAAAATAGCCATTAAGCAAAATATTTTGAGAAAAGTACTAAGGCTATCTTATATTTGAATAAGAAATATAATCCTTTAATAGAACTACAATTGTGTAGAAAAACAGGAAATACATAATCATTTCTATAGTTTTAAATTTGATTCTTTAGGCCTTCCAGAGGATTAAACCTTAAAAATGTCTTAGGTCTCCTAAACACTACACGGGAAACAAAAAGATGCATGACAACTAATCCAGTTTACAGTGTTCATCTAATCCTTACTATGTACGCAAAGACACAGGTTTAAACAGAATCACCTATGGAGGGGCTGGAGAGGTGGATCAGTAGTTAAGAGCACTGGCTGCTCTTCCAGAGGGCCTGGGCTCCACTCCCAACACCCACATGGCAGCTCACAACTGTCTTTAACTCTAGTTCCAGGAGATCCAATGCCCTCTTCGGTACTTCTCAGGCAATGTACACAAATGGGGCACACAATTACATGCAGGCAAAACACCCAAACACATCAAATAATTATAAACCTTAACAAAGGAAAAAGAATTACCTAAGGAGTCAAGAGAAATTCCAAAATGCATGCCAGGACAATTAAATCATAATCTGGGGACTTGTAAGTTTCCCAGCTGACTTCAATATGAGGTCAAAGTTGAAAACAGCTGGTTTTAATTGTGTGGGCCAACTTGAAAAACCAAACCAAACCTCAGCAAATGCCAAACAGAGAAAGTCACTAAACAGCAAGAGAGAGTAGAAACTAGGTACATGGATGCAGTAGCACATTTACCAGTGCTAATCTGCCTTACACTTCCAAATCAAGATGGACTGAAAGCAAAAACAGTCAATTTGCAGTATTCGCAGTAGCTTGTATCTAAGCAAGCGCTGAGTTCACGGGTGAACACAGAGCTTACTGCTTCAGATGACACAGAGGCTTCTGTGCACCTCTTACCACAATCTCAGTTACGCACTAATAAACCTTTTTTATGTGTGTTTCTTTTTAAAGATTCCTCACTGAGCTGAACATATAGTTCATCAGTAGAGCAATTGTCTAGGATGCATGAGGCCCTACCCTGGGCCCCCAAACCACAATCAATCAATCAATGTCACTTATTTACTATACATTAACTCATTAACATCAAATTCACAGCCACAGTACTGTAATTTATGCTTCAGTGAATCTTATCTGACACAAGCATTTTCTCTAAAGCACATGATAGCATTCATAAACTCAGGACCTCTAAATAGCACTTTAATACTAGGCTTACAGATAATTTTAAACACTGAAAAAAAGAACAAAAATGAAAAACTCAGGACGTCAAAGTGAAGCCCAGAAATGACATCTGCTTGCAGTCAGCACAACAGTGCCTTGTCTGACCTTCAGTGTGTGCTTATTGCTTTGCAAATATGACTTCAAAACACTTTCACAATTGATTCAGGATTTCAGAGAAATATAAACAAGCAGATGAATTCAAATACAGTTTGTAATAATGAAGACCCTTCTCAAAGTCCAGTATACCTAATTTCCTATCAGATTCTCTCCTTAATGTACAAAGTAAGCTTAATTTCCACATTTTATTTTCACAACTGAAAACATATTTTATAAAGTCATTTGTAAAATGTAGCTACAGTTTAAAGAAAAGGTTACATTTATACCTGGAACAGTTGACCTGTAAGATGTCTGTGATATGGCCCTTTTTTTTTTTTTTTTTCTTTTTGGTTTTTTGAGACAGGGTTTCTCTGTATAGCCCTGGCTGTCCTGGAACTCACTTTGTAGACCAGGCTGGCCTCAAACTCAGAAATTTGCCTGCCTTTGCCTCCCAAGTGCTGGGATTAAAGTGTGCGCCACCACCACCCGGCTGTCCTGTGGCATTTTTAAAAGTCTAATGCCAGTACACCTCTTTTAGTTATAATGAAGATCAACACAGAAACACATACGTCTCAGCAACAGTTTGTTGGGATTAAAGGCAATTTTCAGTAGAGCTACAATAAACTCTGCAGACAGCTCTCCATTTATCAGTTTGAGACTATCAAACCTGATGGGACTTTCAGCCTGGAAATATTTAACTTCAGAAGGAAAAGTAGCTGCTATGTAAACACTACATACACCATACACAAAAAGGAATTTTATTAATCAAAGACCTAAATGTATGAGCTACAATTCTAGTACTTAGAAAATACAGATGCAGCCATGGGTGGAGACACTCAGCTCTAATCCCAGCCTTTGTGAGGCAGGGCAGGCTGATGAGTGAGTTTAAAGGCCAGCCTCGCCTACACATGTTGAACATATACAAACTCTTCCCATGGCTAAGAGTGCTGGTTGAGGACTCTAGTTTGGGTCTTAAACACCATTTCTGGTGACTCACATGGCCTGTAACTCCAGCTCCAAGGGATCCAACATACTCTCTTCAGGCTTCTAGTCAACTGCACGTGTGTACATAATTGGGTGGTGACCCACACCTTCAATCCCAGTGGTTCAAAGATCAGGCTAGCCTTGAACTCAGAGATCTGCCTGCCTCAACCTCCTGATGGATGGAATTAAATGTGTGAGCCACCTCCAGCCGTCTTCAATCCCAGCATTTAAGAGGAAGAGGAAGAGGAAGAAGCTGGAGAGATGGTCCAGTGGTTAAGAGCACTGGCTGCTCTTTCAGGGGACTCAGGTTCAATTCCCAGTTCATAGTTGCCTGTAACTCTAATTCTATAGGATCTCACACCTTCAAACGGACATACATGCAGGCAAAACAGCAATGCACTAAAAATAAATAAATTAAAAGAGAGAGAGAGAGAGAGAGAGAGAAGGAAGAAGGCAACCCAGGTCTACATAGCAAATTCCAGGTCAGCTAAGAAAATATAAAACTGTAAAATCCTTTGTGAAAAAAAAATAAGTAAACAATTTAATAAAACCTCTTATAACTAAACAATAAAAAATTTAATTTCTTAAATGAAAATGAATTTGAACAGATGCTTCTCCAAAGAAATCATTCAAATGGTCAATATAAAAAAGAAAAGATGTTCAACATCATTAATCATTGATAAATATAAATTTAAAAATCACAATGAGATGCCACTATACACTAAGATAAACACTCACATCACTATTAGCCAGAATGTATATAAACTGCTTACAAAAATATGAACTAGAGCAGTTGCCTGGGTAAAAGCAGTTGCATAGTGTGGTACTGTAACTTATACAAAAAATATGTAAAATGTCAGTATCCAAGAGTTCCTTATTAGGGGCCCCAGAGTTTCAGATTAACCAACTTTGGATGCAAAAGATCTGGGGGCAGCCAGGTATGAGGAGGTGGAGGCAAAGGCAAGAGGACTGGCTAGCCTGAATTACATAGTGAGTTCAAGGCCAGTCTGGGCTAGAGAATGAAACCCTATGTATCTGTTTGGCTACAGAGTGGTGAGGTGGGGATTAGCGGCGGGGGGGGGGGGGGGGGGGGGGAGGGGGGGGGCGCCTATACCTGTACTGAACATATTTTTGCCATCATTCACACACACACACACACACAGAGTATACTGGCACATACCATTACATTGTATTAAGTTTAAACAAGCAAGAGATGGTGTATATCCCAGCACTCGGGAGGCAGAGGCGGGTGAATTTCTGAGTTCGAGGCCAGCCTGGTCTACAGAGTGAGTTCCAGGACAGCCAGGGCTACACAGAGAAACCCTGTCTTGAAAAACCAAAAAAAAAAAAAAAAAAAAAAAGAGATGGTGTACAAGAGATAGGTCTCAGCAGATGGAAAACTGAGCCACGATGAACAGAAAGTTTAAAGTCATTATAGACTGCCCTATTAATAAAACACTGGCACATAGACACATACACACACAATACACACACACACACACACACACACACACACACACTTATCTGCATATAGAATATAAAAATGTTATGAAAATTTACATAAGGATTTACATCTAGGATTTTGGTTTCTTAGCCCCAAAGTGGTAGCATACACCTTTTAATAGCAGTGCTTGGGAGGCAAAAGCAGAGAGATCTCTGTGAGTTCAAAGCCAGCCTGGTCTACAGAGAAGGTTCCAGGACAGCCAGGGCTACACAGGGTAACCCTGTCTTGAGAAAAATGGCAAGAGACAGCTGTATTAGGTCATTTTACAATTGTATGGCACAGAGTTCCCTTGGATCCTTTATATATGTTAGTGGCTTGAAGAGTTAACTGGGGGTTCCAAGCTATCCTAAGGAGGAAGACTAATTAAAGAAGGATCTATCCATATCCAGTCAGGGAAACTATAGGATTAGAACTTTGAGGCCCATCCTCCCAATCTCTAGGTAGAGACTAACAGTGGATGTGATCACCAGTGACCGTCATGCTCGAAACCTCAGAAAGCCACAAGAAGGTAGGTATGCAGCTCAGCTGCAGACTGAATGAAGACCTGCATTCAACCCCCAGCACTGTATTCAAACAAACCAACCAACCAACCATAAGGGACCATCCCTGTAAACCCAGTTATATTCAAGAGATAAACAGGAGGATCAGAGGTTCAGGTCCATCCTCAGCTACACTGAAGGTTGACACTCTGTCTCATGGGGAAAAGTCTAGAAAAGCTGGTTTTGAAGAGCCTCTGGGCTGAACAAAAAATCATCTGCATTCCAACTCTAAGGAACAGACTCCAGAAGTTGAGACCCTCAGGAATCTCACTGTGTGTTACCTCACCCAACTCTTTGTGTCATTTAAAATACCTTTACTGCTTAGCATGGTTTGGAGTGCCTTTACTCCCAGCACTCTGGAAGCAGAGGCAGATCTCTTTGAGTTCAAAACCAGCATGGTCTATGTAGAGTTCTAAGATAACCAGGCTACATTGAGACTCTGTGTCAAAATAACAACAGCAACAGAGCCCTTCATAGATAGGTGTGGTGACTTGTGTCTGTAGTGTCAATACTCAAGAGACTAAGACAGAACTGCCAACAAGAAAATCAGAAAATTCCTTTGTAATACACAACCAATTGTGTCCACTATCTGGAATGTTATGAGCCAACTCAAGAAAATTATTAAATGAGAAGGGGAGTTACTTAGCTGAGAATCTCCAATTTGGAGATTTGGGACAGAAGTTGGAAGTATCCTGGAACTCCTGCTTGCAACTGGTATCTAAGCAGAGGGCATTCTTGTTGGGCTTGTATTAACTCTGGTCAGTATATGAACTGAACTGAACTGCAGACCATCCAACTGGTATCAGACAAAATGTTCTATTGAGGAAATGAACTCAGAAGTAAAGTACCAAGTGTTATGAGTACAGAGCATAAGAAAAGTTTTCTCTATGGACTTAGAAAATTAAAATATAACAATTCCACTCCTCAATATATATCGGAAACAAATTAAAATATGCATAGACATGAAAAATGTGCACACCATCATCATAGAGGCATTGTTCATCACAACGTGGGAAAAAATCTCAACTATCAATTGAATGAATGAAAATGGGAAAAAAATCAACTTGACAAATGAATAAACAAACCCTTACAACATAAAATGGACTATTACTTGTCCCCAGCCCCTGAAAATACTGATAAGACCTGCACCAGAGATAAACTCAGAGTTGAAAAGTTTATGAACCCAGCTATTCTGGCTTTCTAGAGGCTGGGGGAAAGAGCAACGCGCAAGTGACTGCAAACACCAGGCTTCTTTTGGGGTTGATGGAAAATATGAAAAACAGTATTCATGGGGTGGATATATCAAAAGCCTTGCAATACACTTTATAACACATGAACTCTTTTCCTATTTTTATTTATGTATTTATTTACTACATATATCACATATATATATAGAGAGAGAGAGAGAGAGAGAAAGAGAGAGAGAGAGAGAGAAAGAGCCTAAGCTTCACTACTTAGCTATAACCCAGCCCATATACTTCAATTTAAAGGGAAACTAGGCCTTAACAAGTGGCATAGGAGGCTCACAGTTTTACTTGGCCAGTTCTCGAATTATGAAGACGACTGGTGCAGAAGGCACACTAACTGGAGTCCGACTTCTGCCCTCCTTCCTATGATTTGAAAATAAAGAGTCCTCATATGACAAATAATCATAAAAGAAATCTGTTTGTCTTTTCTACTGGTCGTCAATACAAAGACCAGAAATCAAAAGGACAAGCAAAACAAAACCCTTGCTGGAGAGTTTAAATCTGGAGTCATCAGCATCATAGTTAAAACTCACAAGCAACTCAAAAAATGTGTGAAGTGAGATAATCTGCAAGTTTATCAAATATGACTATTTTATGCTTAGTGGAAAGTTATACAGCTATTAAAATGCAAAACTAGAATCAAATCCAAGTTTCCTGGATTCCAGCAGCTGTGCTCACTCATTCACCATGTACAGGGGCCCTCCTATACACCAGCCATTCAACTGAACACAGAGAAAGTGGTGGGCTAGTTAACTGCCAATACATCCTAATTCGGAGGAACTCAGCATCATGAGTTACTAATATGTGGGAGAAGTGGTGTTTGTACTGGCTAGTCAGGGAAGGCCACCCTGAAGACATGCATCTAAGGATGTGAGTGGGTGCAGGGAGGATACTAACCTGAGTATCTGGGAGAGGTTAAGGCCTTAGCAGTGGTTCTCACCCTTCCCCACACTGTGACCCTTTAATACAGTTTTTCCACATGTTGTAGTGACCCCAACCATAAAATTATTTCCTTGCTACTTTTTAACTGTAATTTTGCAACTGTTTTGAATTATACTGTAAATATTTGACTGCAGGACATATGATATATGACCTCGGTGGGGTTGTGACCCACAGGTTAAAAACTGCTACCTTAGTCCTGTCACATCTGAGCAAAGTAAGGAAGCCAATCAGGTTGTAACCGAAATAGTCATTTTGCCTTTTATCTACTGTGCTGGGAAAAAAACAGTAAGTGTCCAAAAATGAAGCTGGAAAATCATCAGTGAAACTGTTAATATAAAACCCAGAAAGGAATGATGATAATGTAATCTACAAGAGGAGATCATTTCTGGGTCTCTCATGCAGGTAGAACTGACATAATCTGCAGATGGTCTAATGATGGGGTGGGATGAATCTAAGGTTCTAATTCAGAAATAAAGAAGTTGGTGAGTTGGGTTGGCGAGATGGCTCAGTGGTTAAAAGCGCCAACTGCTCTTTCAAAGGTCCCAAGTTCAAATCCCAGCAACCACATGGTGGCTCACAACCATCCGTAACAAAATCTGATGCCCTCTTCTGGAGTGTCTGAAGACAGCTACAGTGTACTTACATATAATAAATAAATAAATATTAAAAAGAAAAAAAGAAGAAGTTGTTGATAAGTACCAACAAATAGAAAACCTGTTTGGGGAAGAGAATTCAAAAAAATCAATTTTATAGCTGGGTGTGATGGTTTATGACTATAATTGTAAAAAAAAAAAAAAACTTGGAGGGTTACAAATTTACAATCACTCTGGGCTACATATTAGGAGGTCCTGTCTCAAAACAAAATAAAGTATTTTATACATGTTTACCTCTCCACTCTTCTTTCTTAACCACTCCATTGCATACTGGTTTTATGTAGCATAGGTCCAGAGCCTCTAACTTCAGAGTCCATGTTGTTTATTCCTAATAGTTTTTATAAAGGCATCTGAATGTTAAGAGTTGTTTTGTTCTAAACATCTCAGAGGCATGCAGTATTTCTTTGTGATCAAAAACCTATCCTCAAAAACTATCAAAGGAGGAAACTTTTAAAACACCTGAAAAACCTGCAAAAAAAGTCTTTTTGCAGATGTCAATCACAAGCAGATACCAACTACAGAGAGATACAATGCATGTCATCAAATAAGTGTTCCATTTAGGTAAATAACAAACTAAAGTGCATCATCTGAAAGACACCAGAGCATAATTTTAATTCTCCTTGATGATAAAGAATGCCTTTAAACAGTAAAAACTCACCATCATAACTTTCTCAGCACACAGCTAAGACACACACAAGTTGATCCATAAAGTGATTTCATTATGAATTTTAAGGAATATTTCCCCGCCCACTGCCTTTTGAGGGCAACCCTCGCTGCCCTGGAACTGGCTATATAGACCAGAACTCTCAGAGATCTGCCTGCCTCTTGAGCCCTTGAGATTTAAGGTGTGCACTACCATGCCAATTTCTTAGTAACAGTATTTAGCGTCAATGCACTGACAAGCACTTGTTTCTTCTGCAATGGAGTGCTAGGATAGAACCCAGAGCCTCAAGTCCACTAGGCAAATGTACTACCACTGAGCAATCAATCCTCAGCCCATCTGCTTGACTCTTGACTGAAAAGCTTACTAATCGTGTCAGTAACCTCTGCACAACACCAAACTTTGTAAAATCTTTATTACCTACAGAGGGACAAGCCTCACTAGTTTTCAGAACTTGGTTTCAAATCTATTTCACTACGTAGTTACTATATAATTTTTAAGAAGTCACTTCTCCAAATAAGTATCTTACAGAAATTGTTAAGTCACAATATGAGGGTTACCTGAAAAACTGCAGTAAGAATCAGATGGGAAAAATATAGACGTACTCAGAAAAAGTTTTACTACATACAAGACAATGAACAACTCTTTCAACTATAAAATGTGAATATGGATTTTAAAGTATTTCTGTGTAGCTATTCAACCTTGCCACTAAAACTCTGCATACCAGATTTTCCTGAAGTAGAATGAATTAGCGCACACCTTGTTATTCCTGAATGCTTCAAGTGTCAAGCGATGAGCAAGGCTTTACTATACTTACAAGCGCTGTCCACATTTAAAAGATTGAAGCACTTTCTTCCTGCTTTCATGACGTCATCGGGAAGGGGTGCTTGAATGGTTAAAAATCTATCCACTTCTAAGATACAAGTGATAGATCACAAAATAAAAGGGACAGAATTCCCATCACTTTGTGCTTTGCTCACTTATGTCAGTCATTTACAGAGAACACCCTCAGAGTGAGAGAGGGAGAGGGAGGGGTCCACAAAGAATAACCACTTATTGCAATTACATTATTTATAGTTGACAAACATCCGCTATTATGTGCTAAATTCCTAAGATCATAACCATATAAGGGGTCAAATTAGGAAAACACACCAGATAAATTTTAGTAGTCCACCGCCTTACTCACTCAGCCACCTTATTATCCCAATTAAGTTACAAAAAAAAAAAAAAAATGTTGAGACAGGGCCTCATTATGTGGCCCTGGCTGTCATAGAACTTACTATGTAGACCAAACTGGCCTAGTTCACAGACATCTTCCTGCCTCTGCCTCCCAAGTGCTGGGATTAAAGGCTTGCATCAGCATGCCCAGCTTCAATCAGGTAAAATTTAAAACTTCTAGTTTAAAAGGAGTCTGAACAAAATGGCTAAATACTAAATTTGAAAATAAGTATGAAAGTCAGACTAAATGTTTCATAACATGAAATGAGCTATAAGAAATGGAAAAATAAATATATATAATACAAATACATACACACATACAATTAAAAAACCAAAAATGCAATTTCAGGGTTTGACTAAAATTACTATACCAGTATTGTCATACTTTACAAACATTTCAGAATCACATTTTAAAGTAATAAAACAACTCTCTTGCAGTATACAAGGAACGTTTTCAACTCATCTTCCAAGTGCTACTAGCACTGAAACCTATTTTTGGAATTAACAAAATTAAGTTTATCTCTATTTCTTTATCGTCTACCATTTTAAGTATTACCATTTAGAATGAATTCTTAGGGCTGGAGAGATGGATCAGCAGCTAAGACTGCTTGTTGATCTTCCAGAGGTCCCAGCACCCACATGGTGACTCCAGTTTCAGTGGGTCTAAAGCCATCTTCTGGCCTCTTCAGGCATACACAGACATACATGCCAGGCAAAACGCTCATGCACATAAAACTAAAATATATCCAAAAAAGCTTTTGCTAAAGGAAGAATTCTTAAAATATTATCTCGCTTGGTGATTTCTGACTTTGCTTTAAAAAGAACTAGTAGGAAGCATAGGTGAATCGAAAAGAATGGATCAGAGTGTGAAATGCATCACACTGAACTGTACACTGATGAATGCTAGCAACAGCAGCTTCCCCACAGCACATGGGCATGAGAATAAAATCCTGCATCCCTCACCTTCCTAGCCAGCTTCCTGGTTAGGCTCTTCCAGCCGCCAACATCATCATCTATCTTAGTGTACTTAGTGTGAATGGAAGAAAGTTGAGAAGCACTGGCAGGATGCATGACAGCAAAGTCAGGCACAGTGGAACAACCTGTAAGCCCAGGACTCAGGAGACCCAGGCAGGAAGAGCACAAATGTGAGGTAAGCATAGGCTACCCAGCAAGAACCTGTTTCAATGAATGAAGATAAAACACATAAAAGCAAGCTGGGCAGTAGTAGCGCACACCTTTAATCTCATCCAGCACTCAGGAGGCAGAGGCAAGTGGACCTGAGTTTAGGGTCAGCCTGGTCTATAGAGTTCCAGGAAAGCCAAGACAAAAACATAAAGGTAATTATAATCTCAAAGTCCACATTCTCTAGTTAGAAGTGAAGACTCTCCTTACTTGGTTTTACTACATATAAAAATTATTTCATTGTTACCAAGTAATCAAATCCCACATTACATATGTACAGTATGCATGTTTTTAAAATACAGCAGCTTAAGTATCTCATCTTTAGCAAAAACAATATCCCCTAGGGTAAGATATAGTAATCTAGTCTTAACTAAAAATTCTTGCTGAGTTAATGTACACATTTGATCACTTATAGTGTTATGCTAAGTTATTTTGAAAAGAGTTAACTTCTGCTGTAAAGATGGTCAAGAAATAAACTTTGAGCAAAGATATCAAAATGAAAACCACACCAAAGAGTGATTCTGCTATAGACCTGAGAGCCAGTTCAGAGGTTAAGAGAACTACTCTTGAGAAGACCCTGGTTTGGTTCCCAGCACCCACAGCCAATAGTTAGCAAGCACCTGTAACGCAGATCTAGAGCAGGTGTGGCCTATACAGGTACTTTCATACCCACATACCCACCCAGAGACAGCACACACAATTAAGAATTAAAAAATAAATCTGTGTCAAAATGCTACTATTTCCAGGAAAAATGATCAGATACTTTGAGATACATATAAAAGGTCAAGATTTAACTTTAGAACAGAAAGGATCCGTTCCCACTCTAATCCGACAAAAGAAAGCCGCTGCTACTCTTCCACAGCACTGCCTGAGGCATAGAAACAGGCATAAAAAGCACTTTCCCCACTGCTGAAGACAAAGTAAATTCCAAAAATAGCAATCTCTCACAAACAAATCTGCCTTTTCCAAAAACTTTAAGTATAAAAGCTAACCAGCTCTCATGCCAGATACAATCCCAGTGTGCATTTTAATCTTCAGTTTTAGTCTTAAATAATGCCTGTATCTTAAGACAGATCACCGTCAAGTGTTAGTAACAAATAATGTCTTAATACAGATAAAAATCTTAAAGCAATCATATAGCCCATCTGCTGTTAACTGATGTTCCACAGTTCCTTTTTTGGCCTCAAATGATGAAACTTCTCTAACGTCTCCGGGGAGACTAGTAAAGTATACCGTTTCCTGAAATTGTTCTTGTTTCACTGCACCATTTCATGACACCTCTTCACCTAAGAATGCTACTGCAGGAAAGGCCAAAAGTACAAGCAAATGAAAAAAGAATACCATAAGGAAAGCAGACTGAAGGAAGATACAGGGAAGGAGGGAAATGCCTAAGAATGCAAACCATTTCTAGCAGAGAAGCGCCAACAACGAGATCTTGCTTATTCTTCTAGAAACAAAAACCAAAAATTCTTCTAAGGAAAATGAGGCTTCTCTCTTTACTCGAGGATGATGTTAAAACTCCAAAAAGCGTTCCGCTGACACGCTACAAGAGTTCTACTCTCTCTTCCCATGTGCTTTAACACCGCTAGCCCTATCTGCAAATTAAATGCCGGCTATAGATAATGCAATCTCTAGAAACTACAATTGTGGTTGCCATCTTTGCCTGAAAAAAAAAAATTTTTTTTTATTGGATTTGCAGGGGGGGGGGGAGGAATACATTAAGTTGGAAGATACGAAAACCACCTTCAAGTCTGACAGGGCACAGGTTAACAGGCGTCTCCTACCAAACTAAGGTTTTAAAGGTCTGGGAAAGAATGGCAAAGGAGCCACGGCCTTACCGATCCCGCAAGGGTGGGGCATCGCAAGAAAAAAAAAATTTAAGAGGGCGAGTTTCTATCGAGGCCGAGGAGCAGGCCCACGAGCTCGCACGTTGTGGTAGCACAGGACGCTGGGGACAGGGACGAAGGGCGGCTTCGGAGACGTGGGCTGCCAGGGAATGCCCAGAGTGCGGGCTGATAGAACGAGGCACCCACGGGGCACCGGATGAAGATCAGAGAAGAAGGAGCATGAGTCCGGCGATCCGAGGCTGCGCGTGGGAGGCCGGGCAGAGGCCGCGGAGCGCCGTGGGCAGGCGGCCGTCCTCGGCGAGGCGCTCTGCGGGTCTCCGGCCGCCCCGACCGCGGGTGACGGCGGCGGGCACAGCTGTTTCCACCCCGCTGGGGAGCGCGAGGGGGAAAGCATCCCCGCGGTGGCCGGGGAGCCGAGCGGCAGGCATCCTCGCGTAGGGGCGCGGAGCGGAGCCCCCACCGCGAAGCGCACGACGAACTTCGCCCTTTCTTCCCCCTCGGCCGCCTTTATGCCACAACTTCGCGGCCGCTACTGTCCGCGGCCACCGGCCGACACCCCCGCTCGGCTCGCCGCCAGGCGATTCCCCGACGCCCCGAGGTCAGGGAAGGTCGCCCGGAGCCAGGCCCAGAGGTCCGGGACGCCGACCCCGCGCAGACGCTCACCTCGTCTCGATGGCCCCCTCGCCCTCCCCGCTGCAGCAGCTCCGCTCACCTGCATTGACGCCATGATGAAACCATCCCCCCAAGGCCAGCGAGGCCCGAGACGCAGGGGGCGGAGCCGCCGTGCTCGCGTCACGCCGCGGGGGCCCAACATCCCGGGCACGGGGGTGGAGTCGCCGATGGGAAGGGGCCCGCGTGTCCGATTGGCTAACGCGCGGGTGCCCGGGGCGGGGCGGGGCGGAGCGGGGCGGGGCCAGGCCGGGCGCCCTAGGTACCTTGCATCCCAGCCAATTTATACGCGGGCCCACCCTCAGTGCTGGCGGAGGCGCTGCTCCCGGTTGGACCGCAGCATTATGCCGAGGTCACAATGCTGTCCCGGCATTTGGCAGGGAGAGGATCTCATTTTGTTTTTCCAGCTACAAGTGTAAGATTTACAGCCCACCCACTTCGTATGTCTTTTTTACACCTACCGCGTTTTCGCTCCTGAGGCAGATACAACTTCGCCTGGAGATGCTTTCTGGTATTTGCATACCTGGGAAGCTTCTACTTTGAGGGGCAGAGTCACAGGTTTCCCTATAGGACAGAATGAAAACTGAGAGCAGTGATCTTAGAAGCAAGAACAATTGGATTTGAAACGTGCTGGAAAGGGAAGGAGGGTGAATAATGGAGTTCCCTTTTGTGTGCAATTTTCTAGTTCCCTAACCCTCTAAATTGTAAAGTCCAGGAATACCGTAAGAGTCGTTGTTACATCAGTCTAACTTTGATTAGCAATTTGACTCTAGCCGTGAAATCTCAATATAATGAATATAGTTCATGTATTAACACTTAAACCTTCTGCCATGCCTAGATTTCTCTTCACCCTATTCTGTGGTGGGCAGTTGCATGATCAGACGACCTATGAGTGAGCTTGAGTAGGAAACGCTGAGCATACAGAATTTATTCTAGGAATGCACCAGTTCTGCCAGCATTTATCAGAAGTCACATTTTTAAAGCTCTTCCGGAACCAAAGATGTCGCTTACTTAAATACCAAAGGGAAAATGGAAGCCAAAAGCTTGCACCTCGTGTCCTGTCTCTAAAGGAATCCAAGAGGATGGCATGTTGAGTAGAAGGCTTTTACTTTACCCGAATGAAAGTTTAAATCTTTATTTTTATTGACTTGGCTTCATTTTTAGACATTTCTCTAAGATATAAATATAATGGTGATGTAGGTTATCACTCTCACACTTAAGATAGATCACGATGTTCTCTGAGAACATCCGTAAGAAAATGTGTTCAAGAGAGGAAAAGATGTCTAAATCTGCCAGTAATTCTGTGGTGTAATATTCAAGACGGTTTCTCTTCACCATGGAGGAACTTTTTCATGGGGTTTGCCTGACTTGGAATACAGGACTCAATCAGAAGCATATCTGGTATCAGTTCAGGTGTGTTGTTACCATTACAACATGGAATAAAGCGCCCACATAGCCCAGTGAGGAGGTAAGCTTACAGGAAAGATTCTCAACCAGGCCTTCCAGAAATCTTTGTCCCTGTGATCTCAGGTTGCAATGTACCAGCTAACATTCATGTTGTTTTAAAGTTGATTCTTCTCAAAGTGTAAATGACAAAGGAGACTCCACAAACATGGCATTATGACCTCATCAAAGTAAATGGCCTACTAGACAAGGTACTCAGAAGGAAGAAAAGCAATTACAGCCTTGGTGTTGCTTACAGTAGAACTAATGTGAGGTTTCCACCTCACAGGTGTCCAAAGGCTCTTCACAGGGGGCAAAGTCGCATCCTAGGAAATTCTAAGCAGCTCACAACTACCTATCGCCTTTATTCTTTAATTAATACATAATAGGGTCTGGGGTGTATAGTTCACTGGGAAAGTCTGTGGTGTAGGAGATCCTGGATTTGATCTCTGAGTCCGGAAAGCAAAACAAAAGGCAAAAATATACAACAGACTGTTCGCTGACATACTCAGGAGCAACGACTGATGGAGAGGCTATTTTCAGTGAGAATAACTGTTCCTAAACAGTTATTTGACTGCCCGTTATTTGATGGAGATACTCACATTTTTTTCCCAGAACGTGGCTTATTAGTGGATATGGCACTTTAAAGTGGGATACTACGAAAAGGGGAAGAGGAAGTGAATCCTCAACAATAGGGTAGGAATTGACACAACCATGTTAGAAAAAGGCTCAGCCATGATGAAGTAAAAGTTAGAAAATCTTTTAAAAAGCAGTATTTTCAATAAAACATAAGTAGCACAAAATGTAATGTTAATTTCACTTAGCAATCCAAACGAATTGTAAAATACATCTTTGGGACAACTGGAGCCAAGTAAAAATAGAATGAATATGATGAATTGTTCTTTAGTGGAATTATTCTTTTGGTGGGTGGTGGTAACAGAGGCAGGTGGATCTCTGTGAGATTGAGGCCAGCCTGGTCTACAGAGTTCCAGGACAGCCAGGGCTACACAAAGAAACCCTGTCTAAAACAAACAAACAAACAAACAAACAAATGAAAGAAACAGAATCATTGTTTATATAAAATTTAATAATGGTATTCAGTTTTTAATTTCCACATCAAGTAGAATGACTATCAGCTGGCAAGGAGAGGCAGTTCTTCCTCATCTCCTGAACCATCCTCACTTCTATCTCTTGTAAGAAGAAACAGGAGAGTAAAATATGTGGGCAGGTGTCTGAAGTCTCCCCTTCGGGGCAAGGAAAAGCCTGAGATAATGCCGATTAGGATAGCCCCTGCACATTCTGACTGGATGGAGGAAACATGAGACCCTCTAGTGATATTGGAGGACTCACACAACGACTGCAGGGCATTGCTGTAGTATTTGGAATGCAATGTAGTTCATAGCTGTCTTTGGTCTAGTGATTCACTATACCAGAATTTCAGAAGCAGTCTGCTGAGGCTTTGCTTACTGAAGTCGGAGGACGCAGAGTAGAGGAAGGGTCTTCTTGCCTGAGTCTGTCTCCAAGGACCTATTCATGGTTGATCTCACCAGAGAAATAAAGGCATTCCACAGAGGAGGTTAGAAAGGTCATGAAATGAGAATTTGAGGTTTGCATTCTCATCCTAGCCCTGTCGTTAGCAAGCATAGAGAAGGCCTGTCATCCCCATAGTCTATTTCCTTATTAATATGCCAAATTGCATAACCTTCATGGTTTTGTCTGAATTTCAAATTTTGTACAGCTAGTAAAAAAATATTTATTTATTTTTGGGGTTTTGGGGTTTTTTGTTTGTTTGTTTGTTTGTTTGTTTTTGTTTTTTGAGACAGGGTTTCTCTGTATAGCCCTGGCTGTCCTGGAACTCACTTTGTAGACCAGGCTGGCCTCGAACTCAGAAATCCACCCGCCTCTGCCTCCCAAGTGCTGGGATTAAAGGCGTGCGCCACCACTGCCCGGCTTTGTTTTTTTGAGATAGGTTTTTCTCTCTTTAATCCCAGCTCTGTAGACCAGACTGACCTCAAACTCTGAAATCCATCTATCTCTGACTGCTGGTATCAAAGGTGGGCCCCATAAACACCCAGCTTTTGAAAATTTAAATTTTAAATACTTTGCTTAAAATATCATTCTAAGCGGCACTAGTTCAGAGATGAGGTATTTTTGCCTGGCATGCTCAAAACGCCGGGTTCCATCTTCAGCACCACAAAAAAACTAAAAAACTCTAAAATACTATTAGAGTGTCATTTTGAGCTTTAAATCACAGTAAGAATATTAAGGAGTTAACTTGGCTTCCTTGTAGTTTATGGAGAAATATTTGAAGTTTTAGTGGCTCCCTGCAACTGCCCAGCACCCTTGATAAGTATATTAAGAGTAACAGGCAGCAGTCACTCACAGAAATGGTCAGAATTCCAAGTTCAATCTCTAGTGCTTATGCATTGCTTTCAGAGTATCATAGAATACAAAAGTAGTAGTTGAAACAAGCCAGAGACTACCTGGACTCCATTCTTTCCCTGAGCCTGAGACAGCCCAGGTCTACAGCCCTTTGTGCATAATCCTTGCTTATTCCTCTCCTAGATTTCTTCAGCTCTGCTTTAAATACTTGTTTGAAAAGGATGTGGCTCCTTTTTTTTTCTATCAACCTCTTTAAAAACCAAATAAGGGGCTTTCCATTAGATCACTGCCATTGTGGACACGAGTCTCATGCCGTCCATCATGCTCTTAAATAAAGCATCTGTATTGTGTGTAAAATGAGGTGAATGCCCTCATACCCACAAGTAAGGGCACTCATCATCAGCATTAAGGAAACTGAGCTTTGCAACCAACAAAGACCGTTGTAGAAAACAACCAATCGATGTGCAACGTTTACAGCCTAGCCCAACTGATACATCTTCCACAGAACTACACCCTCACCTAAGATCCAGGGATCATTGCACAAGAAAGGGTGTATGAGCAGAGGACTGGGGAATTTGATATGAAGTGGTGTCTCCTAGAAATATCAGAGAAGCTGTGACCTTGAAGTTTCATCAATATGGCTTCATAAACATGGACTTGGACGATGATGATACCAAAAGGCATGCTCAAGAATGGGGAAGGGGAAAGAAAGGCCTGAAGCCTAGACAAAGAGCTACAGGCAGCTAAGGAATGCTGAGAGAGGGAGAGACGGTCTTTCTCAGGGAAGAGCAGACCAGTTGGCACCCCATACCAAGTGGCCAGCCCTGAAAGCATACACACACATAACATTATACGGACTCAGCAGGTTGTATTTATATATTTAGGAATACACACACAGACACCAACAACAAAAACAAGCCATGACTCTGAATGATTGCAAAAGAGTGCATAGGGGTTGGAGAGAGGAAAGAGAAGAGAGGAAATTAAATAATCTAAATACTGTTAAGCACTAGGAAAAAAAAAATTTTTTTTAAATCTATTGAGGGCCAGTGAAATGGCTCAGGGGATAAAAGCACTGCTGGCAAGCCTGATGACCTGTGTTAGATTCTCAGGACCTATATGGTGAAAAGGAAAAACTCACTCCTGTACATTACCCTCCGACCTCTGCTCTGGTACCCACACACATTAGATATATACAGATACCATACACACACACACACACATCATCATCATGCACCAAATATTTGACATTAAAAAAAAATCGCCGGGCACTGGTGGCACATGCATTTAATTCCAGCACTCAGAAGACACAGGCAGGTGATTCTCTGAGTTCAAGACCAGCCTGGTCTAAGGAGCAAGTTCCAGGACAGCCAGGTTTACAAAAAGAATCTCTCTCTCTTGTATATATAATTAATATAGTGGAAACTATGGACCTACAACCAGCCAAGGCCCCTCTTCCTCAGGGACCCAGTGCCTTTCCAGTAGGTTGTCCTATAGTTGTATCAGTTCCCAAGAGGGTCTCAAGCTGGAAACTGAACTTCCAATGCATGAACTGTTGAGGACCATAAAACATGAAACGCTCTGGGCTCGTACTCAAGAAATGAGTGCTTGCCTTGATTCTTCCCAAGTAATCCTAAAATGATGGTGCCAACCATTCAGGACATTTTCTGCTGATTGCTGGAAAAGAGAGCTGGGATGATTTGGGTGACCCAAATGCTTTAGTTAGATGTAGGAGGAGTCTAGGAGTCTTCAGAGACTAGACTGTGGGAGCAAAGGCCTTTGGGGATTGTAGAACAGTAGCTATTGACTAGTCATTTTACAACTATATTGAGTTTTTTTTTATTTTGTGTGTTTATGGTGTGCATGTGTATGTATGCATGTTTGCACTTGTGTAGGCACAGGGTGGGGATAGACATGCATATGTGTACAGGTGCATGGGACATCCTGAGGTCTACGTCAGGACTCACCCTTGACCACTCCTCATTGTTTTCATGGAGGCAGAATCAATCAAACCTAGGGTTTGCCAAGTAGAGCTAATTTAGCTAGCTTTTCCCTTTTCCACCTTCTGAGATTAGAATTATACTACACATTTATGTAAGTGCTAAGGATCCAAACACCAGTCCTCAGGCTTCTGTGGTAAGTGACTTAACCACTGAGCAATCTCAGTTAATTTTGGTGTGTGGTGTTTATTTTATTTAAGTTTTTTTTTTTAATTTTAATCATTTAATTGTACTGTATGAATGTCTGCCCAAATTTATATCTGTGCACACCACATGCAATGCAGTACCGCAGCGGCCAGAAGAGGGCATTAGATCCTCTCGAACTGGATTACAGACCATTGCGAGGTGTCATTCGGGTGCTGGGAACTGAATTCAGATCCAAAAGCAGCAGTGCTTTTTACTGTGCCCTCTAGCCCTTAAAGATTTTCTTACCAATGAAGTTTAAAATATATATAAGTAAGAAGATTAATGTAACAGAATTAAGCACTGAGCCATCTCCCCACACCTCAATTTTTTTTTTTTTTTTTTTTTTTTTTTTTTTTTTGTTGAGGTAATGGAAACATTCTAAAATAGCATTCACGGTTGTTCACCCAAGTGGGGGAGTTTACTACAAAGCACTTAATTATATACACATTGTGAGTGCTCATGTTTATAAAGTGTAACTCAATAAGCCTGTTATAAAAGAGGGTTGGGGGGACTTCTGTTATCCCAGCACTCAAATTCAACAGGCACTTCAGAGGATAAGGTCAACCTGGCTACATATCAAGACCCTGAAGCGAGGAGCGAAGGAAGGAGGGAAGAAGAGAGGGGGGGGCAGGGAAGAAAGGATGGGACACAGTGGCATGCAGCTGAGTACTAGCCAATTGGGAGGCTGAAGCAGGAAGCTGGAGGTAGGAATTCAGGGACATCTCTAAAAGTTTTAAAGCGACTATTCATTGTTTTTCATTTTATGGGTTTTTAAAATTTTTTTTTGTTTGTTTTAGGGTCTCACATAGCCCATACTCTTTTCATTGAATAGAGGAAACTAACCGTGAACACCTGATCCTCCTGCCTCCCCCTTCCATGTGCCAGAATTATAGGTGTGAGCTTTCCCACCCAGCTATCAGAGAACTTCGTTATTTTACGGCAGCCTCTGTACTGAATCTCAGTTCGCTTCTGCCAGGAGTGCTATGGAGTGGAGAGGCTTTCTGTGTTTGTTCTTCACTGTAAGATGGACTGTTGCAGACTTCCTCACAGCTATCCAGATGAAAGCTTTTCCTCATTCAAGTATTCCATCTACCACATTTGGTGGTTTACACCTACAATCCCAGGTGTGAGGCAGGAGGCTGAGGCAGGATGATTGTCTGTGGTTCAAGGTCAGGCTGTTCTGTAGTGCAAACTCTAGGTGAGCCAGAGCTACATAAAGATGCCCTGTCTCAAACAGAACAAAACTTTCAAAATTGCATCCTAATTCACCTTCCTCTCTTTTTGCCACTATACCCACTGATCTAGCAGTGCTCACCTAAGATTTCATTCCTGTACTGTGCCTTCCAGTCTATGATGGTTCTGTCTCAACACTCAGATGCTTTTGCTTATCATTACTCCTTAAACAATACCAGTGTAGCAGCTGTTTATGTAGCATGTTACATCTATAGTATATGAGAAGATATGTTTATGTCCTATGTAAGTAATATTTCACTGTATATAAGGGCCTGTAGCATCTGCAGATTCTATTTGCAGGATATTCCTGGAAGCACACTGCACCCTCTTCAGATACTGAGGGTCAACTGTAATAAATGAATCATACTATACACATGAACTTGTTGATCAGTGTTATATCAGTAAAAGTGAGACAGCCAGATATTACATGACTCCTCAAGGTAGTACAAGAGGAAGTAAATAAGATGCATTATAGCTGAAAGGATCTAATTGGGAATTTTATATCTCATGATCAGTGCGTATGGGAGACAGGGAGTGGTAAAGCTGCATAAATTAGAGGACTTACAGAATCATACCACATGGCTGCAAACAGCCACAGTCAGATAACAGGAGATTCATCAAGACAAATGAGTCAGTTTCTTCCTTAAATGCCATAAAAGGGATAAGGATGGAAGAAAAACCTCATGGATTAAAAGATCCTTAAGAGACATAGTAAACAGATGCAAAATGTTAGCCTTGTTTGGATCCTAATTCAAGCAAAAGAACAGCGGAAGTATTTTTGAAGCATTGAAGATTTCAACACAATTCTGTGTTGAAAATTAAACAGCCATTATCGAGGAGATGGTAGAGACTGGAGTTGTAAATATGCCGTTAAAGATATTGGCATAGCTGATGGTTTCTGGAGATAAACAGTGAACAAAGAAGTATTCAACAGTATGTAGCCAAATGAGAAATCCATCTGCTGTGTGACTTTTAATAGGGTTATGTCCCAATAATTTCACTGCAAGTAGAATATAGCTACTATTCTTGCTGCTGTGACCAAATACCTGAGGGAAAAAAACAACTTAAGACAGGAAGAGTTCCTGGTCAAGAAGCCAGAGTCCATCATGGTGGCAAGCAAGGCCATGTGGACTGCAATCTGGAAGCCTGTGCTATGTGACCACTTAGGCCAGGCTCCCAGCACTCACTCTCAGCTAAGCCCCACTTCCTGAGGGTCCCACAGTCTCAAAGTTATGCCATCCGCTGGTGATCAAGTTCTTAAACGTGAGCCACTGCAGCATGTTTTACATCAAACCATGCTATCTAGATTGTAATTTCCAAAAGACACATGATCTTGGATTGGGAATGACACCCATGGAGTCTGCTGTAGAGGTAGAGCTGATAGTTAGAATCAGTGGTTGCAGAGTAAACAAAGCACATCATTTTCCAGGAATTGTTTAACCAGAATTAATTAGGTTGGTGACAGTTCTGTAGACCCATGGGAAAAGATCTCATGCACATCATGCACATTAGCCTTTAAAGGCAGGAAGATCTCTCTCTGATAGCTCATGGCCTGCAAGGTCCACACAGTGAGTTCCAGACAACCAAGGCTACAAAGAGAGACCTTGTCTGGAAAGGAAGGAAGAAAGGAAGGGAGGGAGGGAGGGAGGGAGGGAGGGAGGGAGGGAGGGAGGGAGGGAGGGAGGGAGGGAGGGAAGGAAGGAAAAAGAGAAAAAGAAAAGGAAGAAAGGCTATATACAACAAATGTATAGCCAACATTATATTAAATAGGGGAAAAACTCAAAATCAGAAATAGACAAGATTGTCCACTTTACCCATTCTCATCTAATATAGTACTAGATGTCTTAGCTAGAGCAATAATACAAGAGGAGCAAATAAAACACATACAAACAGCCAAAGGATTGCATGTAGATGGTATGATTCTAAACATAAAAGATTCTAAATATACGCCAGAAGATTTTTAGAACTGACAACCACTTCTAGCAAAGTGGCAGTTAATTGCAGCAAATTACCACACAAAATCATTAGTCTTCCTGTATATTGATGACAAATTGAGGAAGAACTCAGGGAACCAATCCCATTCACAGTGGCCTTGAGAACAATCAATAATCCTTGGACTACTCCTAAAATGAATGTGAAAAGTTTTGTTTTGTTTCTGAGACAGGGTTTCTCTGTATAGCCCTGGCTCTCCTAGAACTTGCTATATAGACCAGGCTGGCCTCAAACTCAGACATTCACCTGCCTCTGCCTAAGTGCTGAGCTCAAAACATTGTACCACCACCCAAATGGATATGAAAGTTTGTTTATTTGTTTTTGTTTGTTTGTTTAAAAACACTAAAACATGGAAGAAATGGTCCTGGGTTGGAAGAATAAACATTGCATGATGGCTGTCTCATTAAAAGTAATCTACAGATTCAATTCAATTCCAGCAAACATTGTGATGTTCTTTACAAAAGCAGGGGGAAAATAATCCATAAGTGACCCCAGATAACCAAAGCAATCCTGAGCAAAAAGAATAAACTGGTCCTGTCCCTTGCTGGTTGCTGCATTGGGTGAGCTGGCCCTGGTGGTGTGGTTACAGGAGGGTGAGCGGGCACACCAAGTCTACAACCTCCCACTTCCAGATCCAGGGCTTCAAGTTGGACCACCCCAACAACTACCCCATCTATGAACTGCTAGAGCAGGTTAAGGGGCCTGTCCAGCAGATCCAAAGCTTCAGGGTCTCCAAGATGCAAGAAAGCCGAGCAGTCTCCGTGAAGGTCCAGTATAGACGATGTAGCAGAAGTCAGAGGCTTTGAAGCAGACCAATCACTCATTGAAATTAACATTTGCAAATAATATGTGTGGACAAAGGGTATACTGTGGGACACACTGCAGTTTCCTGGTCAAGATGTTTTAGGTTTTTTTTTTTTTTTTTTTTTTTTTTTAGTTTTTATTTTGGGAGGGGGAGGATAGATATGAAGGGATAGGGAAATGAGTGGGATTGGAAATTTAGAAAGAATAAAAAGTTAAAAAGAAACAACTTTTAAAATGGATACAGCTGAAGGTGCCACCATACCTGACTTAAAGTTATTCTACAAATATTACTCTGTAATTTAAAAACCAGCATGTGGTGCTGATACAGAACAGATGCACAGATCAATGGAACAGAAAGGGGGCCCAAATACAGGACCCACAACTACAGCCACCTGACTTTTGATACCTACCACCAATGCTTTCTTCTGTCCCCAGATGGCAACATGCATACATGTGGTGCACAAACATATACAGGCAAAACACTCATATACATAAAAGAAAATACGTCTATTTTTAAATTGACCACAAAACTAAATAGAGAGCTCTCAAGAGAAGAACTAGAAACGGCTAATAAGCATATTAAAATATCCAATAGCCAAATAATATTTACAGAAATACAAATGAAATCTACTGATTCCATTCCACCCCAGTCTGAATGGCTACCATCAAGAAAACAAATGATGTCAAATATTTGTGAGGATGTGTGGAAATGGGAATGTTCCCCAAGGTGCTAGGAGTGTAAACTGGTGCAGTCTCTATGGAAATCAGTGTGGAGGTTGTTCAAAAAATTAAAAATAGCTGTACCATATGATCCAGCTATACCACTCCTGGGCATATACCCAAAGGCCTCTATCCTCCTCCAGAGACACCTGCACATCAGACTCATTGCTGCTTTATTCATGATAGCTAGGAAACGGAACCAGCCTGCAAACTGATAAATGGATGGAAATGTGGTATAAATACACAATGGAATTTTATCCAGTCATAATGAAAAATGAAACAATTTGCAGAAAAATAGACGAAGCTGAAAAATACTAAGTGGCATAACTTAGCAAGGTTAAGTCTCATATTCTTGCCCATATGTGCACACTACCTTCGAGGTTTACAGTTTGTCTGTAGAGGTCAGGATGCTATAAGGTGCCCATGAGAGGGGGAGGAGATGAGGTATTAATGGTGAGAAGAGAGACTCAAACACACACTAGGAACACAGAGGAGGAAGAAACTGAGAATCAAAGCTTTAAGTGGTGACAGAACAGAGCTGGGGGACTGGGCTAGCATGTAAGAAAAATCCTTCTGGAAACTCACTCATTTGTAAACACACACACACACAGTTTGAACACAGGTACTCAGCATGGATAGACAATATTTCCCATAGAAAACATGTGTTATTAAGTGAAATTTCACTGCCAGGGTTGGGTCAAAGGGGGCCCTCCCCGCCACATACACACACAAAACCAACTGGTGCTGTTGTTCTTGGTAGCCCAGCACAACAAGATTGTAAACCTCTATTGCTAAAGGCACAACTTATTTTGGCTCTGGAACACAGAGAAAATTTGAGTTGGAATTGACCTGAAACTTTCCTCCGAGATGGCTGGCTTTCACAGAACTGGAAGATGCTATACTATACAGGCTGCTGGGGCCGAGGGCTCAGTTCTTAAGATCATGTACTATTCTTGCTAAGAATGTTAGTCCAGTTTCCAGCAGCCAAACCAGACAGCTCACAATTGTCTGTAACTCCAGTTCTAAGGATCCTGAGTGGCATCTCTACCTGGCCTCTGTACATACCTGCGTTCATATGTACACACTCTCCCTTCACATATACTTTAAAAACTAAAAAAAAAAAAAAAAAAAAAAAAAGAAAAGAAAAGAAAAAAGGCTCAGTGGGTAAGAGCACCCGACTGCTCTTCCGAAGGTCCAAAGTTCAAATCCCAGCAACCACATGGTGGCTCACAACCATCCGTAATGAGATCTGACTCCCTCTTCTGGAGTGTCTGAGGACAGCTACAGTGTACTTACAGATAATAAATAAATAAATAAAAAGAAAAAAATCTAAAATTAAAATGAGGAAGTGCTCACTGAGCCACATCGGCTTGAACTATAAAGCTACTTCCCTCCCTTAGCCTCTAATTATGGGGATTATGGGCGTTAGATACCTTACCAGCCACCAACAATCTTTAAGAACTTCGATTTTTACCAGAATTCTAAACATTGTTATTGTAGTTTTCCCAGTAGCTATAAAGTGGAAACTCATGTTTTTATTAGCATTTCCATGACTAATGTGCATGGTTTCATGCATCATGGGGTAATTTGTGTATCTTCTTTGAAGAAATGTCTTACTTTTCATGGAAGAACATTAAGAATCTAGGTCATGGAGCTGGAGGGATGACTCAGCGATTAAGGCTGCTTGCTCTTCCAGAGGTTCTGAGTTCAATCCCCAGTAACCACATGGGGGACAACCATTTGTAATGGGATCAGATGCCCTCTTCTGGTGTGTCTGAGGACAGCTCATTCATTTGAGCTATATGTATAAATGAAATAAATCTGAGAGAGAGAGAGAGAGAACGTTGGTCATGGGGTTGGTGAGATGGCTCAGCCGTTAAGAGCACTGGCTGTTCTTCCATTCCTGTAACTTTAATAAAACTCACTTGTTCACTAAACTGGATACTGGTAGTATCCACACTTTTCTCTGTCCTTGCTTCCCAATGTGGGGTGAGATGCTTGTTAATGTCTCCCCAGAAATGTCACCCAACAACGAAAAAGCTATATTGACTACATTAGCTATGTACTACACTGATCCAGCCTTTTATTTGCTAAATTTGGATTTTAAAAATTGACTAATGCAAAATTTAAGGAAAGGCATGCACACATATGTAATTCCAGCACTAGAGCCTAGCTTGGTCTACAAAGTGCATATACATACATATACATATATGAAATATACATATGTATATGTCTATACATATCTATGTATATATATACACATACATACATACATACATATAGTATAGTAAGGAATATATATGTAAATAAGAAATGCTTACTGCTCTTCCAGGGATCCAACTTTGCCTCCTTACACCCACAGGGCAGTTCACAAGTACTAGGCCCAGGGGAACTGACACCCTCCTCTGTTCTTTGAGGGCATTTTTACATACATGGCATACAAATACACACAACCAAAAAAATGTTTGTTTTTTTAAAAAAAACAAAACCAAACCAAACCTTTGGTCATCAGTAAGATGGCTCAGCATGTAAAAACATTTGTCATGCAAGCCTGGTGATTTTAGTTCAATTTACAGAACCCATGTCCTGGAAGGTGAGAACCAGTTCCACAATGCTACACACACTTCTTACCGACCACAATAAATATACTTAGAGCTTAGCGGAAGAGTGCTTGCCTGCTATAAAGCCCGGGACTTGATCAAAGCAGCACAGGAAGAGGGCTACAGAAAGAAACTCAAACCAGAGAATGTGGACAGAGTAAACTGACATTTTTATAGGACAGTTAAAAAAAAAATTTTTCCCCCAAGGTTCAATTTCAAGCACCCACGATAGTTTACAACTGTCTCTTAACCCCATCTTCGTGGGCACCAGGTATGCACATGGTGGAGACACATATGCAGGGTCTTGAAGGAGCTGGTGAGATGGTCTGGCAGATATGAGGACTGGCTGCATGATCATGAGGATCAGTTTTAACTCCAGCACTGACACAAACTCCAGCTCTTGGAGACTCAACACCCACTGCAGGCCTCTGAGTTCACCTGAGAGCATTCACAAAGACAAACACACACACAAACTTCTTTTAAAAAGTGTATCTTTTAGGGACAAGAAATGTAGCAGTTGGTGTGGCTGGAATATTCAAGGCCCTACCTAAGTTTGATAACCAGCATCTTAGGGAAAACCCCCAAAATCTGACCTTTTGTTTTAGCTAGATGGACATACATATAGAAATCAAAAACATACTTAACTCAGGAAAAATCAGTACACATATGAAAAATAAATTCTGGCCGGGCGTGGTGGCACACGCCTTTAATCCCAGCACTTGGGAGGCAGAGGCAGGCGGATTTCTGAGTTCGAGGCCAGCCTGGTCTACAAAGTGAGTGCCAGGACAGCCAGGGCTACACAGAGAAACCCTGTCTCGAAAAACCAAAAAAAAAAAAAAAAAAAAGAAAGAAAAATAAATTCTGGATTAGCTTCATATTAAGCACACTGCTACAAAGTCACACAACATACATTTCCGTTTGTACTAAGTTACTGAGAACCAGAGCTAGAACTGGACAAGATCTCTATATAGTGGTGATACAAACAACCACCAAAGACTGCATTAGGGATTGGGATGGTGCAAGTCCTTGGTGGTTTAGCTCTTCCCTAGCATGCTTGAGCCCAAGTTCAATCCCCAGCCTGAATGTATAGTATTTCCACAAAACATGTAGTACCTAATCTAGGAAAATGAACAACAGAAACAGAAACATTTTCTGCGAGTACACAATCTTGTCACCTATTTATTATGTTATAATCTTGAGGTGGTAACTGTAGTTTCCCTCAGAAGAGATATAGCATGGCAAGACTGGGCACAGTAATACACACATCTGAGCTACTTGGAAGGCTTGGAATAGAGCTGGGGTTAGTTTTAAGATAGCCTAAATAACAGAGCCTGTTTCCGGTAAAAATGAGCCTGGTGCCATAGATTCAGCTTAGTTATAAAACACACATATTTGGGGCTGGAAAGATGGTTCAGTGGTAAAGTGAACAGGATACTCTTGTTCTATTCCCAGCACACATATGGTGGCTCAGAACCATTCATAACTCCAGTTCCAGGGGCTCTGACACACCCTTCTGAACTTGGACACCAGGCACACAGGTAGTACACATACATGAAAGCAAGAACATAAGTGTATACTCAAGACTTAGGTTTGCTGATGTTCCCTCCCCCAACATATTTGTTCAACGTTTCAGGGCATTAACACAAGATAAACTCTAAACTCTGAGGATGTTGCTGTACTATAACCAAAATACCTTTTGCACTAATAGGAAGAGACACGTAAATATGATCAGCTTAGTATTACACCAGATTTGTAGCATTAACCAAACAGAAAATCAATGGTATCTTGAGTACCAGAGCTCATGTTTGTTAAATATAATCAACAAATGACAAATGCTTATTGTGTGCATTCTTGCAACATGTGTGCGCATGTGCCAAAGGTCAGGAGAGGATATTAAGAATCCTTAGAACTGGATCTACAGGCTCTTGTGAGTTGCATGGTGTGGGTCCAGTACAAGAGCTAGTGCTCCTAACTGTTGAGCCTTCTCCACCCCTACTGCTAAATGTGGATATATTCAAGCCTTGTATATTTGTAAATTTCCTGTTGAAACAGTTACTTGACTGAAACACAATGAGTCTTTAACTGCAGTTTAATCTCACACCTCAGCATATGTCCACTCTCTTTATAATAAAGATCTACTACAAATCATCCACAGAAGAGTTCTTCCTGTTTTTGTGTTTCATGTAACTGAATTTAGCATCAACAAGAACATATAAAAGTAAGGAATTTGATTAAATACTAGAAAAACATCCAGGGGCTGGAAAGATGGCTCAGCGTTTAAGAGCACTGACTGCTCTTCCAGAGGTCCTAAGTTCAATTCCCAGCAACTACATGGTGGCTCAATCATCTGTAATGCGATCTGATGCCCTCTTCTGATGTCTGAAGATAGCAACCCATAATAAATAAAATGAAAAACATCCAACTTGAAAAGCATAACTTAATTCAGTGCAAAAAAAGTGGTGTGTGTGTGTGCTGGGGACTGAACTGAGGGGCCTTGAATATTTGGGCAAGTGCTGGTCCACTAACTTCCAGGCTCCAAAATGAATTACTGAAGAAAATATAATTTTATGCTATTATTTTCTATTTAAAAAATGGGAAGATTACATGCAATTTATAAATAATAATTACTAAGTATGCGAAAACTATTGGCATCTTGATGTTATATAAAACCACCTTAAAATGAACCAAACTAGTTTCATGGCAAGACACCCTGCAGCAGTACCCGGCTTTCATGTAAAGGAGACAATGCTAAAGAGTAAAGACCAAGTGCTGATCGTACCTTTTCAGTCAATACAGCCTTTATTAACACAATGCACCATTTTCTGTACCATATACAAATTTGCCTAGTGTGCTGCAATTTTCATGTCCTGAAGTTAAGGTTATTTTTGGATCTAACAGAGTAACCTACAAAAACTGGCTCAAGCTAACTTTCCTTGCTAGCTACTGCCTTTTGACCTTTAGAGCTTGTAGAAAGGGCAAATATAAGTTACAGAGACTAACCAACCGGAGGGCCTTGTCATAGTAGCACTACCACTGAGCTCCAAATACTTGCAGCCTGAAACAATTCCTGTACACTCATCACAATTGTACTAAGCTATGGCCAGCATGTCTTGAAACATTACTAAAAATAACCAATTTACATGTAACTATCTCCTGTGTGCTGGAAAGTACGATGTGCACTTTTTTAAGAGGAAAAGTTATGATTTCTGCAGCTTTGAAGGCTTGCAGACAGACCTGGGACAGCCACTGGAGGCAACCGTATCCCACCATCTCATTCACTTCAGTGCTCTCCCATGCCAAGGCAGAGATCTAGCCAACTTATTCAGATGCTCTGTCTGCTCAGTTTAAAGGCTGAATGACTACCTCATGATTGTGACTTCAGAAGACTCATGGCTTTTAGCTCGGTTGGCTAGAAGATATGCTAGGAGGGATCTTCTGGTGCAATGTCTGAGAGCACTCCAGGGCTCTTACCACATCCCTCCATTACTATTTTTATAGCATTCCTGTAATGCAGGAAGACTAGAAGAGCTCAGCACATCTAGACTCAAAGTTTAGATCAAGCTCATGAAGTGTTGTAGGACACATTTCAACACCATACAACTGCTATCCCAAGAGACCATGAAGAATGGAACCTTGAGAAACCCTAAGGCTAGCAGAATCATGTTTCAGAATATTCAAACACAATGCACATAACTTTTAAGTCATTTACTTGACTAGATAGCTACAGTTCAGTCACTATTCTAAAAGATATACCTGGTTAGCTTCTAAAATTGCTTTTAAATAAAGTACTTGAGTTGTGGCAATAAACAAAACACAAGATGCACTTAAACAATACTGCAGTTTATAAAAAAACACATAAGAAATTTCAACTCTTTGAGTTACAAAAATCAAGGTTTGGCTAAGTTATAAACATGTTTTCCATGTAATTATTTGCATAACTCTAGTAATGCTCAGTGGCATAAGATCAGAACTGGTTCTTAAAAAAACACTAGAAACATAAAAAGCCCCTGTATTTACCTGTAGAATATATTCATTTACGTCTATATTCCAGGATTTGCTATATCAGTTATAATTTTAAAGGTCATATCCAAAGGAGAAAACAAACCATCTATAAACTGGCATTATTTATTTATTTTTTGACTTGTGAAATGTCCTTAATTTGTTGATGTAGCAAACAAATTTCAACTCTGCTATGCAAATGACAGAAGGAATCTGCTCGGCAATTAGCTTTACAGCTCAATTTCATACAGGCAACATGCTATATGTGAAAAAATTACTAACTGAACTACAGGTATTAAATACTGAAAAAAAATTAACAGTTTATTATAATTTATTTTATTTAACAATCTAGGAAGTTTGCAGCCATCAGCAGTTCCAGTGCAATTTCAGGTGCAATTGGGAATTCAGGAATTTCAGTGGAGCTGTTAGTATAGCGGACCTTGTAGGTAAAATACATGCACACTTTTGATAGCACGTGTGAGGGGATCTCTCTAAAATTGACCTCGTTGGTTTCGTTCTCAGCAAACTGACCTGCAAAACAGAAGAGTTTTATGTATGTTAGGGCAGCACAGTGCCTTTTATTATTCAAGGTCAACATCAGTCCAACTCCCTCAGAATGTGATTGTACTTGAAGGTGGGATTTTTCATTTAAATTATGTTAAAACCAAGTCTTAGGACTGTAGTACAATACAACTGGCATCCTCATCAGAAGAGAGGAGACAGATCGGAGACAAAAGAATGTGAAAAGACAAAGAAAGCTACCATTATTCAAAGGAGACAAACCAACACTGCCAAATATCTAAAGTCTGACACTTTAGATGTAGGAAAAGTTCTCCACTCTTAAGCTATGCAGTACATACACGATGGCACTTTGTGAGACAGAATGCTAATGTTAAAAGGACAATTGATTATCTACCCAAATCTTTAAAACTGAAACAGCAGCTTGGTATAGTGGCACACGTCTGTAACCCCAACAGTTAAGGCTAGGCAGGATGACTGATCGGAGGCTGACTCAGACAGTTCAGCTAAACCTAGGCTCAAAAAACCAAAACCAGACAATTCACTGTAACGTGATTTCTTTGTAAGACACCTAATTCTGAACTAATGCTTTATGAAGCAGTTTCCAGCAGTGCCTCAAAATGTCTTGGCAATATACATATTTATAACATTGGCCTTAACACAAATAGAGACAATATTCTTTTCTTAAACAGGGTTTTACTACTGTGTAGCCTTGCTTGCCCTAGAACTCACTCTGTAGACTAACCTGGCCTCAAACTTGCATTTAGTTTTCATAATTGTGTGACCCCCACCCCCACCCCATCTAGTTCCAAGATATCTCATCCCGCTATAGAAGAGCCCGCACCATTAAGCACTTTATTCCCCTGAGTAGCTCTGACTATTCTGGAACAGAGATCTGCCTGCCTCTGTCTCCTGGGTGCTGAGATTACAGGTGTGTGCTACTGCAAAGGTGGAGGGAGGAAGATAATTAGTGTGCACGTACAAGAATGTTGCATACATGCAAATGGTCAGCAAATGCATGAATTGGTGTTCGATATCAGTAGTTACACAAAAATACAAATACAAAATTTAAAAGACAGTAATGATCAAAAAGACAGCTCAGCATCAGAGTGCACTGTTGATGCAGAGTGTGTGGGTTTGGTTCCCAGCACTCCACTGGCCCAACCACCCATGACTCTGGTTCTAGAGGATCTGATGCTCTCTTCTGGCTCTACAAGCTTACATACATGTGATACATATAAACTGATACAGATACATTCTACATATAAATATAATAAACTACAAGAAAAAAAAGACAAATCCTAGTCAGGGTGCTTTATAAAATGGAAGACTAGTATGTTGTCAAACAACAAAAACGAAAACAATTCCACCTCTTCAGATACACTTCAGTGGCTCCTCCAAAACACAATGAACATATGACCAACCAGTTCCTCGGGGCAACTGAACAGAACTGAAAGCTGGTGTTTTAAATAGGCACTTACACATATATCTACAACAGCACTACAATGCTCTATCAACTGTGATGAGCAGAGAAAGACAATGTAGCCTATTCCTAACAGAAGGTCAAATACTGTATGGATTCCAGAATAGGGAAAACAGAAAACAGATTGGGTACAGATAAAGCTGAATGAATAGGTATAGAGTTTCCTTTTTTCTGGAGAAATAAAAAAAATTTTAGAACTAGATACTAGCGATGGTTGTATATGATATAGAAGTAATAACTGCTGCTGGGTTTGTATGCTTTGAATTATTTTGGAAGTTGGAAAATATTTACTTTAAAGAATGCTAAAAGATCAGAGCCAAGTGGTTTGTGTGCATCTGTGTTTGCCTTCTTCCTCTTTGTCCAAATCTAAAATTATAAGGCACCTGGTTATTTTTGTTGTTTTTTACATGGATTCTGGAAATCCTAACTTAGGTCCATATGCCTGTGGCTACCTTATGTATCCAGTCCTTTTTTTTTTTCCTTTTTGGAGATAGGTCTCATTATGCTATCCAGGCTGGCCTAAAATGCTTAGGTTAGAAGCAATCCTTCCAAAGCTCAGCCTCTCAAGCAGCTGAGACTACAGGCATGGACCATTGCAACTACTTTCTCTTTCGTGTGCCATGCATATCTAACTTGAAATATATTTATTAAACATTAAAAGGACATATGAAGGAAAAGTCACCGTATTTACCTACCTGGACCACTCAACATGGCCTTTATTGTTCCTGATGTTAATGCATGTTCTCTTTTTACAATAAATTCATGACCATCAGAAGATATTAATTTCACATACATAGCATCAGGGCCTTCACAGCCACCATAGGTTTTCTCCTCTCCATCTGAGATAAAGCAGTAAAATTAATGTAATCATGGTCCATGCTTAACAGCAGAGCATGTTCTTAGCACACAAGTTTGATTGCTCAGCATGGAAAAGGAAAAAAAAAATCACATTAGAGGTGAGGACAAGTGTGTAGTTGTTGTTCTACTGATGCCACCGTTGCCACTGTGCTAGCTTCAACTACAGTTTTCTGCTGGGGCTAATATAACAACAAAATACTTGCTTTTATTATACCTCAAGGTTTTTTCTTGTGTCTTTTGTAATTACCATTATATAAAAGCATTTAAAATCTTATTCTGAAATCTTAGGAAGCTCGACAATGTGGAAGGATGAAGATGATTGTTCTGTTCATCTATAAACATCCACACTCAGAAATCCCTACACAAAGATTAGGATTAAAATCACCATTTCTGTCAAAGATGTCTCATCTGAATCTAAACCCATACAAGACAAATTCCAGTCTTTGAACAAGTAGCTAGCTTCCAAATGCAAGACCTTTTCAAAGGTTACAGGGGCTTGGAGTCCTGGTGTTTTCACACCATGCCCTTTACCCACTGAGATATCTATCTCTCCAGGTTCCTGAAAAGGCTTTGACACTATACAGCTCTTGTAATTACTACAATAAAAGCATGGGAATTCATAAAGATGTAAGCAATTTCTAAACCACTCAAGCTTATAGATTTTTAATGGTTCCTACTAAGCTAGAAATAGAGGAGGTGGAGGAACAAGAAGAAAAATCATCCAGTTGGTGGCACATGCCTTTAGTCTCAGCACTTAGGAGGCAGAGGCTGATAGATCTTTGAGTTTGAGGTCAGCCTGGTCTACAGAATGAATTCCAGGACAGCCAGGGCTACACAGACAAACCCTGTTGAAAAAAAAAAAAAGAGAAAGAGAGAAAGAAAGGAAGAAAGAAAAGGAGGAAGAAGAAAAAGGAAGGAAGGAGGAAGAAAAAGGAAGGAAGATGACGATGACGACCACCACCACCACCACTACCCCCCTCCTGCTCTTCCTCCTCTAGTTCCAGGAAGTCTGATTTAAAAAAAAAGAAGAAAAGGCTAATATAGGATTAACATACTCAGGCCAGCCTGGCTCAAAACTATATGCTAAGAAGTTCATTTTATGCTTCTCATATTTTTGCATTCTGTGATACTTGATTGTGATTATCAACTTGACTGGATTGAGAAATGCCTAATGAAATATATGTCATATCTATGAACCACCTGTGGATCATGAAGGCTCTGAATAGCTTAAGCCACTGAAAAGGATCAACCAGGCAAATGTAGGGAGCTAAGAATGCACTTGGTAGCTCTACCTTGTCCTCTCCCTTAATAATGCAGACTAGCAGTTGAACAGCTCTGCTGGGCATGCACTCTCCTTGTTATGATGAATGAAATACCTGAAACTAGGAGCAATACGACCCTTTCAAGTTTTTGCAGGTATTTATCTGACCATAGGGACATGGAAAACCAACATACAACTATTCTGCATATTTGTTATTAAAAGTCTCATTATTATTCTTGGCAGGGGGTGGTGGTAGAACTCAAGACAGGGTTTCTCTGTGTAGTCCTGTGTGTCCTAGAAATTACTCTGTAGATCAGGCTGATCTTAGACAGATGTGCTTGCCTCTGCCTTGTGAGTGTTGGGATTGAAGGAGTGTACTATCACAATCTGGTGTGAATGTCTCATTCTTAAGGTATTGACATTACTAATTTTCTAGTAATAGTTACTGTATATTGTTACAGAGATACAGAATAATAAACTATTCATAGAAACATTAATTTCACTTTAGCTATTTTCTTGTGATGATGTGATGGTGTTCAAGTGCTCATCTGTGCAATAAAGTCATGTGTGTAGGCCCACAGGCCTAGTTGAGAGGAAAAACCATCTCCCAGGAATTAAACACAAAATTACCTCTGTACAACTTACCCATTATGTTCTTCTAAAATTCTATCTGAGCCCAGAGGAACTTTAGTATTTTTCTGGGGAGAAAAAAAAAAGCATACAAAAATTAATGTTGCATTTGCATTTCCCACACATTTCTATTTACTATATGTTACTGATGCTGATCATTTCAGGACTGTCCCTCCTTATAGAAGGTCACAATTCCCACACGCTCTCAGAGTCTTCAGTCAGAGCATCGGAATTCCTGGAAGATTATTTAAAAGCAACGACTAAGTAGCACGAGGATGGCTAGTTTATTAGACAGGCCCGTCTATAGAGGGAAACTTTCAACATCAAACCAAACCCAAGCAATCATGAAGCTTATATGGAGGTTCAGGTCTGTGGCTGAGCTCCTGCATCTGCTTGTTATTATGTACAAGGTTCCACCTTAACCTCCATCCCAGAGTTAACACACACAAGCTGACTGACTGATGGTGCTAGTGCTGAGCAGCGGTAAAGTGACATGTCAAGAATACATGTGAAAAAGCTCTGCTCATCAAAAATGCACATGTAAACCACAAATACAAACAACTAAAATCCCCACCTAAACTCAAACCCAAGAACCAAAAACCACTGTTTCAAACAAAACGTTCTAGATCACTGCTTTTCCTGCTGAGAATCTGAAGAAAACCGTGAGTCTGTTGTCATCAGAAACAAGTCCCCCCTACCCCATTTCTAAATGGTGGCTTTTAAATTCTTTTATGTTATACTCCTATAGTTGTCCAAGCAGCTGACAGTGAGCCTCTAGCTACGTTAAGCTTGCTAGAAGACCAAAGATGGAAGGGAGGGCTTTTCCTACGCATTGACAAGAGAGTGAACTTTAGATAGAATCAGGTACAAGACTGACTTAAATCTTATTAATTAGCATTTCAATGTTTAATAATAGACAATGAAGTCATGTTAGCTTCTAAAATTAATAATTCCATGTGCCTTCTTCATGTCAGTGAGCTTCGAAGGCAATCCTTCAATGGAGTGAGGATTAAAACAAAACAAAACAAAATCCCATCCTGCCCATACACCAAGCAAGTGCTTATCTGGATGAATGACTATGCAACATGGCCACTGACGTGAACTAGTGAACCATGTTCCATGCAAAGAAGGTAAGGTTTGTTCGCTCTATTACAAAAACGTGCACATGCAATTTTTAGTCTTCTATCCATTCTGTACACAAGGAACTAAAGTTCTGAATTTAACAAGGAAGGGTTAGATACTAAAACCTTTGGGATAGACCAGAGACGATGAACAGGAGCACCTGCTGTTCTTCCACAGGACCCAGGTTCAATTCACAGCACCCACAATGAGGGCTCACACCTGTTATTCCAATTACATAGGCTCCAAACCCTCTTTTGACCCCGACAAACAAAACGTATGTGCACAAAATGTAATTAAAAATGTGTAATTACTTAACAATTTATGTGAAAAATGCTTCTAAAATTTTTATATTTTTACATATGCAGATGTTTTGTCTCCATGTGTGTCTGGGTAGCATTCATTCCTAGGTCTAGTGTCTTTAGAGACCGGAAGAGGGTATTGGATCCCCTAGAACTGAAGTCACAGATGGGTGTGACTTTGGAATTTAGCTCAGGTCCTAAGGAACAATTGCTAGTATTACCACTGAGTCATCTCTCAAGCTCCTATTTTGGGAAATCTTAAATTTACAAAATAAAATGATTCCTACAAAGTCAATTTTTTTTCAGTAATTTCAATAACTTGTACCACTTCTAATATGAGATGAAGGAGAGAAAAGGGCTATCCTGGCAAAGCCCTTAATACCTTGTGGGCTTACTCACTGGTGACCACTGCAGTAATTCCCTTACCTTTCAGATAAACATCTTCTGTAAAAATAAGTTTCCCAAAAGAGTATCATTCCTCTAAAGTGACTGCATTAGGGTTTAAAGCCTGATAGATTTCACTTTTTTTTTTCCCCTTCAGTTTTTCATGGTAGGTTTTCTCTGTGTAGCCCTGCCTCCTGCAACTTGCTTATAAACCAGGATGGCCTCAAACTCAGATTTGCCTGTCTCTGCCTCCCTAATGTTGGGATTAAATACATATAGGGAGGCGGGCATTGGTGGTGGCCCACGCCTTTAATCCCAGCACTTGGGGAGACAGAGGCAGGTGGATTTCTGAGTTCGAGGCCAGCCTGGCCTACAGAGTGAGTTCCAGGACAGCCAGGGCTATACAGAAAAACCCTGTTATGAAAAAACAAAACAAAACAAAACAAAAAAGGGCATGTAGGGTGCCATTATGGCCCAGCTTTTGGCTCCTTTTTGGTTTTTTTTTTTAATAACCTTCTTTCTTTCCCTATTTATTTACTTATTTGACACAGGATTTCTCTGTGTAGCCCTGGCTGTCCTGGAACTCACTCTGTAGACCAGGCTGGTCTCACGGATATCCACCTGCCTCCCCGTCTCGAGTGCTGGGATTAAAGGCGTGTGCCAGCACTTCCTAAGTGGCTTGGTGGAATATTCTTGCCTACAGGTGTGTCTGTGGAGGGCCTCAGATCCCCTGGACAGTTGTTTGTGAGTTGCCATGGGCATGCGTGGAATTGAACCCAGGTCCTCTGGAATAGTGGCCAGTGCTCTTAAAGCATTGATCCATCTCTCCAGCCCCGAATTTAAAATTCTTTTTTCTTTTTTTCTCAAAGGCAGCTTTCTCCATACAAGAGTTCTGGTTGTCCTGAACTTGAACTTGCTCTATAGAACATGTCCTTGACCTCAAAGAGATTCAACTTTAATCCTGGCCCCAGAGTGCGGGCATTAAAGGTGAACATCACCACCCCCAGCTTTAATCTGGCCTTAAATGGTTTTGTTTTTGTTTTAAACTAGCTCCACATGAATCAACTTTGTTTTTTCTTAAGTTGATGATATAAATTCTTGAAAGGTCCTCTAAAAACTTAAAAACTGTACTCCATGTCTCTTTGTAATAAGACAGTTAAAAATTCCACCCAAACCATCATTTTGTGTTGATATCCTCTTTTCATTTTAAAAATGAAAAAAATTAGAAATCCTTGACGTACAAGAACTTCAAGTGTCAACTTTTCTATTTAGATAATATCCATAGTAAAAACACTAGGTTGTTTATAAACTAGTTGTAGCTAAGCAACCATGCAAAGACTCATTTCAGAAGGCCTTTGGGAAGCAACAATTTCTCTAAAGACTTAATGTAGTAAATCAGGGCCAGCATGCCGGCGACATGAAGTTGAAAGGAGTAAAGGACTCCTACCACCATCATTATTTAAAATATGACATATGGTTAAGTGTGTAACTCAAACATCCAGAGACTCACATTTGGAGACAAATCTCAGTTTGAACAGACACACTTCCTCATGTGCCTGGACTTCTGCCTTTAGGAAGTGCTGGGTCTACAGCACTAATACATATGACAATGCTTTACTTAGTTTTGGTTTTTCGAGACAGGGTTTCTCAGTGTCACCTTGACTGTCCTAGAACTTACTCTGTAGACCAGGCTGGCCTTGAAATCCGCCTGCCTCTGCCTCCCGAGTGTTGGATTAAAGATGTGCGCCACCACCGCCCAGCTTTACTTACAATCTTAGTAGTAACAGTCAAAGCTGGGTGTGGTGGTATACACCTGTAATCCCATTCAGGATGCTAAAGCAGAGAATGGGGTTTGCGGCCAACCCAGTCTCAGTACACCAAAACCAAACCGGAATCACCAAGAACACTAGATAGGGCCGGGCGTGGTGGCGCACGCCTTTAATCCCAGCACTCGGGAGGCAGAGGCAGGCGGATTTCTGAGTTCGAGGCCAGCCTGGTCTACAAAGTGAGTGCCAGGACAGCCAGGGCTACACAGAGAAACCCTGTCTCGAAAAACCAAAAAAAAAAAAAAAAAAAAAGAAAAAAAAAAAAAAAAAAGAACACTAGATAGACTGTCAATAAAACTAGCTGAAATTCTTTGGCTAAGTAGATGTTACACAAAAAGAAGCAGATTAGCTGTTCCAAAAAAGTAAATGGGTGGCTACAAACCTTCAACAACAGAAAATGTATTATGTGTGAAAAGACCACCGTGTTTGACCTGGATGACAGAGTGATGAAATTATTTTACTAAGCTGAAAGGAACAATCGATTCCACCAAGCCACTTAGGAAGTGCTGGCGCATGCCTTTAATCCCAGCACTCGAGAGGCGGAGGCAGGTGATCTCCGTGAGTTCGAGGCCAGCCTGATCTAAATAGAGTGAGTTCCAGGACAGCCAGGGCTACACAGAGAAAGCCTGTCTGGGGGATAGGGGGGGAGTGTACAACAACTGAGTGTGGTTGAAAACCATTTTAGAAATCCACTCACCTCACAAACACTACTCTAGAGTACTATGCCACGTGCTATCCTATGTACAGGGGACAAAACACAAAGATTTTAACCTCATGGAAAAAAATGACAGGGACAAGCCCAGCTTCAAGGAGCATTAATGAAACCCTAGCTCTTGAGATGGAGGCAGAATTACCAAGAGTTCAAGGTCTGCCAAGAGTATACTATGAGTTATTACACCAACCCCACCCAAAAGGAGGTGTGTATCTATCAGAAAACCAAACTGTGTATAGTGGAAGAAGTTCTATGGAGAAATAAAGTACAGGAAAGCAGGCAGGGAATGAAGAGAGGAGAAAGAGGTTGTACTTCAAAGTTGGGAAGAGAAGTCTCACTAACACTGGACAGAAGTCTGAAGGGAGTGAGGCAGGGATATATGGCCCAAGAACCCTTTTGGAGGGAGAACAGCACATCCAGGAGAGAAGGGGGAAGAAGAGGCCAGAGATTAGGCACCAGGGTCTTATCAAACACAATAGTGATTGACAATGAACACACGTTGAGACAGGAGCAGTGACTGGTTTTCCCCAGAACCTGAACTGATTTCTAGCACCCACAGAGCAGCTTAAAATTGTTAGTAACTACACATAAAATAGATTAAAAAAAAAAGTAGGCTGGCGAGATGGCTCTTCCGACAGCCACATGGTGGCTCACAACCACCCGTAATGTGATCTGACGCCTTCTTCTGGTGTGTCAGAAGACAGCTACAGTGTACTTATAATAAATATATCTTTGGGTTGGAGCGAGTGGGTGGGGCAACCCGAGCAGAGGTCCTAAAAATTCAATTCCCAACAACCACATAACCAAATGAAGTCTCACAGCTACAGTGTACTCACATACATAAAATAAATAAATACATAAATCTTAAAACAAATAAAATCCTGGTAGAGCTGGAGAGCTGGCTCAGCACATACAGCATTTACAGGACCTGAGTCTGGTTCTTAGCATGCACAGCGGCCGGCTCACAGCCATGTGCAGCTCCAGCTCCAGAGGGGATGGATAGCCTGACCTCAGCAGGCACTTGTACTCACACAGACTTACACACAACAACTTAAAAAGAAACCTAAAAGAATTTTGGAGAATGAATTGATATACAAAACACTTAGAATGATGCCTAGTACACAGTGAATGAATACATTAAAATTTTTATGATCCTATATCCTAATTCGAAGTCTGTGTGTGGTGAGGGGAGTAAACAAGTCATCCTGGTTTCAGTGGCAGGAGAAGTCAGGAACAAGATAAACATCACTATACCATCCTCCAGTATCCTTGTACTGCGCTGCGCTGCTGGGAGCAGCAAACTGTGAGGGTCAGACAGTAAACATATGCTCATCAGTCTGTAAAGTCTGTTACGACTATCTCCACAACTACTGTTATAAGTCAGTCACAGACAAGATAGAAACTAGTGAATGTGGCTATGTTCCTGTAAAACCTTACAGAAGCAGACTTTACAAAGACCACATTACAAACTAGTATTCTGCCTGAATTATGCCTATGTACCATGTGCATTGAAGAGCCAGAAGAGGGAGGTCAGATCCCCTAGAATGGTTCCAAGCACCTACATGGCGGTTCACAACTCTCCTCTCCCATTCCAGGGGAGCTAACACGCTCTTCTAGCTTCTGTGGACATTAAGCAAACACAGATCTGCAAGCAAAACACTCATACACATAAAAGTAAATGTTCAAGAAGTTAAAGGTCCCAGAGCCTTGCATGTTCTAAAATCTGTCTGCTTCATCCCTATTCTATCACCAATCTTCAAGAGACCCCTCCCAATTCTGAGGTAGGTCTTGGCTGTCCTTGCACTATGTAGATCAAGCAAACAGCCCTAAACTCAAGATATCCTTCCTATCTCTGCTGGGATAAAAAGTGTTTAAGGCTTTCGAAGAGCCTCATTAATCAAGCAAGGCACAGGTCTAAGATCCTAACACAGGAAAGCTGAGAAAAGACAACCAGGTCAAAGACCTGCCTGGTCTACCAAGGTGAGACTCTGCCCCAAACATAAAAATCAAAGCAGTACATTAAATTTCACCTGCGTTCTTTGATCAATCTAACACCACCCATTTGATATTCTTCAGTTTAAATATTTAAATATCATCAAAAAGATTCAGTTCCCATTTTGTCCTCCCTAGTTCTGTACCTACTCTGAGTGCCAGCCAGAAACATCTAATTTGTCTTCTTAGATCAGGCTGGCCTCAAACTCACAGATCCACCTCTGTGATTAAGATGTGGGCATGCTCTGCAGATCCTGTCTTACTGAGTTATCAAGCTAAGTCCCACAGAGAACTCCTGATAAACCTGTCAGAAACCAATGTTCCCTCCCTTCTGTCTTCTGACTTCAGTAAATGGCACTACTGTTCACAAGGTGATTAGCAAAGGCAAAAGCTTTTTTTTTCTGTTCTAGGAATGAAAGACAACATCTATTTGGCTTTAATTTATATTTCAAATCAGATGACGTTAACTGTATTTTAAATGGACCATTTTTTTTTTTTAAGCTACTACACCTGAGCATGGTGGTGTACACCTTAAACCCCAGCACTCAAGAAACAGAGGTAGTTGGATCTGAGTTCTGGGCCAGCCAGGTCCACAAAGTGAGTGCCAGGTCAGGCAGGGCTGGCTATAACCTTATCTGGCATATGTTCCAACCATTTGTGTCCTTGGAATTTCTTGACTAGGTCAAGTTCACTCACACTTTAAGGCCCTTGCATTTGCAGTGACTGCTGTCAGAAGCTCTTCCTTTAACCCTCCCTATGCTGTTTCTAGCTCAAACATCAAATCCCAAGGGTCTTTCTCTGACCAAGGTCTTATTGATGTAGCCCCTCCCCCCACTTTCTTTTTTATTGAGTCAACAGGGCTTTACTGGACCTCTTGGTTGACCTGGAACTCTTGTCCATCCTTTGCCTGTTTGAGCTTCCTGAATACTCTGAATAAAGGTTTACAGGCTTCTGACATCATGCCTATTTCTACACCTAAAATTGTGTGTGTATGTGTATGTAAATTTTCAAGTATTGGATGTCTTACTGTACTTAGTAAACTATCAAAGCATTTGGAGTCTATTAACATATCAAAGCATACATTGCAAAGACATTCCTATTACATTCCAATCTGACATACACCCCTCCACAAAACCCCAATCTTTCCTGAAGCACGAAGACGAAGACCTGCGCAATTCTTAAGAACTTAATATACAGAAGTAAACTATCACTCTGCATCTATACCATTGCCTATGTACACTGCAGCATTCCTATCTTATCTAGCAACGAAGCAGATTTTCTCCATTTGAAATAGATATCATCTGGGTGTGGTGATCCACTCCTTCAATCCCAGTGCTTGGGAGGCAGAGACAGGCGGCCATGCAAGTATACATGGTTGAGTTTCAGGCTAGCAAGGGCTACATACATGTTTAAAAAAAGAAATGGATATATATATATATATATATATTTTTTTTTTAATAGCATTATGAGGTAATAAACCAACATTTCTTGTGTGTGTGATGCTGAAGAACCAGCCCAGGGCCTCTGGACATTAGGCAAACATGCTACATCACGTTACCGACCCAGTCTGGCAATTAGAGAAATATCATATGAAGGATGAGAAGCCATTTATAAATTAAATAGGAGGATGAAGATATGGAGCAGTGGCACGCAAGAGTGCGGACTTAGTGTAGTTGAGGTCCAAGGTTAATCCAAGCAAGTTGAAAAGATAAGAGCAGGCATGGCGGCTACACCTTTAAAACTAACAACTGGGAGATAGGCCCGGTGGGCCACACATTTAGACCAGACGAGTTTACTGAGCACAACTTCCATGTCATCCAAGAGTACTCAAAAAATTGGTAAATAGAAATATAGAAATCCCAAATTGCTATAAATTAACAAACATCCATGATATAAAACCACAGCAGTTTACTCATCACTGAAGATTAAATCCACTTGTGAACTTCGACGGCTTAATAACATATTATAATATAAACGAGGTCAAGTGTTTACCATCTTAGACCACTTAACAGAAAATAAAATTCAATTTGGGACTAAGAAGCTGATCTGGTAGTATGAACCAAGTTGTAAAACTATTTCAATTGCTTTCTACACTAGAAAGTGCAGAGTAGGCACGCTTGCACTAAATGACAAAACTTTCATGCTCACAAAACTGAAGAGATTTCAGTTCCTTAAGGGAAACTAAATAAATGGGCACTGTACCTGGCACTAGATAACTCCTTTCAGGCAAAAATGAGAGGTAGATAGACGCACAAATGAGCCAACGTACCCAGCCAGGCAGAAATTACCCAAGTTGTCCAGAAAGTAAACTTTCTTTCAGGGTCCGATAGCTTAAAGCTGCGAGGTCTCTCTCCTGGGACTAGCGACTGATTTTAACAGTAAAACAAATACAAGCGCACATGAGGTAGGCAAAACGGAAAAGCGATCCGGCTGCCATGCTCTTAACTCCACCCGCCCCGCGCTCTGCCTGGAGGAGGCCCAGCCAGCCCGCACCTCCTGTCCTCTCCCCTTTCCAGACCCACCGAGCTGAGCTAGTTAAGGTCCCGCCAAACTCCTCTCCCCTCCCCCAAGTCAGGAGCTGGGGAGGCCGGAGAGGCTCAGAGCTTCCGTTCCTTCCCCGCCCAGACGGGAAGGGGTGAGTAGAGGGATAACTAAAGCGTCCAGTCCCAGCCGCACTAACTCTCCTAGCGAAATCAGATCCCGATCCCCACCATGGCCCGACACTCACTAGCCAGTCCCGCAGCTACCGCAGCCGTAACCCCACGTACCGCCACAGCCCCTATTCAGGGCCGCCCCCCTCCCACCCCCAGCGGCCTACCCCTGTGGGTTCCGGGGCACAGAAAGGAATTACTTCCGTCGCGTCACAGCCGCTTTCTGCAACGCGCGGGAGACTGGTACCTGGCAAGGCCGAGACGTGATCTGCCGGCAACTTGCGTCTGAAGGAAGTGCGTTGTGGGCAGTAAAACAGGCCAATTTAAGAGACATCGCTACCAAATCCCAACCAATGAGATACTAGGACTTCTTGGTTCCCAGAATGCAACGCCATCCGGATCCAATTTCTGCCGTGAAAAGCTGAGCGGGCGAGGCAGCAGTGCATTCTGGGATATGTAGTTTCTTTTTTCTTTCTTTCTTTTTCTTTTTTTTTTTTTTTTTTGGTTTTTCGAGACAGGGTTTCTCTGTATAGCCCTGGCTGTCCTGGAACTCACTTTGTAGACCAGGCTGGCCTCGAACTCAGAAATCCGCCTGCCTCTGCCTCCCAAGTGCTGGGATTAAAGGCGTGCGCCACCACGCCCGGCGATATGTAGTTTCTTACAAGGTTGCGGCTAGTGTTTGGTCCGAAGTGACACTGCATCTTGGGACTTGTGGTTTTCTGTGTAGCGCTGAAATTTTTGGTGGCTTTAAAGCTTGTCTCAACCTCTTTGTTTAAAGTAATACACATCAATGAGCATCTTAACAAGCCTCCAATGTGTTTGCCTCATTTCCTCTCTTCCCGATATAGGTCAGTGTTTACTGGACTATGCCACGCCCACCCGTCCAGTTCTCGCTGCCTATCACCATTACTTAAATCAGGGCCCATTATTTCTGCTCCTCACCTCCCCAGTTCCACACCCCCCTCAACCAAACCTTTTCATTGGCTTTTCCGTGGTTACCTAGGCACCTTTCCTAGAAAGCTGAAAAGCAGCTCAGTTAGATTTCCTCTCTGCTGTTTTCACGGAGTGGGCTTGAAAACCTAGATTCAAGTTACTCAGTTAATCAATCGCAGCTGTGTAATAGTATCCCACAAAAGGAAGTATAGTATGTATGTGCTATTTGGAATTTCTGGAACTTCTCAAAGGGTTTTGTTTTTGAATTTTTGAGACAGGGTATTTCAGTGTTACCCTGAAACTACGAGTCCCAGACTAGCTATGTATTTGAGGGCAATTCTATCTCCTTCCTTAGCCATCAGGCACAGTAATTTCCCTATGTAATCCTTGGCTGCCCTCCAACTCCAATTTATAATTCTGTTTCAGCCTCAAAGCGTTGAAACGACAGGTGTTGCCTACCATGGGTTGCTCTGAAAGTGTTTGTCTGTTTGTTTGTGTTTGTGTTTTTGCTTTATTTGATTTGGCAGCTAGGTATGCTTTTATGGAATTGAAAGCAAAAATAGAGCTGCGGCCTTGAATTAATTTTCAAAGGCTTTGGAGAAATAATGAAAGTGTTTTGGTTGTATTCATAATTTAAAATAGTTTCATAGTAAGAGAGGTATTTGGTAGCAGAAGATAAAACTAAAGAAAAAAAAAATCTGAAAAAACTAAGTGAGACCCGAGTCTCCCTTTAGGCAGTAAGGGTGGGCCTGACTTCCAGCGTATATCTTGACTATTTATCATCCTTCTAGGAGCTAAAGAACCAAAGGATAGGTTGATGCCGCTGTCTCAGGATTCCGTTGTTTTATTTTAAGATTTATTTGTTGCTTTTTAAATTTTATTTGTTTTTAAGATTTATTTATTTATTTATTTATTTGTGGTTTTATGTATGAGTGCTCTATCTGCATGCCAGAAGAGGGCACCAGATCCCATTATAGATGGTTGTGAGGCACCATGTGGTTGCTAGGAGTTGAACTCAGTACCTCTGGAAGAAAAGCCAGTGAGCATTTGACTGCTGAGACATCTCCCCAGTCCTGAGGATTCCTTCTAAAAGGACACAGAAAAGGGAACTAGGCCAGACAACTGTGATAGGTTTTTTGTTTGTTTGTTTGTTTTGTTTGTTTTTTCTCTGCTACTGGTGAAATGAATCAATTCAAGCCAGAATGAGATTATATTAAGTGCAGGATCATTGGGAAGCTGCTCTCTGGTAGGCTCACGGGCCCCAAGGACAGAAGCCAGAGAGGAAGGAAGAGAATTGTACATATTCTCTGCTTACTCCTTTTTGAGTTTCCTTCCCATTTGAGGGTATGAGAAATGGCTTGAGATGACTTTGGCAAACTTTGGTCTTCAGGTACTCTCGCTCCATTAAGCTCACCAAGAGCTAAGAAAGGCTCTGTAGCTCTCAAAGCAATCAGTACCACTAACCTAACCTGTTTTGTATCACTAGTTTTAAGTGTCTTTCTGCTAAAGCTCAATGTTGCTAGTAGATTTCCTATAGATACACATATGCCATCCCTAGCCGTGATGCTGATGATTGCCCAAGTCGTTTTCCAGATTTTGAGGTTGGAAGCTGGTTTTGTTTTGTTCAAAGAGTGACCTTCTGTCTAATATGAGGCCTGAACTCTCAGCTGTTAGCCCCCCCCCCAACAAAGTCAGGTATTAAGGACAAACTCTCCCCCCACCCCCACCCCCAGACAGGGTTTCTTTGTGTAGCCCTGGCTGTCCTGGAATTTACTCTGTAGATCAGGCTGGCCTTGAACTCAGAAATCTACCTGCCTTTGCCTCCCAAGTGCTGGGATTAAAGGCACGTGCCACCACTGCCCAGCAAGGACAAACTCTTATATTAATAAACCTTCGAAGTATTTTTCCTTAGCACCCTGTATTAGTCAGGATTCTCTATAGTCACAGAATTTATGGGTAGTCTCTATAGTGAAGAAATTTGTTATGATAACTTACAGTTTGTAGTCCAACTCAGCACTTCTGTGAATGGGAAGTCCAAGGATTTAGTAGTTGCTCAATCCCACAAGAAGAACACCATGCCAAGATCCAGATCAGAAACTTCTATCTCCCAGCCTCAAGGTCTAGATCACAGGTGAACCCTCCAATTCTGGATTGTAGTTCATTCCAGATATAGTCAAGTTGACAACCAGGAATAGCCATTACCTGTATGTATACCAGGTGCATGCCCAATACTCATGAAGATCAGAAGAAGGCATTCTATGGGTCTGAAAATTGCCGAAAGAAGACTCCAGGCTCAGATAGTCTTCAGAAACAACCAGCGTGTGAGGGGTTGGGAGTGTCAACCATTCTTTGAAATGTTGACCCCCAGACAAAGGTGCACAAGCCTTCTTATAGGGAACCAGGAACTCTCTAGAGGAACTAGGTAATCTAAAATTTCATTGGTGGGTGCTAGGAGATCACAGGTGGTCAGTGGCCTGCATTTCTAGAGGATGGGATAGGGCTGCCCAGCACAGATGGCCCACTCTGAGTAAGATATTTCCCCATTTTTGTAGTTATCCCCAGGCTGTTCTATGGGAGGAAGGTTTATGATCTTGTTCTGGATTTTATGGTCTGTCCCTGGAGCTGTCATCTTATGACCTAGTTTCTGGGTCTGATGTCTTATTGTTCTTTTTCGAAATAGGGCCTGGTCCTTAAATGGAGACAAATGGGGTTTATGTTGTGCTTTCAGCATCAGATCCCCTGATATTGGAGTTATGAGTTATAAGTGATTATGAGCCACCATGTGGATGCTAAGAATTGAATCCAGGTCCTCTGTAAGAACAGGTACTCTAAATTGCTAAGCCATGTCTCCCATAAGGCTCCCCAATATAGCTGAATAGTCAGTTTATATAGCCAGAAAATGTGTGTGGCAAAGATGTCTGCATTAATTATGTCAATCTTATGAAAACAAAGGACTGTTCATCTTTTGAGTTTGTCTTTCATGCAAATGCAGGACCATGGGTGCATCAAATTGGCAGTCTTTCATTCAAATGGAGCATGGTGTTAGTACTGATCTTAGACTTTCTGTTGGCCCACCAGGAGAATTGCACTTCTGGTCTAGGTGAAAATGGCTTCAAGGTCATCTAGAGTTCATTGAGGCTTGAAATGGCAAAGAGCCAGGTGTAAATTGAAGTAATCATGACTAGAATAGTGCCTTCTGGAGCCAGAGTTGTGCTTTGGCAGCACACAGCTGTTGCAGTTTCTTCAAGGCCTTTATGTGTTAATAGAAGCCTGAGAGCATTTGGATGGCTATTTTGCTTGGTAAGCCTTTGTCCAAAGCATAGGGAATCTGCCAAGAGTTATCAACTGAGCCCACAAACTTACCTTACTGTTAAGTCCTAAAACGCTGCACAGAGACCACCACCCACATATGCAATTGGCAAGAGTGTTTTTATTTCTTGAAAGAAAGAAGCCTGCATGCAGGGGTCAGCCACTTACAAAAAGATGGTAAAGACAGACAACGTTCTGCAGGCCTTTTTGTAGGGAACTAGGGGGATTTTAACTAGGGTTAGGTAATCTAAAACTTCATTGGTGAGAGCTGGGTGATGTTACCTGGGTTGTTTTCTGATTGGCTTGTGGTCAGTGGACTGCATTCCTGTGTCATGAATGTTTAACTACACAATGAAATACCCAAACCATATAAGGCTGCCCAGAACAGATGGGCCATCCTGAGATACAATACCTCCCCATCCTTGTGGGTATCCCCAGGCTGCTCTTTAGATGGGGGATTCTGTGGCCTTGTCCTTGGAGCTGGTGACTTAAAGCCTAGTTCCTAACTTTGCGGGGAGGGGGTGGGGTGGGGTGGAGGGTGGGGGAGTATTGTCTTTTCTCCTTTCCTTTTGAAGTTAGGCCTGGTCCTAAAATGAAGTTTATGTCATCCTCTCACCTTATTTAGAGGAAAAATAAGCATGGAGAGGATTACAGTATTTTTTATTATTTAACAGTATATCAACAATGCTTAGGTTCTGCTAAAGTACACCTAGGAGAAGTGGGTTCCTCTAACCTGTATCATCTTTTACCTGCTACAGTAGTGGCTGGTTCTCACTCAGCCTTTCTAATGCTGCAACCCTTTAATACAGTGCCTCAAGTTGTGATGACTCCAACCAAAAAATTATTTTTGTTGCTACTTCATAAACGTAATTTTGCTACTGTTATGAATTGTCATGTAAGTATCTGTGCTTTCTGTTTGTCTTAGGCGACCCCTCTGAAAGGGTCGTTTGACCCGAGAAGGGGTCATAGAGCTGCTGTGCTAGGTGAGAAATTTTTCCTGATGCAGCTGACTGTGAAGTTGATCTGAAGATATTTAGAGGACAAATTTATCAAGTTCACCTTTGGAAACTTATGTAGTATTGTGTAAAACAGTTTATCCCCATTAAATTATATCACCAGTATTTTTAGCTTATTTTTAAAAATAATTTATTTTTAATTTTCAATAAATACTTGCTACATAGTCAAATCCCCAGTGATCAACTGTTCTGAGTTAGCAAGAAATTAGGTTCAAAAATTTTTATGAGGAAAAAAAACTTATCCATTATGCAGCATTTAAAAATAAAGCTATTATTGGTGTTACAAATATCTTTAGGGTTAGGGACTCAGCCACCCATGACATCATGCCTACAAGGCAATTATGGTATTACTGAGCTGTATCCCCAGCCCTGAGCTGTGTCCCCAGCCCTGCCCACTGAGCTGTGTCCCCAGCCCTACCCATTTAACCTCTTAGTGCTGTTTCAAAGCAGCGAAGCAGTGTCTTCTGCTCAATTTTCTGACGGATGGTAAAAATCTAATGCTAAAAAAATACACTTGGCAAATAGCAAAGTGTTTTGAAAGTGTTTGTCAAAATGTAAAAAATAAGGAGTTCTACTTATGTATTTAATCTTGTCATGGCCATGTATTTGGACGGGCTAAATGAAGTTTTATTTATGGCATAATTTCACAATAACTTCTCCTAAATGTCTTTTACAAACATCAGTGCATATATGTGGGATATATAATGCAAAACTATAAGTTAGTTCAGTTTTTTTTTCTTTTCTCAAAACAAATTCTGGTTGTGAAACACCTATGTATTATACCAGGGAGTCCAACTTAAAGCAAAACAAAACCATTCTTACTAAGAAGCAAAACTTTCAAATCATTTACACAGTCACATCCGATGTATTTTTCTCATAGTCAACAAGTGGACTCAAATGGTTTAAGTTACCCCACTATTTAAAGAGAAAAGTGTCTGCGATAGTTTGAAACCGCGGAATTAACTTTATTTCAGCACTGGCTGCCATCTTCATAATTTCTTTGAGTTCTTCCTTTGATACATAGCAACGGCTTTTAATCTCATTGGGATCTGGATTCGAGGTTACATCCTTCCTCAGAAACAAAATGTAATCAATTTCACGTTCACCCAAGATACCATCAGATTGGACCTTGTAGTAAATTCTTGTTAGATAACTGATTTCATTTCGATCAACCTCTTCCAAGAGTATTCCCAACTCTGCTTTTAAGCGTCTCTGTGCCGCTCGCTTCACAGCGATGGCATTGTTTTTATCCAGCTCACCTGGATTACTTAATGGATGACTACAGCAACTATTGGTGAAATGACCTGGAAAGGTAATTTTAGCATCTGATCTCTGTTGTAACAGGAGCTTATTTTCATTATTAAACAAGAAGACACTAAATGCTCCATGGATGTAATAATCCTTTGTTGATGTATTCATTCAGGTGACAACTTTTCTTGGTGTCAGCTCCAATTTTATTGCCATTTTCATCAATAAGAATATACATCTTTGCTACAAACTAAACCGATTTTTCATCAAGATGGTTGGTATTTATTTCAGGCATTATGACCTGAATGTCTGACCTGACCTAGAACACAGAGATTCCAGTTAGAGGTATTCTCGATTATTTTTAGATGCTTGTCCTATTACACATTTGCACCATGGGTTCCCAAATTTATGCCGTTACAGTGCTCCCTCTACTCCTGTATTAAGTCCTGAGCAATAGGCACTAAGTATCATCTGCCTTTGGGAGAAAGGTATAGTGTTGATTCAAAAAACTCTCACCTCAATGGAGAGAAAAGAGGACTTATTCTAGAACCAAATGAGTGACCATGGCTTGGAAACACAGATTTAGGTCACCCCATGTCCCCATGTTCCATGTTTCAACATGGAAGTAGTTTCATGAAGCTTTTTATAGTAACAGAACAAAGAAAATCGTCAGTCAAGACAGGTTTCTACATTAGTGGGATGGTTAGGTACGTTTTTTAAAAGTGGGGAAACCTGTTTTAGGCTTCAGGTGCTATTTGACAGTACTCTTAGCTTAGTGCTCGGTTGGAAAACTAATACCCTGTGCATTCCAAATGAAAGCTTGAACTCGGTGTGTTCCAGCTGAAGGTCATAAAGATGTTAGTTACACAGGAGGACAATACATTAAGGCTACTGAGAGATCTGCAAATGGCCCAGGATAAATTGGCTCTGGATTTGCAACACTGTACACTCTTCTATGTCAGTCCGTGGTAGGCAAGATACACTCCCCACCTTGGACACGATGGGGTTTTTTGTTTGTTTGTTTCTTTGTGTTTTTTTGTTTTGTTTTTTCGAGATAGGGTTTCTCTGTATAGCCCTGGCTGTCCTGGAACTTACTCTGTAGACCAGGTTGGCCTCGAACTCAGAAATCTGTCTGCCTTTGCCTGTGCTGGGATTAAAGGCGTGCGCCACCACACCCAGCTCGGACACGACGTTTTTAATGGGCAAAAATAAAAGAAAAATCTGTCAACAAAATCGAAAATTATGTGAAAAAGTTCTATTTTCTCCTATCTCAGTGGTGGAATTAAGTTAAATCATTAAATCATTCCTTTTTTTTTTTTTTTTTTTTTTGGTTTTCCGAGATAGGGTTTCTCTGTGTAGCCCTGGCTGTCCTGGAACTCACCCTGTAGACCAGGCTGGCCTCGAACTCAGAAATGCGCCTGTCTCTGTCTCCCAAGTGCTGGGACTAAATCATTCATTCATTTTGTTAATAGCATATTATAGCATACAAAGTATTTAAACATTATAACATTAAGTATTTTAAACTACATTCCTTTTGGGCTGATATGCTACAATTACTTCTGCGAAGCTAAATCATTTTCCCAAACCATTTTTAGGACCTATAAAGTGACTTTCATGAGAACGAAGTATTTAGGCTTCTGGTCACTGTCTTTTTCACATGCCTACACACTCTGTCCTTGCACACCGTCAAAAGCCGACCAAATACTAGGAACTCGGTTGAAGCCCATCATCTTAGGCAGGGAGTTGGGGTTTTGGGTCCTTTGCTGCCTGGAACCCACCAGGTGGAGAAGGTTGCAGGCCGGCCGCATTTTCTGCGCACGCGCGGGCACCAATCCGGCCGCGTGTTCAGTTTAAGGGGCGGAGCCTCACCGCTCTTGAGGGGGCCACTGTTGAGCGGAATCGCTTTTTGGTGTCCTTGGCCGCAGCTGGGAACTGACGGCCACCTTCTCCAACTCGCAGCATGCTGTTGGGGTTGGGCGGCCGGTGGGCAGCGGGCCTATGGCCGGGCCGGACGAGGACGACGTGGTGTGTGGCCGCCGCGCTCCGAGGTTCCGGGATCGCTTCCTGGCGTGCGGCCTCGCTAGCCAAGCCAGAGCGGCTGCGGAGCGGCGGGCATCTACCGCTAGCCGAGTCTTGCAGGCCATCGGGGCGAGCGCAGGTCGGCCGTTCGTAGGCTGTGGTGACGGGGAGCGGGCGCAGCATGCGGTCTGGGAACTCCAGTGCTGAGGGGACACTCCCGGTGCGGGCCTGGGAGGAGCAGGCCTCGACCTCGGGGTCCACTGCTGCTGTCAATCCAGGGATTGATTCTCCTTACGAAGGCTGTTAAAGCACCACAAGTGGTTCTTTTTGTTGTTGTTGTTGTTTTTCAGAGACAGGATGTCCCAGTTTTGTAGACTCGCCTGTCCTGAATTCGCTATATAGACCCGGTTGCCCTCGAAATCAGAGACTCGCCTACCTATTGACTTCCCATTCTAGGATTAAAGATGTGCTTTGCTGCGCAGGGACTTATTTCTTACTCTAGAGCTAAAGGTCAGAAGGGCGCTAAGTGCTAAGAAATTGATGCAGCACGTGGAGCTAGCCTCCTAAGTTGTGTTACTTGTCCGGTTTTAGGAATTTTTTTGATTACTGAGTGAAAGGTGGGGTGTGGGTGTTATCGAACAAAGTACGTAGTATGTTAAACTATACTATAAAATGTAAGAATTTTATGGGTTTTCGAGACAGGGTTTCTTACGTGTAGTCTTGGCTAACCCGAGACTTGCTCTGTAGACCAGGCTGGCCTTGAACTCTGACATCTCCTGCCACTGCCTCCAGAGTGCTGGGATTAAAGGTGTGGCTCGGCAAGAATTTTATGTATTTTAAACTACATTGTAATACATAAGAATTTAAAAAACTTTTAAGAAATGCTGAAAGTGGTAATTGAATTATTTGTTGTTAGTTGCTTGTGGGTAGGTTTCCCTGTGTAACCCTGGCTGATCTGTCGTTGACCAGGCTGGTGCAGGCTTCAAACTCACAGATTAAAGGTGTGTGCTATAAGCCAAGGGTCTCGAGATATTGGACTCTTAATTTCAACACAAATTAGGCATACTTTTTTGCATTTTTAAATGTGAGCAATGTGAAATTCATTTTTAGATGCTAATTTTTACATACTTGGGAAACTCCTGTTTCATATAGCTTTCAAGCAGTTTTTCAAGCAAGCTTTCTTGCTAAGAGATCGAAGGCCCAGAGTATGGTAGTGGCACAGACTTTAAAAAGTCCCAGTATTAGCTCTGGAGGCTCAGACAGAGGGTCAGCATGAACTTCATGGTCAGTTGGAGGCCAACATGGACCACATTGGTGACTAGACTTGATCTTCAAGACCAAAATGGGGTACAAGGTATATGCAAGGCTTTCAGGGAGACAGCCTTAAAAATGCTAGTTATTCATGTAAGTAGTTCCTAAGTACTAACCACAGGGGTGGTAGGAGAAGCCTAGTCTGTGGAGGCTTTTGTCTTTGGGATGGGAGTTTGATCTCTGGACATCCCTGTGCATACGAACCCACCAAACAAAACAAAGCAAAACAAACCCCTCAATTTACAGTATTTTGCTAAGATTGTTTTTGCTGTTGTTTTTTGACTGGACTTGAACTCAGATTTACGTGCCTCTGCCTCCTGAATGTTGGGATCAAAGACATGTGCAGTCATGCCTTCTGTATTTTCTTAGATTATTAAAGCTAATTTAAACAAATGTTTTTGCCTATGTAGTATCTTTGTGTACATACATGTGGAGGCCATCATTGACTGTCTTCTATCTCAATCTTATTTAAGATTTTTTTTTTTTTGAGGCCAAGTCGGCCTCAGATCAGCCTGCCACTGTTTCCCAAGTGCTGAGTCAGAGGGCATGCACCACCACTGTGCAGCACGATTCTTATTTTATATGTATGGGTGTTTTGCTTTCATGTATGTGTATACATGCATACATACATACAAATGAACGAACCACATCAATCAGTGCTTATGAAGGCCCAGAAAGGGCATGGATCCCATGGGCTTGGGTTGCAGAAGGTGCTGGGACTCTGAACCTTGGTTCTCTGGAAGAGCAATGAGCCTCTCCATCCTGAAACCTGGTTTTTAAGAGATAAGATCTCTCTGACTCTGGAGTTCTCTGATTGGCTAGAGTGGCAGGCAGGAAGCCTGGGAATCCTCTAGTTATTTGAGAGAATTCTTTGCATGACATTGTAACAAGTTCTCTTTGTTATATTTAAATGAAATAAAAAACAACATTGATAAAAATAAAAATTTGTTCAAACAGCCAGTTACTCAATGGTTTCTTGTTTCAGCAGATACCTGTTTGTTGGGGACGATGTGTCCGCTGCTTACATACACAAGTTGATAAACCAGAAGATGGCAGGCTGATTTATACTGGAAACCTGGCCCGAACGATATTTGGTGAGTAGTCTGAAGTGAGATTATTTCCTTATTTTCCTTTTTCTTTTTGAGATTATAAAATAATTATACTTCTCCCTTTCCATTCCTGCCTTCAAAACTTCCTATATCCCCTCCCCTGTTATTTTCGTTCAAATTCATGGTGTCTTATCCTCAGTTATTGCATGGATATATGTATATGCATAAATATTTCTAATTATAATTTGTTGAATGGATACAGTGTTACTTGTTTGTGTTTTCAGGGCTGACCATTTTGTGATGGAAAACCAGTTGATGTGTTCTTTCCTGGGGAAGACCACCTCTCCCAGGCCCAGCTTTACTCAATTGCCTCTTTGCATGGGGTTGAGGTCTCTGGGGCTTGTCCCTGCCCCAGAGTAAACCTTTTTTAGCATATGTTAGTTAACCTTGTTTTTTGTTTGTTTGTTTTGTTTTTGTTGTTGTTGGCTTTTTTTTTTTTTTAGCATGTCTCAATTATTTTTTTCCTTAAAGCTTTTTGAAACAGTGTAGAGGTTGAGACTTTGTTTTTAGGGTTTCAGTGATGTTTGAAGGCGGAGTTGTAGTGTGATTTGATACCTAGGCACTGAAGCTTCCCTTCCATCATTATTTGTCTTAGAATCGCCAACAGGCAAATACAACTATGTGAGTATTCTAAGAGAAGTGGAAGAAGATTGTTACAGTTTGATTTGAGCTCAGCAGCTCATGTATTTAATATATTAATAATTATCTTAATGATATATTTATAAATATAATCTATTTATATTTAATAGCCTAACTTCCCCAGCTGATGGCACTGTTTTGAGAGTTCTGGAAACCCTAAAAGAGGCCTTCCTCTTAGAAAGTGGGTCACTGGGGCTGAGTTTTGGAGGGAGGAGTATCTTGTTCCCAATTCCTCCCTTCCTTCTCTCTCTGGTTCCAGTTTGCCATGAAGGTCTTCCAGTACGTACACCTTTTGGCATGATGTTTCACCCAAGTTCATAGGGACTAAGCAACTGTAGATTGAGAGCTCAGAAATAATAAAGTTGCCTTTTCCTCCTTTTAAGTTGCCTTTCTTCAGTATTTGATCAAATGCAAAAGCTGTGACCAAAAACCTGGTAATACTTCTTTTATGTTGTTGTTTTGAGAAGGATCCTGACTATCTTGTATACCTGGTACCGCAGACCCTTTTGGTCCCTTGTCTTGGTGGAACGGGTCTCTAGTGGGCAAGGAGTCAGGGGGAATTGACAGACAGACTGGACACGAGGGAGTGTGGATCTGAATGTAACTTGTCAAATCAAGCATCAAACTTTTTATACAGAAGAAAATAGGGAAGTTGGGTGACACAACCAGCAAGGTACAGAAAGGTTACTGGATTCTTACACAAAACAGGAATGCAAACACGGAAGGACTGGTGAGAACCAACTGGGATAAAATTTAATGTTAACAACTGAGATCAAAAACAGCTCCACCTAAGGTCCACTTAATCTTAGAAGCCAGGGGCAAGGGCTTCCTGCCCTTGCCTTAGTTCCTATTCTAGTCCACCTTCCGGATAGGCCATTGTAAATACTTGTGTATGGGTGTAACTCAGCTATCTATAATTCTAAGTATCTACTCTGGTTCTTTAGGTCACAAACTTCCTTCTTTCTAGATAATGGTAAATTTCTGTGTAGGGCAGTGACTTAGCTATCCATGCCCAAGGTCGGATCAAGGTCTGCCTAGAATCTAATTTAGCTATATGTCAAAATATCAATCCTGAGCCGGGCGTGGTGGCGTACGCCTTGAATCCCAGCACTCAGGAGGCAGAGGCAGGCGGATTTCTGAGTTCAAGGCCAGCCTGGTCTACAAAGTGAGATCCAGGACAGCCCCTGCTATACAGAGAAACCCTGTCTCGAAAAACCAAAAAAAAAAAAAAAAAAAATCAATGCTTAGGAGCACTTATAATAAAGCATTATTAAGGGAAAACACACAGATCCGTTTACCAACTAAAGCAAGGACATTGGAGCATTCTTTATACAGGATGCCACGATTCCAGGAGACTAAGTTTCCATGAACTTTTCGCCTCGGGACAGCACTCAGGTTCTCGGGGTCACTACTGGAGTGCATGTAGCAACCTGGCCCTAGTTATACCTCTTTAGAATAGTTGTTTGAAGCTGGGCGTGGGGGTGCATAACTTTAGTGCAAGTGTGTATCTGAGTTGAGGCTAGCCTTGTTAGAGGACTGTCAGAGCTACATAGTGAAACTCTGTCTCCAAAAAATAAAAGTCACAGGGTGACAGGGGCCTGTAATGACATCTGGCCTCACTGGCCTCATTTTTACTTAAATGTTTCTAAATTTAACATTTAAAATGGGGGTGGCGCTGGCAGTGTAGCTCAGTGGTTAGAATACTTACTTGCCTAGGGCTTAAAGTCCTATGTTCAGTTCTGAGCATTGAGTGGAATGTTTTATATTTCCAAAATCTGTAAATAATGTTTGTTCAGTTCTTGGAATTTGTAGAAGACTTATTTATTCTTGCAGGGGATAGAGGGTTATTGTAGAGAAGGAAAAGATGGCATATTGAATAAGTTCAGTAAAGCTATTTACTGACTTTGGTCATAGTTTAGTGGAGACACTCAGAAGAACCTAGTGAAGTTATATGATTTATAAGTCCTCAGAGTTGTCCTGTATTTTAGTAACCTCAGTAGGAATGGAATCAGAAATACCTTGCAGATTGCTGTATGGCCACAGCATTTCAGTGCCTACATTTACTCATGTTGGTATAAAATGACTGTAAAATTTAACTCTGGAAATCTGTTGGTTTTCAAGTATATGGTATTACATTACAGTACACTTAAAATTTTAGCTATCTATAACTTTTTCGGAATAAGGACCAGTTATTCTACTGACTTTAGAATTGCAATTCAGTGGTTATTATCATTAGGGGTTAGAAAGTTCTTCAAAAGTCTTAATGAGTTGAAGGTTTATATAGGAAGGTTTATTGACTTGTACTGTATCCTTCCTTGACTCTTGTTCGTAAAGGAGAAAGCCAGGATTAATTTTTGTATGGATAAGCTATAATGTCTGTGGGAAGAGTATAACTGGAATATCAAAGTTCTACAATTTTGGAGCTAGGCAGAAGTTTAGTGTTTAAAAGAGTGCTGGCTGCTCTTACATAATTCTCAGTAACCACATGGAGGCTAACAAGCATCTATAACTACAATTCCATGGCATCTGACTCCTTCCTACAGACACCAGGTATACATGGGTTGCACAGACAAAACACCAACAGATAACATAATGATTTAAAAACTTTTTTGGCTGGGCAGTAATGGCACACACTTTTAATCCCAGCACTCGGGAGGCAGAGGCAGGCAGACCTCTGAGTTTGAGGCCAGCCTGGACTACAAGAGCAAGCTCTAGGACAGCCAGGTCTATACAAGAGAAACCCTGTATTGAAAAACAAAACCAAGGGCTGAAGAGATAGCTCAGCGGTTAAGAGCATGGACTGTTCTACCAGAGGTTCGGAGGTCAATACCCAGCAACCACATGATGGCTCACAACCATCTGTAGTGGAATCTGACACCCTCTTCTGGTATATCTGCAGACAGTGACAGTGTACTTACATAAAAAAACAAAAAACAAAAAACAAAAAAAAACAAAAAACAAATCTTAAAAAAAAAGAAAGAAAAACCAAAACCAAAACAAAATACAATTGTAATTGGTAGAGGAAGTTGTTCCCTGAGTCTTTGTTCTGGGTAGTAGAAGTGGAAAGTTGCTTGTCAAAGGTTGGTGCTACTTTGTACCTGGGAAGCGTTGTGATTTGGAGCATTAACTGCTCCATGGTAAACACTTGAAGGCTTCCCTCATTGTTAATGCAGTCTCAGATAATTACAGATTCCATATCTGCTATGTGTTGTACCAGGGGCACTGTGTTAGGGATACTATACTTAAAGGTAGTGTAGAGTCTTAACATTGGTAGGGAAGAAAGGATGAATAGACCACATATTTAGTGCAGTATTTCTAAGTTGTAAGTTAGATGTGAGTTCACGTTGAGGAGACAGATTGGTCTTATCGGGATACCTTTCCATTAGGCCTTCCCATAATGCCTTGTCTGATGAGTAAAGTCTGATATGAGGTGTGGAAGGAGCACATATATCCTAGGTGCAGAATACTTAGTACAAGCAGGAGGATTGTCAGACTGAAGGGATCTCTGAGCGTGTCTGGGAAAGATTCCCTACATCAGCTTAGTTTATGTGGGAAGAAGATCCACCCTAAATGTGAGTTTGCCATTCCATACGTGGGGTCCTGGGCTGGATAAAGACGAGAGAGCTCATTGAGCTTTCCTAACCGAATGGCCTGTGAATGTTGGCCACATTCCAGCAGTTCCTGATGCTGCACCTTCCTATCTGCTAGTTTCTTTCTGGTAACTGAGAACAAGAGAAATGTCTTTTCTTACAGGTCTGGGGGCTACAGTGTGACCTGGGTCACATTTCTTGAAGACTCTAGGAAGTAGTATTCTTACCCCTTAACCTGCTGGTGGCTCCTGGCTACCTTAGCATTCTTGGCTTATAATTTGCCTGTGACTGTTACTTGTTCTTCCTGTGGCAGCCTTCCCTGCATCTCTTACTTTTTGTGTCCTTATAAGGGCACTTTCATTAGATTTAGAGCCCACCTTAATCCTGCATGATCTCATTTTGTTCTTTAGATCTACAAAGATCTTATTTCCAAATAAGGACACATTATAAAATTCTTGTAGGCATCAGTTTTAGGGGACACTAACTTACTACAGTGTAACAAAAGTAATGGGGAAGGTATTTTGGAAGGGCTGAGAGAGTTACATAGGAGTCAGCATGGTCCTCAGTTATCCTGTGCATGCTGCTGTCATATCAAGCACCTGTGGGAAGAGGAGAGGCAGTAAACAACAGCCAGTAGCAGTGGATAAGAATGACGGCTTCGTTCCACTTTTGTGAACAGTAAGTTGTCAGACTTCTGTTTTTGTCAGTGTTGGGGAAAGCAGTAATACTTACTTTAATTACATGTATCTCACGAATTGAGATTTTTTGTGCTAATTTATTTAAAGGAACAGTTCCGTATTTTCCCTTGAAATGTCAAGCTTTTTGGTTTTCTCATTCCACAAACATTCATCCTTCTGATATAAGTTCAGAATATTTCTGTCAAGGATGGATGTATCTCAGACTGGCCTCAAACATGATACACTATGTTGTTTTCCTCTTTCCTTTCCTTTTCTTTCTTTTTTTAAAAAATATAGTTAGACTGTCAGTCATTTGACCCTGGTTGATCCTGGAACTTCAAAAAATATTTTAACTATTTTATAATACATACATGTGTTATTGTGTCATTATGGGAGTATGTGCACATGAATACACCTGCCCCAGAGTCAGGAGCCCTTAGGGAGTCAGTTGGATCCCTTAGGGGCTGAAAAATGCATGCAGTTGTGAGTATCTATCTCATTGTGTCTGCTGAGAACTGAGTCCTGAAAGAGCCCTACCAGCCCTGACTACTGAGTGTCCCCTGGTGTGCTTATACTAGGATGTCATGCTGTCCAGTCTCGCTGCAGACCAGCTGTACAGCAGGAACTAGTTGTGAATGCTTTCGCCCTGTGTTCTAGGATTACATGTGTGTGTGGCATCATGTACAGCTTTGTTTCAGTATTTTGAGTCATACTTCAAACTTTTCTATTTCAGATTATAAAGGGCTTCAAGGATATGGGTACCTCTGTGATTTCTTTCTTCACACTTCAATCTCTGCACTCTGGGTTTTTTCACGGCTTATGGTATAAAGGATGGATTGAATTTATACTTTTCTTTTTAAGTTTTTAAATTTGGAGGTCAAAGAGCAGCAGGTCTTTCCTATCCTTGTGTTGGTTCTTGGGTTGAAATTAGGTTGTCAGAGCTTGTACAGCAAATGCCTTAATCTGAGCCAAGGTTTTATCATTTTCTATATCCAGTTTTCCTAAACCTCACATCGTTTACTAAAAAGTTAATCTTTTTACATACTGATTTCCTTCCTCTTTTCTTACTTCCTTCTTGTCCCTTTTCTTTCCTTTCCTTCCCTTCTCCCTTCTCCTCCCTTCTCCCTTCTCCCTTTTCCCTTCCCTTCCCTTCCCTTTTCCCTTTTCCCTTCCCTTCCCTCACCTCCTCTCCCTCCTTCCTTCCTTTTTTTCTTTCTTTATTGTTTTTTCAAGACAGGGTTTTTCTGTGTAGCCCTGGTTGTTCTGGAAGTCACTCTGCAGATCAGGCTGTGATGTGTTTATAAAAAGATAAAGAGAGGGGGTATATGTTTTATGGAGGTGTAGCCAAGTACGGGGAAGGTAGGCCCATGCCGAGGCATTTCTTTACCCCCCTAAAGGACCAGCCACAGAATGGTATAGTATAGAATAGAGTTTATTAAGGGCATGGGGAGAGGAGATAAGAGGGTAGTAGAGGCAGAGAGAGAGGGGGAGAGGGAGAGGGTGAGAGGGGAGAGGAGCGGAGGGGAAGAGAAGAGAAGAGAAGGGCCATGAGCACATGGAGGGGGGAGGGAAGGGAATCGGGAGAGAGGGGGAAGGGAAGAGGAAGAGCAAGAAGAGCAAGAGAATGAGGAGAGGGGCAAGCAGCCCCTTTTATAGTGAGTCAGGTATACCTGGCTGTTGCCAGGTAACTGTGGGGTGGACCTTAGACAGAATGCTAACAGGCTGGCCTCCAACTCAGAGATCCACCTCCTGAGTGCTGGGACTTAAAGTATGTGCCACTATGCCTGGCTTACCCACTGATTTTAGATATGTCTTTATTCTCTATTAAATTTCAACATGTAATTCAATGTGGTTGGGGATTTCTATTTTGCTCTCTTTATGGATGCACCAGTGTTACATTAGTGTCTGTCTGTCTGGCTGTCTCTCTCTCTCTCTTTTGCTCTCTCTCTTTTGTGAACCTTTGCCACTCCATTTTATAGTTTATTAGATCTTAATATCTGAGAGGATTAACCCTTATCTCATTGTCTCATTGATATTTTTCCCCAAATATACTTTATAATCAACTTGTTAGACTCTTCACTGTGTATATTTTCTAAGTGTATGGTATTTAAATTATTTTGCTTGTTTTATTTTTTGAGACAAAGTCTTGATACATAGCCAAGGCTGAACTCGAACTCACAACCTTCCTGCCTTATCCTCATTCATGAATGGTCAAATTACTTGAATTCCAACTACTTAGTAACTAGCTGTATGTCATTGACAATTGCTTCATCCTCCTCCCTCCCTTTTGTGTGTGTACACTTGAATGTGTGTGCATGTGTGTGTGTATGTTTGTGAGTGTGCCCCCAGAGGCTGATACCGGGTATTTTCCTCTATTGCTCTTGTTCTTTCTTCATTTTGTTGCTGTTACATGGTGCTCAGGCCAAAAGCGACTTAGAGGGGGTAATAGATTTTTTTCAGCTTATGTGCTGCAGTGCATCATTGAACTGAGAGTTAGGGTAGGAACTCAAGCAAGACCTGGAAGGAGAAACCTTGGAGGAATGCTGCTTGCTGGCTCGCTCACTCGCTCACAGACTCGGGCTTAGCTAGGTTTCTTTTATAACCCAGGACACCTGACTTGAATGGTGCCACCAAAGTGGACTGGGCCCTTCTCTATCAAGTAATAATCAAGACAATCCCTTCTAGACATGTCCACAGGCTGTCAACCAAGACTGCTGTCTCTTGGGACTAGACTGTGCTAAGGTCAAAGCTAATTACAACAGATCATTACTTTATTTTCTGAGACAGAAACTCCCATTGAACTTGGAGAATTTGGGGTTGGTTTTGTTTTGAGAGACAGGTTTTCCCTGTTTCCTAGCTGTCCTGGAACTCCATCTGTACTGGGCTTGACCTCAAGAGATCTGCCTGGCTCTAGCTCCTGAGTGCTGGGATTAAAGGCATGTGCCATCATGCCCAGTTTGGAGATCATCATTTTGGTTAGACTGGCTGACTAGCAAGCTGTGGGAATCTGCCGGTCTTTGCCTCCCCAACTCTGGAGTTACAGGTTTGTGCTTCCATGCTCAGTTTTGTTGTGGGTGCAAGAGATCTGAGCTCAGGGTCTCATGCTTGGACAGCAAGCACTTCACCTCCTGAGCCATCTCTCCAGCCTTCTGTGGTTTGGGAGACAGGTCCTCATTCTGTACTCAGGCTGGCCTTACATTTCATTGTTTAGCCCTTACCTCTGTACACTGGGATTACAAGGACAAGCCACTTAGCTTCTCTTGTTCTCACGTTTTCATTTTAAAATGTTGGTGGTACTCGGGATCAACCTAGGGCAGTAAGCATGTTGAGCAAATATACCCTATGGAGTACTTCATATACTTTTGTCTGTCCTTCTCTTTTCTGGCTTTTCCAGAAGCAGTCTTACCATATAGTCTATGATGGCCTCAAAATTGTAATCCTCCTGCCTCACCAATTCTCATATTCTACATGGAGCAAGGATAACAATTATATACCTCTCTTAGGGCATTTTCTATATATTTTATGAGTGGAGTAAGTGAACTGCTTAAGACATAAGGTAGAACCAGGCACGTAAGAAGCGCTTACATCTTGCTGCTATTGTGGGTAGAATGATTATTCTATTGGCTTTGTTGTCGTTGTGACCAAGCACTTAAAACTACATTATAGAGGAAAGATGCATTCTGACTCATAGTTTTCCAAGGGTTGGCCATGGCTGCTCGGCCTCATAGCCTTGCACAGGGCATCAGGTTGGTAGGGTATATGGCAGAGAAGCTTCCTCACTTCATGGTATAGGAGGAAGAGACAGAAGGGCCAGGTGAGGCCGTTTCCACCAACCAACCTGAATGTCATAGCCAAGTTCCACCTCCTAAAGTTTCTAAAATTTCCCAAAATTATGCTACCATCTAGGGACATGAAACTCGAGGACATTTTGATTTCAAACTGTAACTGCTATAGGAAGCAAAGGTTGGAGGAATTAATAGAATAGACTGTTTTATAAAATTTAAAGTTATTAATTCTCTTATAATTTTTTTCCCTTTAGGTGTGAAATGTTTCTCTTATTCTACAAGTGTTTTCAGCCTTGCATTCTTGCCGTACCTTCTCTCACAAAATAATGTGATGTTTGGAAGTCTGCCTTTGCAAGTCTTATTTTACGGCGTCATGGGAAGCTTCACGGTGATCACGCCCACACTGCTTCACTTTCTTACAAAAGGCTATGTCATTCGGTTGTATCATGAAGCCACAAGTGACACTTACAGAGCTGTCACTTACAATGTTATGCTTTCGGAAACCAGCACAGTGTTTCACCAAGACGACGTGACAATTCCAGAGAGCGCACATATATTCACCAGCTTTTATGCTAAAACAAAATCACTATTAGTTAATCCAGCACTCTTTTTAAACCCTGAAGACTATAACCATCTAATGGGTTATGACAAACCGTTCACTTTTGATATGGAAGAAGTCAATGAAAAGAAACTGCATGAGGGTGAAAAATGAACCTGGTCTTCATTTGTGCTTAAATGCCATGTATTTTCAGGGTATAATAAGATTGCCTTTATTTTGTTATTGTTAGTGAATGATTGTAGTAACAAAACAAACAAAAAAGTATAAGGGCTGAGGACACAGCAATTGGCACTGTGTTTGCTGATGTGAGGCCCTAGGATTGGCCTTCATAGAGCAGGATGCTTTTGTACACTTAGAATCCCAGCACATGGGCCAGCGAGGTAGGAAGATTAGAAATCTGAGGTCATCCTTGGTAATGTAGTAGGTTTGAGCTTATCCTGGACCTTGTCTTAAAAACAGAAGTTGAAACTATCAAGCAGAATTTCTGAAAAATTTTTACATGACAGTGTTCCTATGTAATAAAGTATGTTTAATTAAGAATAAAATGTAGATGGTCATGTATATTCTGGTATATGTATGGCTACATTTATTTACATATATTTTGTTTTTAGACAGAATCTTACTATGTAGACCAGTCTGGCCTTGAATTCATAGAAATCTATCTGCTTCTGTGTGTGCCACCACATCTGAGCCATGTATGGCGGCGGTACATCAGAACCGGAGCGGAGGCTCAGTGGTTAAGAGCACTGGCTGCTCTTCCAGAAGTCCTGAGTTCAGTTCCCAGCAACCACATGGTGGCTCACAACATGAGGGGATGTGATGGCCTCTTCTTGTGTGTGGATGTATATGCAGGAGAGCATTCATACATTAAATAAATAAAGGATTAAGGTCTTAAATAAATTAAGGCCTGCCACCATGACCCAGTATGTGTGTGCTTGATTGTTTGGTTTTGGGTTTTTGTTTGTTTTGTTTTTAGTTTTTTTTAATTATTACAATTTTATGAGTGTTTTGTTTGCCTCCACAAGCCAGAAAGAGGAGTTCGACCACCTTGACCCAGAGTTACAGAGCATTGTAAGCTGATATGTGGGTATCCAGAACCAAACCCTGGTCCCCCATAAGAGCAGTGAGTGCTTTCTAACTGAACCATTTCAGCCCCAACATTTTTTTTTTTTTGTTACAAACCAAATTCTTTTATTGGATATTTTCTTTATATACATTTCAAATGCTATCCCGAAAGTTCCCTATACCCTCCCCCCAGCCCTGCTCCCCTACCCACCCACTCCTGCTTCTTAGCCCTGGCGGTTACCTGTACTGGGGTACATAAAGTTTGCAATACCAATGGGCCTCTCTTCCCAGTGATGGCCAATTAGGCCATCTTCTGCTACATATGCAGCTAGAGATAAGAGCTCTGGGGGTACTGGTTAGTTCATATTGCTGTTCCACCTATAGGGTTGTAGACCCCTTCAGCTCCTTGGGTACTTTCTCTAGCTTCTCCATTGGGAGCCCTGTGTTCCATCCAATAGCTGACTGTGAGCATCCACTTCTGTGTTTGCCAGGCACTGGCATAGTCTCACAAGAGACAGCTAAAACAGGGTCCCTTCAGCAAAATCTTTCTGGCATATGCAATAGTGTCTGGGTTTGGTGTCAGCCCCAACATTTTAAAGTAGTTTCAGAATTTCCAATCTTTATAACTTGTTTTAGTCTTAACAACCTCCTCTTGTTGTCTCTGATGTAGTAAGAGACTTATTTACAATGTTTTGGTTGTTTTGAGACAGGGATGCTCACTATATAGCCCAGGCTGGCCTTGAATTTGAGCTGCTCATTCTGCCACAGCTTCCTCACTGCTAGGATTACAAGCAAGCACCAGCACGCTCACTTAATGTTTAGTTGTTTATTTTTTTAAAACTTTTATTCTCTCATACCTTACATCCCATCTGCAGATTTTCCACCCCACCCTCCCACTCTTCTCACCTACCTCCCCTTTATATATATATATATAGCAGGCCTACCAGGGATATCCATTGAACATGACCTAAAAAGATACAATAAGATTGGGCACAAACCTTCCTTCACAGTTGGGCTCAGCAACCCAGTAGGAGGAAAGGGGTCCGAAGTGCAGGCTAAAGCCAGAGATACCCGACTCCCACTGTTGGGAATCCCACAAGAACACCAGTCCACACAACCATAACATATACACGCCTAGCTCAGACCCATATATGGTCCTTGTTTGTTACTTGAATTTCTATGAGACCCTATGAGTCTTGCTTAGTTGATTCGGTGGGCTTTGTTCTCTGGTATTCATGATACCCACTTAACAAACAAAAAACAAAAGCACTGTAGATTTATTAAGGAAAAGTGGAGGAAGAACTAAGAGCAGAAGGGTTTCAGAGGAGGAATACACCAGTTTTTACAATTTATACAAATGTTTAACCTTTAACAAAATAAAAAGACATTCACAAGTGGCAGAACCAGGAAACAAGTTCATTTGAGATGCCAGGACATGTACCGCCCCGCTTGCACATGAGCTTAAATATCCTGCATAAATGTGAGTGCTTTGTCACTTGGGAAAAAGGTTTTATTAATTTGTAACAGAATAATCCAAAAGACATCTTGTTTGGGGGCAAGGAAGCCCTGAGTGGCTACAATGACCTCTGAAGGCCATTGAGAGGCCTGGTGTGAAATGAGACCAGTATGGAGATGGGACCTGTGCTTATTTAACAGTTTAACCATTTAACCACATTGCTTTGTTGGTTGCAATTTGTCAAGTAATTCCAGTGTCCCTTGGTAGCTGGCCATGGACAGGCACAGGCCTTTTGTTATTTGAAATCAATTTTAAAAACCAGTATTAATTCTTTTTTTTTTTTTTTTCCCCGAGACAGGGTTTCTCTGTGTAGTCCTGGCTGTCCTGGAACTCATCTGTAGACCAGGTTAGCCTCGAACTCAGAAATGCGCCTGCCTCTGCCTCCCAAGAGCTGGAATTAAAGGTGTGCGCCACCACCGCCTGGCTACTAGTATTAATTCTTAGACCACATACTGCATGTATAGTAATTACATCTACCCATTTGTATACATGAAAGTTAGGAAATCTACAAAGGTGTTAAAGAGACTGGCAAAGTTCCAAGTGGCCATAAGGGAAAGGCAGAGGCAGAGCTGTTGCAGGTGTAACATAGAAGAGGAGATACTGAACTCATCTGGAGAGCTGCTGAAGGTAGCACAGCCAAGGTACAGAGGTCACACAGATGTGTTGCAAATGGACAGTATCTTAGGGTTTTACTGCTGTGAAGACACCATGACCAGGGCAACTCTTACAAAGGAAAACATTCAACTGGGGCTGGATACAGGTTCAGAGGTTCAGTCCATTATCATCTTGGTGGGAAGCATGGCATCGTTCAGGCAGCCATGGTGCTGGAGAAGGAGCTGAGAGTTCTACATCTTGATCTGAAAGCAGCCAAGAGAAGACTGTCTTCTGTAGGCAGCCAGAAGGAGACTGGATTCAATGCTAGGCAGAGCCTGAGCATAGGAGACCTCAAAGTTCACCAATATAGTGACACACTTCCTCCAGCAAGCCCACACATCCTCCAATAAGGTCACATCTCTTAATAGTGTCACTCCCTATGGGCAAGCATTCAAATACATGAATCTATGGGAGCCAAACCTATTCAAACCACCACCTATAGAAATTTGGCTCATGTCAAGAAGGGGATTGTGTTGGGAGCTCTCTTACTGTAGATCCCTAGAGGCACATAGCAGGTGGTCAGATCACATGTCAGGGGGGATGCTACCATTGCTATGTTACCGCCTTTATGGTGTCCATGAGGGGACACTCGAAGTGTTCGTGTTATGTTCTTTGGCTTAGTTTTTCTGATTGATCAATTGATTAATTAATTAATCTAATTGAACTCTGGTCTCATGTAGTCCAGGCTATCTTTGAACTCACTATTAGTTGAAACTAACCTTCAACTCCTGATCTTCCTGCCTCTGCTTCCCAAGTAGAGTTCAGTAGTGTTATTGTCATATCTAGCCTGATATAGTTTGTTTGTTTTTGTTTGTTTTTTTCGAGACAGGATTTCTCTGTGTAGCCCTGGCTTTCCTGAAACTCATTCTGTAGACCAGGCTGGCCTTGAACTCACAGAGATCCTCCTGTGCTTGCCTCAGCTTCCTGAGTGCTGGAATTAAAAGCATGTACATTGGGCTGGTGAGATGGCTCAGTGGGTAAGAGCACCCGACTGCTCTTCCGAAGGTCCCAGAGTTCAAATCCCAGCAACCACATGGTGGCACACAACCATCTGTAATGAGATCTGACTCCCTCTTCTGGTGCATCTGAAGACAGCTACAGTGTACTTAGATATAATAAATAAATAAATCTTTAAAAAAAAAAAAAAAGCATGTACATGACTAGTTTTAACATAGCCATGTGCTCTATGTTCTTCATGTACTTTAAATCTATGCGAGACACCTTTTTACTTTCAGGGAGAAGTTTTTTTTTTTTCATTTTGTGTTTCTGGTTTGTGCAGAGTCATTCTGCTCCATCAGTGCACTAAAGATGAGGCCAATGCTGCTGTGTAAAGTGGAGTCACCAAGGTCAAGGGACACCCTGAGAGCCACTCTTTTGTATAATATAGAGTAAGTAGCATGGGGAACACTTTGATCTTCATAGAAGCCTCATCAAAATAAGTCAGGAGAAACAACTCATAAAATCAGATGTATGTGCCATCCCAAAACATGGGAGGCAAGAGGATGGCCCTGGAGTTCAAGGTCAACTAGGGCTACATAGCAACACTTAAATTTCAAAACAAAACAAAACAAAACAAAAAACAAAAAAACAAAAACTCAGGCCAAGTTGAAGAGGACAAACACTCTACATCCTTCCTTCATCCCACTTCCCTCTCCTCGGGGCAGGTTACCTATGAAGGAAAAGGAGGCACACCCGTAATCAGATTCACAATGAATACACCTCAACCCAGGGGCTGAGAATTGCTGTGTTAGACACAGGGTTTCAAGGCAGCCTTGGCTGGCCTGGAATCACAGATCCACCTGCCTCTGCTTCTTGGCACTAAAGGCAGGCACAGCTGCCACCATCTAACTTTCTTTAAGGCTAGGGTCTCTCACTGAACCTGGAGCTAGAATGGCTAGCCTTAGGCATTATTTGATCTTTGCCTGTACTGTGTCTAAGTCCAGCTTCATGCTACATTCAGCTTTTTTCACTTTGATGTTAGGAATTGAACTCTTCCTCACACCAGAGGGACAAGCACTTTATGGACGGGACCTTTTCTCCAGCTCCAATAATCCTTGTGTTTAATGATGGTCTCATCGTATTGAAGGACTCCAGTTTCAGAAGCAAAAATAACAAACTGGGGGCTGAGAAGGTGGCTTAAAAGTTAAAAGTATTTGCTGCTCTTCCAGACAACCTAAGTTTGGTTTCCTGCATTCAAATAGCACCATATAACTGTCACTCTAGTTCAGGGGACATCTTCTGGTCTCCAAGGACACCAGACTCTAACATGGCTTAATGAACATGGCGCACAGGCATACATACAAACAAAAACATGTGAAATAAAAAGGAATATTTTTTAAAGATAACAAAATGGCCCTTAGGTACTGACAGCCTCAGCTTGAATAATTTGGTTAAAAATACATTCATATCCTTTTGTTTGCTTGTTTTTTGTTTGTTTTTGTTTTGTTTTTTGTTTGTTTGTTTGTTTTTGTTTTGTTTTGTTTTTTGTTTGTTTGTTTGTTTTTGTTTTGTTTTGTTTTTGAGATAGGATTTCACTATGTAACTTTGGCTGGCCTGGATTCACTAAATAGATCAGGCTGGCTTGGAGCTCACAAAGATCCACATGCCTCTGCTTTTGGTTTGCTGGGGTTAAAGTGTGAGCCATTTCTTTTCATTGAGGGTTCACACCCATAAAAGTAGAAGAGTACAATGATCCTGCAGCCTCTGCCACCTACATTAATAATCATTTTTTGTTTGTTTAATACAAGATCTCTCTGCATATCTCTGGCTGTCTTGAAACTCACTGTTTATACCAAGTTGGCCTTGAGCTCAAAGAGATCCACCTGCCTCTGCAGGGGGTTGGGATTAAAGGTGTGTACAACCACCCTCACTCAAGGCCCAGTCTCACTAGCTCTAATTAGCCTGGAATTCACACAGACCTGCCCACCTCTGCCTCCCTAGTCTGGGATTGAAGGCATGTGACATTTCCATCTCTCCAGTGACAAATTTGTAGTTGGTACTGTTTCTTCTAGACTTCGGCCACTTACTCTACTATTTTATTTTAAAAGCAAGTCCCAGTCACAGTACTTCTTTCTTAAATTTTTTATTTTGTAACTCTACTTAAGATACAGACTTGTTTTGTTTTGGGGGTTGCCTTTGACCTTGCTGTGTAATAACTTCTGATCCTCTTCTTTCCACCTCCTAAGTGCTGAGATTACAGAAACATGCTATCATGTAGAGCAGGCTGTGTGTGTGTATGCATTTGTATGTGAGTGGATGTCTGCCAAGGCCAGAATGAGTTACATTCTCCTGGAGCTGGAGCTGTGAACCTTTCAATGTGGATGCCAGGATTGGAATTCATGTCTTTGGTTTCAGACCCAGGGATAAGGGACTGAGGTGCAGACCTGGCCTCCAGGCTCTCCCAGTATCCCTCAGTTTCTACCTGGCATTCATAACCTGTCCCCAACTCTGAACTTTCCAGGAGCTGTGCTGAGCTTCCCCAAGCAGCTTTATATAATCCAGACATTTTGGTCTCCCACCCTTCTCTTTTTCTTTCCTTCTTCTATCTCTGAAAGCACACACAAGCCCTTTTTCTCTCACCCTCTCACCTTGGTACCATCCCTGGCCTCAGTTTTTGGGGCCAGTGAACTCAACACTGGAGTAGTTTCCCTTAATATTTAATCTGGCTTGAATTGACTCATTTTACCAGTGGAGAAATAGTTTATCAATGTCCCATGCAAGAGCAGTAATCTCTTTTAATCACAGAGCCATCTCCTCAGTTCCTAGTAGTTATATCTTTAGATTATATAATTTTTTATGTGTAGTTTTTGAGACAATATAATTACATTTTTACTCTTTCTCTCTTCTCTGGCCAATCCTTGAGATGTGTTCTTCCTGTTTTCTTTCAAGTTCATAGCCACTTTTTTCATTGATTGCTATCACACGCATATATGTACATTCATATATATGTATATTCCTAAATATAACTTATTTCTGGTTGTGTGTGTCTCCAGGTCTGGCCATTTGGTATTAGATAACCAGCTGGCATATTTGCCCCTGTTTCTCCTCCTTCCAGAATTCCTTAGTTGCCTGCAGTTCTTTGTCTAGGGTTGAGGCCTTGTCTATTACTGCCATTGTTCACTTCATGTTTAGGCGTAAGACTAAGACTTTATGGGTGTAGCTTTCTCCATTACTAGGAGACAGAGTCTCACAGCAGACACTCTGAATCTCTGGCTCTCAGTCTTTCCACCTTCTTTTCTGAAGTTTTTCTTGATCCTTAGGTCAGGGAGTGTTTTGTTCATGTGACCATTGGGACTGAGCCCCCACAAGTCTGCATTTTAATTGGTTGTGGTTTTCTATAGTGGTCTCCATGTGTTACAAAGAGAAATTTCCTTAATGGAGGGAGGGAGAATACGGCACTTATCTATGGATATAATGGCAAATACTTAAAATGTAGTCAGGGATTTTGCTGCTTTATTAAAATGGTGGTTATAATTTCTCCTCCAAGACCTCTCCTAACTTGTTAGGACTCTGGTGAGCATGGCAAGCATGGCTCCCTCTGCCTTGCTAAAACATCATCATCACATCACATCACATTATATCATCATCACCATCATCAACAACAACAAACATCATCATCATATCATCACCATCATCAACAACAACAACAACAACAACAGATTACATTCTTTAAGCTAGCCACCAAGGTCTATTCCCTTATTTGGCCACATCCTCCTCCTGAGGCTGACTGCCAAGGTCCAGCTATCAAAGCATTGAAGTCTAGCAATCAAAAGCCCCCTTTGGCTCACTTAATTTATAACATACCCAATTAAAATTAAACATCTCATCCTAACACAGTTTTTCTTAAACTTTTATGAACTGCCATTTTTTTTATGTGCCACATCTGACTCCTCTATCCAGAGGCAGTCATTTGTCCTCTGAGACTACCCTCCTTTCACTCCCTCACTCCTTTCCCCTTCTCCCTCATCCTCCATCGCCTGTGGTCTTTGTCTCTTATTTCCTGCCCTCTGTTTATCTGGGGCAAGTAAATCTCTTTTGTGTTGAGAACTTGGTCTGAGCTGATACCTTTTCCTTTCGATAATGTATTTGTGTTTTTATTATCCATTCATCCTGCCTCCGAAGTACTGAGATTAAAGTCATGTGCTACACCCGGCTGCTTCTCTTATTTTACAGTTTCTTTTCTTTCTTTTTTTTTTTTTTCTTTTTTTTTTTTTTGGTCTTTTTGAGACAGAGTTTCTCTGTATAGCCCTGGCTGTCGTGGAACTCACTTTGTAGACCAGGCTGGCCTCGAACTCAGAAATCTGCCTGCCTCTGCCTCCCGAGTGCTGGGATTAAAGGCATGCGCCACCACGCCTGGCCATTTTATAGTTTCAAGAGATGGAACTCAGATCCCCCGGCTAGGCAGCTGGAGCTTCTGCCTATCTTCTAGCTCATGTCAGTCCAAGGTCTTCATCTTCTTCAAAGCATACGGAAAGTGGTATGTTGTGTCAAACTCAAACATTCAAGAGGCAGAATTGGGTGGATCTCTGTGAGTTCAAAGCCAACCTCATCTATATGGTGAGTTCTGGGCCAGCCAGAGCTATTCAGTGAGACCTTGTCTCAGAAAACAAACTAGAACAGAAAAGGGCCTGGCCTTGTGAGATGGCTAAGTGAGTAAACATGCTTGTTGCCAAACCTGATGACTTGAATACAATACCCGCAGCTCATGCGGTAGAAAAGAACCAGTTCTTACAAGTTGTTCTCTGACTTCCACACATGCGCCCCTCATCCTCAAGTATTAAAAGAACCAGTTAAAATAGAAAAATGCAGTTGTGTTTAAATCCTTTTACTGACACAATATTTTTTTTCTTCTGTCTTTAGTTAGGCAGGTAAGCCCAGGGAATTTTAGTAACTTGGGGCTCTGTTTGGATCAGGTTATATATACTCTCCCACCCCCTGCTTTTCTAATAACAGCTGGCAGCCTAGCCCCTTTACCTGTCTATACTGTGCATAATACCCCTACCCAAATAATGCACCTAGCAATCTTGAACATCCACCTGGGTGGGGCTATCGTATCTCTTCTCTGAACAATGGGATAGGTATGTCTCCCCTGACAACCATCAGACTTAGACACTTTCTATTCTCATGCGTTCCAACGTGTAAGAAGAGTGGACAATCCTAACTGGCCTGATCTGGATTTGGGTACGTGCTCAATATGGTAAACCGTCCTATAAGGAAGAATCTATTTACCATATTATGCTAATGCATATTTGGGTGTGTATATAATTATGTATTATATAATTATTATTTGGGTGCATTATGGAAATGGGCATATATAGTAGGAAAATATTTTATGACATAATCTATTGATCAAAATAAAGAACCATCAAAACTATGCCCCTTGATTCAAGTGCCTCCTTCCTTTAGGCTTGATGAAAAGAGGCCCCCCACAGTCACCCAGTGGCCTGGAGTATCCACAGGTGACCCATTGCTCTCACAGTATGCTCTGATCTTTTCTATTGTTTTGCTTTAAATACAATTGCCTTGCTACTTTAACAGTTCTTTGTGAGCAGTTGAGTGACACCACTAGAACCGGATTGTAGACCACAGCTGTAAGCCTTCTTGGCTGCTAACCCTAAACTAAGAGTCTGTATAGCAGTGCAGCTGAAGGAAGCACACTTTTCTAAAGTAGTCTTTGAATGAAATACATGCCAGAACAAAACAGCTTTTTTTTTTTTTTTTTATTACTGGGACTCACACTTTTACCTCAAGATGCTATGCTGTGGAAGAGCTCTAGAGTCCAGCACCAACCCCACCCCCAACTCAACACTATTGCCTCAAGTTCAACCTTCCTTTTGAGTGCATTCTCAAACCTGGTGAGGTCCCAGCTGGGAAGTGCTACTGACCCCGTGTAGGGGTCATCTTGCCTGTCTATTTTGCGGTTGAACCGGTTTGTACTTGAGTAGAAATTGAGAGGGGGTAGGGGAGAGAAATCAGCTTAGATAGCTAGATGCAGCTTTCTAGGTCAGGAGAAACCGTTGTATGAGGAGTGTGTGGGAGGGAGTGGCCTGCACACAGAAAAGTAGTATACCGGTGGACTTTCTTTCTTGAGACAGGGTCTCACCATATAGCTCTGGCTGTCCTGGAACTCACTATCTGGAGAAGGCTAACCTGGAACTCACAGAGATCCGCCTGTCAAGTGCTGGGTTTTAAAGATGTGTGTACTACGGCTAGTGGACTTCCTTTTAAGTAAGGGTTTCCTGTAAGGCAGCTAATTGGTCTCACTGAAAATTTGCTGTTTTAAAGTGCTGGATACTGGGCTGGCGAGATGGCTCAGTGGTTAAGAGTGCCGACTGTTCTTCCGAAGGTCCGGAGTTCAAATCCCAGCAACCACATGGTGGCTCACAACCATCCGTAACGAAATCTGATGCCCTCTTCTGGAGTGTCTGAAGACAGCTACAGTGTACTTACATATAATAAATAAATAAATCTTTAAAAAAAAAGTGCTGGATACTTTAGTTTACATTGAGTATAAAGAAACAGTATATTCTAAGTCATTTTTTTCTTCTCTTGCCTTACAGGAAGTGCTCAGATATTAAAACAAATGCACAGTCACATATGCAAATAAAAAGAGGAAACAGTTGGATGGGACCTTCTAAATCACATGACTGGTGACTAAGTTAAATCTGTCCTCCTTACTGTGGAGTCCGATGGTCTTCTGGCGAGTTTAAAGTATCGGAGATATTAAATCATGTTGCCATTTATTTTCTTTTCGACGCTGCTTTCTCCCATATTTACTGAATCTGAGAAGCAACAGTGGATCTGCAACTCCTCCGATGCAATTATTTCCTACAGTTATTGTGGTAAGTGGCCCGGCAACAAAGAGCTGCGGCGCCAACTATTTCCGAGAGAAAGTTTTCACTGAACCTGAAGCTGGAGGGCTGGCAGGAATGCTGCTCCAGCAGTGAGCCCGCTGCGGTGTGGGGTGGGGGTGGAGCAATGCCGACCACTTCCGGGTGCGGATCATCCCCTCTCCCAACCCCCCCGCCCCCCCCCCCGCGCACCCAACCTCCCCTCGCCCCCCCCCTACCCCCCCACCCCCGTTTCCCCAGGACCTCTGAATTGCTTTTTACCTCTGTTGCTGTCTTGTGGTTAAGCTCTCTCCACTCGGAGCTCAGTTTCAGGTTCTTCTGAGTTCTAGTTTGTTTCTGAGTACCATCCCCGACGCAAACTGGTTCCTCTTGACGAGGCTAACCCACAGTGCTTCCTGGTGGGGTTTCAGCTCCAGCCTGTGGTCCTAGAGTGCTCTTGGAAGCATCCTTCTTCCTTCCCAACTGTGTGACCTTGAGCAAAATACTTAGACATTCTCAACCTCACTTTTCTTTTTTTAATTTGCAAAATGAAAGTTATTTTAGAATTCACTGTATGAGTCACTTGACAAATAATGATTTTATTTGATTTCGAATAGTGATTTTAGATTTATGCAGTAATTATTACTCTATTGAAATCTGTTTTGAGACAGGGTCTTTCTATATAGCTGTAACTACCTGGAATTCACTACATAGGGCAGGCTGGGTTGGAAATTATAGAGATCTGCCTGCCTCTACCTCCTGGAATTAAAGGCATACGTTGCCACGCCCAGCTTATTTTATTATTTTTTTCAGTCAAAGTATTACTATATAACATTGGCTGGCCGGCAACTCATAGAGATAGATACACATGCCTCTGCCTTTTGAGTTATTTGCTTATTTTTTTGAGACAGTGTCTTACTCTGTAGCACAGGCTGCCTAGAACTGACTATATAGCCTATGCTAGCCTCCAACTCATGCTCCCCGTTGCCTCGACCTCTCCAGTGCTAGACTTGCAGATAATTTTCAGCTGAGCTAAATAAACTCTGGTGCCATTGGATCATAGTTAATGCTATTGCCACATTACAACTTTTCATTAACAAATGCCTGGGACAGAAGACCTAGTACAGGGCTTGAGAGTTGTTTCAATCTGTTTCCTCTTTCTGCTGCTCGCTCCGTTAGTTGTCCATTTTCTGCCCCTTCTAGGAATGTCTGCATGGTTGGAAGGTGGTGCCTTCCAAAATGACAGTTCTAGGAAAAGCAAGATCATAACCTAATTGTCTGAAAGTGGAGCAGGGAATTTACAAATGTACTTTGAGAACTCCTGCATTGCAAATTGGTTATTTTGGGGGACTGGCTTGTCCCCAAACATTCTGACTAGAGCTAATAACTATTCATCTCTGGGGCATTAGGAAGGTCCTCAGTCTGCTAACCCCTGTTTTCCTCTTCTTTTGGGCCCCCAGCTTTGTCAATTTATTTATTTACTTACTTACTTATGTGTGTGTGTGTGTTTTCCTGGGTGTATATATGTGTATATGCTGATGCCCTCAGAAGCCAGAAGAGGGCATCATATTTCCTGGAACTGCAATTATAGGCTCTTTTGAGCTGCCTGATGTGGCTGGTAAGAGTTGAATCTGAGTCCTCTGCCAGTGCTCTTAACCATGGAGCCCCCTACATGGTGACTCTTCATATGCTTAATTAGTAATATATAATAAATATTATTCTGTTTTACTCTTTTAAAAAAAGAATTATTTATTTTATGTATATAAGGACACTATAGTAGCCATGGCTGCTGGGAACTGAACTCGGGACTTCTAGAAAAGCAGTCAGTGCTTTTAACTGCTGAGCCATCTCTCCAACCCCTCACCTTTATTCTTTTAGTAACAATTTAGATGTCTTTGTTAAGGCCTAGGTAAAATGTTCAGGCCTAGGTAACTGTTACCTGTCTAGCCTGCCATGTTGTGCCTTTACTAATATTATAAGGAAACTTTCTTACATGCTGTTATTGCTGTTAATCGGTTGTTCTGTGCTTTGGTGTTCTTAGAAACGAATCACAATAGAAGTTAGTTAGAACTGTTTTGTATAATTAGCCACAATAAACTTGGAACCGAACCAACTACCCAGCAGCACTTCCTGAACAGGGGTATAAGCTTTTCTAGTATTTGCCTTTACAAGGTACCCTGGGATAGATTTCAGCGTGAGAGACGCCTGCACCTATTCCCATTTTGAATAAGCTTCAAATAAAGTTTAAGTTCCCAAGACCTCCCTGGGAACTGACATCCTACTTGGCAGAAGGAGACATGTACGTGGGTAGCTGACATCCTGGTTGGGAAGTTAAGACATGGATGTTAGATAAGGTAAGTCCCTTGCCACAGAATACCCCCAACAAAGAGGAGCAGGGCAAGTATGCAACAAAGACATGTTCCTAAGGAAATTTCCTGAATCCTGATTGGTGGAACAACTTGGCACAGATGTCTGTAGATCTCAGGCTTAAGAAACCCTATAGGATCTTGACCAGATGTTGCTGTCAGCTCCCAAGTCTGACCTGTGGTCCTGATTGATCAGTCCTGAGTTGTATGCTCAATAAACTATCTCTGTCTGACTGAGATCAGTGTTCATGTGGTTTGTGAGGCAACTCCTGGAGCCCAACATTTGTCTTTGTTTGTTTGGTTATTTTTTGCGATAGAGTTTCTGTATGTAGCCCTGGCTGTTCTGGAATTTGGTATGTAGACCAGGCTTGCCTCAGAGACCTGTCTACCTCTGCCTCCTGAGTGCTGGGACTAAAGACATGGGCTACCACACCTGGACTATATTTGGCTTCCTTTGTGTTTTTTTTTTTTTCTTTTTTTTTTTTTTTTCCTTTTTTTGGTTTTTTCGAGACAGGGTTTCTCTGTATAGCCCTGGCTGTCCTGGAACTCACTTTGAAGACCAGGCTGGCCTCGAACTCAGAAATCCGCCTGCCTCTGCCTCCCGGGTGCTGGGATTAAAGGCGTGCGCCACCACGCCCGGCTCCTTTGTTTTTTGATGAGATTTTTCAGAGGTAGAATCTGACCCTTAGCTCAGTAACACCAATAAATCCTGTGAACCTTCCCAAGAATCCGCTGACCCCAGGTCAGAAGAAAGCAACAACCCTATGACCCTGCATGTGACCAGAACAGAGTGTACCGGTCCTTATACAATTTTAATAAAAAGCATCTTTTTGTGCTGATATTCAGAATGCTATATTTATTGAAAGTTTTTTATATACTTGTATTTTCTTTATTCCTTTTAGATCACATGAAATTCCCTATTTCAATTAGTTCTGAACCCTGTATAAGATTGAGGGGAACCAATGGATTTGTGCATGTTGAGTTCATTCCAAGTAAGTACAAACTTTCACTCTTGTAGTCGGCTACAAAGGACTCTAGAGATTCAGAATAATTCTAGTCCACATATGTTTGTTATCTATTGCTATAAGTTACCACACTCTTAGATATATGTTTAACATAGCACATATCTATTGTGAAATGGTAGTCTGGACATGGCTTACCCATGTCATTCAGGGTCCCTTATAAAGATATGATGAAGATTGTGACCATGTTGTAGAAGTTGCTGCTTCTCAGTGCACGTGGTGGTCGGCAGTATTCAGTTTCTGGATTCTGGCTGTTGGATACATGGGCCTTATTACTTTAGCTGCTTGCTTCATCAAAGCTGGCAAAGGGTAATGATGAAAGGCTTGGACAAGGAAGTGGTACTGTCATTTTTTAAAAAAAAATATTTATTTATTTAATGTATGTGAGTACACTGTTGCTGTCTTCACACACACCAGAAGAGAGTATCTGATTCCATTACAGATGGTTGTGAGCCACCATGTGGTTGCTGGAAGTTGAACTTAGGACCTCTGAAAGAGCAGTCAGTGCCACTGAGCCATCTTTCCAGCCCAGTACTGTCTTTTTTTCTGTATTCTACAACTCAATCATATGGAGGGTTTTACAAAGATATAGGCTAGAAATGGGAATGACTTGAGCCTGCTAATAATGGGAGGTCTTTGTCAACTATTAGTTATTCAGCTGGTGAGAAGTAATTGAGTTTCCATTGGAGAATCTGTATATAAGCAAGCCAGTATTTTATTATTATTATTATTTAAAATTTTTATTCCCCCTCACTTCTTCTCTCCTTCTCTCCCTCCTAGCGCCTGTGTGTGTGTGTGCACATGAGTGTGCTCATGTGAGTATGAGTGCCTGAGGAAGCGAGAAGATGGTCTTGGCTCTCTTAGAATTGGAGTTACAGGTAGTGATGAGTTGCCTGGTATGGGTTCTGGGAAGCTAACCCCAGTCCTCCTAAGAGCAGCAAGCACTGCTACACACTGAACTGTCTTTCCAGTCCCAGAACTCTTTACTATTAAAGTTGACCTTTTGGGGGATGTGGTCTTGCATGTATGTGTGATGCCTTCCACTCAATCTCTAACATGAGGGAGGATATTTCTAGAAAACATATAGTGGTGATGACATGAGAGAAGGCACCGTGCTTGCTTTGTGTTCTAGTCTGTATTTCATTACTTCTCAGCGTGTGAAGGCCAACGATGGGAGCTCTGTGAAAATGCAAAGGCCCATCCTCTCCCATTAGCCAGCCAGTGCTGCTCTGCTTGCTTCCTCTAAGCCCTGGGGTTCAGAAAATGAATTCTTAGGATTTTGTTTGTTTTTTTTTAATTTGAGAAGAGCGTCTCATTTTGTAGCACTGACAGTCCTGGAACTCACTATGTAGACCAGGCTGGCCTCATACACACAGATCAGCCTGTTCTGCCTCCTGAGTGCTAGGTTTAAAGGCATGAACCACCACATCTGGCTCTCAGGAAAGGAATTCTAGTCTTTAGCACCATGGTCTCCATTTTCAGCACAGACTTGGAGCATGTTTTATATTTTACAAAGTGCTGTCATGTAAATAACAGGCTTTCATAAAGGACATGTTTTTATTATTTTACTTACGTGGATATGTGTATATCTCTTTGTGTGTTTGCCCTATGTGTGGATGACTGTGGAGACCAGAGTGTAGTGTTAGGTTGGTGTGAGCTGCCCAATATGGATGGATGCTGGGCACTGAACTTGGATCTTAGAAGAGCACTCTTAACTACTGGGTCATCTCTCGAGCCCCTAATGCTAATAATTTGTCCTTGTTCTCCTCTTTCCTTCTGCCTTAAGAGAAGGTTGCCACTAGGTAACCCGAACTACATAAAAATGACTACATAGCCCGAATTGCCCTTAGACTTGTGGAAAATTTCCTGTCTCTGCTTCTAAGTCCTTCATATATACATTTGTGTCATTTGAAACTGCCCTGTTAGCCTGAGTTGTATGTCTAAGTCCTGGGTTATATGTCTATTCCACTATGCTCAGTATCATGTTGATAAGCTTAAAGAAACATTCCTTCTTCCTCAGATTGTAGACCTCCATCTTATAAGAAAAAAAAAAAAAAGCAGTTAAGAATTTGAGAAAGAAGCTGAGTTGGTGGCACATGCCTTTAATCCCAACTCTTGGCCAGAAGTAGGTGGATGTCTGTGAGTTCAAGGACAACCCATGCTACATAGTAAAACCCTGTCTCAGTGAGAGAGAAAGAGAGAGAGAGAGAGAGAGAGAGAGAGAGAGAGAGAGAGAGAGAGAGAGAGAGAGAGAGAGAGAGAGAGAGAGAGAGAACTTAAGAATTGCCCTGACCTCCCTCCAGGGCAAGGGAGTGAGAGAGTGGGAGGGACAAGAAACACAAAGAATGAGAGCAAGTCAATTTCCTGATCAAGATCTGAAAAACTTTATTCAGGAGTGGCAATATAAACATAAGCAAGAGGAGGCTTCAAGGGAGCAGGGAAGAGCCCGGGGGCTTTCCAAAGGTCAGGTGGCAATCTTCAGCTCCTGGAACCAACAGTCACAGTGTCTTCTTTTCCCACAAACTTTCTTACTGTTATGAGAATGATTGTTCTCTCAGAATTGTTTATGTAAGCTGGAAAATTTCCACAAGGCCAGGGCTGAGGCCATGGCTCCTGGCATCTCCTTCCTTTTAATTATTTTCACTATGGAACTGAGGTGATCAATAGTCATCTCATCCTTGGATGAGTGGGAGTTAATCAGCAGGAGGGAGCATTGACCTGATTCCTCCCATGGGTACCATCACAACCCATAGTCATGGCTCTTGGTATCTTTTGGAGAGGAGAGGCAGAGCCTTAGAAAAATCCTTAGGATAAGGTTGAAAACAGATACCAACCTCCTTGCAAACCAGGTTTGTCTCATGGGGAATTTAGAGATGGTCCATGGGAGACCTTCCCCTGAAGTGCTTAGCCTCGCAACCCACGCTGGTGCCCATACTGGATTCATTTTATCAAGAACCGGTATGCACAGGTCTGAATCCTATGCAGCTTCTGAAGGGGAATTATCAACCTCAGGTTCAGCAAGGCCTCTGTCAGCCAAATCAAGTCTATGAATTTGCAAGGATCTCGATGCCAAGGAATCGATCTGCTATTTTATAAAACCAATAATTCTGTTAAAAATAAAAGGCCCCAAAGTTACTAATAATAAAATGCTTATTGGGTTTGTTTTGGTTGGCACCAGCCCTGCGTCAGCTTGGGTGCAAACTTGGCGGACAGTCCCACGGTCCCCTGAAGACTTTCCATGCCACGGGCGCCCTAGCACACCCAGGATCTTGGGATCACTGGTGAGTGGAATGCAACATCTGTTCCAAAACAGCTGGGAGTGGCCTGTTCGAGCAGGAACAGGGACACAGGAAACCCGCCAGACCAGCATCTGGAGATCATTCACACCTAGGATCTAAGGACCAATGAGGAGAGTTGGCCTCTAGAGAGGGCTATGACCCCAGGTCTCAGGTGAGAGCGTCATCTGGTATCCCGGGTCTCTCAGAGACCAATCAAAGCAGGAGAGCACATGCGGCACAGAAGCAACAGAGCTTCTTGGACAGGGTCCCTTTGGGCCTTCATCCTCAGCCAGGAGGTGGAGCTGAGACCCAGACCTCTGGGCACCTTCCCTGCAACAGGAGAGCTTGCCTGCAGAGAGAGAGAGCTCTGACCCACTGGGACTCAGGAGAGAGTTGGACTCCCAGGAGTGCTGACAGAGGCTAACAGAATCACAGGAGGAACAAGCTCCAGCCAGAGACAGCTAGAACATCTAACACCAGAGATTACCACATGGTGAAAGGCAAACATAAGAATCTTACTAACAGAAACCAAGACCATTCGGCATCATCAGAACCCAGTACGCCCACCACAGCGAGTCCTGGATACCCCAACACACCCAAAAAGCAAGATTCAAATTTAAAATCATATCTCATGATGGTGGTAGAGGATTTTAAGAAGGGCATTAATAACTCACTTAAAGAAATACAGAGAACACTGCTAAGCAGGTAGAAGACCTTAAAGAGGAAGCACAAAAATCTCTCAAAGAATTACAGGAAAACACTGCTAAACAGGTAGAGGCCATGGCTCCTGGCAAAAAATGACAAACAAGATTTGTTAGTTTCCTTGAATCTAATTGTAGATTTTTTTTTCTTTTTTGATTCACTGTCCTTGTACTTGTTCAGTCATTAGGAGGAATCTGTCAGGTTGTAGGACAACTAAAAAAAAAAAAATGTGGTAGTGTCAGTCATAAAGAGGGGCATGGGGAAGGGTCTAGAGGTTCTATGAAGTAGAACTACGTACAAGTCATGGGGCTGGGGTGTAGCTTAGTGGTAAAGTCTTGCCTAATATGTGAACCACCCTGCAAGAATCTGCCAGTTCAGCAGAAGAAACAAATCTTTTTTTTAATTAGATATTTTCTTCATTTACATTTCAAATGCTATCCCTAAAGCCCCCTATACCCTCCCCCTGCCCAGCTCCCTAACTCACCCACTCCCGCTTCCTGGCCCTGGAATTCCTCTGTACTGGGGCATATGATCTTAACAATACCAAGGGCCTCTCCTCCCATTGATAGCCGACTAGGCCATCCTCTGCTACATATGCAACTAGAGACACAGCTCTGGGGGTTACTGGTTAGTTCATATTGTTGTTCCACCTATAGGGTTGCTGACCCCTTTAGCTCCTTGGATACTTTCTCTAGCTCCTTCATTGGGGGCCCTGTGTTCCATCCAATAGATGACTGTGAGTATCCATTTCTGTATTTGACAGGCACTGGCATAGCCTCACAAGAGAGAGCTATGTCAGGGTCCTGTCAGCAAAATCTTTCTGGCATATGCAATAGTGTCTGGGTTTGGTGGTTGTTTATGGAATGGATCCCTGGGTGGGGCAGTTGAAGAGACAAATCTTGAGGGTAACTTGGACAGTTGAAATGACAGCCTGAAGCATCTGTGGCTGCAGAGCAGAAAATGATTTAACTCTGCTTGTTCTGCTTTCTTGGCCAAGAGCAAAAGAAACGTGAAATTTTGACCTGGTTAAGGCTCTGTAATTTCTCTTTTACTGTCCCCAGACTCTGGTGTGCCTCATCCTCAGGTGTTAATGGGAGATGATTACCCAGTGAGTGATCTCACTTTCAGAAGAATCCTTTCCTTTAAAAAAAAAAAAAAAGTTGTATTTCCAGACCCAAACACTGCTGTTGCTACTGTTGTTGTTGTTGTTGCTGCTGCTGCTGCTACTACTACTTCAGCACTCAGGGTTCACTGAAAGTCAGAGCCCAAGAAGGAACTAAACAAATAACAAATTAGGCATTTTGGGGGTGATGTTGAGGGACAAATGCTTGTGAGAGGAGATAGAGAAGACACGCAGAGGTTCAGACTGAAGTGCAGGTCTGATGCCTTATAAAAGAAAAAGGGTCCAACATGGTGCTCAGTTCTTGCAGTCACATGGGCAGAAGCAGGAGGATTGTTTGAATTCATGATCTTGAGGCTGGCCTGTACAATCTGGCGAGGCCATGTTTCAAACTCAAATAAAATAAAATAAAATAAAAACCCACTCAACCTATTAACCAGTCAACCAAAAAAGAAAAGGGAAATGGAAGAGACTTAGGACAATCATCAATCCAAAATGTACCTGAGAGATCCTCTCAGCTAAGTCAATGAGGATTCTGCAGTATAAAGATTGCCTGTCAAGCATTTCAAGGCAGGGGCTGGAGATGTGGCACAACCATTAAGAGCACTTGATGCTCTTCTACATAACAGAGTTCAGTTTTTAACTCCCTCTTGGAGCAGCTCACAACCTCTTGTAGCTCCAGCTCCAGGGTCTGATTTCTGGCACCTGTACACACATATGAATACTTTCACACAGACATGCATATAAAGACTTAAAATAAATTGACAGGGGCTGGAGAGATGATTCAGTGGTTAAGTGTGTTAGCTGCTTTTGCACAGGATCTGGGTTGGAGTCCCAGCACATACATGGTTACTAACAACTGTCCATACTCCAGTTCCAGGAGATGAATGCCCTCTTCTGGCCTCTGAGGTGCCAGGCAGGCAAGTGGTTCACAAACATAGGAAAAACATCAAAACATACAGAAAAACAAAATTAAATAATTTCTTTTATTAAAAAAAACTCAGGAGCTGGATGTGGTAGCTCATACCTTGAATCCCAGCACTTGAGAATTAGAGAGAGGAGGACCTCTGTGAGTTTGAGGCCAGCCTGGTCTACATAAAAGTTCTAGGCTAGTCAGGGCTTTTTGAGATTTTGTCTCAAAATCAGTCAGTCAACCAATCAATCAATCAATCAATCAATTAGTCAGTCAACCAGCTAGTTAGAAACTTATAAGAATAGCCTGTGTCAAGGGCCCTTGAGGTGTTTGATCATTTTAGGGTAAACTTGTCCAAGTCTAAGGTTGTAGTTGAATGATAAGTAGATCTAAGTTTCTGCAGTGATGAGCAGGCTGCCAACCACCTCCTTACAACAGTTTCTTTTGCAGGAAATTTGAGTGATAAACCTTCATTGCTATCATAAATATGTTAGTTATTCATTTAATATCACATAATAATCTATACTAATCCAGTAACAAAATAATTATTGAGTCACTTTCATAAAGTGTTTCACAATTATAATACCTAGAATTTACCATAATCTCTAGAAAGTATGGAGTCCATTCATAAAACCAGGTTCATTTTTATGGTTCTGTTTCTACCTAAATTTATTAAGAAAAATAAAGAAAAATTTATTAATTTTTTTCTACCTATAATTATAAGCATGAGTCAAAATTGAATAGAAATGTAAACTATATTTTTTAGTATTTCTCAGGGCTATTATTGAGTCTTTGTATAAAAGAAACAAATTGATAAACAACTCTGTGTAGTAAGTCCCTTTAGTGTTATTCCTGGCAGCTCCTGGAGTTGTCCTTGGCAAAAAAATCTTCCCTTTGTACCCTCATGATGGCCACTGTCTCTCATCTCTTCATCTAACACTCATGTTGCTGTCCTTGACTAGCTAAGTCTCAGAAGTGGCATGTCACTATATTCATTGATGATAATGTGACTATGGTCATATCCAGGGCCAAAGACAATTCAAGATAGAAACCACTGAGATATCAAAGCAGAACCTCCTTTCCTGGTGTCACCAAAGGTTTGAGTCATGATGGGCCTCATGGAGATTGTCACATGGGATAACAGTGCTGTCTACTCTGTGTGCAACACACAGCTTTAACTCCGTGTCTCATGAATTCCTTATGAAATCAGCTCTTGCACTCACACACATATAAATCCTGCTTTTAGAGAGTCCATAGAACCATTTCTTTGTAAAGATTAGCTGCTCCCATAGTAGCCTTTCCACACCTAACTCAGGAAGCAGCAATGTGGAGAAAACATAGGCTTGGATCAATCTGCTCACACTGTGGTAGTAGGGGTAAAAATGGGGGATGGTAAGATGGAGTAGGGCTCTACTGCCAGTGAAGTAGAATAAAGTAGAAAAGACCAATCACTATATACATTGATTTATTTAGTGATTTATTTAAGGTGTTTCTTGTCCTGCCTATTATAGGCCCAGCATGACTTCAGTTGTTTCCTGAGATAGGATAACATGGAGAATAGCTGAAACAATTGGTTGTTGCCCTTAACAACATTCTGACTGGCACATGTGCCTCTTGCTTGCTTACCTGCAACTTGTGGCTTTAAGGTATAAAATGAGGATGCAAATGGGAACCAGGATCGAAGCGTTTCATGAGCTGACTACAGTCCATGGGTGATAGCTCTCTTCCATTCTCATTGGTGTCAGGGTGCTTTTTCCAGAAAGACTTCTATAATACCAGTTTGATCATGATGATGAGGAAACGTGAGTTTCAATTTGTTGTGTGAGGGAACTGAGACACATTTGACTAAAGGTGTAGAATAAATATATGATCATATGGCACCTAAAGCCAGGGAGAATGTTCATGGTGAAAAGTGAGAACTGAAGATGAACCTTGAGAAAGAAGAGTCAATGACATAAAGAAGAATCAGAGACGTTGGGGGGAAAACTGAAAGAAGGTGGGAGAATCGGCCTCAAAGATGGCTGGGAGAGATCTGGCAGTTTGATCAAGCATAGCTGAGTTCAATCTAAAGACCAGAAAGTTGCTTTTGAGTGAATTGGAAGCTAACCTGATGTACCTAGTGGTTTCCAGGCCAGCCAGGGGTACACAATGAGACCCTATCTAATATATATTATGTTATGTATTACTTATCACATATACGTACACACACACACACACACACACACACACACACACACACACACACACACACGTATCTTTTCCCTTTGGGACAAATGAATAATTCTGGAGAGTCAGGAAAATGTATTTTTACTGAGATTTGCTATCATCTGTGTATCATCTTTCCTTCTATCTATCTTATTACTGGGTATTGAAATCAGGGATTTCTACTTACTATGACAAATGCTGTACCTCTGACCTATGTAATAAACTCTTTTTACTTTTTATTTTGTGACAGGATCTGTTATCAGGGATTTGCCTTGAACTTTTCTGTAGCCCAGACAGATGTTGGACTTGTGAGCCTCCTGCCTTGACTAAGTGTATGTTTGTTTGTTTATGTAGACTAGGCTGGCCTTGAATTCAGAGAGATCTGACTGCCTGTGCCTCTGTAATGCTGGAATTAAAGGCATGTGCCACCACACTTGGTCTTTAATTCTGTTTTTAGAAAATGTTCATCCAAACTCCAAAAGCTTATGAGCTCATTATTCCCAGTTTCTTCCTGTCCTTTGAGTTTTCTGGGTAAGCTTACCAAAACAGAAAAGTCTTAAGACTTTGGAAGTTTTCATGATCAAGTTCAAAGTATTTGTATTTTTCTGATTTTTTGTGTGTTTGGGGGGCAGATATTTTACATAGCTGTCAATATAGAACATTGAATTTTGTTACAAAGTTGCCTTCTTAAAACTTTTATTTTATCTTTGGAATAAAGATATTGACACTTCATAGACAGCCATGATGATCAAATGAAGCATCATAGGAAAAAAAGCACAAGGTACCCACTAAGGGTACAATACCCTGTATCAATGCATTAACATATTACTGGAGGGATTTAATGGGGTATTTTTTTCTTTCTAAGGAGGAAACTTAAAATATTTATATTTCAACCTATTCATCAGTGTCAACTCCATAGAGTTGCCGAAGCGCAAGGAAGTTCTGTGCCATGGACATGATGATGACTATTCTTTTTGCAGAGCTCTGAAAGGAGGTAAGTATTTGACTTGTACTACTTATAGACTAGACCAGAATTTTTTTTTTAAGATTTATTTATTTATTATATGTAAGTCCACTGTAGCTGTCTTCAGATACTCCAGAAGAGGGAGTCAGATCTCATTGTGGATGGTTGTGAGCTACCATGTGGTCACTGGGATTTGAACTCAGGACCTTTGAAAGAGTAGTCAGTGCTCTTAACCACTGAGCCATCTCACCAGCTCCTGGGCCATAATTCTTTATGAGGCTGTTAGGACAAAGAAACCCTGAAAACATGGAGCTCCCTTACTGATAATGCTTGGTTTCTCTCCAAGTTTTGTTCTCGGAAGTATAAGTATTTTATAGTTGTGTATCCACATGGTGCATCATGGATGCATTTGAAGGAGCATTACATTTTCACCTTTTCCAATGAAGATTTCACATTTACTCTTGGCTACAGATGTCTTTTTCTAAATATCAAATGTATGGCTTTCGGCATGCACTTGTCTTAAGTTTGCTCTGCACTTGTGTTGGTTTCTTTAATAATCTCTTCTTTTTATTTGAATCTTGGAATTGTTGTTACTACTACCATCATTATTGGCTTTTGGGGGGTAGAATGACTATTTAGCCCTGTATGGTATCAAATTCATTATGCAGTCAAGGCTGGTTTTGAACTTCTTAATCTTAAGGCCTCCCTCTCTCCTTTTTTGTTGTTCATATTTTTCAGATAGGGTCTTTCAATGTGGACCAGGCTGCTCTAGAACTCACTATGTAGACCAGGCTGCCCCAGAACTCACATGCTTGCTTATGTTTCCAAAGTGCTGGGATTGAAGGCACGTGCCACCATATCTGGATGTGCTTTTCTGGGGAAGGGCCTACCTTGAAGATTGGGTGCTTGCCGAGATGCGTGTCTAGATGCTGCATGTCTGTGTCCCATGTGTTTGCCTGGTACCCGAGTAGGCTAGAGAAAGGGGTTGGACCTTGAAGCTGGAGTTGCAGATGCTTGTGAATCAGTGTGTGGGTGCTGGGAATTGAACCTGGGTCCTCCGAAAGAGCAGCCAAGCAGCCAGTGCCTTTAACTGTTGAGCCATCTCTTGAGCCCCTTGTAAATTTCTCTAGCACAACTATTTTACAATGATTCCACACACTCTTTGTGGAATTGTATTGGCATTCTATTAGAATTTTCTTTCATTTTCTTGATATCTAAGTTGTGCTAGAATCAGCGTAGCCTGCCTGATTACTCTTTCTCTATTCTTTCCAAAAAACATCTGTTGAACATAATCTGAGCAGGCCATGATTTTGGTCCGGGGGATGTGAAGTTGTGTGGTCATGGATCCTTGTTTAAAAACTCACTGTCCTAGAAAAGACATTTTTCAGAGGAAGGCCACAAATAGGAATATGCTGTTAGTTTTATCTATGTAATTGTCTAATACTGGTGACAGAAAGACACATATAAATCTTCGGGGAATTTTAGTAGTGTGTTCAATCTGAGATCATCAGAGGGTGAGGGGGAACATTATGTGGCAAGGAAAGAACAGATGGAAGTCCGTCCAGCCACACTTGGAGAGTGGTTTCTGTCTCTTTTCTCTTTGTTCTGGAGCACAATATGCTTGTGAGGAATTGCTGCAGTTGAGGTGACAAAAGGGGGCAGAGTGAGGATGTAAGCCATGCCTGGAATGTTGGTCTATAGCGTATGGTGAGTAGGAAGTGATGACCCAGTAAGATTTCCATCTTTGTAAATAGTTTCTTCATGTCAGGAGGTGACTGTGGCAGACAAATTGCTTCAAATGAAGAACACTCAGGACGTTATGAGAGACCATTAGGGATTCAAACATAGCATCCCTGGGCTCAGAGATGAGGCTGTTGAAGAGCATTCAGGGAGGACTTAAAGGAAATGACATGGTATCATAAGATGTTTACTGTGGCAGTCAAAGATTAGGTGACACCAAGAACCACTTGAGGGCTTGTGATTTCTCATCGCAAAGTGTATTATCTGAGGTGATGTGTATCAAAGAAGGGACAGATTTTAAAAGAAAAAGATAACGAGTTCTGGTTTGGGTATGTTGAGCTCAAGATAATTTTGGAACATTCAAATAAACATGCCCATCTGGCATCTGAGCATGTGGGCCCAGAGCTTAGGATAGATTGAAAAATCACTGATGTGGGGGCTAGGGAGATGGCTGAGTGGATAAGAGCATTGGCTGCTCTTCCAGAGGACCCGGGTCCAGTCTCAGCATCCACATAATAGCTCACACCTGTGTGTAACTCTAGTTCCAAGGGTATGGGACCCTTTCACAGGATACATGCAGCCAAAACACCAATGCACATAAAGTAAATCCTGAATAACAAACAAAACAAAAACCAAGCACTGAAGGGATCCTAGAAGCCAGAGATTAGACTTTTCAAGTTCTGTGTGTCTATTTTTAAAAGTAACTCCATTTTGTTGTTACTTCTTTAGGATATGATATTTAGAAAATATGGTAAGTAAAAATAAAGTAAGAATTACAATCTTACCACTTTTTACACCTTCTTCCTTTCTTCTTTTAAAAAAACCACATTTATGTATAAATAAATGTCTATTTCAAGGATCTGAAACTCAATGAGTCTTTTAACCTTGTTAATACTGTAATCTTGGGTGTAAGGATGCTATAGCTAAGTGCCACTAATTGGTTGCTTAGTATAATACAGATTTAGAGGGCAGAAGTCTGCTGTTAGGTGCCAGCAGGGTCGTGGTCCCTCAGAGGGTTCCAAGGGAGAATCTATTTCTGCCCACTCTCCAAGTTTCTGGTAGCATTAGGTGCTTCTTAATTCACAGATAGCCATTTCCTTCTTAGCTCTTCACATTGTCTTCATTTTTGTCTTTTTCAGCATCCAGATTCCTGCCCCCATCCCCTATGAGCTTTTGGACCCACCTCAGGGACCTCATATTAACTTGATTTGTGGGCACCTTGCTCTGGATTAGGTTAAGCTCATCATTTCTTGGAATGAAAATGACCACATATCTTTTCTGGGAGATGCTATTCCGTTTATAGTACTATCTGAAACTTGGTTCCTACTACCTGCAGTGTTGCCAAGTGAGCTGGTCTGGGGCCACGGGTAATGTGTGTAGAACCTTTTGGAAGAAGACAGAGGGACCAGAGAAGGGCTTCTGTTTTTCTTTCATCTGACCCAGTTCGGATATTTTCTGGTTTCTTCAGTGAATTTAGAGGCCTCTAGCTAATTCTCTATCAACACAGAGGACAATTGCCCAGGATGGGCTCTGTCACAGACAGACAGACAAAGAGGCTTGGCCAGTGGGAGAGGCTGAGGCTCTTGCCTGATCTGCTAAATGCTCCTGTAGTCCACAGGACAAACCTAGTTGTCCCTCCCAATTTCCTTCTCAAGCCCCCAGGTCTCAGCCACTTCCTTTCTTAATTCACAGATAGCCGTATTCTTTACAATTGTGCTACAGTTGGCTTCCCAATAACACCGTGTGTACAGATGTGTTTTACAACCAGAGCTTAGTGGTTCATGACTTTTCTAATAATTTTTCCAGAGCGTTTTATAAGTAAAACTTGAGGAGACGATGATGTGTGTGCCCATCTTCCCTGCTGGGTGGGTTCTTTGTTTCTCACTGTTTACATGTCTGCTGGCACTTGGGGACCTGCATGGACACTTTCCTTCTCATTTCTATGTACCACCACCTGTCACCTGCTGCTGCTGCTGCTGGGTTTTGGGCACAAGGAGGGTCAGAATCAGGGATGAATGCTCTGCAATGTCAGGAGTGGGGCATGCCACATGGCAACCATGTGGTGTAGTAACCCCGAAGCAGGAACCTGGCAGAAGGGATGCCCAGCTCTGCCGGCGTAACACCATCTACACCATCTTAATCTTCACTGTGTCTTGACCACTGCACTCTTTTTTTTTTTTCTTTCTGTAACCTACATGTTAGAGGGAGAGAGGTGACTACCATAAGTTGTCTGATGAACCCACTTTCATGGCATGCTGTGCACATGTGCACACACAATTTTGCTTTTTAAAGGTCACTATTTCTTTTGTTTGACATTTAAACGTATGTTCCTTTCTGACCTTACCTCTACCCCGAGTTCACTATTTTGTTGTCTGGTCTTTCTTGTTTATCTGCATCTATGCCGGGTGACTTGTGCAGGGCCAGCCTCATGGCTGCTTATTGAAATAGAGGCTGAATTCTTAGACGTCTTGGTGGTGTGACTGGAAAGAGTATAAGTATTCTGTCTGTATTTGAACCTTCTTGTGGGGGATATAGTTCAGATGGAATTGTGCCAGGCCTCAGGGTCAATCCTCAGTGTTAATGAAAAGAGAAATGAAACAAAGCAAAAAGAAACATTTTTCCTGCCTCCAGGGAAATTCTTATCTGTTATATCCAGCTGTAAGGGCAGCAATATCTCTAAAAGTTAGGCATGCACATGTATAATATAGATTGATGCATATTTTCCTTAATTCACTGAGACAGATCTTAAAAACTGGGAAGCCCTAGGAGATAAGACATGGGCTAGTATAGCGAGAGGTGCTGGCATATCTGAGTGTCAGGGTGGGGAACCAAGGATTGTTTAGGAGGCTAGTAGGTAGAATATGGGGGTCATTTCTCTATATTTTTCCTCAAAAATGCTTCTGATATTATTAAGGACATTTCAGAAAACTAGACTCCATAATTTTAAAAAATCACCTAAAATGACTAATAATGTTTGTTTTTTGTTTTCAGAGACTGTGAATACATCAATACCATTCTCTTTCGAGGGAATACTATTTCCTAAGGTATTATTCAAGAAATATTTTGTGCTTTCTTAACCTTTTGCATGTTGTAGCATGTTGCATGTAACCTGTGGTAGTAGAAACATGGGTTTCTGTAAATAGACACCATGACCATGGAGCCATGGAAACAGTTATAAAGGATGATTTTCCTTGTGGCTGGCTTATAGGTTCAGAGGTTTAGTCCATAAGCATCATGGCTTGAAGCACAGCAACACACAAGCAGACATGATGCTGGAGAAGGAGCCAGGAGTTCTACATCTGGATTGGAGGAGCGGGCAGAGTGTGACATTAGGCCTGGCTTGAGCTTCTGAAACCTCAAAGCCTGCCTCCATAGTGACACACTTTCTCCAACAAAGTCACACCTTCTAATAGTGCTACTCCCTGGTGACTAAGCATTCAAATCTGTGAGTCTATGGGAGCCATTCTTACTCAAACCACCCCATGTGTCAAGATTGAAAATAGCAATTTATCACTTTAAAGAATAGTGATTCATTGATATTGGACAAGCTCAAGAGAGTGTGGCCACAGTCAAGAATAGTTATTTAAGTTAAGATGGTTAAGAGTTTTGGTTTTAGGTATCTGGGTATTTATTTATTTATATTTATTTCTATTGTAGAGCATGGGGGAAATTGCATATAAGGTAGTTCCTTTTCTTGTCATTCTTTTCCTTTAACATACATACTTAACGTAGTAAAAATGGTCATTACCGACTGATGGTTTTCATATTAATGTATTAGCCAAGGGCCATGGATAAATCAACTTCATTAGTTACTAGTTAATACTTGAATAGTTAACACACTATCTGTGTTATGCTAATATGTTGCATAATTGTTTAGAATTAAAAAATCACATAGATTTAGGGACTAGAAAGATGGCCCAGTGGTTAAGGGAACTTGTTGCTTTCTAAGAAGACCTGAGTTCATTTCCCAGCTCCCACATTCATGCCTCAGAACTGTAACTACAGATGCAGGGGATCTGATGCCTTCTTTTGGCCTTCTGGGTCATTGAATACACATGGGACACATGCATACATACAGACAAAATACTCACAAGCATAAAATAAAAGTAAACAAATCTTTTAAAAATATCACATAAATCATAAACTTATTTTTGTTTTCTTGGGCACTTTGCATTGTCTTAGTTAGGGTTTACTGCTGTGAACAGAGACCATGACCAAGGCAGCTCTTATAAGGACAACATTTAATTGGGGCTACTTACAGATTCAATGGTTCAGTCTATTATCATCAAGGGGGAAGCATGGCAGCATCCAGGCAGTCATGGTGCACACAGAGCTGAGATCTATATTTTCATCTGAATGCTGTTAGTGGAAGACTGGCTTCCAGGCAGCTAGGATGAGGGTCTTAAGCCCACGCCCACAGTGACACACCTACTCTAACAAGGCCACACTTTCTAATAGTGCCACTCCCTGGGCCTAGCATATACAAACCATCACAGGCATTTATGCTTTTATAAAAATAACTATGGCCTCAAAGAGTACCTTTTTGTTTTTTTGAGTCTTAATGTTTGAGGCTAGCCTTAAATTCACAGTAATCCTCCTGCCTAAACTTCCTGTTTGCTGGAATTAAAAGCTTGTGGCACCATGTTTGCTGATGAGTTTGCTTTTGTTTTTCACTTTTGGTGAGTTTTAAAAAAAAATTAATAGATGGGCATAGTGGTGCATGGCTTTGATCCCAGCACTCAGGAGGCAAAGGCAGGAGGATCTCTCAGTTCAAGGCCAGCCTGTTCTGCAGAGAATTCTATGACAGCCAGAGCTACACAGAGAAACATGCTCTTAAAAAATACATTAAAAGATTAATTTTCTTCATTTGTGTGTGTTTGTACAGTGTACTCTGTGTGTGTGTGTGTGCAGATGCACAGAAGAGATTTTCTTGTATCTTGCTCTATTACTCTCAGCCTTATTCCATTGAGACAGGTTTCTTCCTTCCTTCCTTCCTTCCTTCCTTCCTTCCTTCCTTCCTTCCTTCCTTCCTTCCTTCTTCCATCCCTTTCTCCCTCCACCCCCCTCTCTGTCTGTCTCTCTCTCTCTCTCTCTCTCTCTCTGTCTCTCTCTCTCTCTCTGTCTTCCAGCCCTGAAACTAGATCTGTAGAACACACTGACCTTGAATTCACAGAGATCTACCTGCCTCTGGCTCACCACCATGGCCAGGCCAAGAGATTGGGTTTCTTACTGAGTCTGGAGCTATGCTCATGGCCAGCCCCAACACTCTTTTCTGCATGCTGCCATGCTAAGGTTGATAGACATTTATGTAGATTCTGGGGATTTGTGCAGAGAGCATCCTTCTCTCAACCATCTCCCTTGGACCCTTGTAGGCAATTTTAAAGAGATTATAAATATCCTTGTTTTCTAATAGGAAAAAAATGAATTCTCTGCTCACTGAATTAAAAGGCAAGTGTGATGTCTGTGCTAAAAGGTGCTTACTTCCAAGATGATGTGAGTTCTATGGTTGGGATTCACAGGGCAGGAGGAAAGACTTGACTCCCATAAATTGGCCTCTGACTTCTACCTGAATGATGTGGCATGCTTAGGCACACACACACACACACACACACACACACACACACACACACAGACATGAAGATTTCATTTTACTGAAAAACTAAGAAAGCAGGTGCTCTTACCATAAGGAAATTACCAATTCAATTCCAATGGTATCTATAAAAAAAAAAAAAGTCCTTGCCATGCTCACATCTTCCATTTCTACATTTAGGAGGTTGAGTCAGATGGATCTCTGTGAGTTCAAGGCCAGCCTGGCCTACATAGTGAGTTCTAGGCCAGCCAAGGCTACATAAAGAAGCCCTGTGTCAAAACAAAACAAAAAGAAAGAAAAGAACAATATTTTTTTAAAGGGATTAAAATTAAGCATTTTTTAAAATTAAGTATTTTCTTCATTTACATTTCCAATGCTATCCCAAAAGTCCTCCGTACCACCCACCCACTCCCACTTCTTGGCTCTGGCGTTCCCCTGTACTGAGGCATATAAAGTTTGCAAGACCAAGGGGCCTCTCTTCCCAATGATGGCCAACTAGGCCATCTTCTGATTCTTACATAGGCCTTTGACATAGTGACACCTAACATTTAGTGTTTCTTGTCTTTATTATTCCTCACTTTAGGGCCATTACAGATGTGTTGCAGAAGCTATTGCTGGGGATACTGAAGAAAAGCTCTTCTGTTTGAATTTCACCATCATTCACCGCCGTGATGTCAATTAGAATATGCTGAGTATACACACACACACACACACACACATACACACACACACACACACACACACGTATATATGGATATATAATTTTTTCCCCCCAAACTGTGTTGTTTTTCTTTTGAAAACTTTCCCATTTATTTTAGTATGTGTGTGAGCCTTGGTTGTCCTGGAACTCAGATTTGCCTGCCTCTGTCTTCCAAGTGATGGAATTAAAGGTGTGTACCTGACCCGTCCAGCAGGTCCAGTTATTCCAGGGTCTTGAGGGGACCTTCTCCTAAGAACCAAATGGGGGGGTGTAGAGAGAGACGAGGGTCTTGTGCGAATAACGACACGGAAACGTTCTGGATTGCATCAAGACTCCAATGTTTTGAGAAAGGCCCAAGGCTTAAATGCATAAGCAAAGGGGAAGTACAGATACTTATCAGTGGGAGGGATGGGGCAATACAAGCAAAAGGAGAAGTACTTATGGGCGGGGCAATAGAAATTCTTTCTTTTGGCAGCTACACGGGGAAGCAGGAACTTGGTGGTATCAGGGTGTGGTCAGGACATCGGCGATGACTTAGGGCTGGAACATTCTGTGGTTGTTCTTGGAATCGGTGTGCCGATGGCCCGCTTTTAACCCTTTTCTTTTCAGGGGGAGAGGCCCAATTCAGAGATCAAGAGTTGTCTTAATAGCTCCCAGCATGTACCATGATGTCCAGTGGCAGGTGTTGCTACTTCTCCTGTTGCTCCTCCCTCCTCCTGCTGCTCCTCCCTCCTCCTGCTCCTCTTCCTCCTTTTTCTTCTGACTCAAAAGTCAGGTTCTCACTCTGTAGCTCAAGATGGTCTTGGATTCCTTACACTTCTGTCTTTGCCTCTTAGGTGCTGAGATTACAAATCAGATGTGTTGCTTGTATTTTAAAGATCTTAGTGTCTAATTTAAGCAGGTACTGGGAAATGTAAAAATACAGATATAACATCAAGGAAGATTATTTTTTTGCATTATAATTATTTATTTTTTCTAGTGTTGGGAATTGAATAAATGGCTTCACAGATGCTAAGCATGCATTCTACCACTGAGTTACATTCTATGTCCTCTTTTGATAACTTACAAGCTTATGTGAGCATTACTTTTATAAACTATGAGATAAATTATATTAAAAATAGAGTAAATTTACTATTGGTGCTTTAAAAATACTATTATCATATAATATGTTATATGATATTATATAAATATATTTTTCAATCAAAGTAGATCAAAGTAGACAAGAAGTCCCAAAGTCAGCTGTTTGTGACTATGGGGTAGGGGTGCCTTGCTGACCTTGAAAGAAATGCCCCGTCCCTATATATTCACTTTATATTCCTATTGCTGCCTCGTTCCTGGTCTCAAATTCACATAGTCCCTTTCCCAACTGCTCTGCTTTTCCTCTGAGAGGGTGGACCACCCTGGGTATCTCCCTACCCTGGCACATCAAGTCTCTGCAGAGCTAGGTGCATCCTCTCCTCCTGAGGCCAGACAAGGAAGATTTTCATAGTATGGATCCCTAGAAACAGATGGCATACGGTACCACACCCTGCAGATGGAAGAAGAGATTGGTTTCCAAGGGCACAGAACATAATAGAATATGTAATCAACTTGTGTTAGAAAGTTTTCTAATGACAACAGAAACATATTGGAAAGTTTCCTTATAATGGCAGACTAGCCAGGTAACAGTTACCTAGGCCTTAATATTTTACCTAGACCTTAACAACTCAATCAAACATCACTTTAAACATGGGTGCTTCCTTCTACAAACCAACTTTACCTTCATTGTTTGGGATTAGAGGTGTGTACTAAGGGTGTGTCTGTACTCCAGCTGGAGGGACTAAAGTGTATGCTAAGGGCCGAGCCACAACTCAACTAGAAACAGTTATTTTTTCTGATAAATAACACAATCTTGGGGTTCACAGTGTGATCAAATATCCTGCAAGAGTCTGGCCATCTGGGGCTGAAGAGTCAGCTTTGATTATCAAGAGACCAGCACCACTGAAATGAGTGAAACCTTTCAGTTACAAGGACAGTTGATGCTTGTCAGCTGGAACTGAGAAATTAGCAGTGATTAAGAGGAGACTAGCATAGCTGGATGGTGGTTATGCATACCTTTAAACTCTACTCAGGAGGTAGAGGCAGGAGAACCTCTGTGAGTTCAAGGCCAGCCTGGTCTACAGATTAAGGTCCAGGATAGCCAAAATTAAACAGAGAAACCCTGTCTCAAAACATAGAAGGAAGGAGGAAGAGTCCAGTATCATTGAGCTGAAACCTTCTGAGAAGTGTTTTTTTTTTTTTTTTTTTTTTAAAGATTTATTTATTTATTATATGTAAGTACACTGTAGCTGTCTTCAGACACTCCAGAAGAGGGCGCCAGATCTCGTTACGGATGGTTGTGAGCCACCATGTGGTTGCTGGGATTTGAACTCTGGACCTTCAGAAGAGCAGTCGGGTGCTCTTACCCACTGAGCCATCTCACCAGCCCCTGAGAAGTGTTTTGTGAAGGCACACAAAAGCTATGTTCCAGAGACAGCTAAGGTTATTCCTCATGCTGGCAGTGGGAGTTGGTGGTAGTTTAAAAGTCACTCAGGTCATACTGGTTTTGAAGAAATGAAAGGATCATGGAAAGCAGCTGAGACTTGGAACTGTGAGAGGCCAGGAGAGTCCATTGGTGAAGGTGCCTTAGTGGAGGTTATTGGTGAAGTGCAGCCCAGTTGCTACGGAAGACCCCAGCTTTTTAAAGATGTCAGGACAATGGGATGACCACCAAGAACAGCAGCAGCAGAGTGGGGGCAGCGAGAGCCAAGAAGACAAGCTGTGTGCATTGCAGAGGGCAGAGCTGGAGAAGTGATTTAAGCTCCTGAGCCCAGAAGATTGTGAGTGAATCCAAGACAACTGGACATTGAACTATTTATACTGTTGGATATTGGTTTTGCTTTGTTTAGGTTGCTACTGTGCCCTGGTTCTTTTCCCTTGTAGGAAGTATTTAACTTAATTTTGACTTTTATAGGAACTCATCATTGAGAGACTTTGAACTTTTAAATGCGATTTTGGATATTTTAAAAAAGACTGAATTTTTACTGCGTTTGAATTTGTAAAGACTGTGATAATTTTACAGTAAAATTTAACACAAGCTAAAGTCTAGCTCTAAGACACATGCATAACCCTGTCTGGCTCAGCTCCACATCTTCACTTTTCTTTACCTTCCCTCTCTGTAATGGGCGTTGATCTTCTGAGCCCCGCGTTACTGTCAGTAGTAGGTCAGCTAGAGCATGCTTTTGATACTGGATAGAAGCAATCCCAAGTGAGACTACGACCCTGCCACTCTCCTGTGGCTTCTCCACCTCCAGGTCTTTTCTCCCCACCAACCACTGATGCACTGGGGTAGAACCCAGCTTCACCACCCTCCCTCACTCAAGTGCTTGCCATTTGGTTATCTATTATTAAACTAAATTTCGTGAACCTGGTGGGGTGCTCAGCCTGTTTGCTCACAAGACATTAGGAGCAAAACCAGACCTGCATTTGCTCTGAATCTACATCTATTGGATGAATGAATATTTTTTTCTTATAAAAGATTCAAGTTATGTGCATGTCATCATTTGACTAATACTTACTGGTTACCTGCTGTATGTTCATCTGTTTTAAGCACTGCTGTTATAGCACTGAACAACAGAAAACATAACAAAGTAAATCTCTCTTACTGATTGATGTTAGTCATAGGTGGCATAGTAGAGCGAGAAGCTCAACAAATGCTAAGCCTTCATTTTCCAAAGGAGCAGAGAGGTTTAGCCTTCTTGGAAAAGACTGATACCCAGCTAGCTCAATCCAATTACTTTATTTAAACATCATACAAGGTTAATTTGGGCTGGGAAAGGTCCCAGCTACCAAAGTTAAGTTGCTCTTTGCTGCACACGAGAACAGACAATCCACACAAATCTCAGTCCCTTTTGATCATGGCTAGTTGTATTCCAGGTTTGCCAGGAGTGACTTAGGACTGAGGCTGGTGTAGCTCCAAGCTCTCATGTAGTACCATGTGCAGATTCTTTAACGAGACACTATTTCCCCAGGTTCAAACAGTCTCATAACAATTTCTCAGCCTCTATTGATTAACCCAAACATAGCAAAGGCTCTGCTGAAACATTTCACTCAAAGCCAGACACAAAGGCTTTACTATACATAGCAGTACATTCTGTCTTCAAAGAATCTATATTTTCAAGGAGAAAGTGTATGACAGGGTATTTTATAAGCAAACACATCATGTACATGCCACACTTACAGAAATGGGAGACATGGCAGCGAGAAAGGAAGTGACATTTGTAGTTTTATATAGGGTGACTGGAAAGACCTCACTCAGAAGGTGAAGTTTGAAAGAGTGGATAAGCAAGGCATGTGGTTTTCTGTGGGTAAAGGCATTGCAAGTTGAGAGAACTGTTGGAGTCAATGTCCTGGGGTTGGAGTGTGCATAGTGATCTTGCAGAAGAAGAGGGAGGTGCTTATGAGGCAAGAGGAGCCAGAGGTGTGTGGGGAGAGAGTAGGCACATGCTGGAGTTTGACAAACCATCCTTAGGACTTGGGCTGCTGCTTTAAGAGATGGAAAACCACTAGAAGGTTTTGTAGGGAATGCTATCACTCACACTTTAAAAAGGCATGGTCTGGCATCCATCTGTTGACATGGAAAGAAGTTGCATGAGTTTTGGCAGCAGTTTGGGTAGGGAAGGAAGTTGAGAGACTTGAAGTAATCCAGGTATTAGATGGAGGAGGTGTAAGAGTGATCTATGCCGAGTTTATTCTGAAGATATAACCAACTACAAAATCACTTCTGCTACTGATTGGATGTAAGATATGAAAAAGAAAAGCTGAGATGATTTAGTTGCCTCTGAGCAAATGTAGGGATGGAGTTATTGCTTGAGGTGGAAAAGTTGGGGGGAATGGGTTTTAGGACATAAGAGTCATGGAGCTTGCATTTGGAAATTTGAAAATATATACTAGGCATCTAAGTGGAGACTTTGAAAAGACTACAGACTACCTGAGTCTGAAGTTCAGGAATGAGTTCTGGACTGGAGATAAACATTTGGATGTTGTCAACAGAGGAAATGAGTAGATATAGAGAAAGCAAGAGGTCCCAGGACCAAAGTCTAGAGTACTCTGAATCTTAGAAGGACCTTCCAAAAGACTGAGTTGGAAGCTTCACCTATTGACTCAAATCTGTAATCCCAGGTAATCTATACGCTGAGTGAGATATGAGAATCACAAGTTCAGGAGCTCTGTGTAACTTGAAGGAAGCTTTTCAAAATGATAGGTATGGGTCTTGAGAAATATCTCAGTAGTTAGCAAGAGAATGTCCTGCTCTTCCAGGAGACCAGAGTTTGGTTCTATTTCAGGTAGCTTACATATTATAGACTTCCAAATGCCTATAATTCTGTCTCCAGATCCACAGGGTCAGGCTCCATACATTATTAAAAATAAAGCAGAATCAGACATCTTTGTCATGAACTAGAAACCTAGGGAAATGGAAACTCCAAGGAATCTATGAGGGTGACCCTAGCTAAGATTCCTAGTAACGAGGGATATGAAGTCTAAGCTGGCCATCTCCTATAGCCAGGCAAGACTTCCAAGGGAAGGATTGGGACACTAACTCACCCATAAACCTTTGATCCACAGTTTGTCTTGCCTACAAGATGCATTGAGGTAAAGATGGGGCAGAAATCGAGGGAACAAGACCCATGCCCATGAGAGGGATCCCACCCTGACACTGCTAATGATATTATTCTTAATGATATTCTGTTATTCTTGAAGACAGGAGCCTATCATAATTGCTATCTGAGAGACTTCACCCAAAAAAAACTGATGAAAACAGATGCAGAGGCTCATAGCCAAACATTATGTAGAACTTGAGGAATCCTTCAGCAGAGGGGGAGGAAAGGCTTGAAGGAGCTAGAGGGGTCAAGGACAACACAAGATTTAGCCACCAGTGGCTACATGTACTGGGTTCCTGAAAGGAAAGCTGGGGCTGTATGGGAGGGATGGTGAGAGAAGAATAAGACCAAGATAATCTTTCTGATCAAGGCCCAATGTTTACTTTTTGAGTCTGATCTAAAAAAAAGGTGGGGGGGGGGACCCATCCCTCACTACTGCAGGATCTTGTGGCTTGTCAGGATCGTCTTGATCTTGTCAGGAAAACAAGTTCAGACTCTCAATGGGTAGTGGTGTCTTGGAGGAAGCTGCAGATGTGGCAGGACAATAGACTTTACCTAGCTTGGGTACCTAGGAAGACTCCAACCTAGGTGGGCTAGCCACTCAAGGCTGGGGGAGGGCACAACAAGAAAACCTACAGAATCAACCAATTTGCCTGAACTACCAATCAGGGGTCCTGCATGTGAAGGAGCCAGAGGGGTCAAGAATACCACAGGAAAATCTACAGAATCAGCTAACCTGGGCTAATAGGGGCTCGCAGAGACTAAACTATCAATCAGAAAGCATGTGTAGCACTGACCTGGGCTCTCTGCATATATGAAACATACATTCAGCTTGGTCTTCATATGGGACTTCTAACAGGAGCAGAGGCTATCTCTGACTCCATTGCCTGCCTTTGGATCTCTTCCCCCTAACTGGGCTGCTTTGTCTAACCTCAATAGGAGAAGATGTACCCAGTCTTACTGCAACTTAGTAATACCAGGGTGGGTTAATCTCCATGGAAGCCTTCCCCTTTTCTGAAGAGAAATGGAGGAGTGGAAGTGGACTGGGAGGAGGTGGGGATTGCTGTTGGGATGTAAAGTAAATAATAAAAGTTAAAAACAACAAAAAAATCTAAAATCTTGAGACACACAGAGGCACACCTGCCTCCATGTGACATAATGCAGGAGAAAGAAGATATCCAGAGATCTACCTGCAGTCTTGCCATGCTTCATGGTCAGATAAGGGCTCCCAGAGACCTGTCTGCTGCCACTAGGCATGGTCAGCCTATAGACACAGAGAAGTCTGCCTGCCACCATACTACATGGTGTGAGCAGAGGAGGTCATTCAGAGGCTTGTCAGCCATGTGGCCTACCCACAGTGAGAGCCACTACAATGTAGAATTATGTAACAGTTCAAGCACTAAGAAGAGAGATAGAACTGGAAAAGAAAGAGTGGAGAGGAATAGCCTGTTGTAAATATCCAGCCTCAGCCACCTGAGGCCATGATGAAGTCCCAGCTTGTGCATCTGCTGAGGGTCTTTAAAGGCCGAGTCCATGGCTGTGCAGTGGCAGGGGTCTGTCTTAATGTCCATGGCTCACATTATCACTAGAGACCATGGGGACATCTGTGGTATGGGCAGGCTGTGCAGAACTGGCCCCACTCCTCACTGATTGAGTCACTCTGGAAAATGGGGACCCACTTCCCACCAGAGGCAGCACTCCACACAGCAGACCCTGGTGGTAGGGTGCAGGTGAGCCAGCCTCTGAAATTTGATCTCACCACTTACCTGCTGTGAGGTAGGTGCCTTGGGCCACTACTACCCTCCCTCTCCACTTGTGTTAGTTGGGAGAGCCACCTCCAGGGTCATGAGTTGGGGAGAGCTCCACTGCCCCCTACCAGCTGCAGCTCTTGGGAGAGTGGGTCCCAGCCTTAGCTGGGCAGCATAGTAGTGCTGCCTCTGGTGGTGTAGGTGCCACTGAGCCTACCTCGAAGGCATGAGAGCAAGTGAGCTAAGCCTGCTTCCTGCTGATGGCAGTGTTGGGTGGCCTAGCTGAAGCAGTGCTGGAGAGCTTGCCTTGGTAGTACAGCCGAGGGATAGCCCAAATCCAGAGCTTTGAGTTGGCCCACCCCAAAAATCTATTTGTAAACTGTTGGAACTAGTGAAACAGCCTATTCTGCTGACCAAAGCTGCAGGCTCTCCATGACATAGGGATAACTGGGAGGAGCCCTGGTGAGGAGCCAATATTGATGGTGTCACAGAAGCCAGAGGCCTAGAACCAAGCTGATGATTCATTGCAATGAACACCCTCAAGTGAAAATGTAGGGTATACCATGGGACACACTGTAGCACACTATGGCTTTCACAATGAGTTTTTTCTGTGACTTTATTTATTTGTTTGTTTTTTTATTTATTGCCAAGAACCTGCTTGGAGAGGGGTTCCGAGGAAGGGATGTCTGGGAGCAGCAAAAATAAACAAGTTGCAGTCAAATCATAGGTTACTAGCTGGAGGCCTATGCTCCGCTCAGGATAGCTTTCCAGATTGCTTTCTCTCTGTTCTGTTTTCTCTGAAGATCTCAGACCGCTCTCTCTATATTTTCTGCTCGAACCAGTTCTTCTCCAAGCAGTTCTCTCTTGCTATTCTAAAAAAAAAATTCTCTGGAGAGAATTTTTCTCATCTCTTGCAAATCATAAGCCCAGTCTTTTATTTTACATACCAGTCCATATCAATCACTCCAGGATTTCCCTTATTATCTTATGAACCAGCATCCCATGACCCCAGGCCTTTAATTCTTGAGACAGCAGGCACATATTTTCTTTTAACATTGCAAAAAAATTCAGAGATCTGTCTGCCTCTGTTAAGCACAGATGATAAGGTGGTTGGGTGGGACTCTGCCCTGAAAGTACCATTTCTACCCTCGACTGGGCCTAACCTTGCTCTGTCCCAGGTTGACCCTGAACTCAGAAATCTTCCTGTTTAGCTGGATAGATCTCCTGCAATCACCACTCCTTAAATCTCTTTATGCCCTTCCTTAGCATCTTTCTGACAAGTTGGCTCACAGCACAGCTGTTTTTGTTCCTTTAGATTTGTGAAGCCCCCCATATAATTCATATTTATTGCATCTTTATATTTTGCATAATTGAGAGACTATATATTTTCAAACTCATACATTTTGATTTCTTTTCCACAGCCTTAAGGGCTGTCCTGAAGGTCCCAGAATTTATCATTTTGCTGAGACATTAGCCATATCTTTGTCTCTTGGCTTTGTGCTATCTCTGATTATCATGGAGGACATTCCTTGAAAGAGGAATATAAAAATATGTATATTTTAATACAAGCCAGCCTTATGCCCACAGCAGCCATTGAGACTTGTGGAGGCCCCATGCCAGCTGGCTCTGATCCCAGGGGCAGGAACCATGTCATTTCCTCCATACTAAGGCCATGCAGGACTTAGCAATTCATATGTGTGTGTGTGTGTGTGTGTGTATATGTACGTGTGTTTAATTTTCTTCTGCAGGGGAGGTTGCAAGGGCAGAGGGCACACATGAGAGGACAGGAAGATTAGAGAGACTGGGGTACATGATGTAAAACTCATAAAGAATCAATAGAAAGTTGTAAGGAAAAAACCCCAAATCTTTAAAATAATACTTAAAAAGGAGGGTTATAGTAAGCATTTGTGTAGTAGGAGGATTATTCAATTCTCATTAAATCCTGAGTCCTCGGCAGAAGGGGGAGAGAGACAGACACAGAAAGAGACAGACAGACAGATAGACAGTGTGAGGTCATTTTGAGATTTGGTTAGGGAGCATGTACAATTTTTTTTAGGTATCAATTCTGGTTCTGTGCCTCTCAAATATGGAGTCACACAGCTCTGCGAACCGCCCTGTGGTAACCCACTAAGGCTTGAGGAGGGCACATTCTTACCCACCCTACTCGCCACTAAGGGGGAGAGGGGATCCTAACACAGACTTCCCTCAAAATGTCCTCCACAAACCTCATTTAAGTTATTTATGTATTAAGGATTCCCTAAGGTCTGGGTATGGTGGCGCATGCCTTTAATTCTAGCACTCAGGAGGCAGAGGCAGGCAGATTTTTGTGAATTTTGAGGCCAGCTTATTCGATAGAGAGAGTTCCAGGACAGCCAGAGCTACATATTAAGACCCTGTCTCAAAAAACCAAGATGAAAATAAAAAGTCTCTGCCCTATGCTCAATGTGTCGAGGAATTTGTTAGGTTTCTTGTTCCGTGATGTTGCTGTGTTTATATTGCATCTCTGCTGTGGGGTGGGCCTGGATTCACCAGGACAGTCAGTGTGAGCTTTCCCCAGGAACTGTGGCTGTCTAGGCTGGGCATGTGACAAGCACTGGCTCATCAGAAGGGGAGGGGAAAAATTCCTTGTCTGTGTCACTCTCTAGAGGTAAACCAGACAGCTTGACACCCTTTTTCTGTTCACACGTATCTGATTACCACAACAAAACTAGCCTCTGGGTAACTCTGAGGTTGTACATAAGGGAACGGTGAATCCAAAGAAACAGGAACACTGCTAAAGCCCTCAATTGGTCCAGCCTGCGTTCCGACTGGCTCTGTACCAGCCAGTGTCCTGGCTGGCTCTAGAATTACCATTTACTGGTTTACTGGGTTGAGTACTTCGTGTCTGTACCAAGAACATTCTAGTTGTTTCATTGCTACAGTGCTCCATCCCTGAAGCCAGGCTAACGTCAGCATCTAGCCCTTTGTGCTTTGCCCCTTCCTAGCTTCCTCAGGTGCTTTTCACTCTTCTCGCCCTGCCTGTCTTGTACCAAACTTAGGGCCTGCAGCACGCTAAGGAAGTTCTTTATCACTGAATTATAATTTACAGTTTTCTGTTGCTGATGTTGGCACGGTCAATTTACACACCAGACACCTTAGGTCCAGGGACTGCTTCTTTATTTTATTATTTATTTGTTTATTCATTTATTGAAATAAGCTCTTACTCTAGGCCTGACTGGTCTGGTTCTCATTTTATATAGTCCAGACTGCCCTTACTGTCTTAACAGTCCTCTAGTTTCAGCCTCCTGGGTGCTCAGATTACAGGTATGTGTCATCATATCCACTTTGTACAAATGCTTTAGTTTTAATTTCTTTTAAAATCAGAATTAAAAAAAAAAGACAATGTAGCTTCCTTGGAAGGCTGAAGTGGGAGCATTGCCCACTCCTTCTCTTTCCCCTTTTCTCCCTCGGGTATAACCCTCCTTCTTCCTCAGAAAAGGGGAGCCCTCACATGATTATCAGCCAGCCTTGACATAGCAGGTTGCTGTAAGACGAGGCATCTTCTGTTGAGGTTAGACAAGGCAGCTCAGTTAGGGAAAAGAGATACAGTAGATACAGTGACAGGCAATGGAGTCAGAGACAGCCCCTGCTCTCACGGTTAGGAATCCCACATGAACACCAAGCTGCACAACCGTTACATATGTGCAGAGGGCATAGGCCAATGTCATGCATGCTCTCTGGTTGATCCTTTAGTCTCTGTGAGCCTCGATGGGCCCAGGTTAGTTGATTTTGTAGATTTTCTTGTGATGTTCTTGACCCCCTGGCTTTTTCAGTTCTTCCTCTCCATCTTCCATAAGTTTCCCCAAGCTCTGACCAACATTTGCTGGTGGGTCTCTGCATCTGTTTCCATTAGTTGCTGGGTGAAGCCTCTTTGATGACAGTTATGCTAGGCTCCTGTCTGCAAGTACAGTAGAATATCTTTAACAGTATCCAAGGTGGGTTCCCTCTTGTGGAATGGGTCTCCAGCTGGAACAGTCATTGGTTGGCCATTCTCTTAATTCCTGCTCCATCTATACGCCTCAATATCTTTTCTTTTCTTTTCTTTTCTTTTCTTTTCTTTTCTTTTCTTTTCTTTTCTTTTCTTTTCTTTTCTTTTCTTTTTTTTTTTTTTTTTTTTTTAAATATTTTTATTACATAATTTCCTCAATTACATTTCCAATACTATCCCAAAAGTCCCCCATAGCGCCCCCCACTTCCCTACCCACCCATTCCCATTCTTTTGGCCCTGGCATTCCCCTATATTGGGGCATATAAAGTTTGCAAGTCCAATGGGCCTCTCTTTCCATTGATGGCCGACTAGGCCATCTTTCGATACATATGCAGCTAGAGACAAGAGCTCCAGGGTTCCGGTTAGTACATCATGTTGTTCCAACAATAGGGTTGCAGATCCCTTTAGCTCCTTGGGTACTTTCTCTAGCTTCTCCATTGGGAGCCCTGTGATACATCCAATAGCTGACTGTGAACATCCACTCCTGTGTTTGCTAGGCCCCGGCATCGTCTCACAAGAGACAGCTATATTTGGGTCCTTTCAGCAAGATCTTGCTAGTGTATGCAATGGTGTCAGCGTTTAGAAGCTGATTATGGGACGGATCCCTGGATACAGCAGTCTCTAAATGGACCATCCTTTCATCACAGCTACGAACTTTGTCTCTGTAGCTCCTTCCCTGGGTGTTTTGTTCCCAATTCTAAGAAGGTGCACAGTGTCCACACTTTGGTCTTCATTCTTCTTGAGTTTCATGCGTTTAGCAAATTGTATCTTATATCTTGGGTATCCTAAGTTTTGGGCTAATATCCACTTATCAATGAATACATATTGTGTGAGTTCTTTTGTGATTGTGTTACTTCACTCAAGATGATGCCCTCCAGGTCCATCCATTTGGCTAGGAATTTCATAAATTCATTCTTTTTAATAGCTGAGTAGTACTCCATTGTGTAAATGTACCATAATTTCTGTATCCATTCCTCTGTTGAGGGACATCTGGGTTCTTTCCAGCTTCTGGCTATTATAAATAGGGCTGCTATGAACATAGTGGAGCATGTGTCCTTCTTACCGGTTGGGACATCTTCTGGATATATGCCCAGGAGAGGTATTGCTGGATCCTCCGGTAGTACTATGTCCAATTTTCTGAGGAACCGCCAGACTGATTTCCAGAGTGGTTGTACAAGCTTGCAATCCCACCAACAATGGAGGAGTGTTCCTCTTTCTCCACATCCTCGCCAGCATCTGCTGTCACCTGAATTTTTGATCTTAGCCATTCTGACTGGTGTGAGGTGGAATCTCAGGGTTGTTTTGATTTGCATTTCCCTGATGATTAAGGATGTTGAACATTTTTTCAGGTGCTTCTCTGCCATTCGGTATTCCTCAGGTGAGAATTCTTTGTTCAGTTCTGAGCCCCATTTTTTAATGGGGTTATTTGACTTTCTGGAGTCCACCTTCTTGAGTTCTTTATATATATTGGATATTAGTCCCTTATCTGATTTAGGATAGGTGAAGATCCTTTCCCAATCTGTTGGTGGTTTTTTTGTCTTATTGATGGTGTCTTTAGCCTTGCAGAAGCTTTGTAGTTTCATGAGGTCCCACTTGTCAATTCTCGATCTTACAGCACAAGCCATTACTGTTCTATTCAGGAATTTTTCCCCTGTGCCCATATCTTCAAGGCTTTTCCCCACTTTCTCCTCTATAAGTTTCAGTGTCTCTGGTTTTATGTGAAGTTCCTTGATCCACTTAGACTTGACCTTAGTACAAGGAGATAGGAATGGATCGATTCGCATTCTTCTACATGTTAACAACCAGTTGTGCCAGCACCATTTGTTGAAAATGCTGTCTTTCTTCCACTGGATGTTTTTAGCTCCCTTGTCGAAGATCAAGTGACCATAGGTGTGTGGGTTCATTTCTGGGTCTTCAATTCTATTCCATTGGTCTATTTGTCTGTCACTATACCAGAACCATGCAGTTTTTATCACAATTGCTCTGTAGTAGAGCTTTAGGTCCGGCATGGTGATTCCACCAGAGGTTCTTTTATCCTTGAGAAGAGTTTTTGCTATCCTAGGTTTTTTGTTATTCCAGATGAATTTGCAGATTGCACTTTCTAATTCGTTGAAGAATTGATTTGGAATTTTGATGGGGATTGCATTGAATCTGTAGATTGCTTTTGGCAAGATAGCCATTTTTACAATGTTGATCCTGCCAATCCATGAGCATGGGAGATCTTTCCATCTTCTGAGATCTTCTATAATTTCTTTCTTCAGAGACTTGAAGTTTTTATTATACAGATCTTTCACTTCCTTAGTTAGAGTCACGCCAAGATATTTTATATTATTTGTGACTATTGAGAAGGGTGTTGTTTCCCTAATTTCTTTCTCAGCCTGTTTATTCTTTGTGTAGAGAAAGGCCATTGATTTGTTTGAGTTAATTTTATATCCAGCTACTTCACCGAAGCTGTTTATCAGGCTTAGGAGTTCTCTGGTGGAATTTTTAGGGTCACTTATATATACTATCATATCATCTGCAAAAAGTGATATTTTGACTTCCTCTTTTCCAATTTGTATCCCTTTGATCTCCTTTTGTTGTCGAATTGCTCTGGCTAGGACTTCAAGTACAATGTTGAATAGGTATGGAGAAAGTGGACAGCCTTGTCTAGTCCCTGATTTTAGAGGGATTGCTTCAAGCTTCTCACCATTTACTTTGATGTTGGCTACTGGTTTGCTGTAGATTGCTTTTATCATGTTTAGGTATGGGCCTTGAATTCCTGATCTTTCCAAGACTTTTATCATGAATGGGTGTTGGATCTTGTCAAATGCTTTTTCCGCATCTAAGGAGATGACCATGTGGTTTTTATCTTTGAGTTTGTTTATATACTGGATTACGTTGATGGATTTCCGTATATTGAACCATCCCTGCATCCCTGGGATGAAACCTACTTGGTCAGGATGGATGATTGTTTTGATGTGTTCTTGGATTCGGTTAGCAAGAACTTTATTGAGGATTTTTGCATCAATATTCATAAGGGATATTGGTCTGAAGTTTTCTATCTTTGTTGGGTCTTTTTGTGGTTTAGGTATCAGAGTAATTGTGGCTTCATAGAATGAGTTGGGTAGAGTACCTTCTGTTTCTATTTTGTGGAATAGTTTGTGAAGAACTGGGATTAGATCTTCTTTGAAGGTCTGATAGAACTCTGCACTAAACCCATCTGGTCCTGGGCTTTTTTTAGTTGGGAGACTATTAATGACTGCTTCTATTTCTTTGGGGGATATAGGGCTGTTTAGATCATTAACCTGATCTTGATTCAACTTTGGTACCTGGTATCTGTCTAGGAACTTGTCCATTTCATCCAGGTTCTCCAGTTTTGTTGAGTATAGCCTTTGGTAGAAGGATCTGATGGTGTTTTGGATGTCTTCAGGATCTGTTGTTATGTCTCCTTTTTCATTTCTGATTTTGTTAATTAGGATGCTTTCCCTGTGCCCTCTAGTGAGTCTGGCTAAGGGTTTATCTATCTTGTTGATTTTCTCAAAGAACCAGCTCCTTGATTGGTTGATTCTTTGAATAGTTTTTCTTGTTTCTACTTGGTTGATTTCACCCCTGAGTTTGATTATTTCCTGCCGTCTACTCCTCTTGGGTGAATTTGCTTCCTTTTGTTCTAGTGCTTTTAGGTGTGTTGTCAAGCTGCTAATGTGTGCTCTCTCTAGTTTCCTTTTGGAGGCACTCAGAGCTATGAGTTTTCCTCTTAAAAATGCTTTCATTGCGTCCCATAAGTTTGGGTATGTTGTGGCTTCATTTTCATTGAACTCTAAAAAGTCCTTAATTTCTTTCTTTATTCCTTCCTTGACCAAGGTATCATTGAGAAGAGTGTTGTTCAGTTTCCACGTGAAGGTTGGCTTTCTATTATTTATTTTGTTATTGAAGATCAGCCTTAGTCCATGGTGATCTGATAGGATGCATGGGACAATTTCAATATTTTTATATCTGTTGAGGCCTGTTTTGTGACCAATTATGTGGTCAATTTTGGAGAAGGTACCATGAGGTGCTGAGAAGAAGGTATATCCTTTTGTTTTAGGATAGAATGTTCTGTAGATATCTGCCAGATCCATTTGATTCATAATTTCTCTTAGTTTCACTGTGTCCCTGTTTAGTTTCTGTTTCCATGATCTGTCCATTGGTGAAAGTGGTGTGTTGAAGTCTCCCACTATTATTGTATGAGGTGCAATGTGTGCTTTGAGATTTACTAAAGTTTCTTTAATGAATGTGGCTGCCTTTGTATTTGGAGCATAGATATTCAGGATTGATAGTTCCTCTTGGAGGATTTTACCTTTGATGAGTATGAAGTGTCCCTCCCTGTCTTTTTTAATGACTTTGGGTTGGAAGTCAATCTTATCAGATATTAGAATGGCTACTCCAGCTTGTTTCTTCATGCCATTTGCTTGGAGAATTGTTTTCCAGCCTTTCATTCTGAGGTAGTGTCTATCCTTTTCTCTGAGATGAGTTTCCTGTAAGCAGCAAAATGTTGGGTCTTGTTTGTGTAGCCAGTTTGTTAGTCTATGTCTTTTTATCGGGGAGTTGAGTCCATTGATATTAAGAGATATTAAGGAAAAGAAATTGGTGTTTCCTGTTATTTTTGATGTTAAAGTTGGCATTTTGTTCTTGTGGCTGTCTTCTTTTAGGTTTGTTGAGGGATTACCTTCTTGTTGTTTCTAGGGCGTGGTTCCTGTCCTTGTATTGGTTTTTTTCTGTTATTATCCTTTGAAGGGCTGGATTCGTGGAGAGATAATGTGTGAATTTGGTTTTGTCGTGGAATACTTTGGTTTCTCCATCTATGTTAATTGAGAGTTTGGCTGGGTATAGTAGCCTGGGCTGGAATTTGTGTTCTTTTAGTGTCTGTATAACATCTGTCCAGGATCTTCTGGCTTTCATAGTCTCTGGTGAAAAATCTGGTGTAATTCTGATAGGCTTGCCTTTTTATGTTACTTGGCCTTTTTCTCTTACTGCTTTTAGTATTCTATCTTTATTTAGAGCATTTGTTGCTCTGATTATTATGTGTCGGGAGGTATTTCTTTTCTGATCCAGTCTATTTGGAGTTCTGTAGGCTTCTTGTATGTTCATGGGCATCTCTTTCTTTAGATTTGGGAAGTTTTCTTCTATAATTTTGTTGAAGATGTTTGCTGGTCCTTTGAGTTGAAAATCTTCATTCTCATCCACTCCTATTATCCGTAGGTTTGGTCTTCTCATTATGTCCTGTATTTCTTGGATGTTTTGAGTTAGGATCTTTTTGCATTTTCCATTTTCCTTGATTGTTGTGCCGATGTTCTCTATGGAATCTTCTGCACCTGAGATTCTCTCTTCCATCTCTTGTATTCTGTTGCTGATGCTTGCATCTATGGTTCCAGATTTCTTTCCTAGGGTTTCTATCTCCAGTGTTGCCTCATTTTGGGTTTTCTTTATTGTGTCTACTTCCCTTTTTAGGTCTAGTATGGTTTTGTTCATTTCCATCATCTGTTTGGATGTGTTTTCCTGTTTTTCTGTAAGGACTTCTACCTGTTTGATTATGTTATCATGTTTTTCTTTAAGGATTTGTAACTCTTTAGCAGTGTTCTCCTGCAATTCTTTAAGGGATTTTTGTGCTTCCTCTTTATTGTCTTCTTCCTTTTTAGCAGTGTTCTCCTGCATTTCTTTAAGTGTGTTATTAACGTCCTTCTTGAAGTCCTCTATCATCATCAGGAGATATGCTTTTAAATCCGTGTCTAGCTTTTCCGGTGTGTTGGGGTGCCCTGGACTGGGTGAAGTGGGGGTGCTGGGTTCTGATGATGGTGAGTGGTCTTGGTTTCTGTTAGTAAGATTATTACGTTTACCTTTCGCCATCTGGTAATCTCTGGGGTTAGTTGTTATCGTTGTCACTATTTAAAGATTGGAGCAGAAGCTGTGTTCCACTCACCAGCAGTCCCAAAATCCTGCGGCGGGGGTCGTGGGTAGCTGGCGGGTGTCAGGCAACCCTGCGCTCCAGCTACCCTGGCGCTGATCCGGCCGGGTGAGGCCTGTGGCCCTACTCAGGCCGGTTTCTGCTTCCCTAACTAATGCAGTCTCAGGTCCCGCGCAATTAGATTGGAGCAGAAGCTGTGCTCCCCTCACCAGAAGTCTTAAGATCCTGTGGCGGGTGTTGTGGGCAGTTGGCGAGTGTCAGCAGACCCTGCGCCCCAGCTGCTCAGGTGCTTTTCTGACCGGAAGAGGGTTGTGGCCCTGTGTGGGCCGGATTTCTCTCTCCCCAACCAGAGCAGTCTCAGGTCTCGCGTGATTGGACTGGAGCAGAAGCTGTGTTCCACTCACCAGCAGTCCCAAAATCCTGCGGCGGGGGTCGTGGGTAGCTGGCGGGTGTCAGGCTACCCTGCGCTCCTGCTACCCTGGCGCTGATCCGGCCGGGTGAGGCCTGTGGCCCTACTCAGGCCGGTTTCTGCTTCCCTAACTAATGCAGTCTCAGGTCCCGCGCAATTGGATTGGAGCAGAAGCTGTGTTCCACTCACCAGCAGTCCCAAAATCCTGTGGCGGGGGTCGTGGGTAGCTGGCGGGTGTCAGGCAACCCTGCGCTCCCGCTACCCCGGCGCTGATCCAGCCGGATGAGGCCTGTGGTCCTACTCAGGCCGGTTTCTGCTTCCCTAACTAATGCAGTCTCAGGTCCCGCGCAATTGGATTGGAGCAGAAGCTGTGCTCCCCTCACCAGAAGTCTTAAGATCCTGTGGCGGGTGTTGTAGGCAGTTGGCGAGTGTCAGCAGACCCTGCGCCCCAGCTGCTCAGGTGCTTTTCTGACCGGAAGAGGGTTGTGGCCCTGTGTGGGCCGGATTTCTCTCTCCCCAACCTGGGCAGTCTCAGGTCCCGCGTGATTGGACTGGAGCAGAAGCTGTGTTCCGCTCACCAGCAGTCCCAAAATCCTGTGGCGGGGGTCGTGGGTAGCTGGCGGGTGTCAGGCAACCCTGCGCTCCCGCTACCCTGGCGCTGATCCGGCCGGGTGAGGCCTGCGGCCCTACTCAGGCTGGTTTCTGCTTCCCTAACTAATGTAGTCTCAGGTCCCGCGCAATTGGATTGGAGCAGAAGCTGTGCTCCCCTCACCAGAAGTCTTAAGATCCTGTGGTGGGTGTTGTGGGCAGTTGGTGAGTGTCAGCAGACCCTGCGCCCCAGCTGCTCAGGTGCTTTTCTGACCGGAAGAGCTTCTTTTCTTTTCTTTTCTTTTCTTCTTTTTTTAAAAAAATAGTTAAAAAGATTTATTTATTTATTTTCATGCATGTGAGTACTGTAGCTGTACAGATGGTTGCGCACCTTCATGTGGTTGTTGGGAATTGTACTTATGACCTCTGTTGCTCTGGTTGGTCCACTCACTCTGGCACAAAGATTTATTTATTATTATACATAAGTACACTGTTGCTGTCTTCAGACACACCAGAAAAGGGTGTCAGATCTCATTACAGGTGGTTGTGAGCCACCATGTGGTTGGTGGGATTTGAACTCAGGACCTTTGGAAGAGCAGTCAGTGCTCTTACCCGCTGAGCCATCTCACCAGCCCACTCCTCAACATCTTGTATGCAGGACAAAAATTATAGGCTGAAGGTTTTGTGGCTGGGTTGGTGTCCCAATCCATCCATTGGAAGTCTTGCCTGGTTACAGGAGATTGCAGGTTCAGGCTCCATATTCCCCATTGCTAGGAGTCTCAGCTAGGGTCACCCTCATAGATTCGTGGAAGTTTCTATTTCCCTCTTTCTAGCTTGTTTCAGAGATGCACCCCTTCATTCCAGTTATCTTTCTCAGTACTCTCTCCCTCCATCCTCCCCCATCCCAGTCCTTCCCGTTTCCATCTAGCGGCGCCCCTGCCATCCACCCATGATGTCTATTCTATTTCTTCTTCTCAGTGAGATTCGCATGTCCCCCACTTGAGCCTCTTGTTAATTAGCATCTTTGAGTCTGTAAATTGTAATATGGCTACCCTTTACATGTTTGTCTTTCTGGGTTTGGGTTACCTCACTCAGGAGGATCTTTCCTAGTTCTGTCTATTTGCCAGCAAATTTCATGATGTCATTGTTTTTAACAACTGAGTAATACTCCATTGAGTAGATACACCACATTTTCTGTATCTATTTTGAGTTGACAGACTCTAGGTTGTTTCCAGTTTCTGACTATTATGAATTAACCTGCTCTGAGCATAACTTGGCAAGTGTACTCCCTGTGGCATGGTGAAGCATCCTTTGTACATATGCCCGGGAATGGTTTAGCTCCATATTTTTATTTCTTTTTTTATTAGATATTTTCTTCATTTACATTTCAAATGCTATCCCCTTTCCTAGTTTCCTCTCTGAAAGTCCCCTATACCCCCCCTGCCCTGCTCCCCAACCCACCCACTCCCTCTTCCTGGCCCTGGCATTCCCTTGTACTGGGGTATATGATGTTCCCAAGACAAAGGGGCCTCTCTTCCCAATGATGGCCAACTAGGCCATCCTCTGCTACATATGTAACTAGAGACACAGCTCTGGGTGATACTGGTTAATTCACATTGTTGTTCCTCCTATAGGGTTGCAGACCCCTTTAGCTCCTTGGGTACTTTCTCTAGCTTCTTCATTAGGGGCCCTGTGTTCCATCCAACAGATGACTGTGAGCTAGATCTTGAGTTAGATCTATTCACAATTTTCTGAGAAACCACTATACTAACTTCCAAAGTGTCTGAAAAAGTTTGCACTCCCACTGGCAACGGAGGGAGGAGTGTTCTCCTTGCCAGTTTGAGTTTTTGATCTTACACCTGATTCTGACAGGTGTAAGATGGAATCTCAGAGTCATTTTGATTTTCCTTTCCCTGATGGCTAAGGATGTTAAGCATTTTTTAAAGTGCTTCTCAGCCATTAGAGATTCCTCCATCAATTAATTACTTGTTTAGATCTGTACCCTGTTTTTAAATTGGGTTATTTGGTTTGTTGATATCTAGTCTCTCTCTCTCTCTTTCTTTCTTTCTTTCTTTCTTTCTTTCTTTCTTTCTTTCTTTCTTTCTTTCTTTCTTTCTTTCTTTCTTTTTCTTTCTTCCTTCCTTCCTTCCTTCCTTCCTTCCTTCCTTCCTTCCTTCCTTCCTTCCTTCCTTCCTTTCTTTTCTTTTCTTTTTAAAAAGATTTATTTATTTCATGTATGTGAGTACAGTGTCACTGTTTTCAGACACACCAGAAGATAGCACCGGATCTTCATTATAGATGGTTGTAAGCCACCATGTGGTTGCTGGAAATTGAACTCAGGACCTCTGGAAAAGCAGTCAGTGCTCTTAACTGCTGAGCCATCTCTCCAGCCCGACGTCTAGTTTTGGGTTCTTTATATATTTTGGATATCAGCCCTCTGTTGGATGTAGGGTTGGTGAAGATCTTTTCCCATTCTGTAGCCTGTCTTTGAATAATGTAGGACATTTTTAAAAATAGTGAATGGTGGGGGAGGACCCAGCCGATTGTGGGTAGTGCTATCCCTGGGTTGGTAGTATTCGGTTATAAAAGAAAGCAGGCTGAGCAAGCTGCAAGGAACAAGCCAGTAAACAGCACTCCTCCATGGCTCTACATCATCTCCTGCCTCCAGGTTTCTGCCCTGCTGGAGTTTCTGTTTTGACCTCCTTAGATGATGAAATGTGACATGGAAGCATAAGCCAAATGAATCCTTTTCCCTATAAATTTGCTTTTTGGTCATGGTATAGTAGCCCTAGCTAATGTCCATCTACTTTTACATGAGCTTCAGGAGTTGATCTGTTTCAAATCTCCACGTATACACAGAAGATCCTGTAGAGTTAGGGTAATGGCAGTCACTTTTCATTGTTGTGACTAAGAGTCAGACAAAAAGCAATCTGAAGGGGCTGGTGAGATGGCTCAGCAAGTAAGAGCACCCGACTGCTCTTCCAAAGGTCCTTAGTTCAAATCCCAGCAACCACATGGTGGCTCACAACCATCCGTAACAAGATCTGACTCCCTCTTCTGGTGTGTCTGAAGATAGCTACAGTGTACTTACATATAATAAGTAAATCTTTTAAAAAAAAGCAACCTGAAGATATATAAATTTACTGTGACTTGACAAGTCCTTTCTGGTCAGTGCCAGCACCGGGTCACCTTGGGTGCAGAGTCGGCGGACACCCCCAAGGTCCCAAGAGGACTCTCCACGCGATCTTAGGACCACCAGTGAGTGGAACACATCTTCTGTTCCATTCCAATTGCGCGGGACCTAAGACTGCATTAGGGAACCACCTTGGGTGCAGAGTCGGCAGACCCCCCCCCCCCCAAGGTCCCTAGAGGACTCTCCACGCTATTTTAGGACAACGGGTGAGTGGAACACAACTTCGGTTCCATTCCAATCGCGTGGGACCTGAGACAGCGTTAGGGAAGCAGTAAACCCGGCCTGATCAGGGTCACAAGTCCCTTCCGGTTGGCACCAGCACTGAGTCACCTGGGCGAGGATTCGGAGGACACCCTCAAGGTCCCTAGAGGACAGCTTCTGAGGCAGACCCCTTTTTGGGCTCCAGACATCCGGGCACATTCCCTGCCAGAGGACAGGTGTCCTCCCCGCCCAGGAGGGCTTTGCCGGAGCACCTGAGGAAGCCATCTTGGTTCCCAGATCCCTTTAAGACTAGTCTGCACAGGTGAGAGTGTGGACTACAGAAGCTAACAGCTTCTGGGACAAGCACTGTTTCAGGCCTTCATCTTCTGCCAGGAGGCAGGTCCGAATGCCAGATATTCGTGCACCTTCTCTGCAAGAGGAGAGCTTGCCTGCAGAGAGTACTCAGACCACTGAAACTCAGGAGAGATCTAGTCTCCCAGGTCTGCTGATAGAGGCTAACAGAATCACAAGAGGAACAAGCTCTAACCAGAGACAACTATAACAACTAACTCCAGAGATTACCAGATGGCGAGAGGCAAACATAAGAATCTTACTAAGAGAAACCAAGACTACTCACCATCATCAGAACACAGCACTCCCACCTCACCTAGTCCTGGGAACCCCAACACACCCGAAAAGCTAGACCCGGATTTAAAAGCATGTCTCATGATGATGGTAGAGGACACCAAGAAGGACTTTAATAACTCAATTAAAGAAATACAGGAGAACACTGCTAAAGAGTTACAAGTCCTTAAAGAAAAACAGGAAAACACAACCAAACAGGTAGAAGTCCTTAAAGAAAAACAGGAAAGCACATTCAAACAGGTAATGGAAATGAACAAAACCATACTAGACCTACAAAGGGAAGTAGACACAATAAAGAAAACCCAAAGTGAGGCAACACTGGGGATAGAAACCCTAGGAAAGAAATCTGGAACCATAGATGCCAGCATCAGCAACAGAATACAAGGAATGTAAGAGAGAATCTCAGGCGCAGAAGATTCCTAGGGAACATGGACACAACAATCAAAGAAAATGCAAAATGCAAAAAGATCCTAACTCAAAACATCCAAGAAATCCAGGACACAATGAGAAGACCAAACTAAAGATTTTCAACAAAATTATAGAAGAAAACTTCCCAAACCTAAAGAAAGAGATGCCCATGAAGATACAAGAAGCCTACAGAACTCCAAATAGACTGGGCCAGAAAAGAAATTCCTCCCGACACATAATAATCAGAACAACAAATACAGTAAATAAAGATAGAATATTAAGAGCAGTAAGGGAAAAGGTCAAGTAACATATAGAGGCAGGCCTATCAGAATTACACCAGACTTTCCAACAGAGACTATGAAAGCCAGAAGATCCTGGACAGATGTTATACAGACACTAAGAGAACACAAATGCCAGCCCAGGCTACTATACCCAGCCAAACTTTCAATTACCATAGATGGAGAAACTAAAGTATTCCATGACAAAACCAAATTCACACATTATCTTTCCACGAATCCAGCCCTTCAAAGAATAATAACAGAAAAAAAAAAAACCAATACAACTATGGAAACCATGCCCTAGAAAAAGGAAGAAAGTAATCCTTCAACAAACCTAAAAGAAGACAGCCACAGGAACAGAATGCCAACCCTAACAACAAAAATAATAGGAAGCAACAATTACATCTCCTTAATATCTCTTAATATCAATGGACTCAATTCCCCAATAAAAAGACATAGACTAACAGACTGGCTACACAAATAGGACCCAACGTTTTGTTGCTTACAGGAAACCCATCTCAGGGAAAAAGACAGACACTACCTCAGAGTGAAAGGCTGGAAAACAATTTTCCAAGCAAATGGTTTGAAGAAACAAGCTGGAGTAGCCATTCTAATATCTAATAAAATCGACTTTCAACCCAAAGTTATCAAAAAAGACAAGGAGGGACACTTCATACTCATCAAAGGTAAAATCTTCCAAGAGGAACTCTCAATTCTGAATATCTATGTGCTACAACTGCAAGGGCAGCCAAATTCATTAAGGAAACTTTTGTAAAGCTCAAAGCACACATTGGACCTCACACAATAATAGTGGGAGACTTCAACATATCACTTTCATCAATGGACAGATCGTGGAAACAGAAACTAGACAGGGACACAGTGAAACTAACAGAAGTGATGAAACAAATGGATTTAACAGATATCTACAGAACATTTTATCCTAAAACAAAAGGATATACCTTCTCCTGAGCACCTCATGGTACCTTCTCCAAAATTGATAATTGGTCACAAAACAGTCCTCAACAGATACAAAAATATTGAAATTGTCCAATGCATCCTATCAGATCACCATGGACTAAGCAACATAAATAATAGAAAGGCAACATTCACCTGGAAACTGAACAACACTCTTCTCAATGATACCTTGGTCAAGGATGGAATAAAGAAAGAAATTAAAGACTTTTTACAGTTTAATGAAAATTAAGTAACAACATACCCAGACTTATGGTACACAATGAAAGCATTTCTAAGAGGAAAACTCATAGCTCTGAGTGCTTCCAAAAAGAAACTAGAGAAAGCACACACTAGCAGCTTGAAAACACACCTAAAAGCTCTAGAACAAAAGGAAGCAAATTCACCCAAGAGGAGTAGAAGGCAGGGAATAATCAAACTCAGGGGGGAAATCAACCAAGTGGAAACAAGAAGAACTATTCAAAGAATCAACCCAACGAGGAGCTGGTTCTTTGAGAAAATCAATATGATAGATAAACCCTTAGCCAGACTCACTAGAGGGTACAGGGATAACATCCTAATTAACAAAATCAGAAATGAAAAGGGAGACATAACAACAGATCCTGAAGAAATCCAAAACACCATCAGATCCTTCTACAAAAGGCTATACTCAACAAAACTGGAAAACCTGGATGAAATGGACAAATTTCTAGACAGATACCAGGTACCAAAGTTAAATCAGGATCAGGTTAATGAACTAAACAGTCCTATATCCCCTAAAGAAATAGAAGCAGTCATTAATAGTCTCCCAACCAAAAAAGCCCAGGACCAGATGGGTTTAGTGCAGAGTTCTATCAGACCTTCAAAGAAGATCTAATTCCAATTCTGCACAAACCATTCCACAAAATAGAAGCAGAAGGTACTCTACCCAATTCATTCTATGAAGCCACAATAACTCTGATACCTAAACCACATAAAGACCCAACAAAGGAAGAGAACTTCAGACCAATTTCCCTTATGAATATCGATGCAAAAATCCTCAATAAAATTCTCACTAACTGAATCCAAGAACACATCAAAACAATCATCCATCCTGACCAAGTGGGTTTCATTCCAGGGATGCAGGGTTGGTTTAATATACGGAAATCCATCAACGTAATCCACTATATAAACAAACTCAAAGACAAAAACCACATGATCATCTCATTAAATGCAGAGAAAGCTTTTGACAAAATCCAACACCCATTCATGATAAAAGTCTTGGAAGATCAGGAATTCAAGGTCCATACCTAAACAGGATAAAAGCAATATACAGCAAACCAGTAGCCAACATCAAAGTAAATGGTGAGAAACTGGGAGCCTTCTCACTAAAATCAGGGACTACACAAGGCTGCCCACTTTCTCCCTACCTCTTCAACATAGTACTTGAAGTCCTAGCCAGAGCAATTTGACAACAAAAGGAGATCAAGGGGATACAAATTGGAAAGGAGGAAGTCAAAATACCACTTTTTGCAGATGATATGATAGTATATATAAGTGACCCTAAATATTCCACCAGAGAACTCCTAAACGTCATAAACAGCTTCAGTGAAGTAGCTGGATATAAAATTAACTCAAACAAGTCAATGGCTTTCTCTACACAAAGGATAAATAGGCTGAGAAAGAAATTAGGGAAATAACACCCTTCTCAATAGTCACAAATAATATAAAATAGCTTGGATTGAGTCTAACTAAGGAAGTGAAAGATCTGTATAATAAAAACTTCAAGTCTCTGAAGAAAGAAATTATAGAAGATCTCAGAAGATGGAAAGATCTCCCATGCTCATGGATTGGCAGGATCAATATAGTAATAATGCCCATCTTGCCAAAAGCAATCTACAGATTCAATGGAATCCCCATCAAAATTCCAACTCAAGTCTTTAATGAATTAGAAAGGGCAATTTGGAAATTAATCTGGAATGAAAAAACCCTAGGGTAGCAAAAACTCTTCTCAAGGATAGAAGAACCTCAGGTGGAATCACCATGCCTTACCTAAAGCTGTACTATGTAGCAATTATGATAAAAACGGCATGGTACTGGTATAACGACAGAGAAGTAGACCAATGGAATAGAATTGAAGACCCAGAAATGAATCCACACATCTATGGTCACTTGATATTTGACAAGGGAGCTAAAACCATCCAGTGGAAAAAGGACAGCATTTTTTTTAATTTTTAATATTTTTTTTTTTTTTTTTTTTGGTTTTTCGAGACAGGGTTTCTCTGTGTAGCCCTGGCTGTCCTGGCACTCACTTTGTAGACCAGGCTGGCCTCGAACTCAGAAATCCACCTGCCTCTGCTTCCCGAGTGCTGGGACTAAAGGCGTGCGCCACCACGCCCGGCTTAATTTTTAATATTTTTATTACATATTTTCCTCAATTACATTTCCAATGCTATCCCAAAAGTCCCCCATAGCGCCCCCCACTTCCCTACCCACCCATTCCCATTCTTTTGGCCCTGGCATTCCCCTATATTGGGGCATATAAAGTTTGCAAGTCCAATGGGCCTCTCTTTCCAGTGATGGCCGACTAGGCCATCTTTCGATACATATGCAGCTAGAGACAAGAGCTCCGGGGTACTGGTTAGTACATCATGTTGTTCCAACAATAGGGTTGCAGATCCCTTTAGCTCCTTGGGTACTTTCTCTAGCTTCTCCATTGGGAGCCCTGTGATACATCCAATAGCTGACTGTGAGCATCCACTCAGGTGTTTGCTAGGCCCCGGCATCGTCTCAAAAGAGACAGCTATATTTGGGTCCTTTCAGCAAAATCTTGCTTGTGTATGCAATGGTGTCAGCGTTTAGAAGCTGATTATGGGATGGATCCCTGGATACAGCAGTCTCTAAATGGTCCATCCTTTCATCACAGCTACGAACTTTGTCTCTGTAACTCCTTCCCTGGGTGTTTTGTTCCCAATTCTAAGAAGGGGCACAGTGTCTACTCTTTGGTCTTCATTCTTCTTGAGTTTCATGCGTTTAGCAAATTGTATCTTATATCTTGGGTATCCTAAGTTTTGGGCTAATATCCACTTATCAGTGAATACATATTGTGTGAGTTCTTTTGTGATTGTGTTATCTCACTCAAGATGATACCCTCCACGTCCATCCATTTGGCTAGGAATTTCATAAATTCATTCTTTTTAATAGCTGAGTAGTACTCCATTGTGTAAATGTACCACAATTTCTGTATCCATTCCTCTGTTGAGGGACATCTGGGTTCTTTCCAGCTTCTGGCTATTATAAATAGGGCTGCTATGAACATAGTGGAGCATGTGTCCTTTTTACCGGTTGGGACATCTTCTGGATATATGCCCAGGAGAGGTATTGCTGGATCCTCCGGTAGTACTATGTCCAATTTTCTGAGGAACCGCCAGACTGATTTCCAGAGTGGTTGTACAAGCTTGCAATCCCACCAACAATGGAGGAGTGTTCCTCTTTCTCCACATCCTCGCCAGCATCTGCTGTCACCTGAATTTTTGATCTTAGCCATTCTGACTGGTGTGAGGTGGAATCTCAGGGTTGTTTTGATTTGCATTTCCCTGATGATTAAGGATGTTGAACATTTTTTCAGGTGCTTCTCTGCCATTCGGTATTCCTCAGGTGAGAATTCTTTGTTCAGTTCTGAGCCCCATTTTTTAATGGGGTTATTTGACTTTCTGGAGTCCACCTTCTTGAGTTCTTTATATATATTGGATATTAGTCCCTTATCTGATTTAGGATAGGTAAAGATCCTTTCCCAAACTATTGGTGGTTTTTTTGTCTTATTGATGGTGTCTTTTGCCTTGCAGAAGCTTTGCAGTTTCATGAGGTCCCACTTGTCAATTCTCGATCTTACAGCACAAGCCATTACTGTTCTATTCAAAAATTTTCCCCCTGTGCCCATATCTTCAAGGCTTTTCCCCACTTTCTCCTCTATAAGTTTCAGTGTCTCTGGTTTTATGTGAAGTTCCTTGATCCACTTAGACTTGACCTTAGTACAAGGAGATAGGAATGGATCGATTCGCATTCTTCTACATGTTAACAACCAGTTGTGCCAGCACCATTTGTTGAAAATGCTGTCTTTCTTCCACTGGATGGTTTTAGCTCCCTTGTCGAAGATCAAGTGACCGTAGGTGTGTGGGTTCATTTCTGGGTCTTCAATTCTATTCCATTGGTCTATTTGTCTGTCACTATACCAGTACCATGCAGTTTTTATCACAATTGCTCTGTAATAAAGCTTTAGGTCCGGCATGGTGATTCCACCAGAGGTTCTTTTATCCTTGAGAAGAGTTTTTGCTATCCTAGGTTTTTTGTTATTCCAGATGAATTTGCAGATTGCACTTTCTAATTCGTTGAAGAATTGATTTGGAATTTTGATGGGGATTGCATTGAATCTGTAGATTGATTTTGGCAAGATAGCCATTTTTACAATGTTGATCCTGCCAATCCACGAGCATGGGAGATCTTTCCATCTTCTGAGTCTTCTATAATTTCTTTCTTCAGAGACTTGAAGTTTTTATTATACAGATCTTTCACTTCCTTAGTTAGAATCATGCAAAGATATTTTATATTATTTGTGACTATTGAGAAGGGTGTTGTTTCCCTAATTTCTTTCTCAGCCTGTTTATTCTTTGTGTAGAGAAAGGCCATTGATTTGTTTGAGTTAATTTTATATCCAGCTACTTCACCGAAGCTGTTTATCAGGTTTAGGAGTTCTCTGGTGGAATTTTTAGGGTCACTTATATATACAATCATGTCATCTGCAAAAAGTGATATTTTGACTTCATCTTTTCCAATTTGTATCCCTTTGATCTCCTTTTGTTGTTGAATTGCTCTGGCTAGGACTTCAAGTACTATGTTGCATAGGTATGGAGAAAGTGGACAGCCTTGTCTAGTCCCTGATTTTAGAGGGATTGCTTCAAGGTTCTCACCATTTACTTTGATGTTGTCTACTGGTTTGCTGTAGATTGCTTTTATCATGTTTAGGTATGGGCCTTGAATTCCTGATCTTTCCAAGACTTTTATCATGAATGGGTGTTGGATCTTGTCAAATGCTTTTTCCACATCTAACGAGATGACCATGTGGTTTTTGTCTTTGAGTTTGTTTATATACTGGATTACGTTGATGGATTTCCGTATATTGAACCATCCCTGCATCCCTGGGATGAAACCTACTTGGTCAGGATGGATGATTGTTTTGATGTGTTCTTGGATTCGGTTAGCAAGAACTTTATTGAGGATTTTTGCATCAATATTCATAAGGGATATTGGTCTGAAGTTTTCTATCTTTGTTGGGTCTTTTTGTGGTTTAGGTATCAGAGTAATTGTGGCTTCATAGAATGAGTTGGGTAGAGTACCTTCTGTTTCTATTTTGTGGAATAGTTTGTGAAGAACTGGGATTAGATCTTCTTTGAAGGTCTGATAGAACTCTGCACTAAACCCATCTGGTCCTGGGCTTTTTTTAGTTGGGAGACTATTAATGACTGCTTCTATTTCTTTGGGGGATATAGGGCTGTTTAGATCATTAACCTGATCTTGATTCAACTTTGGTACCTGGTATCTGTCTAGGAACTTCTCCATTTCATCCAGGTTCTCCAGTTTTGTTGAGTATAGCCTTTGGTAGAAGGATCTGATGGTGTTTTGGATGTCTTCAGGATCTGTTGTTATGTCTCCTTTTTCAGTTCTGATTTTGTTAATTAGGATGCTTTCCCTGTGCCCTCTAGTGAGTCTGGCTAAGGGTTTATCTATCTTGTTGATTTTCTCGAAGAACCAGCTCCTTGATTGGTTGATTCTTTGAATAGTTTTTCTTGTTTCCACTTGGTTGATTTCACCCCTGAGTTTGATTATTTCCTGCCTTCTACTCCTCTTGGGTGAATTTGCTTCCTTTTGTTCTAGTGCTTTTAGGTGTGTTGTCAAGCTGCTAATGTGTGCTCTCTCTAGTTTCCTTTTGGAGGCACTCAGAGCTATGAGTTTTCCTCTTAGAAATGCTTTCATTGCGTCCCATAAGTTTGGGTATGTTGTGGCTTCATTTTCATTGAACTCTAAAAAGTCCTTAATTTCTTTCTTTATTCCTTCCTTGACCAAGGTATCATTGAGAAGAGTGTTGTTCAGTTTCCACGTGAATGTTGGCTTTCTATTATTTATTTTGTTATTGAAGATCAGCCTTAGTCCATGGTGATCTGATAGGATGCATGGGACAATTTCAATATTTTTGTATCTGTTGAGGCCTGTTTTGTGACCAATTATGTGGTCAATTTTGGAGAAGGTACCATGAGGTGCTGAGAAGAAGGTATATCCTTTTGTTTTAGGATAGAATGTTCTGTAGATATCTGCCACATCCATTTGAGTCATAATTTCTGTTAGTTTCACTGTGTCCCTGTTTAGTTTCTGTTTCCATGATCTGTCCATTGGTGAAAGTGGTGTGTTGAAGTCTCCCACTATTATTGTATGAGGTGCAATGTGTGCTTTGAGATTTACTAAAGTTTCTTTAATGAATGTGGCTGCCTTTGTATTTGGAGCATAGATATTCAGGATTGATAGTTCCTCTTGGAGGATTTTACCTTTGATGAGTATGAAGTGTCCCTCCCTGTCTTTTTTAATGACTTTGGGTTGGAAGTCAATCTTATCAGATATTAGAATGGCTACTCCAGCTTGTTTCTTCATACCATTTGCTTGGAAAATTGTTTTCCAGCCTTTCATTCTGAGGTAGTGTCTATTTTTCTCTGAGATGAGTTTCCTGTAAGCAGCAAAATGTTGGGTCTTGTTTGTGTAGCCAGTTTGTTAGTCTATGTCTTTTTATCGGGGAGTTGAGTCTATTGATATTAAGAGATATTAAGGAAAAGTAATTGTTGTTTCCTGTTATTTTTGTTGTTAAAGTTGGCATTCTGTTCTTGTGGCTGTCTTCTTTTAGGTTTGTTGAGGGATTACCTTCTTGTTGTTTCTAGGGCGTGGTTCCTGTCCTTGTATTGTTTTTTTTCTGTTATTATCCTTTGAAGGGCTGGATTCGTGGAGAGATAATGTGTGAATTTGGTTTTGTCGTGGAATACTTTGGTTTCTCAATCTATGTTAATTGAGAGTTTGGCTGGGTATAGTAGCCTGGGCTGGAATTTGTGTTCTTTTAGTGTCTGTAAAAATATGGAACGCTTCATGAATTTGCGTGTCATCCTTGCGCAGGGGCCATGCTAATCTTCTCTGTATCGTTCCAATTTTAGTATATGTGCTGTTGAAGCGAGCTCAAGGACAGCATTTATTAAAATATATTTTTTATTACATATTTTCCTCAATTACATTTCCAATGCTATCCCAAAAGTCCCCCATACCCTCCCCCCCCACTCCCACCCATTCCCACTTTTTGGCCCTGGCGTTCCCCTATACTGGGGCATATAAAGTTTGTGTGTCCAATGGGCCTCTCTTTCCAGTGATGGCCTACTAGGCCATCTTTTGATACATATGCAGCTAGAGTCAATAGCTCTGGGTACTGGTTAGTTCATGTTGTTGCACCTACAGGGTTGCAGATCTAAAAGACAGCATTTTTAACTAATGGTGCTGGCACAACTGGCGGTTATCATGTAGAAGAATGCAAATTGATCCATTCTTATCTGCTTGTAATAAGGCCAAATCTAAGTGGATCAAGGAACTCCACATATAAACAGAGACAGTGAAACTTATAGAGGAGAAAGTGGGGAAAAACCTCGAAGATATGGGCACAGGGGAAAAATTCCTGAATAGAACAGCAATGGCTTGTGCTGTAAGATCGAGAATCAACAAATGGGAACTCATAAAGTTGCAAAGCTTCTGTAAGGCAAAAGACACAGTCAATAAGACATAAAGGCCACCAACAGATTGGGAAAGGATCTTTACCTATCCTAAATCAGATAGGGGACTAATATCCAATATATATAAAGAACTCAAGAAGGTGGACTACAGAAAATCAAATAACTTCATTTTAAAAAAATGGGGCTCAGAGCTAAACAAAGAATTCTCAACTGAGGAATACTGAATGGCTGAGAAGCACCTGAAAAAATGTTCAGCATCCTTAATCATCAGGGAAATGCAAATCAAAACAACCCTGAAATTCCACCTCACACCAGTCAGAATGGCTAAGATCAAAAGTTCAGGTGACAGCAGATGCTGTCGAAGATGTGGAGAAAGATGGACACTCCTCCATTGTTGGTGGGATTGCAAACTTGTACAACCACTCTGGAAATCAGTCTGTCAGTTCTTCAGAAAATTGGACATAGTACTACCGGAGGATCCTGCAATACCTCTCTTGGGCATATATCCAGAAGATGTTCCAACTGGTAATAAGAACACATGCTTCACCATGTTCATAGCAGCCTTATTTATAATAGCCAGAAGCTGAAAAGAACCCAGATGCCCCTCAACAGAGGAATGGATACAGAAATTGTGGTACATTTACACAATGGAGTACTACTCAGCTATTAAAAAGAATGAATTTATGAAATTCCTAGCCAAATGGATGGACCTGGAGGGCATCATCCTGAGTGAGGTAACCCAATCACAAAAGAACTCACATGATATGCAGTCACTAATAAGTGGATATCAGCCCAGAAAATTAGAATACCCAAGATATAGAATACAATTTGCAAAGCAAATGAGACTCAGGAGGAATGATGACCAGGGTGTGGATGCTTTACCCCTTCTTAGAATTGGGAGTGGAACGCCCATGGAGGGAGTTGCAGAGATGAAGTTTGGAACTGAGACGAAGGGGTGGACTGTCTAGAGACTGCCATATCCGGGGATCCATCCCATAATCAGCCTCCAAATGCTGACACCATTGCATGCACTAGCAAGATTTTGCTGAAAGGACCCTGATATAGCTGTCTCTTGTGAGACTATGCCGGGGCCTAGCAAACACATAAGTGGATGCTCACAGTCAGCTATTGGATGGATCACAGGGCTCCCAATGGAGGAGATAGAGAAAGTACCCAAGGAGCTGAGGGGATCTGTAACCCTATAGGTGGAACAACAATATGAACTAACCAGTATCCATCCGGAGCCCGAGTCTCTAGCTCCATATGTATCAGAGGATGGCCTGGTCGGCCATCAGTGGAAAGTAAGTCCCATTGGTCGTGCAGACTTTATATGCCTTAGTGCAGGGGAACACCAGGGCTGGTAAGTGGGAGTGGGTGGGTGGGGGATTGGGGGATTTTGGGGGATTCTTGGGATAGCACTGGAGATGTGAATGAAGAAAGTACCTAATTAAAAAAAAATTACTGTGACTCAGAGTGAGGGTAGTTTTTGGTGGGAGAAACTTTTGGCAGTGTCAGTAGGAGTGTGAGGTTAACTCCTCACATCTGCACAGTTCAGAAAATAGAAAGCAGAGAGAAGTGAGCCCTCAAGGCCTTGCCCCTGTGGTTTTTTTAGTTAGTTGTCTTGTGCAAATTGTCCCATAAAAGCAACTTACAGAATAGTTCATTTTGTCTCATAGTTTCATAGTACAGTCTTCCAGATAGGAGTGATATGACAGGACCCCAACCATGAGTCGTGTTGCCCACATTACAGTGGACCTTGTCACATCTGTTAACCTAGGAAAACTCTCATGGATACACCCAGAGTTTTGTTTTTATTTTAGATGCTATTCTAGACTGTTGTTATTCTAGATTTCACCAAAGATCAAGATTACTCTCTCTCTCTCTCTCTCTCTCTCTCTCACACACACACACACACAACTAAATCTCACATCCAACATAATCTATATCCGTTAGCAAGGCCCCCGTTCTTTAAGGCTCAAGAACTTCCTAAAATGATGCCATCATCTAGGCTCAAGTGTTCAAACAAATGGTGTCAAGTATGTGAGGCCATGGGAATCATTTCACATTCAAATCATAGGATGATGACAGAAGTGTGGTGCTGGCATCAAGGTCAAGCCATGGAAACAGCAAAGATAGCTCAACCCCTAAAACTCCTGTAATGAGACAATGTTTGTATATATCCCAGAAGCATCTATGTTGTTACCTACTGCTTTCACTGATGGATCTGCTCATTATTCTGAGTTTCAACTAAAAAAGTGCAGCTCCCCCCACCCCGTCCTTTGACATCTTCCTTGAATACAAGCCAAATTTCAGCATTTGAGGGGCCAAGGCAGAAGTATTTTGAATTCTTGGCCAGTCTAGGCTACTCAGTTTCAGGCCAATGTGAGCTATATACACTTTATACATGCCACTTCTTAAACTTTTTTTTTTCAGCAAAGTTTAATAGGGAAGATCAAATATTTCAATTCTAAGTCAGAGGAAGATATTTAGGCATACAAAGTTAAAAACTACATTGTAGCATTTTAAAGTTGAAAAGACCAACTATGTGAAGAAGTACGAGAAAACTAAAAACCACCTAGTAAGCAAGATGGCAGTATCTATTTAGGAGAGTGAAAAACAAATGCTTAGCTTAGCTATGGACAGTGAGAATCTAAAGGGAACTTGCTTGTAGTGTTATATAATTTTCTTGTCTCTCATTTTTGCCTTTTTATTTATTTTGAGACCAGATCTCACTACATAGCTCAGACTGGTCTTGAACTTTTAAAGATTTATATATTTTTGTTTTATATGTCTGAGTGCTTTGCCTACATGTATATATGAATACCACATGTGTGCCTTGTGCCTGCAGAGGCTAGAGGAGGTGATTGAATACCCTGGAATGGCATTATAGGCAGTTTGAGGCATCACATGGGCGCTGGGAACTGAACCTGGGTCCTCTGCATAAGCAGCAAGTGCTCTTAACTTCTGAGTTAGTTCTCCAGCCCTATTATCTCAGAATTTGACCCTCCTGCTTCTGTCTACCAACTGCTGACATAATAAGTGTCCCCATCTGTCTTAGTCAGGGTTTCTATTCCTGGACAAAACATCATGACCAAGAAGCAAGTTGGGGGAGGAAAGGGTTTATTCAGCTTACACTTTCCACATTGCTGTTGATCTCCAAAGGAAGTCAGGACTGGAACTCAAGCAGATCAGGAAGCAGAAGCTGATGCAGAGGCCATGGAGGGATGCTCCTTACTGGCTTGCTTCCACTGGCTTGCTCAGCTTTCATTTATTTATTTATTTATTTATTTATTTATTTATTTATTTATTTATTTATTTTTTCAGCTTGCTTTCTTATAGAACTAAAGACTACCAGCCCAGGGATGGTCCCACCCACAAGAGGCCCTCCCACCTTGATCACTAATTGAGAAAATGCCTTACAGCTGGATCTCAAGGAGGCACTTCCCCAACTGAAGCTCCTTTCTCTGTGATAACTCCAGCCTGTGTCAAGTTGACACACAAAACCAGCCAGTCCACCATCTATGTCCTAATTCTTCACTAAAACTTCTAAGATTAGCATTGTTTATGGAGAAGGCCATGGAGCAGTCATCTAGTCTCCCATAGAAGGCCTCTTTGTGCTCCCAGCCACAGCTGCCACCAAACTGAAACCTGCAGCCGCCAAGCCAAGGACTCTCCTGGAGGGGACTGTAAGGCCCTGTCCCTCAGTCAGTGGTACTCGAGACACTGAGATGCAGATCGATGCAAAAGGAAGAAGTTTATATTCCAGAGAGTCAGGGTCAACCTTCAATCAGTCCCTCAAGGCAAGTTACTAATACAGCGACCCGAATGGCCATTACAAGCAGATTTTATACTTTTGGGGGGCACAGGTTACATCAGCAAGGTTGCAGTTCAAACTTATTGGCTAAGCATATTGACCTTTTTAATTTACTTATTTAACTACACACTGTAGCTGTCTTCAAACATACCAGAAGAGTGTGTCAGATCTCTTTATGGATGGTTGTGAGTCACCATGTGGTTGCTGGGATTTGAACTCAGGACCTTCAGAAGAGCAGTTAGTGCTCTTAACCACTGAGCCATCTCTTCAGCCCGGATATTGACTTTTAAATCTACTGGCTAGCAAGCATGGCATGCATTTGAACTCTACTTGGGACTTTCCAGAGGGTCAGGTGACCTCTGTCAATCAGTACAGTCTGAGAATTTTTTACTCAAGAATATTCTTGTGGGTGGAGAATGGAAGTTGGCCTAGCCTTGACTCCAGGTGGGAGGGGGAAACTGTAAGGAGGGTGTGGGACTGGGAAACCCCTTAAGATTCCTCAGGACCAGACAGGCGTGCTGGCGCAAGCCTTTAATCCCAGCACTCGGGAGGCAGAGGCAGTCGGATTTCTGAGTTCGAGGCCAGCCTGGTCTACAAAGTGAGTTCCAGGACAGCCAGGGCTACACAGAGAAACCCTGTCTCGAAAAAAAAAAAAAAAAAAACCAAAAAAAAAAAAAAAAAGATTCCTCAGGACCACCTGGAGCTCCCTCTTCTCCCCCCACCCTGCCTCGGCTAGATCCAGCCCACAGGCCCTGACTCTGTTCTTAGCTCGTACGCAGCTTCTGCCTGGGTGTCCAAGAACCTGAAAAGCAGACGCCCCTGGCCTCATTGCAGGACAGGGGCCTTCCTCCTCCCTCCAGCAGCTCCAGCTCTCCTGCACTTCAGACTGTGCTTTCCCACTCCCGAGCGGTGTCCTGGGGCTTTCCTATGGCCCAAGATTTGCCCGGTGACAGCTTGGAGTAAGGTTGGTCAACTCCTGCTTCCCAACTCCCCCAGCGGCCATGCCCCGTGGCAGAGCAGACTCAGGACACACATGATCCCTTAGATGGATTTTTATTGTTTTCTTTCCAAAGCTGTCTTCTATTGTTTGGAGACAGTGTCTTATGCATCCCATAATAGCCTTAAACTGTCCATGTACCTTGAACTTCTGATCTTTCTGCTACAGCTGTCTTCTATTGTTTGGAGACAGTGTCTTATGCATCCCATAATAGCCTTAAACTGTCCATGTACCTTGAACTTCTGATCTTTCTGCCACAGCTTCCTAAGTGCTAGGATTACAGGCATGTGGTACTAAGGATCAAATCCAGGGTATCATGTATTCCCAACAAGCACTCTATGGACAGAGCAACATCCCTGTCCCCAAAACTTCCATCCTAGTAGTTAGATCTACTGCGGAAACAGAAACTAATAGTGACTTTTATAAAATTTCTTTCTGGCTTTCAATAGTACAAAGTTAAGCAGCCCAGGGCCTGTCTGAAGGCTGCATTATTAAGGAACCATTTGCTTTTGGGCACAGTCATCCCTGTGGACCTCACCAGGGCATTCTGAGAGGACTCCATATTACTTCTACTTTCTAGTAGCTGAGAGGGATGGAGGACACATCCACTTCTTATAAGAGCATGGCTTAAGTGAGTTTGCCCTAAATACTTTTACTCACTTCTTACTTATCAAAACTTGGTTGTGTGACTATATTTAGCTGGAGAGGAGGCGGAAAATGTCCTTACTGGGGCACAGAATATAAACTAGGAGCTCTGAATGGATAATGGGGACACCTAGTGGTCCCTTACAGAATGGCCCATCTAGATTAATTAGTGTGATTAATATTTAAATGGTTCATTAGACTGCAATCAATACAAGAGTATGGGCCTTTTTGTTTTTAATCATCACTGTGTTCTTCTCCTTTATCCCAGTGCCTGGTACTCTTAATAAATATTTGATGAAAATGCGTCTGTATTGGTTTGGTTTTGTTGTGCTAGGAAGCATTCATGAACTCCAAAAGACCGCCAAGGAGTTGACTCCTATGCAATCATACTTAAGTTTGGGCTTACTTACTGTCCCAGAACTCTCATCGGGAAAAGGTTTAATTGGAAAATAAGAGCAAACAAGGGGCTTTCCAGCCCGGCAAGCATCTAATTGAATGTCTATCGACAGGTGGGTGCTCTGAAGCAAGACCATATACAATTAAGAATAGTCTGAAAGTACATTTGAAACAATCAGACAAATCTTTGATTAACTGTTGCTAGGAAGTAGCTAGAGAGCTAGCCAAGGACAAGCCATGGGGTCCTTCCTGGTGTGTGTGTATTAATTTTATTTTATTTTTCATTTAAGATGGAGGCCGATTCCAAGCTGGAGTAGGGTTGGCCTCTCAGTTTCTTACTCCTTTTTGCATTTCTCTGTCTTAGAGTTGAAACTACAGCCATATCAAACCTCTGTGGTTACAATGACACTTGTTCATTATCAATGAAGAAGACTTTTCTAATCTCTTAAGTAAAAGCAGTTGCCTTGAATTGAGTGTGAAGCTAAGGGTGGAATACATGCTTTGTACAGAGTGAAGCACTGGGTTCAGTGTCCAGTATCTGCACTTGTCTGTATGACCACACACACACACACACACACACACACACACACACACACACACACACACCATTTTGCTGTTGTTTAAATTTCGTAGATGACTTTTCAAGTTGTAATACATTTTTTATTCTTGAGACAGGGTCTCATGTATCTTAGGATGACCTAAAATTCTGTATGATAGCCAGTGCTAGTGCTGAACTCATAATCTTCCTGCCTCAATCTCCTGAGTGCTGTGATTACAGGCATGTACCACCACACCCAGTTCTCTAATCCTCTTAAAAATATCTACAACCTATAAGATGTTAGCAGTAATAGAGAAAAGGAGAGGGGAGCTGTTCTAAATATAGGCACAAATGTGGTTAATGTGTGAAAAAATATAGGCACAAATGTGTGAAATCTGTATGAGATTCAATTATGAGTCTGAAAGCCAAGAGGTGAAGCAATAATTTTAGGCAAGGGAAGTGAAAAGTTTCTGTTTCCTTCATGTTCATGAGTGGGCCTGATGGAACCAGACTGCTAATGAGAGCAGCTTTTAGGCAAGGAGGACACACCACATCAGTCTTCTGTGTGCAGAGAAGTGTGTGTGTGTGTGTGTGTGTGTGTGTGTGTGTGTGTGCAAACAGGAAGTTAAGCCTGGAACTGGTGGCAAGAACTGAAGCAAAGATAATGGAGGAGTACGGCTTTCTGGCTTGTTCTTCCTGGCATGCTCAGACTGCTTTCTTATGTAACCTGGGACCACTGGCCCAGGGTGGCACAGCCTACAGTGGGCTGGATACTCCACATATTAACAATTTTAAATCCAGGAAATGCCAAATAGACTTGTTTACAGGCCAATCTAATGGAGATATTTTCTCAATTAAGGTTCCCTCTTCCCTCATGAACTTGATTCAAGTTGAAAAACAAACTAACCAGTACAATGCCATTCTACTTGTTTGTTTGTTTGTTTTGTTTTGTTTTGTTTTTTTTTTTTTGAGACCGGGTTTCTCTGTGTAGCCTTGGCTGTCTGGCAGCTAGCTTTGTAGATCAAGCTGGCCTTGAACTCAAGAACCTGCTTCTGCCTCCCGAATGATGTGCACCCACAACCAGTGGCATACAGCTGTCAGATCTGCATTTGTCTGCATGATCTCTTAGCAGTGCATTTGTCCGTAGGCTCCTCAGTGCACATAAACTTTTTATTTTATCTTGTGTGTGTGTGTGTGTGTTAACTTTGTATTGATTCCTTGTGACTTTTATATCATACACCCCAATCCCTCTCATTTCCCCATCTCTTTGTATTTACCCTCTGCCCTTGCAGCCTCCCTCCAAAAGACCCCCCCCCCAAAAAAAAAAAACCCAAACCCAAACCAAAGATCTTGTTGGTGGTGCTGTTCATCATCAGTGAGGAGCAGATGACTGTCCTTTGTTCATCCTAGTTTGATGCCTGGCTTGGTGGCTGTCATGGTTTGTATATTCTTGGGCAAGGGAGTGGCCCATTTGGAGGTGTGGCTTTGTTCGAATAGGTGTGACCTGGTTGGAGTAGGTGTGTCACTGTGGGTGTGGGCTGAAGATCCTCACCCTGGTTGCCTGGAAGTCAGTCTTCCACTAGCAGCCTTTGGATGAAGAACATAGAACTCTCAGCTCTGCTTGTGCCATGCCTGCCTGGATACTGCCATGCTCCCACCTTGATGATAATGGACTGATCCTCTGAACCTGTAAGCCAGCCCCAAGTCTTTTTATAAGACTTGCCTTGGTCATGGTGTCTGTTCACAGCAGTAAGACCCTAACAGTGGCCAAAGCTGTCTTCTGCCTAGGTCTCATAAAAATCAAATCAAATCCAGGCAGCACAATGTAGGATGAGGAAGACCGACCAGAAAGAGACCTGCAAACTGCCATGCCACCCGCAAACACCTGCTTGCTTCCACACCACTAAGGGCTGACAGATGATGCCATCTAGGGGCCTGCCAGCTATGTGGCTACCCTGCAGCAGGAGCCACCACAATGTGCAAGTACCTGGTGGTCAGATAAGAGAGAGATGGAGCAGCTTGAGCATTGTGAAGAGAGATGGAAACTGGAGACTCCAGGGTGGAGAGAAGTAGCCTGTTGTGAGTGGACAGCCTTGCCACCTGGCCATGGTAAAGTCTTAGCTGGAGCTGCCACTGAGAGCCATGTCTGAATTTCTTCTATAATTTTGTTAAAGATATTTACTGACCCTTTAAGTTGTGAATCTTCACTCTCTTCTATACCTATTATCCTTAGGTTTGGTCTTCTCATTTGGGCTAGGAGTTTTTTGCATTTTGCATTTTCTTTGACTGTTGTGTCAATGTTTTCTACAGTATCTTCTGCACCTGAGATTCTCTCTTCTATTTCTTGTATTCTGTTGGTGATGCTTGCATCCATGATTCCTGATCTCTTTCCTAGGTTTTCTATCTCCAGTGTTGTCTCCTTTTGTGATTTCTTAATTGTTTCTATTTCCATTTTAGATCCTGGATGGTTTTGTTCAATTCCTTCACCTGTTTGGTTGTGTTTTCCTGTAATCAATCCTTCCTTCCTTCCTTCCTTCCTTCCTTCCTTCCTTCCTTCCTTCCTTCCTTCCTTCTTTCCTCCCTCCCTCCCTCCCTCCCTCCCTCCCTCTCTCTCTCTCTCTCTCTCTCTCTCTTTCTTTCTTTCAGATATATTTATTATATGTAAGAATACTGCAGCTGTCTTCAGACACCAGAAGAAGGCATCAGATCTCATTATGGATGGTTGTGAGACACCATGTGGTTGCTGGAATTTGAACTCAGGACCTCTTGAAAAGGTCAGTGCTCTTAACCACTGAGACATCTCTCCAGCCCTTAATTCTTTTTTTTTATATTTATTTATTATTATATCTACACTGTAGCTGTCTTTAGACACACCAGAAGAGGGTGTCAGATCTCATTACAGATGGTTGTGAGCCACCATGTGGTTGCTGGGATTTGAACTCAGGACCTTCAGAAGAGCAGTCAGTGCTCTTAACCACTGAGCCATCTCTCCAGCCCCAGCCCTTAATTCTTTAAGTGATTTTTGTGTTTCTTCTTTAAGTTCTTCTACCAGTTTACCTGTGTTCTCTTGTATTTCTTTAAGGGCGTTATTTATGTCTGTATTAAATTCCTCTATCATCATCATGAGATGTGATTTTTTTTTTTTGGTTTTTCAAGACAGAGTTTCTCTGTGTAGTCCTGGCTGACCTGGAACTCACTTTGTAGACCAGGCTGGCCTCGAACTCAGAAATCCGCCTGCCTCTGCCTCCCTAGTGCTGGGATTAAAGGCGTGCGCTACCACGCCCGGCTCGAGATGTGATTTTAAATCGGAGTCTTGCTTTTCTGGTATGTTGGGGTAACCAGGGTTTGCTGTGTTGGGAGAACTGGGTCCTCATAATGCCAAGTAAGTCTTGGTTTCTGTTGCTTATGTTCTTTTGCTTGCCTTTCACCATCTGGTTAACTCTGGTGTTAGCTGGTCTTGCTGTCTCTTAATTTGGCTTCTCCCTCCTGCAAGCCTGTGTGTCAGTGCTCCTGGGAGACCAGTTCTCTCAGGGAGGAATTTTGGTATGGAGAGCTGTGGCACAGGCTCAGCTCTGGGGTACAGACACAGATCAGAAGAATCCTGTCCCCAGCTGATCCTTGGTTCCTGTGTTCTGATGGCTCTGTGAGGGTCCCTCTTGGGCCAGGAATTTGAAGAGAAGTGGTGATATTACCTGTGATTTCAAGTTTGTAGGTACTCCTGGGAGACCAGCTCTCTCCTGGTGGTATCTGTGTATGTAGCTCTGTGTGGCACAGGATCAGCTCTGGACACAGATGGAGACTGGAACACCTCTTCCATACTTCTTTACTGGCAAATGTTCATTGCAATGAGTCATTGGTCTGGTTTGAGGTCTCTGGCTTTTGTTACTCTATCAATTTGGGATCCCACTGGGACTACTTTCTGCTGTCCTGTTGTTGCCCAGTGTCTTGGATATCCTGCAGCTTTGAATTTGCAGTACTGGCCCCTTCATGTGCTCCAGCAGTTCAACGATAGGGCAGATGTGGGGATGAGCCAACTCAAAGCCCTAGATCTGGGCCTGGGTGGCAGCTGAGCTGGTCAGCCCACCAGTTTTCCTGCACCCACACCATTATAGCAGGTTCTGCAGCACTGCCATTGCTAGCAAGAGGCATAGCCAGCTCTCCATCCTGCCACAGGTAGCAAAAGGAAAAGTGGGGGAATGGAGGAACAGAGAGTATCTCCCTCATCCACACCATCACATGGAAGAGGCCAGCTCTCCTGCATTCACCCTTGCCCATGCCACCAGAGCCAGCTCTACTGTGATGTCCAGGTGAGATGCAAGGAGAGGGTATCCCTCCTAAATGCTGCAGCCAACAAGGGCCGCTCACATCCGGCTGCTCTCTTATAGCTCCAGTTCCATCTCTTCATTGTGCACACACTGTTCTGCTTCTCTTCCATCTCTCCCCAACTTACTTGCTCATCTTATTGGTGCTCAGAACCTCTGGGTGTCTGGGGTCCTCTTAGGAGTGATATTCCCTGCCCTTTCCATGTAGCACCAGGCAGGGGAGGGCATCCTGCACATATAGTTTTTATTCATCATCTTATTCAGCAAGCTTCTCTCCAATAAGTCTAAAATCCTTAGAAGATAGATGCCCTGGATGTTTATGTAGCCCTCACCCCAAATGTGGAATCTCGAGTCTCCAGTGATATGGTATTGGGAGGTGGTGTGATTCATCAAGAGATACCAGGTTTCCATCCTTTTTTGCTATACAAAGACAACTTTTTTTTGATTAAATTTTTTTTAATTAGGTATTTTCTTCATTTATATTTCAAATGCTAGCCCAAAAGTCCCCCATACCCTCTCCCCAACTCCCCTGCCCACCCACTCCCACTTCTTGGCCCTGGTGTTTCCCCATACTGAGGCATATAAAGTTTGCAAGACCAAGGGGCCTCTCTTCCCAGTGACATATGCAGCTAGAGACATGAGCTCCGGGGGTACTGGTTAGTTTATATTGTTCAAAGACAACTTTTAAATTAAAAAAAAAAATTGTTTTAAAACTCTTGAAATAGGATTTTGCTATGTTTCCCAGGCTGGCCTCAAACTCCTGGCCTGCAATTACTGTTCTTTTACAACCACCTTTGTAGCTAGAAGCCCAAGCATGCCACCATGCCTGGCCTGATGACTTACTGTAGCCCAGATGGAACAAAGCAGCAAAGTTCAATTTTACTCACTTCAGTATCTCAGTTCAAGTTGAATTTTTTTTAACTGGCTTTAAACATTCATCAGGGTGCCACACGAGGGATCTGGGGTGAGAGAATTGTTACATGTGTGAAACTGGGATGCCCTAAGACACAAAAAGGGAACCCATATGTCAAGGCTGCTGGGGTGCCCCCACCCCTACCACAAAACAAGAGAGTAGACTAGAGGCCCTATGTGAAGGTGTCAGGGCTATGTAGGAGCCAGTCCTCCCTCGGAGGTAGATCATCCAGGAGGGAACTGAGAAGCGGCTCCCACGGTGGCAGGGACAGGCAGCGGCTTCCTCAGTGGTACTGCTGGTAGTTGGGATAACCTGGGGCCGGAACTCCCTCTTTAGGGTTTAGCTGGCTGGGGTCCTGCAAGAATGGGGGTGCATTGTGGAATTGCTGGGCAGTATAGCGGGTGGGAAGGATGCCAATACCCTCAATGAAGGCCAACAGGATGCTCCCCCCCCCCCATCATCGCAGAGCTTACCATGGCCAGTGGACCACTGCGTGCAGCCAGCACAGCTCCAGTCAATGCTCCACTGGTGATGGAGTTCCAGGGGTCTTCTTTATCCCGTAGCCGGACCAGGCCACAGTCGATGGTGGAAAACAGACCTCCGCACACTGCAAAGCTACCTCTAATCTGGGGTGCTCAGATCTCACAGCATTGACATTACCACTGAACCAGTGTCGAATTCCCAAGGTTCGCGAGCATACTCCTCCATGGCACCAGTGTCCGGCCTGGAGCAGTCGGTGGCGCGGGCAAGACGTTCTCCCCCTGCCCCCCGAAATGTCCCTCAAATTGAATTTTAAAATCCAGTTTCATTCTGAATCAAGTTCCTCCCAATAGATTTTTGGTGAAGCTGAATATGCACAAAAATGAAAAAGGAAAAGAAAAGGAAAAGAAATAGAGGGAAGAAAGAGGCTACTTTGGAGGGCATATGATTTGGGTAGCTGGGAAACTTTGGCCCGGGAGGGTGCTTGCTTGGAGAACATGTGCTGCGTGTGTGGGAATGGTGTGTGAGGGTGGCAGGGTTTGGTGGAGGTGATATATAACAGGGGCTAAGAAAAGAAAGCAGAAATGTGACATACCAGCCTCCACGCTGGCTTGCTGGCTTGCTGTAACAGCTTCTTGTGTGCATGTGCATCTATCTGGAAGGCTGAAACCTTCAGCTCCCAGGTGGCTGCATCTAGGTCTAATGTTCTTGTATAAGAAGGAAGAGGGTCGAAAGAGGCAAAAAAGGAGGAAAATGCTGAGCTGGTTATGGGTTATGGTAAAGTCTGATATTTCCTTTGCAGCAGGTAGTGATCAGCTTCATGGCAGGAGGAAGGGAACTGGTACCAGTGTGAGTCTAGGGTGGTGGCAGAAGCTTCAGATGTCACTGAAAATGTACCTAGAAAAAATGTTATGCCTGGCAGTGATAGAAACTTGGTTCAGGGGACATCCAAGGACATCAGTTCCATGGCTCTCTCTGTGTGTATGGCGGATTCAAATAGAAGAAAACCATATGAGAGTAGGCTGGGTGTAGGTTAATAGAGAGGTATATGATTATAATGAGTAAAGTGTGTACACACAATTTGAATTTACCATATATGGTTGGACAGATGGCTCAGTCAAGCAAGCATAAGGACCTGAGGATGGATTCTTAACAGCCATGCAAAAGGTCTGAGTATGACTTCATGGGCCTGTGTCTTAGGGTTTTGCTGCTATGAACAGACACCATGACCAAAACAATACATATAAGGACAACATTTAATTGGGGCTGGCTTACACGTTCAGAGGTTCAGTCCATTATCACTGAGATGGGAACATGGCAGCATCCAAGCAGGCATGGTACAGGTGGAGCTGAGAGTTCTACATCTTCATCTGAAGACTGCTAGTGGAAGACTGACTTCCAGGGCAGCTAGGGTGAGGGTCTTAAAGTCTACACCCACAGTGACATACCTACTCCAACAAGACCACACCTCCTAATAGTGCTACTCCCTGGGTCAAGCATTTACAAACCATAACATCCTGTAATCCTAGAGATGATGGTGGATGGAGATAGGATTGCTGGGGCTCATTAGCCAGTCAGTTTAGTTGAAAAACTAGGGAGTTACAGGTTCAGAAACAAGAGCATAATGCAGAATGATGATAAAGGAAGATATCCAATATCCAATCTAGGTCCCCAGGTGTGAGCATCTGCATATGCATATACATGCACACATCACACCCACCCACCCACACAACACTCCTACATGCATGCCTGCACACATGTATACCACCCTACTACAAACATACCAACATACACACACACACACACACACACACAAACACCTTTACCATATGGAATAGTGGCCAAGTAGCGTCAGATATGGTCAGATATATTTTTTTCAAGAAAATAAGTAAAATAAACTTTTATGAAAAATATACTCACCTGACTTTGCCATTGATATGAAAAGTTTGAAAGCACTTCCTGTATCAGTTCCTTCCACCAGCCACCCACCTCTCACCTCAAAGTCAGTGGTACCTAGTCAAGCAGGTGAGCAGTTTTCATGCCAGACTGAGTTATGACATAGCATGTTATGACTTTTGTTTTCAGTTCTAACATCCAGAATAGTAGATCTCAATTTCCTGACTATAGCCTAACGCAGCTCCCCAAATTTGCCCTGCCAAGTGATAGTAGAAATTTCATTAACTAGCTTTCATTTAAATATCTGCCTATATCCACCTCACTGCCCATTTCCTTTCTGAGGCACATTGACAGATAAACCATCCATTGGAACACCAGGTACTCCCTAGTACACCCACTCCCTTCTGCTCCCTGGAGTAAGTTAGGTGTATGCTTACTCCAAATCATTGTGCTTGTTTCTGTACATGCCTTGTAATCGGAATGGGGACTGTGCTAGGTGGAAAAAAAAACACCCCAGATGTCCACATCCAAATGTCCAAAATTTGGGGTTGTGTCATCTTGTATGGCATCAGGAACCTAGAAAGGAAATAGACTTCCCAAGGCAGACAAGCTCTTTAGACAGGGGTCAGCACAATGTGAGACCTGTGTTAGGCTCTTGACTTACAAACTGTATCATCATAAGTTGATGTTATTCTAAGCCACTAAAACACAGTTTAAAAGCACCATGTGGGACAATATTTTACCCGCCAAACAACCCTTGCACATCCCACAGCCCCTGATACTCAACATGTCAAAAATGGAACTCCATCTGTATTCCTCATGTCAACAAATGGTGCCACCAACTGCCAGAAACCCAATCGGAGAGGTGGGCTGAGCCCAGACCCCTTCCTCTCCCTTACTTCCTACACCCAGCAGGTAACAATAACCACAATAAAAATAATCAAGTCATTTTCCTTGTAAGGCAGGGAGATAAAATACTATAACAATTCTTTGCCAGGCATAGTATTATATACCTGTAAAGAAAGACCTTGGGAGGCAGAAGCAGGGGGATTGCTTCAGTCTTGGCTAGAGTCCACTTCATAATGAGTTCAAAGACAGCCAGTGTTGCAGAGGAAGACTATGTCTCAAAATAGACAAACAAGCAAGCAAACAAACAAAACTCCCCAAATAAACAACAACAAACCAACAAAGGCCCAGGAAGATGGCTCTGTGGATAAAGGTGCTGAAGATCTGTGGGTAAGAGCCTTAAGATTTCAGTTTGATTCCTGGGGACCCACATGTTCTCTGACGTCCACATGTATGTTTTAGCATGTACTCCTTTAAATAAACTCCAAAGGGCCTGGAAAGATGGCTCAGTGGTTAAGAACACTGACTGCTCTTCCAGAGGTTTTGAGTTCAATTCCCAGCAACCACATGGTGGTTCACAATCATCTACAGATGCCCTCTTCTGGTTTGCCTGAAGACAGAGATAGTGTATTCACACTCATAAAATAAATAAATAAATAAATAAATAAATAAATAAATAAATCTTAAAAAAAAAATCCCCCAAAGTGTAACTATCCTTCTCCTAAAATAAAACCAGTTAACATCCATGTTACATAGGGTGACTTTCTGTTTGAGGTTAAGGTGGAAGAAACACCATTATCATGCCAATTGAAGCTGAATTATTTGACCAATGACGGTTGTCACTGTAACTTTGATCTCTTAGTTATATTATCAGTGTGTGGTATCAATTTGCTGATGTGGAACTTCAATGTGAATGACACCATTTTTATTCTTATTTGTTGTTTCCTACTGCAAGAGTCTTATGTAACAATGGTAAAGAAACAAACATAAGATAACTGAGAACAGACCGAATTAGTATAATAATTAAATTACTCCTAGAAAATGCAGCTTCAATGGAGGAGTTCATCTACTAGGACTAGGACCTGCTATGAAGATGTGCTGAGGTTTCCCAGTGATGAGTTTAAGAGCTGATCACTGTGGAAAGTTTTATTTTGCTGAGGAGTTTGCTTTACTTTGCGCAGCATGTGAATGAATAAATTTTTTTCAGTGGGGTTTGGGGAGAAGTCGAGAAATTTAAAAAGTTTTATTAAAATTTTTCCTATAACATATTTTGTTCATTCTTTCTTCTCCCTCAGCTTCTCTCAGATGATAAAATGTTTATGATTGGGATCCCGGGTCCCTCAGAGACTGATCTGCACAGGTGAGAGTGTGGACTACAGAAGCGACACAGCTCCTGGGACAGACCCTGTTTTGGGCTCCAGCCATCCAGGCACCTTCCCCACCAGAGGAGAGGTGTCTGTTGCCAGGAGGGCTCTGACCTACAAAGCAGGTGAGAGAGTCATCTTGTGTCCCTTGTCCCTCAGAGTCCAGTTTGTGCAGGTGAGCATGCATATTGCAGAGGCAACACATCTTCTGGGACAGGCCTTGTTTCGGGCCTTCATCTTCAGCCAGGAGGGAGGTCTGAATGACATATGCACCTTCTCTGCAAGAGGAGAGCTTGCCTGCAAAGAGTACTCTGACCACTGAGACTCAGGAGAGAGCTAGTCTCTCAGGTCTTCCCAGAGAGGCTAAAAGAATCACAGGAGGAACAAACTCCAACCAGAACAATGATAACAACTAACTCCAGAGATTACCAGATGGTGAAAGGCAAACATAAGAATCTTACTAAGAGAAACCAAGACCACTTACCATCAGCAGAACCCAGCACTCCCACCTCAGCCAATCCTGGATAACCAAACACACCCGAAAAGCAAGACTCAGATTTAAAATAGTATCTCATGAGGCTGGTAGAGGACATCAAGAAGGGCATTAATAACTCACCTAAAGAAATAAAGGAGAACACTGCTAAAGAGTCCTTAAAGAATTACAGGAAAACACAACTAAACAGGTGATGGAATTGAACAAAACCATCTAAGACCTAAAAAGGGAAGTAGAAACAATAAAGAAAACTCAAAGTGAGACAACGCTGGAGATAGAAACCCTAGGAAAGAAATCTGGAACCATAGATGTGAGCATCAGCAAAAAAATAAGAGAGATGGAATAGAGAATCTCAGGTGCAGAAGATTCCATAGAGAACATGGGCACAGCAATCAAAGAAAATGCAAAATGCTCCTAACCCAAAACATCCAGGAAATCCACAACACAATGAGAAGACCAAATCTACAGATAATAGGAGAAGATGAGAATGAAGATTATCAACTTAAATGGCCAGCAAATATCTTCAACAAAATTATAGAAGAAAACTTCCCAAACCTAAAGAAAGAGATGCCCATGAACATACAAGAAGCCAATAGAACTCCATATAGATTGGTCATTGTTTGTGACTTTTGAGAAGGGTGTTGTTTCCCTAATTTCTTTCTCTGCCTGTTTATCCTTTGTGTACAGAAAGGCCATTGACTTGCTTGAGTTAATTTTATATCCAGCTACTTCACCGAAGCTATTTATCAGGCTTAGGAGTTCTCTGGTGGAATTTTTAGGGTCACTTATGTATACTATCATATCATCTGCAAAAAGCGTTATTTTGACTTCTTATTTTCCGATTTGTATCCCCTTGATCTCCTTTTGTTGTCTAATTGCTCTGGCTAGGACTTCAAGTACAATGTTGAAGAGGTAGGGAGAGAGTGGGCAGCCTTGTCTAGTCCCTGATTTTAGAGGGATTTCTTCCAGCTTCTCACCATTTACTTTGATGTTGGCTACTGGTTTGCTGTATATTGCTTTTATCATGTTTAGGTATGGGCCTTGAATTCCTGATCTTTCCAAGACTTTTATCATGAATGGGTGTTGGATCTTGTCAAATGCTTTTTCCGCATCTAACGAGATGACCATGTGGTTTTTGTCTTTGAGTTTGTTTATATAATGGATTACATTGATGGATTTTCATATATTGAACCATCCCTGCATCCCTGGGATGAAACCTACTTGGTCAGGATGGATGATTGTTTTGATGTGTTCTTGAATTCGGTTAGCGAGAACTTTATTGAGGATTTTTGCATCAATATTCATAAGGGAAATTGGTCTGAAGTTCTATCTTTGTTGGGTCTTTATGTGGTTTAGGTATCAGAGTAATTGTGGCTTCATAGAATGAATTGGGTAGAGTACCTTCTGATTCTATTTTGTGGAATAGTTTGTGAAGAACTTAATTAGATCTTCTTTGAAGGTTTGATAGAACTCTGCACTAAACCCATCTGGTCCTGGACTTTTTTTGGTTGGGAGACTATTAATGACTGCTTCTATTTCTTTAGGGGTTATGGGACTGTTTAGATCATTAACCTGATCTTGATTTAACTTTGGTACCTGGTATCTGTCTAGAAACTTGTCCATTTCATCCAGGTTCTCCAGTTTTGTTGAGTATAGCCTTTTGTAGAAGGATCTGATGATGTTTTGGATTTCTTCAGGGTCTGTTGTTATGTCTCCCTTTTCATTTCTGATTTTGTTAATTAGAATACTTTTCCTATGCCCTCTAGTGAGTCTGGCTAAGGGTTTATCTATCTTGTTGATTTTCTCAAAGAACCAGCTCTTCGATTGGTTGATTATTTGAATTGTTCTTCTTGTTTCCACTTGGTTGATTTCACCCCTGAGTTTGATTATTTCTTGCTGTCTACTCCTCTTGGGTGAATTTGCTTCCTTTCGTTCTAGAGCTTTTAGGTGTGTTGTCAAGCTGCTAATGTGTGCTCTCTCTAGTTTCTTTTTGGAGGCACTCAGAGCTATGAGTTTTCCTCTTAGAAATGCTTTCAATGTGTCCCATAAGTTTGGGTATGTTGTGGCTTCATTTTCATTAAACTCCAGAAAGTCCTTAATTTCTTTCTTTATTCCTTCCTTGACCAAGGTATCATTGAGAAGAGTATTGTTTAGTTTCCACGTGTGTGTTGGCTTTCTATTATTTATTTTGTTATTGAAGATCAGTCTTAGTCCATGGTGATCTGATAGGATGCATGGGACAATTTCAATATTTTTGTATCTGTTGAGGCTTGTTTTGTGACCAATTATGTAGTCAATTTTGGAGAAGGTACCATGAGGTGCTGAGAAGAAGGTATATCCTTTTGTTTTAGGATAAAATGTTCTGTAGACATCTGTCAGATCCATTTGTTTCATAACCTCTGTTAGTTTCACTGTGTCCCTGTTTAGTTTCTGCTTCCATGATCTGTCCATTGGTGAAAGTGGTGTGTTGAAGTCTCCCACTATTATTGTGTGAGGTGCAATGTGTGGTTTGAGCTTTACTAAAGTATCTTTAATGAATGTTGCTGCCCTTGTATTTGGAGCATAGATATTCAGAATTGATAATTCCTCTTGGAGGATTTTACCTTTGATGAGAATGAAGTGCCCTTCCTTGTCTTTTTTGATGACTTTGGGTTGGAAGTCAATCTTATCAGATATTATAATGGCTACTCCAGCTTGTTTCTCCCTACCATTTGCTTGGAAAATTGTTTTCCAGCCTTTCATTCTGAGGTAGTGTCTATCTTTTTCTCTGTGATGAGTTTCCTGTAAGCAGCAAAATGTTGGGTCCTGTTTCTGTAGCCAGTCTTTTGTTCTATGTCTTTTTATTGGGGAGTTGAGTCCATTGATATTAAGAGATATTAGGGAGAAGTAATTGTTGCTTCTTTTTATTTTTGTTGTTAGAGTTGGTGTTCTGTTCTTGTGGCTGTCTTCTTTTAGGTTTGTTGAGGGATTACCGTCTTGCTTTTTCTAGGACGTGGTTTCTGTCCTTGTATTGGTTTTTTTCTGTTATTATCCTTTGAAGGGCTGGATTCGTGGAAAGACAATGTGTGAATTTGGTTTTGTCGTGGAATACTTTGGTTTCTCCATCTATGGTAATTGAGAGTTTGCCTGGGTATAGTAGCCTGGGCTGGAAATTGTGTTCTTTTAGTTTCTGTATAACATCTGTCCAGGCCCTTCTGGCTTTCATAGTCTCTGGTGAAAAATCCGGTGTAATTCTGATAGGCTTGCCTTTATATGTTACTTGACCTTTTTCCCTTACTGCTTTTAGTATTCTATCTTTATTTAGTGCATTTGTTGTTCTGATTAATATGTGTCGGAAGGAATTTCTTTTCTGGTCCAGTCTATTTGGAGTTCTGTAAGCTTCTTGTATGTTCATGGGCATCTCTTTCTTTAGGTTTGGGAAGTTTTCTTCTATAATTCTGTTGAAGATATTTGCTGGTCCTTTGAGTTGAAAATCTTCATTCTCATCTACTCCTATTATCCGTAGGTTTGGTCTTCTCATTGTGTCCTGGATTTCCTGGATGTTTTGAGTTAGGATCTTTTTGGATTTTGTACTTTCTTTGATTGTCGTGCCGATGTTCTCTATGGAGTCTTCTGCACCTGAGATTCTCTCTTCCATCTCTTGTATTCTGTTGCTGATGCTCGCCTCTATGGTTCCAGATTTCTTTCCTAGGGTTTCTATCTCCAGCGTTGCCTCAATTTGGGTTTTCTTCAGTGTCTCTACTTCCCTTTTTAGGTCTTGGATGGTTTTATTCAATTCCATCACCTGTTTGGTCTGGTTTTCCTGCAATTCTTTAAGGGATTTTTGTGCTTCCTCTTTAATGTCTTCTACCTGTTTAGCAGTGTTCTCCTGCAATTCTTTTTTTTTTTTTTTGGTTTTACAGACAGGGTTTCTCTGTGTAGTCCTGGCTGTCCTGGAACTCACTCTGTAGACCAGGCTGGCCTCGAACTCAGAAATCTGCCTGCCTCTGCCTCCCAAGTGCTGGGATTAAAGGCGTGTGCCACCACACCCGGCTCTCCTGCAATTCTTTAAGGGATTTTTGTACTTCCTCTTTAATGTCTTCTACCTGTTTAGCAGTGCTCTCCTGTATTTCTTTAAGTGTGTTATTAAAGTCCTTCTTGATGTCCTCTACCATCATCATGAGATATGCCTTTAGGTCCGGGTCTAGCTTCTCAGGTGTGATGGGGTGCCCTGGACTGGGCGAAGTGGGAGTGCTGGGTTCTGATGATGGTGAGTGGTCTTGGTTTCTGTTAGTAAGATTATTACGTTTACCTTTCGCCATCTGGTAATCTCTGGGGTTAGTTGTTATCGTTGTCACTGGTTAAAGATTGGAGCAGATGCTGTGTTCCACTCACCAGAAGTCTTAAGATCCTGTGGCGGGTGTCGTGGGTAGCTGGCAGGTGTCAGCTGACCCTGCGCCCTAGCTATCCTGGTGCTGGTCAGACCGGAAGAGGCTTGTGGCCCTACTCAGGCCGGTTTTCTGCTTCCCTAACTAATGCAGTCTCAGGTCTTGCGCGCAATAGGATTGGAGCAGAAGCTGTGTTCCACTCACCAGAAGTCTCAAGGTCCTGTGGTGGGTGTCGTGGGTAGCTGGCAGGTGTCAGCCGACCCCGCGCCCCAGCCACCCCGGTGCTGGTCAGACAGGAAGAAGCCTGTGGCCCCACTCAGACCGGCTTTCTGCTTCCCTAACTAAAGCAGTCTCAGGTCCCGCGCCAAATTGATCCATTCTTATCTCCTCCTTCAAAGTTCAAGTCTAAGTGGATCAAGGAACTTCACATAAAACCAGAGACACTGAAATTAATAGAGGAGAAAGTAGGGAAAAGCCTCGAAGATATGGGCACAGGGGAAAAATTCCTAAACAGAACAGCAATGGCTTGTGCTGTAAGATCAAGAATTGACAAATGGGGAACTCATAAAATTGCAAAGCTTCTGTATGGTGAAAGACACTGTCAATAAGACAAAAAGGCCACCAACAGATTGGGAAATGATTTATACCAACCCTAAATCTGATAGGGAACTAATATCCAATATATATAAAGAGCTCAAGAAGCTGGACTCCAGAAATTTAAATAACCCTATTAAAATATGGGGTACAGTGGAACAACAATATGAACTAACTAGTACCCCTGGAGCTTGTGTCTCTAGCTGCATATGTAGCAGAAGATGGCCTAGTCAGCCATCATTGGGAAGAGAGGCCCTTTGGTTTTGTAAACTTTATATGCCTCAGTACAGGGGATCACCAGGGCCAAGAAGTGGGAGTGGGTGGGGAGGGGAGTGGGTGGGGTAGGGTATGGGGAACTTTTGGGATAGCATTTGAAATATAAATGAGGAGCCGGGCATGGTGGCACACGCCTTTAATCTCAGCACTCGGGAGGCAGAGGCAGGCGGATTTCTGAGTTCGAGGCCAGCCTGGTCTACAAAGTGAGTGCCAGGACAGCCAGGGCTATACAGAGAAACCCTGTCTCGAAAAAAAAAAAAAAAAAAAAAAAAAAAGAAATATAAATGAGGAAAATACCTAATTTAAAAAAATGTTCACAGGGCTAAACAAAGAATTCTCACCTGAGGCATACCAAATGGCTGAGAAGCACCTGAAAAAAATGTTCAACATCCTTAATCATCAGGGAAATGCAAATCAAAACAACCTCGAGATTCCACCTCACACCAGTCAGAATGGCTAAGATCAAACATTCAGGTGACAGCAAATACTGGCTAGGATGTGGAGAAAGAGGGACACTCCTCCATTTCTGGTGGGATTGCAAGCCTGTACAACCACTCTGGAAATCAGTCTGGTGGGTCCTCAGAAAATTGGACATATATCCATATATATCCATATAAAACTGGGCATATATCCAGAAGATGTTCCAACTGGTAATAAGAACTATGTTCATAGCAGCCTTATTTATAATAGCCAGAATCTGAAAAGAACCCAGATGTCCCTCAACAGAGGAATGGATACAGAAAATGTGGTACATTTGCAGGATGGAGTACTACTCAGCAATTAAAAGCAATGAATTTATGAAATTCCTAGGCAAATGGATGTATCTGGAGTATATCATCCTGAGTAAGGTAACCCAATCACAAAAGAAAATACATTAGGTATGCACTCACTGATAAGCAGATATTAGCCCAGAAACTTAGAATACCCAAGATACAATTTGCAAAACATATGAAACCCAAGAAGAAGGAAGACAAAAGTGTGGATACTTCGTATATCCTTTTTCTTTTTCTTTTTTTTTTTAAATTTTTAATATTTTTATTACATATTTTCCTCAATTACATTTCCAATGCTATCCCAAAAGTCCCCCATAGCGCCCCCCACTTCCCTACCCACCCATTCCCATTCTTTTGGCCCTGGCATTCCCCTATATTGGGGCATATAAAGTTTGCAAGTCCAATGGGCCTCTCTTTCCATTGATGGCCGACTAGGCCATCTTTCGATACATATGCAGCTAGAGACAAGAGCTCTGGGGTTCTGGTTAGTACATCATGTTGTTCCAACAATAGGGTTGCAGATCCCTTTATTTAGCTCCTTGGGTACTTTCTCTAGCTTCTCCATTGGGAGCCCTGTGATACATCCAATAGCTGACTGTGAACATCCACTCCTGTGTTTGCTAGGCCCCGGCATCATCTCACAAGAGACAGCTATATTTGGGTCCTTTCAGCAAAAACCTTGCTAGTGTATGCAATGGTGTCAGCGTTTAGAAGCTGATTATGGGATGGACCCCTGGATACAGCAGTCTCTAAATGGTCCATCCTTTCATCACAGCTACGAACTTTGTCTCTGTAACTCCTTTCCTGGGTGTTTTGTTCCCATTTCTAAGAAGGTGCACAGTGTCCACACTTTGGTCTTCATTCTTCTTGAGTTTCATGCGTTTAGCAAATTGTATCTTATATCTTGGGTATCCTAAGTTTTGGGCTAATATCCACTTATCAGTGAATACATATTGTGTGAGTTCTTTTGTGATTGTGTTACTTCACTCAAGATGATGCCCTCCAGGTCCATCCATTTGGCTAGGAATTTCATAAATTCATTCTTTTTAATAGCTGAGTAGTACTCCATTGTGTAAATGTACCATAATTTCTGTATCCATTCCTCTGTTGAGGGACATCTGGGTTCTTTCCAGCTTCTGGCTATTATAAATAGGGCTGCTATGAACATAGTGGAGCATGTGTCCTTTTTACCGGTTGGGACATCTTCTGGATATATGCCCAGGAGAGGTATTGCTGGGTCCTCCGGTAGTACTATGTCCAATTTTCTGAGGAACCGCCAGACTGATTTCCAGAGTGGTTGTACAAGCTTGCAATCCCACCAACAATGGAGGAGTATTCCTCTTTCTCCACATCCTCGCCAGCATCTGCTGTCACCTGAATTTTTGATCTTAGCCATTCTGACTGGTGTGAGGTGGAATCTCAGGGTTGTTTTGATTTGCATTTCCCTGATGATTAAGGATGTTGAACATTTTTTCAGGTGCTTCTCTGCCATTCGGTATTCCTCAGGTGAGAATTCTTTGTTCAGTTCTGAGCCCCATTTTTTAATGGGGTTATTTGACTTTCTGGAGTCCACCTTCTTGAGTTCTTTATATATATTGGATATTAGTCCCTTATCTGATTTAGGATAGGTGAAGATCCTTTCCCAATCTGTTGGTGGTTTTTTTGTCTTATTGATGGTGTCTTTAGCCTTGCAGAAGCTTTGTAGTTTCATGAGGTCCCACTTGTCAATTCTCGATCTTACAGCACAAGCCATTACTGTTCTATTCAGGAATTTTTCCCCTGTGCCCATATCTTCAAGGCTTTTCCCCACTTTCTCCTCTATAAGTTTCAGTGTCTCTGGTTTTATGTGAAGTTCCTTGATCCACTTAGACTTGACCTTAGTACAAGGAGATAGGAATGGATCGATTCGCATTCTTCTACATGTTAACAACCAGTTGTGCCAGCACCATTTGTTGAAAATGCTGTCTTTCTTCCACTGGATGTTTTTAGCTCCCTTGTCGAAGATCAAGTGACCGTAGGTGTGTGGGTTCATTTCTGGGTCTTCAATTCTATTCCATTGGTCTATTTGTCTGTCACTATACCAGTACCATGCAGTTTTTATCACAATTGCTCTGTAATAAAGCTTTAGGTCCGGCATGGTGATTCCACCAGAGGTTCTTTTATCCTTGAGAAGAGTTTTTGCTATCCTAGGTTTTTTGTTATTCCAGATGAATTTGCAGATTGCACTTTCTAATTCGTTGAAGAATTGATTTGGAATTTTGATGGGGATTGCATTGAATCTGTAGATTGCTTTTGGCAAGATAGCCATTTTTACAATGTTGATCCTGCCAATCCATGAGCATGGGAGATCTTTCCATCTTCTGAGATCTTCTATAATTTCTTTCTTCAGAGACTTGAAGTTTTTATTATACAGATCTTTCACTTCCTTAGTTAGAGTCACGCCAAGATATTTTATATTATTTGTGACTATTGAGAAGGGTGTTGTTTCCCTAATTTCTTTCTCAGCCTGTTTATTCTTTGTGTAGAGAAAGGCCATTGATTTGTTTGAGTTAATTTTATATCCAGCTACTTCACCGAAGCTGTTTATCAGGTTTAGGAGTTCTCTGGTGGAATTTTTAGGGTCACTTATATATACTATCATATCATCTGCAAAGAGTGATATTTTGACTTCATCTTTTCCAATTTGTATCCATTTGATCTCTTTTTGTTGTCGAATTGCTCTGGCTAGGACTTCAAGTACAATGTTGAATAGGTATGGAGAAAGTGGACAGCCTTGTCTAGTCCCTGATTTTAGAGGGATTGCTTCAAGCTTCTCACCATTTACTTTGATGTTGGCTACTGGTTTGCTGTAGATTGCTTTTATCATGTTTAGGTATGGGCCTTGAATTCCTGATCTTTCCAAGACTTTTATCATGAATGGGTGTTGGATCTTGTCAAATGCTTTTTCCGCATCTAACGAGATGACCATGTGGTTTTTGTCTTTGAGTTTGTTTATATACTGGATTACGTTGATGGATTTCCGTATATTGAACCATCCCTGCATCCCTGGGATGAAACCTACTTGGTCAGGATGGATGATTGTTTTGATGTGTTCTTGGATTCGGTTAGCAAGAACTTTATTGAGGATTTTTGCATCAATATTCATAAGGGATATTGGTCTGAAGTTTTCTATCTTTGTTGGGTCTTTTTGTGGTTTAGGTATCAGAGTAATTGTGGCTTCATAGAATGAGTTGGGTAGAGTACCTTCTGTTTCTATTTTGTGGAATAGTTTGTGAAGAACTGGGATTAGATCTTCTTTGAAGGTCTGATAGAACTCTGCACTAAACCCATCTGGTCCTGGGCTTTTTTTAGTTGGGAGACTATTAATGACTGCTTCTATTTCTTTGGGGGATATAGGGCTGTTTAGATCATTAACCTGATCTTGATTCAACTTTGGTACCTGGTATCTGTCTAGGAACTTCTCCATTTCATCCAGGTTCTCCAGTTTTGTTGAGTATAGCCTTTGGTAGAAGGATCTGATGGTGTTTTGGATGTCTTCAGGATCTGTTGTTATGTCTCCTTTTTCATTTCTGATTTTGTTAATTAGGATGCTTTCCCTGTGCCCTCTAGTGAGTCTGGCTAAGGGTTTATCTATCTTGTTGATTTTCTCAAAGAACCAGCTCCTTGATTGGTTGATTCTTTGAATAGTTTTTCTTGTTTCCACTTGGTTGATTTCGCCCCTGAGTTTGATTATTTACTGCCGTCTACTTCTCTTGGGCGAATTTGCTTCCTTTTGTTCTAGTGCTTTTAGGTATGTTGTCAAGCTGCTAATGTGTGCTCTCTCTAGTTTCCTTTTGGAGGCACTCAGAGCTATGAGTTTTCCTCTTAGAAATGCTTTCATTGCGTCCCATAAGTTTGGGTATGTTGTGGCTTCATTTTCATTGAACTCTAAAAAGTCCTTAATTTCTTTCTTTATTCCTTCCTTGACCAAGGTATCATTGAGAAGAGTGTTGTTCAGTTTCCACGTGAAGGTTGGCTTTCTATTATTTATTTTGTTATTGAAGATCAGCCTTAGTCCATGGTGATCTGATAGGATGCATGGGACAATTTCAATATTTTTGTATCTGTTGAGGCCTGTTTTGTGACCAATTATGTGGTCAATTTTGGAGAAGGTACCATGAGGTGCTGAGAAGAAGGTATATCCTTTTGTTTTAGGATAGAATGTTCTGTAGATATCTGCCAGATCCATTTGATTCATAATTTCTGTTAGTTTCACTGTGTCCCTGTTTAGTTTCTGTTTCCATGATCTGTCCATTGGTGAAAGTGGTGTGTTGAAGTCTCCCACTATTATTGTATGAGGTGCAATGTGTGCTTTGAGATTTACTAAAATTTCTTTAATGAATGTGGCTGCCTTTGTATTTGGAGCATAGATATTCAGGATTGATAGTTCCTCTTGGAGGATTTTACCTTTGATGAGTATGAAGTGTCCCTCCCTGTCTTTTTTGATGACTTTGGGTTGGAAGTCAATCTTATCAGATATTAGAATGGCTACTCCAGCTTGTTTCTTCATAGCATTTGCTTGGAAAATTGTTTTCCAGCCTTTCATTCTGAGGTAGTGTCTATCTTTTTCTCTGAGATGAGTTTCTTGTAAGCAGCAAAATGTTGGGTCTTGTTTATGTAGCCAGTTTGTTAGTCTATGTCTTTTTATCGGGGAGTTGAGTCCATTGATATTAAGAGATATTAAGGAAAAGTAATTGTTGTTTCCTGTTATTTTTGTTGTTGAAGTTGGCATTCTTTTCTTGTGGCTGTCTTCTTTTAGGTTTGTTGAGGGATTACCTTCTTGTTGTTTCTAGGGCGTGGTTCCTGTCCTTGTATTGTTTTTTTTCTGTTATTATCCTTTGAAGGGCTGGATTCCTGGAGAGATAATGTGTGAATTTGGTTTTGTCGTGGAATACTTTGGTTTCTCCATCTATGTTAATTGAGAGTTTGGCTGGGTATAGTAGCCTGGGCTGGAATTTGTGTTCTTTTAGTGTCTGTATAACATCTGTCCAGGATCTTCTGGCTTTCATAGTCTCTGGTGAAAAATCTGGTGTAATTCTGATAGGCTTGCCTTTATATGTTTCTTGGCCTTTTTCTCTTACTGCTTTTAGTATTCTATCTTTATTTAGTGCATTTGTTGTTCCGATTATTATGTGTCGGGAGGTATTTCTTTTCTGGTCCAGCCTATTTGAAGTTCTGTAGGCTTCTTGTATGTTCATGGGCATCTCTTTCTTTAGATTTGGGAAGTTTTCTTCTATAATTTTGTTGAAGATGTTTGCTGGTCCTTTGAGTTGAAAATCTTCATTCTCATCCACTCCTATTATCCGTAGGTTTGGTCTTCTCATTGTGTCCTGTATTTCCTGGATGTTTTGAGTTAGGATCTTTTTGCATTTTCCATTTTCCTTGATTGTTGTGCCGATGTTCTGTATGGAATCTTCTGCACCTGAGATTCTCTCTTCCATCTCTTGTATTCTGTTGCTGATGCTTGCATCTATGGTTCCAGATTTTTTTCCTAGGGTTTCTATCTCCAGTGTTGCCTCATTTTGGGTTTTCTTTATTGTGTCTACTTCCTTTTTTAGGTCTAGTATGGTTTTGTTCATTTCCATCATCTGATTGGATGTGTTTTTCTGTTTCTCTTTAAGGACTTCTACCAGTTTGGTTGTGTTTTCCTGTTTTTCTTTAAGGACTTGTAACTCTTTAGCCATGTTCTCCTGTAGTTCTTTAAAGTCCTTCTTGATGTCCTCTACCATCATCATGAGATATGGTTTTAAATCCAGGTCTAGTTTTTCAGGTGTGTTGGGGTGCCCTGGACTGGGCGAAGTGGGAGTGCTGGGTCCTGATGATGGTGAGTGGTCTTGGTTTCTGTTAGTAAGATTCTTACTTTTACCTCTCACCATCTGGTAATCTCTGGAGTTGTTACAGTTGTCTCTGTTCAGAGGTTGTTCTTCTGGTGATTCTGAGTATCCTCTGTCAGCAGACCTGGGAGACAGGCTCTCTCCTCTGAGTTTCAGTGGTTAGAGCACTCCCTGCTGACAAGCTTTCCTCTTAAAGGGAAGGTGTACAGATATCTGGCGTTTGGAACTCCTCCTGGCCGAAGAAGAAGGCCGAAAACAGGACCTTTCCCAGATGCTGTGTTGCTTTGGCAGGTCACAGAAGCTGTAGGCTTCTGTGGTGCACACTCTCAGCTGTGCAGACTAAGTTCCTAAGTTCAGTGGAGTCCTGGATCCAAGATGTGCTCCCTGCTCCTGAGGCAGAGGGCTCCTGTGCAGGGCAGACCACTGTCTTCCAGCTTGGAGGGTGCCGGATGTCTGTGGCCCCAAAAGGGTGCTGCCTCAGTGGCTCTGTGGCTCCAGCCTGTCCCAGAAGCTGTCTGCCTCTGTGGTCCTCACTCTGACCTGTACAGACTAAGTTCGGCGGAGTCCCGGAGCCAAGATGGCGCTCCCTGCAGGGCAGACCACTGTCTTCCAGCTTGGAGGGTGCCGGATGTCTGTGGCCCCAAAAGGGTGCTGCCTCAGCGGCTCTGTGGCTCCCGCCTGTCCCAGAAGCTGTCTGCCTCTGTGGTCCTCACTCTGACCTGTACAGACTAAGTTCGGCGGAGTCCCGGAGCCAAGATGGTGCTCCCTGCAGGGCAGGTCACTGTCCTCTGGCTGGGAGGGTGCAGGATGTCTGCGGCCCCAAAAGCGTATATCCTTTTTCAACATAAATGGTCAATAGGTTTTAAAAATGGTTCAACATCCATAGTCATCATAGAAGTGCAAATTAAAACTACTTTGAGATAACACCTCACCCCAGAAGGCTGTTGTCTTAGGGTTTTCCTGCTGTGAACAGACACCATGTCCAAGGCAAGTCTTATAAAAAACAATATTTAATTGGGGTTGGCTTACAGGTTCAGAGGTTCAGAACATTATCATCAAGGTGGGAGCATGGCAGTAATCAGGCAGGCATGGCACAAGCAGAGCTGAGAGTTCTACATCTTCATCCAAAGGCTGCTAGTGGAAGACTGACTTCCAGGCAACCAGGGTGAGGATCTTCAGCCCACACCCACAGTGACACACCTACTCCAACCAGGTCATACCTATTCCAAGGTCACAAGTCCAAATGCTGCCACTCCCTGGTCCAAGAATATACAAACCATCACAGCTGTTATCAAGAAATCTTACAGCAAATATTGGAGAGGAATACTAATCTACTGACGATGGCAGTAGAAATTAATACAAGCATTGTGGAAAACAGTTTTGAGGTTCCTTAAAAAAATTTAAAATAGAACTATCTTCCAATTCTTCCACTCTTGACCATATGCCCAGAGAGACATTTGCACAAGATATCTATCAACAGATTGTACATAATGAAAATTTGGCACATATACAAAATGGAATATTATCCAATTTAAGAAAAATTAAATAATGAAACATGTAGGAAATGTAGGTGGACTAGAATATTAAGCAATGTCACCCAAATGTAGAAGGAAAAAACCCACATATTTTCTGTCATACTCAGATGTAGTATGTGTGTGTGTGTTTGTGTGTACAAGTGTGGAGATAATATAAAATTTAGAAAGGATACCAAGACAGCATTTGGGTGATGAGGAAAGATGCATATAAGTCCGTCAAAAGATACACGACTCTGTATGCATTTTAATATTGATTGCTCCTTTGCTTTATAAATTTGACTGTAGTGCCTGGCCATTGTGGCCCACGTCTTTAATCCCAGCACTTGGGAGGCAGAAGCAGGTGGATTTCTGAGATTGAGGCCAGCCTGGTCTACCAAGTGAGTTCCAGGACAGCCAGGGCTATACAGAGGAACCCTGTCTTAAAAAAAACCAAAAAAACAAAACAAAACAAAGAAAGAAACAAACAAACAAAAAACCCCAAAACCCCCCCAAAAAACCAAAAACCCAAAAATTGACTGTAGTATGTTACATTGAATCTTTTCTCCAGTCATGTCTAAGTGTTTTCATTGTTTAGGTGTCTAATTCATTCTCTAGATTTGAGAATTTTTCAGTTATAATTTCATTGAATAGGGAAACTCTTTACTCAGAATTCTGTTCTCAGAGAAAAGACTACATACAATACAGAGAAGGTACTTCAAATTGTCATGTCTATTTTGAAGCAACATTAGTCTTTCTTTTTTAAATGTGATTTTTAAAATTTATTTATTTTATGTATGTGAGTACACTGTAGCTGTTCAGATGGTTGTGAGCCTTCATGTGGTTGTTTGGAATTGAATTTTTAGGACCTCTACTTGCTCCAATCAACCCCACTCGCTCTGGCCAACTCCGCTCACTCAGTCTCTGCTTGTTCCAGCCCAAAGATGTATTTATTATTATACATAAGTACACTGTAGCTGACTTCAGACGCACCAGAAGAGGGTGTCAGATCTCATTACGGTGGTTGTGAGCCACTACGTGGTTGCTGAGATTTGAACTCAGGACCTTCAGAAGAGCAGTCAGTGCTCTTATCCACTAAGCCATCTCACCAGTCCCTAGTCTTTCTTTTTATGAGATTTCCACTGGTCATTCTGTGCCTAACCCATCTCTATCTACCCTTACACTATACTTCATTTTTGTCATAATATTCCAGTACAGTTTTCCTATATAGGATTGATTGGAAAACCAGAGGCTACACATATGTTTCCTAGAATAGCTTTGAAGATCCAGAGCAGAACTGGAGTAGCAATAGAAGGGTGCACGTCATTGTTGGGCTTTAAGTCCCTGATGTCCACACTTTAGGAGGGAAGGTCAGAATGTACATGTCAAAGTGCTGGCAAAGGCATCTACCTCGGAGGATGCCTTGCCTGGCATTTTTATACTTGGTTATTTCCTCCGGTTTTGTTTTGCAGTCTTTTTTTTTTCCTTTTTTTTTATTAGATATTTTCTTTATTTACATTTCAAATGTTATCCCCTTTCCTAGTTTCCCCTCTGAAAACCCCCTATCCCTTCCCCCATCCCCCTGTTCACCAACTCACCCACTCCCGCTTCCTGGCCCTGGCAGTCCCCTATACTGAGAGGCATATAGCCTTCATAGGACCAAGGGCCTCTCCTCTCATTGATGAGTTTTGCAGTCTTTTTAGCTGCCCACTTGAGGTTTCAACCCCCAGTACCACTGAAGAGCTGAGGAGAGAAGCTGTTGCCACAGCAGCTAGGCCGTCTTTTTCAGGAGGCTTCTGTAAAAGTGAAGGTGGCTGGAGGTGAGCTTGGTTTGGTTTCTTGTCTTTGCTGTTTTGCCTCTCTCTTTCTCTGTGCTTCTCAGCTGTCCTGCCATCCCTTCTGTGGATCTTAGAAGGACTCCCTCTGATTCTCTTTTCAAGTCATGTCTATTTAATCTTATCCTCATTAGTCTTTCACTGGGTCACAGAAGCAGGTCTAGACCATGGTCACCCAGACATCAGCAAAAATCAGATGACAGCTGGACATTTCTATGTGGAGTGGCCATAGATAAAGTCCTTAAAATCTATTATCTCACTACTTTTATTTATATTTTTTTGGTGTTTTTCTTTTTTCCTTTTGAGATTAAAATACATTACATTATTTCTCCCTTTCCTTTCCTTTCTTCAAATACTTGGATATACTTCTTGCTCCCTTTCAAATTCATGGCTTCCTTTTTTCATCAATTGCTGTTAGATGAATATATGTGTGTGTGTGTGTGTGTGTGTGTGTGAGTGTATGTATATGTATATGTGTATACATATACATACATACAAAATACATATACATATGTATATGTATACACACATGCACATACATACAGAAATGCATACATACACACATGTGGAGTGGCCATAAATAAAGTCCTTAAAATCTATTATCTCACTACTTTTATTTATATTTTTTTGGTGTTTTTCTTTTTTCCTTTTGAGATTAAAATACATTACATTATTTCTCCCTTTCCTTTCCTTTCTTCAAATACTTGGATATACTTCTTGCTCCCTTTCAAATTCATGGCTTCCTTTTTTTATCAATTGCTGTTAGATGCATATATGTGTGAGTGTATGTATATGCATATATGTATACATATACAAAATACATATACATATGTATATGTATACACACATGCACATACATACAGAAATGCATACATACACACATACATATATACTGACATACATACATACTGACATGTGGGACCGTGTGAAAGGCATTCTGTTTTCTGGTTGAGCTAGGTTTAAACCCTGGAGACCCAGCAGGAGACCCAGATGCCCCAGCAAGCCTAGGACACTCTTGTTCCCGTGAGAACCAGTTGGAGCTCTCCTCCTGCCCTGTTCCCTTCAACCTGGGCCAGAGTCAACCTATGGGGCCCCCTACTCTGTTCCCAGCTCTTCCACAGCATCCAGTGGAGTCTGCGGTGTCCAAGAGCCTGAGAACCTGTCATCCTCAGCCTCTGTTCAGGCCTGAGCCAATTCTGGCAGGACTGCAGGGACAAGAGTGTCCTAGGCTTGCTTGGGTGGGTGACTTGGTTCGGTGGAAGCCATGCAGAGAGGCCTCCTGTGGGAGATTGGAAACGTGGCTCTTTAGAGGAAGACCTGCTCCATTGCTCCAGCATGGCAGATCCCCATGAGAAAAGGCAGTCGATGGTTTTAAGGCGTTTATTGTCATGGCAGAGAGTCATGATGAGTGAAACCATACCCCATTTTCTCAGAGTGGGCCTGAGATTAGGGAAGGGGAACTAAAAGGGTAGTAGAGGCAGAAAGAGGGAGAGAGTAGAGAAGTAGAGGCTGACCATGACCATGTGGAGAGAGGGGAGAAGGGAATTTGGAGAGAGGGGGAGCAAGAGGGCAAGAGAGAGAGGCAAGAGTAAGAGAGTAAGAGTAAGAAAGGGAGGAGGGGGCAAGCAGCCCCTTTTATAGTGGGTCAGGCCTACCTGGCTATTGCCAGGTAACTGTGGGGAGGAGCATACATGACTCATGCCAGGTAACTGTGGGGGTGGAATACAGACAGAATAGCAGGGGTTTGGGGCATTGATACAGACTTATGGAGAGCTGAGGCCTGGTGTCTGGGGTCATGGCAAACATCTTCTGTCCCTTGCAGGAACACCTGCTGGGTTTAAACCTAGTTCAACCAGAAAACAGGCTGCCTTTCATGGTTCCACAACTCCCTCTTTTACTTTTTTAAAAGAGAGGGGTCACTGGAGTGACTGTGTCATTTGTAGTGAAAAATTTCAAAAGAAAACACTATACAGGGTGGAGGGGTAACACAACTAAGCCAGAGTGGTAAGGAGGGTTAAGAGTGGGGGTTGGGAAGGCAAGGGATTATTGAATCAATTAATTGTTCCATGGGTAGTACAGTTTGAGGGTATTAACATCAGGCTTAAACAGCATTTGATTAATCTAGATGGACATCATGTTTTTCTTACTATCCTGTAACTTCCCCCAAGTTCAGTAGCAATTTGACTTTGGCAAGAGAGTTCACCTGTAGCTGGAAGGTCCCAAGTCTGTCCTCTGTGGGGCTCAGCACAAGTCTCTGGATCTCAGTGTTTGTCTTGGGTGTCTTCAGTCAGATGAAGTGTCTGGAGGAAGGCAGCTTTGTTGTCTGCTAGTCTCAGGAGATGGCTCTCTCTCTGCTAGATCTGTGGTAGCAAGCACTGTCCTTTTCTTTTGTAGGGATAAACTTGTAGGGTAATTACAAGAGGAGCAGAATCCCAGCAGCCCCCTGCATAGTGTGGATAGTGAATGTTAAGCCTTCAATAGTTTGCATGGGAGCACATCATTGGCCCATTGGCCGAGGAGGAAAATGTGTTAGTTACATATCCAGGATAGGCAGTAACAGTTTGTCTGTAAAAGGAAACGTTGTTAATTAAGGATTGAATAATGGTAATCAACATAGTTGATTTGACCTGTGGAAGTAGACTAGATGACTTTTGAACCTTAAAAGAAATCCTAAACAAGTTGAGAATTTTTGGACATACATCATGAGTGCTAGGAAGAAAAATAAACATTTAAATGAAGAAGCAAGAAAATTTTGGGTTCAGAAGCACGAACATTGTTTCAGGTGTTCCTGTTAGGGAGAGTCTGCCACACTGACATACATAAATACATACACACATACACATCCATACATACATATTGACATACATACATATTAACATACAAACATACTGATGTATACACATATTGACATACATACAAATTTTTAAATATAACCTGCTGAACAACATTTCTCACCCAGCAGGCATTGAAATTGTGACCCTCGTGAACAGCTTCCCAAATGTATAAATAAATTGTAAGCCACTGTCACCATATCTAGTTAAAGTCAATCTCAACCGAGTGTCAGAAATGTGAGAATCTCTTAGCTATATTTTTTGTGGCAACATTTCACATGCAGCTATGGTCAAATGTCAGTCAGGTATTCTGAAGAATGGACTGGAACATCTGCTTCCAAGATGTCTCACTCATGCATATTTGCTGGGGGCTTTAGTTTATCTCTACATAAACAAATCCATTGGATGACTCAAGTTCCTCATGACACAGTGGCTTTCTTATGTGGGAGAAGTGATCTAAGAGAAAATATGGAGCAAGTTATGACATATTTTTTATGACACAGTCTTAAATAATACAGGTTATCGTTTCTCTCTATCTTTGATAGAAGTTATTAAGTCCAGCCACACTAAAAGGTGGGGAATTCACTTTATTTACAGAAAGGGTTGTAGACAAGATTTGTTGGCATTTTTAAAGACTACACAAGGGGCTGGAGATATGGTTCAGTGGTTAAGAGCATTTACTGTTCTTGCAGGGGACTCAAGTTTGGTTTCCATCACCCACTTTGGGCATATCACAACCACCTGTAACTCCAGCTTCAGAGGCTCTCACATCCTTTTCTGGACTCCATGGGCACTGGCACTCATGTGCACACACATAGAGATACACATATATACATAGTTAAAGTAAAATAAGTAGCACACATATGACCTTGAAGAGATGGCTTAGCAGTCAAGAGCACCTGCTGCTATTAAAGAGTACATGAATTTGGTTCCAAGCACCTATGTTAGTTGGGCCACAACTGCCTGTTGTAAAATGGTCTGACATCCTCTTTCTGAATTCCATGTGTGCCTATACTCACAGGCAGATACACATAGATGCATACATACACATAGTTAAGAATAAAAATAAGCCACACAAATGTTTTCCTATTGATTAATCCATTTAATTAGGAGTGTGACCTAATGTGGTCACATCAGGAGTGTGACCAGAACTATAGTGAGTTCATAGACTACTATGCAGGAAACTGACAGCCTTATAAAACTTAGACTTGTTATCCATAAATGCAGTGCAACTCTATTCATTTGTTATACAATTGTATTAATTTTCATAAAAGTACCATATGCATCATTTATAAAATTTATTAGTAACTATTATTATTATTATTAATTTTGAGAAGAGGTATCAGTATATAGCCTTAACTGGCCTAGACAAGGCTGGCAGAGATTAGCCTACCTCTTCTTCCTGAGTCGTGGGATTAAAGGTGTGTGCTCCCACACTAGCCCTCTAAATTTTTTTTTTTTTTTTTTTTTTTTTTTTGTTCTTTTCGAGACAGGGTTTCTCTGTATAGCCCTGACTGTCCTGGAACTCACTTTGTAGACCAGGCTGGCCTCGATCTCAGAAATCCGCCTGCTTCTGCCTCCTGAGTGCTGGGATTAAAGGCGTGTGCCATCACCGCCCAGTGGTAATATTGCATTATGTAAATGTGCCATTTTATTTATTCATTTTTCTACTGAGGGACATCTAGGTTATTTTTAATTTCTGGCTATTGTGAATAGAACAGCAATAAACATGGTTGAACAAGTATCCTGTGGTAGGATGAGTATATGGCCGAGAGTGGTATAGCAGGATCTTGAAGTAGATCAATCATCATCTTTATGAGGAACCAACATACTGATTTCCACAGTCTCTCTAGGAATTTATTATGGAAAAGTGTTGTATTTTTGTTAAGACCTTTCTCTTTGAATCTAATGATATGATCATGTGTTTTTTTTTGTCTTTCTGTTTAAATGATGGACTGCATGTATCAATTTATGAGCCATCCCTGCATCTCTGGGATGATGTCCTACTTGATCTTGGATAATCTTATTGATGTGTTCTTGGAATCCTTTTGCAAGTATTTTATTGAGAAATTTTGCATCTATATTCATAAGGGAGATTGCTCTGCTCTATAATTCTCTTCCTTTGTGGGTTTTCATGTTGTTTGGGAATGGGGTAATTGTGGTCTTGAAAAACCAATTGGTTAATTTTCTTCTGTTTCTATTGTATGGAATAATTAGGTGAATTTGACTTAAACTCTTCTTTAATAGACTGGTAGAACTTTCAGAATGAATTTTTATATATAGAAAAGTATTTTAATAGACTGTTTTTAAAAAAGTATTTTAATAGACTGTTGTCCAGTTAATCCAACAATGGCTACCTAAAAATGGAAAGCCCAAGAATTGAGTAGTTGTTGACTCCACAAGGCTGGATATCTCAGCTGGTCTTTATTATACATTGGAATCATAAAGAAGTAGGCTGTAATGACAGTGAAGGAATGGAATTGATATTCAGTGGAGAACAAGAACAAGCAAGTAAAGAGAAAACAAGCTTCCTTTTCCCATGTCTTTTATATAGGCTGCCAGTAGAAGGTGTGGTCTACCTTAAAGGTGGATCTTCTCACCTCAAAGGATCTGGATTAAAGGTTTATCTTCCCACATCTAAGATCCAGATTAGAAGTCGATCTTTTTACTTTAAGTGATCTAATTAAGGGAAAAAAAAATCTCTTTATGTACCCCAGTCATTTGGGTTTTAGTTAATTGCAGATTAACTAAAATTAAGTTGACAAGGAAGAATAGCTATCACATTGAGAAATATTGATGAACAATGTTTGTTGAGGCCTGTTTTGTTGTTGTTGTTGGTGTGTGTGTGTGTGTGTGTGTGTGTGTACACTTCTCTTCTTGATTTCCTGGACTGGGATTATTTATTTATACTGTTTTATTGGATTTACTTAACCCCTTTTAATTGGAGTCTTCTTCCTAGTGCCTTCTATAGAGCTGGATTGATTTGCAGATGGATATTGGTTAAATTTGGTTTTATCATGGAATGTCTTAATTTCTCCTTCTATTCTGATTGAAATCTTTGCTGGCTATAGTAGTCTGGGTTGACATCTGTTGTCTTTTAGTATGCAGCAGATCTATCCAGGGCCTTTTGGATTTTAGAGTCTTCATTGAGAAGACAGATATTACTTTAATAGGTCTACTTTTATGGTAATTGGTCTTTTTTTCCTTGAAGCTTTTAATATTTTTCTTTGTTCTAAACATTTGGTGTTTTGATGATTATGTGCCAAGGAGACTTTATTTTTTGGTCCTGTCTATTTGTTGTTCTATATATATCATGTACCTTGATAGGGATCTCCTTTAGGTTTGGGAAAATTTCTTTTATGATTTTACTGAAAAACATTTTGAGAATATTTTCTGTGCCTTTACCTGGGGTTCTGTTCCTTCCTTTACTCCTACTACTATTAGATTTATCTTTTCACGATGTCCTGACTTTCCTGAATGCTTTGCTCCGGGAACTTTTTAGATTTAGCATTTTCTTTGACCAAGGTATAAATTTTTTTTTCCATCATGTCTTCAATGCCTAAGATTCTCTTTTTTATAGTCTATTGGTGAGGTCTGCCCTTGTAACTCCTATCTGAGTTTGTAAATTTCCATTTCTGGATTACTCCCAATTTGCACTTTATAGATTATATTTCCACTTTAAGATTGTGAACTGTTTTATTCATTTCCGACCAATGTTTGTGGTTTTATAGATTTCTTCCTTCCTTCCTTCCCTCCTTCCCTCCTTTCTTTCTTTCTTTCTTTCTTTCTTTCTTTCTTTCTTTCTTTCTTTCTTTCTTTCTTTCTTTCTTTCTTTCCTTATCATCCAGTTTGTAGGTCTTTATTTTATTAGAGGATTTTAATGTTTAAAAAGGGACTTGCATATTGTTCTATAAAGTATTATACAAAGATGAATAATTATAATCTTATTTATTTAGATGTCTTTAGCTTTTTTATTAAATCTTATTAATCATTTTATTTGTTTACATTTCAAATGTTATTCCCCTTCCTAGTCTTCCCTCCACAAGCCCCCTCCACCTCCCCCTTGCCTCAAAGAGGATGCTCTCTCACCTACCCACCCACTTGGACCTTACCCTGTTGTAACCCTTGAACTACTGATGGTAATTCTCTGTGGATAACTGTCCTGTTTCTTAAAAGTCTCACCAAAGAGACTTCAGAATTGTGTACAGCTAGTTTGCCTCTGTGTTTTCCCCCACAGAAGCTCCCATCCTCCCTCCAACCCATGGCAAGCACAGCTGGTTTCTGTGCTGCGTCCTCCTGCAGCAAGCCCTGTGCTCCCTCCTCCTTCCTGGCTGCTCCAAGGGAACCCAGCCTAGCGTTAGAATGGCACTACCCATAAAACTGTTCCTTAATGGAGACATCCTGAGGAGCCACCATCTTCTAGCCACCATCTTCCCTGCCTCTGCATCTCCAAAACCAACATTCTTCCTGATCAATGGCTGAACTCTCCAGGTTCCTGTCCTTGAGACCTTAAAGACCTTAAAGAAAGAACAAACTCAAAGGAGATTAGGGCCGGAGTTTAAATCATGGAGAAAAGGTCACAGACAGTTAAGACCAGCCATAAAATTAGTCCCTGAAGAGACACCCATTAACCCCCCTCCCAGCTTCAGTTCTGTCACACCAAATGATTACAGCCCTTCACTACCCTTTTCTGTGAACATTCAGGGGATTCCTGACTATACTGTATATAAACCCAGTGCTTTCCGGACTCATGCATCTCTTGCCAACATTCACCCTGTGAGTGCGGGGCATGTGATTCAAGTTCGAACTTGAACAATAAAAGACTTTTTTGCAAGTTGCAGTGGACTTTGAAATTCTTGGGCTCATCTGTGTTCCTCATGGACTCAGGGCATAACAACCCCTCTAGCATCCCCCTTCTCTTGGGCATCAAACCTCCACAGGACCAAGTGCCTCCTCTCCCACTGATGTCAGATAAGGCATTCCTCTGCTACATATGTGGTGGGAGCCATATACCAGCCCATGTATACTCTTTGGTTTGTGGTTTAGTCCCTGAGTGGTCTGGTAAGGTGATACTGTTGTTCTTCTTATGGAGTTGCAACACCCTTCAGCTCCTTCAGCCCTTCCCCTAACTCTTCCATTGGGGTCCCCAGGCTCAGTCTGATGGTTGGCTAAGAGACTCTGTGTCTGTCTTAGTCAGGTGCTAGCAGAGTCTCTTAGAGAATAGCCATACCAGCTGATCTTGGCATTAGCAATTGTGTCGGGATTTGGTGTCTGAGAATGGAATGGATCACATGGTGGGGCAGACTCTGGATTGCCTTTCCTTTAGCCTCTGCTCCATTTTGTCCCTGCATTTTCTTTATACAGGGACAATTCTGGGTTAAACATTTTGAGATGTGTGAGTGGCTCCATCCCTACACTGGGGCCATGTGTGTCTACTGGAGGTGGCTTCTTCAAACTCTGTCTCCCAGCTGTGGGGCATTTCAGCTTTGGGTCCTGGGAGTCCCTGCCCTCTGGGACTTTCTAGTGATCCCCCAAGTCCCCCCCCCCACCCTGCGACTTATTTCTATCTATTCTCCTGGCACTCTGGACTTCTGTCTCTTCCATACATGGTCCCACTCCTCCCCATCCCCTCTCGTGCCCAGGTCCCTCCCTCCCCTCCCTTGATTATTTTGTTCCCCCTTCTAAGTGGGTTTGAAGCATCCACAGTTTGGGTTTCCTTCTTGTTAAGTGTCATATGGTCTGTGAGTTGTATCGCAGGTATTCTGAGTTTTGGACTAATATCCACTTATCAGTGAGTACATACCATGTATGTTATTTTGGGTCTGGGTTACCTCACTCGGGATAATATTTTCTAGCTCCATTTGCCTACAAAATTTGTGAAGTCATTGTTTTTAATAGCTGAGTAGTATTCCATTGTGTAAACGTACCGCATTTTCTGTATCCATTCTTCTGTTGAGGGACATCTGGATTATTTCCAGCTTCTGGCTATTATAAATAAAGCTGCTGTGAACATAGTGGAACATGTGTCCTTGTTATATCTTGGAGCATCTTTTGGGTATATGCCCAGGAATGGTATAGCTGGGCCTTTAGGTGGAACTATTTCCAATTTTCTTAGGATTCATTCCACATAGACACCAAACCCAGACACTATGACTGATGCCAAGAAGTGCTTGTTGACAGGAGCCTGATATAGCTGTCTCCTGAGAGGCTCTGCTAGATCCTGACCAATAAAGATGTGGATGTTTGTAGCCAATCATCAGACTAAGCATAGGAACCCCAATGGAGGAGTAAGAGGAAGGACTGAAGGAGCTGAAGAGGCCTTATATGGCATCAATGGGAGGGGAGGCCCTTGGTCCTGTGAAGGCTTGATGTCCCTGTAGAGGATTGCTAGGGTGGTAAGGAGGGAGTGGTTTAGTGGGTGGGAAGCACCCTCATAGGAGCAGGATAAGGCAGGATGGGATAGGGGGTTTGCAAAGGGGAAACTGGGAAAGGGAATAACATTTGAAATGTAAACAAATAAGATATCTAATTCAAAATAAAAAATAAAGTAGCCCCTATAGACTTATGGGGAGTGGCATTATTGGAGATGTGGCCTTGTTGAAATAGGTGTTCTTGTTGAAGGAATTATGTCACTAGGGGTGGGCTTAGAGGTTTGAGAAGCTCAAGCCAGGACGAATGTCATTCTTTCTTCCTGCTGCATGATGGTCCAGATGTAGAATTCTTAGCTCCTTCTCCAGCACTATGGCTGCCTTCATGTCTTGATTTCTACCATGAGAATAATGGACTAAACCTCTGAACCATAAAGCAGCCCCAGTGAAATCTTTCCTTTATAAGAACTGTTGTGCTCATGGTGCTTCTTACAGCAATGAAAACTCTAAGATAGTGAGTCCATGACTATAATGGTGGGAAGCAGGTGTGGTGCTGGAGTAGCAGCTGGTCTGATCCACAAACAGGAGGTAGAGAGAGAGAGAGGGGAGAGGGGGGAGGGGAGGGGAAGAGACAGAGGGAGAGAGGAGAGAATTGGGAATAGAATAGGCTTTTGACACCTCTAAGTCCACCCCTAGTGATACCCCTCATCCAACAAGGAGGCCACACCTATTAATCCTTCCCAAACAGTTCCATCAATGACCAAGCATTCAAATATATGAGCCTATTGGGGCATTGCCATTCAAACTTCCATGTAATAGTTTCTAATTTTCAGGTGATCAAAATGAGATTTCAGAGGGAAAGTGGTGTGCTTACAATATCAAGGCAGGCAGGGGAGGGGCTGGAACTGCTAGGTTTTCATTTATATGATTAAGTCCTCTGGGACAGGTTTTGAGTTTTTGTTCATGCAGTTTTCCCACAACCCGTAAGTTCTCAAGATGGTGTGCATGTATCTTTCTCTGTGTGCTTTGTTGAACATCAAAACAAGGACCTACATACAAGTGTTCTGCCACCGACCCTTCAACTACTCTTCTAGCCCTTAAACTACTCTTCTTGATTCAGTATTAGTAAATCAAGAGAGTATATATTATAATTTAAATGTAACAGTTTTCAAAAAGAAGAATCTAGACTTTATTGTGCCTTATTTTTGTGACTGTAATGTGGGTGAGTGAGCTGGGTAAAGGCAAATGCCCAGAGTACTGGGCCTGGAGGCTTAAGACTCCTTGTAGGTTATTTAAGTAGCACCAGTTTCTTGATCTCCCCTGGCATTCATGTGGGATGGGCTTGCTTAATCTTGCTCTATTTGTCACATGTAGCCTAGCTGGGGAAGGTTTTCCAGTCTTCTTCTTCATTAGTCTTGCTCTCCCTGACCCTACTTTTCTTCCACAACTTGTCAACCAGTTTGTTCAACAAGTAAATGGTATAAAAGGAATAGAAGAGGCTGGGGATGATGTAGCTCAGGGATAAGTATTAACATGGAGGAGGTTCTAGGCCTCCTCTTTAGCAAGAGATGTGGGGGATTGCAGGTATAGAATTACAGTTGAGATGCAAGATGTTCAACATCTGTTGGAAAGTACTGGAAACAGTCTGAGAAGTCTCTACACTATGCAGGCTCAGCAAAGTCTTGGAGAACCTCGATGGGTCCTTCAAAGTATATTATACATTATTTTATTTTGAATTCTCTGTGTCTGTGTGTTAGTGTATGGGTATGTAGACACAAAAATAGATGCCTGTGGAGGTCAGAAGAGGGTTTCTGATCATGTGATGCTGGAATTACCTATAGTTGTGAGCTGCTTGACTTGGGAGCTCATCGAATCACAAGGGTTTTTAAAATACTTCCCTGACATTGTAAGATTATTTATTTATTTAGGGTTTCAAAATGTCATTCCCATGCAAGTATGTAATAGATTTTAAACATATCTCCCCATTAATTTCTGCACTCCATTTTCAGTTCCTTTATTAGTGTGAATGAAAGAGACATGCTATGAATAACAAAAGATAGTTTGATTTCTCAGGGTAGTCTGTATCTTTAGAATTTCTGTGTCAGGAATCAGGGAAAATGATCAAATGAATTTTTTACTAAACCACAGGTGTCATAATGGTACTAATGCTTGTGTTTTAAAAAATTGCAAAAAAAAAAAAAAAAAAAAAAAGAAAGCCGGGCGTGGTGGCGCATGCCTTTAATCCCAGCACTTGGGAGGCAGAGGCAGGCGAATTTCTGAGTTCGAGGCCAGCCTGGTCTACAGAGTGAGTTCCAGGACAGCCAGGGCTACACAGAGAAACCCTGTCTCGAAAAACCAAAAAAAAAAAAAAAAAATTGCTTGGGCTGGAGAGATGGCTTAGTGGGTAAGAGCACCGACTGCTCTTCCGAAGGTCCTGAGTTCAAATCCCAGCAGTCACATGGTGGCTCACAACCATCTGTAATGAGATCTGACGCCCTCTTCTGGTGTGTCTGAAGACAGCTACAGTGTACTTATATAATAATAAATAAATCTTTTAAAAATTGCTTAGTTATGAATGTTGTGCTCTGACATATATGGTAGCAAATAGGTTCCAGGATGTGCACCAGTAAAACAATAGCAGCCACTGGACTAGAAGAGGACAGTTGAAACAAGAATGTTAGTGTTGATAATTCTTAAAACTAGAGATGCACTTGCACAGGTTTTCTTTAATATTCTATTTATGTGTGTATTTGAACATTAAAAATTTAATATGTAAATTACATAAATAAATATGTGAAATAGCATGTAATATACATATAATATGCAAATATAAAATACAAAAAATAAAAAAAATATTCAAGGCTATATAAGAATAAGTACTTAGCATTTGGTCAAGGATTATAGCAAATAAAGTAGGCATATATTATAGTCTCCCTTTAAAAATTTTTTAAAGATTTATTTGTTTACTTTATGTATGTGAGTACACTGTAGCTGTGTAGATGGTTGTGAACCTTCATGTGGTTGTTAGGAATTGAATTTTTAAGACCTTTGCTCCCTCTGGTCAGCCCCACTTGCTCAGGCCCAAAGATTTATTATTATACATAAGTACACTGTAGGAGATTTTAGACACACCAGAAGAGGGCGTCAGATCTCATTATGGGTGGTTGTGAGCCACCATGTGGTTTCTGGGATTTGAACTCAGGATCTTCGGAAGAGCAGTCAGTGCTCTTACCCACTGAGCCATCTTGCCAGCCCCCTAAAAATATTTTTAATTACACTTATTTTGTGTTTGTATGTGAGCACATGCCACAGTGTGTATGTGGAAGGGGAGTTGGTCTTCTGCCATGTGGGTCTGGGCATTGAATTTAGGTTGTCAGGTTTGGCAGGTGGTGTCTTTACCTGCTGATTTACCTTGATGGCCCTAATTGGGTGTCTTTCACATGCTAAAGATAGAATTCAAATTCAGTTTTGAGTATCATACTCATCTTCCTAGCTTAGGAGATAGCGTATCAGCCCATAGTGTAACTGTCCTGTCAGGAATGAAGATTCAAAAAAAAAACAAAAAAACAAAAAACACTTGTGCCCCTCAGCTTAGCTATCAAACTATCAAGACAATGGACCCCAAGGGATTGGAATTTCTCAGAAGTTTCATGCTAGGGAGTGGAAAAGGCTGGGTTCTGATTTGAGAGAGCTTGTGTAGTGGAAAGAGATTTCACAGTTCCAACAACTCATGAAACCCCTCACAAGAGACAATGGGTCAGTGCCTGGCAGGACTACAAAGTGACCAGGTTTGCTTAGTGATCCAATACTGCTTGCCTGTTTGTAGGAAGTACAGTGAGCTGTGTGTAGGAAGTACAGCTTTAAAATTATGAAGTTAAAGATATTTCTGATTTTATTTTCAACCATTGTTTTTATTGTATTTAAAATATTTTGTTTTGTTATTTTGACAGTTCTTGCAAGGGAGGTGTAATGGCTATTCCTGATTGTCAACTTGACTATATCTGGAATGAACTACAATTCAGAATTGGAGGGCTCACCTGTGATCCAGATCTTGCGGCTGGAAGACATGTTTCTGACCTGGATCTTGGCATGGAGATCTTGAGGCATAGTGGCTATGAAAAACTTAGGCTCAGGTACCTTTACAATACACACAGGCTCAGTACACACCTTTAATCCCAGGAGAATAAGGCAAGGAGGTCTCTGAGTTCAAGGTCAGCCTGGGACAAAACAAGTCTCAGATCCAGGCATGGTGGTACAGACCTTTAATCTGGGCCACATCTTCTGCTGGAGACCTACATAAGGACATTGGATGTAGGAAGATTCACTCTTCTTCAACTGCTTGTATTCACTTGCCAGCACATCTATTGGAATCTACTTCTACTAAAGACCAACTGAAACAATTGGCCTTGTGGGACTGAGTGACTACTAGATTTGTGGACTTCCAATTCACAGCTGACCATTGTTGGGGAGCTGGACTACAAGCCGTAAATCACCATAATAAATGCCCTCAATACAGAAAGACATTCCATGCAATCAGTGACTAATACAGAAGTGAAGATCCTTTTTCTGACTTATCCGAACTGGATTTGTAACCAAATCCCCTATAACAGAAGAAAGGTTTACAAGAGAAGAGCATGAAAATTTATTTCATAGAAACCCCCTTTTTTTGTGTGGGTTATGTGTGGCACAGAGGATCAAACCTCAGGACTTGTGCTTGCTATTGAATGAATTTTCCCACTGAGCCACATTTCTATACCGATCTAATATGCTTTATGTCACTTTGGAGCCTTTATAATAAAAAATAGATCCAAAGATCACTTCTTTATGGTTATGTTTGTGTCTTTATGTTTAATGAGTGGTAGATACTTCTGGAAACACATAATTGGAAAAAGGGTAATGTTAACAAGCTGGAGGAAATGTAGCAGGAACTGTGATTTAGATTTCTCTCTGTGACCATGTGTCTTCAGAGGTAAGACTCTTTCCTTCCTTAGGGACTACAGAGATGGCTCTGTGGTTAAGAGTACTGGCTGCTTTTGTGAAGGATCTGGGTGATTCCCAGCACCTATGTGGCAGCTCACAAATATCTGCAACTGGTCCCAGGGGATCTGATGTCCTCTTCTAACTTTCATGTGCACTAGGCACTCACATGATACATATACATACAAAAAGGCAAAACACACATATACATGAAATAAAAAGAAACTCTCTTTTGTGTATAGAGGGCATCTCTCTAGTTAGGGTCATGTTCTCCTTCAGGGAAACATGCCCAGGGGAGGTGAGAGTGAATTCAAGAACTTTCTTTTACTATTTTAGTACCAAGGTGTTATATTTTGGGTACCACACACTGAGCCTTGTCTGCCCATGGTATCAATTTGAATCTAGTCCTAGTTATTTTGGTGTAATTTTATATGTAGCTATATATATATATATATATATATATATATATATATATATATATATATATATAGTATATACCTCTAAAGAACTTTTAAAAAGGTAACTATTACCTTTTAAACTATTATGACTAAAAATTTAGCAATTATTTCTTAATGTCAAATAGTCAAACACTTCATTTAAATAATCTTTACTTTTCTAGTTATTCTGTCTACATCAAGATTTTTTGGAAGAAGTTTTTATTAGCACATATTAATTTACATAATGTTTTGATATAGAATTATCATATAGAATTATTTGTATATATTGGATCTTAGCCCTCTCTCAGTGTGAGCGCCCGTCTTGCCAGCAAGAACGAGTCCACAATAGGATCCTTCTGCACACGTTTATTGGGCTGTGCATTGACTGTGTAGGCGAAAGACTCTGAGCCCTGGGTCTCTCACTCTTATATACTATCAGTTCCCATCCACTCACAGCAGGCCACATCACCTCACCAGGTACGCAGCTTCAGCTAATCAGGGCAGCAGGGGCATATCTCCACCAAAATGGCTTCGCCAGTAACCTGGTACACCTGCGCAGCTCTCACGATGTTTGTGGCTAGATGTTTGAGAAATCAGGTGCAAGTCATAAGACTTAGCTGCAGTCCCTGGCGCCTTTGGGACTGCCGCCACACCCGCTCCCCACATCTCAGATGGAAGATTGGTAAAGATCTTTTCCCAACCTTTAGAATGCCGTTTTGTCCTTTTGTCAGTGTCCTTTGCCTTACAGAAGCTTTGCAAATTTTATGAGGTCACATTTATCAATTCTTGATCTTAGAGCATAAGCTATTGGTGTTCTGGTCAGGAAAATTTCCCCTGTGCCCATTCGCTCGAGGCTTTTCTCCACTTTCTTTTCTCTTAGTTTTAGTGTATCTGGTTTTATGTGGCAGTCCTTGGTCCCCTGGGACTTGAGTTTTGTACACGAAGATAAGAATGGATCGATTTACATTCTTCTACATGTTGACTGCCAGTTGAACCAGCACTATTTGTTGAAAATACTGTCTTTTTTTCCACTGGATGGTTTTAGCTCCTTTGTCAAAGGTCAAATGACCATAGGTGTGTGGGTTCATTTCTGGATCTTCAATTCTAGTCCATCGATCTACATTCCTGTCACTGTACCAATACCATGTGATATTTGGCATATATATTTTGGAATAATCAAATCAGGATGACTAGTATATCCATAGCTGTCCTATTTTTTGATAACTTGACATATACTAGACTAAATTTGGCACAATGGATATTAGTGAAGAAAATACCTTTATAGCATTGGCCTATAGGTTAGATCTGTAAGGCTTTTCTTGTTTAATGATTGTTACAGATGGGCCCCACCAACTGTGAGGCATACTATCCTTGGGCAGATTGGCCTGGAGTGTATAAGAAAACAGGCTGAACCAATACCACACAGTTTTTTGTTTTTTTTTTTTAATCACTATTGCTTAGAAACACAACTTGAGGTCAGGACTGGTGATTCCCTGGGATGTTCTTTTATTGTTGAGAATAGTTTTCACTATTCTGGTTTTTGGTTATTCTAAATGAATTTGAGAATTGCTCATTCTAACTCTAGGAAGAATTGAGTTGGAATTTTGATGGAGATTGTATTGAATCTGTAGATTGCTTTTGGCAAGATGGCCATTTTTACTATATTAATCTTGCCAATTCATGAGCATGGGAGATCTTTCCATCTTCTGAGATCTTCGATTTCTTTATTCAGAGACTTGAAGTTCTTGGCATACAGATCTTTCACTTGCTTGTTTAGAGTCACACAAAGGAATTTAATATTATTGTGAGAATTATGAAGAGTGTCTTTTCCCTAATTTCTTTCTCAGCCTGTTTATCCTTTGAGTAGAGGAAGGCTATTGATTTGTTTGAGTTAATTTTATATCCAGTCACTTTGCTGAAATTGTTGATCAGCTTTAGGGATTCTTTGGTGGAATTTTTGGGGCCACTTAAGTATACTATCATAGCATCTGCAAAAAGTGATATTTTGACTTTTTCCTTTCCAATTTGTATCCCTTTGACCTCCTTTTGTTGTCTGATTGCTCTCTGGCTAGGACTTCGAGTACAATGTTGAATAGGTAGAAAGAGAGTGGGTAGCTTTGTCTAGTCCCTGATTTTAGTGGGATTGCTTCAAGTTTCTCTCCATTTAGTTTGATGTTCATTACTGGTTTGCTGTATATTGCTTTTATTATGTTTAGGTATGGGCCTTGTATTCCTGATCTTCCAGGACTTTTATCATGAACGGGTGTTGGATTTTGTCAATGCCTTTTCGGCATCTAATGAAATGATCATGTTTCTTTTTTCTTTGAGTTTGTTTATGTAGTGTATTACGTTGATGGATTTTTCCATATTTTGAACCATCCCCGTGTCCCTGGGATGAAGCCTACTTGATCATGATGGATGATCGTTTTGATGTATTCTTGGATTCTGTTTGTGAGAATTTTATTGAGTATTTTTGCATTGAAATTCATAAGAGACATTGGTCTGAGTTCTCTTTCTTTGTTGGGTCTTTGTGTGGTTTAGTTACCAGAGTAATTGTGGCTTCATAGAATGAATTAGGTAGTGTTCCTTCTGTTCCTATTTTGTGGAATAGTTTGAAGAATATTGGTATTAGGTCTTTTTTGAAGGTCTGATAGCACTCTACACTAAGCTCATTTGTTCCTGGGCTTTTTTAGTTGGGAAACTTTTAATGACTGCTTCTATTTCTTTAGGGGTTATGGGACTATTTAGATAGTTTATCTGATCTTGACTTAACTTTGGTACCTGTATCTGTCTAAAAAATTGTCCATTTCATCCAGACTTTCCAGTTTTGTTGAATATAGGCTTTTGTAGTAGGATGTGATGATTTTTTGGATTTCCTTAGTTTCTGTTGTTATGTCTCCCTTTTCATTTTTGGTTTTGTTAATTTGGATACTGCCCCTGTGCCTTCTAGTTAGTCTGGCTAAGGGTTTATCTGCCTTGTTGATTTTCTCAAAGAACCATCTCCTGGTTTTGTTGATTCTTTGTATAGTTCTTTTTCTTTTTACTTGGTTGATTTCAGCCCTTGAGCTCGATTATTTCCTGCCATCTATGCCTTTTGGATGTATTTACTACTTTTTTTTCTAGAGCTTTCAGATGTGATTTTTAAGCTGCTAGTGTATGTTCTCTCGAGTTTCTTTTTGGAGGCACTCAGAGCTATGAGTTTTCCTCTTTGCACTGCTTTTATTGTGTAGCATAAATTTGGGTATGTTGTGGGTTCATTTTCATTAAACTCTTAAAAAGTCTTTAAGTTTTTCTTTATTTCTTCCTTGATCAAGTTATCACTGTTGTGCAGCTTTCATGTGTATATGAGCTTTCTATTGTTTTTGTTGTTATTGAAGATCAGCCTTAGTCTGTGGTGATCTGATAGGATGCATGGGATTATTTCAATCTTCTTGTATCTGTTGAGGCCTATTTTGTGATGGGTTATATGGTCAGTTTTGGAGAGTGTACCGTGAGGTGCTTTGAAATAGGTGTATATTTTTTCATTTTAGGATGAAATGTTCTATAAATATTTGTTAGAACCATTTGGTTCATAACTTCTGTTAGTTTCAATGTGTCTCTCTTTAGTTTGTTTCCATGATCTGTCCATTTCTGAGAGTGTGGTGTTGAAGTCTCTCCACTGTTATTGTGTGAGGTGCAATATGTGCTTTGAGGTTTAGTAAAGTTTCTTTTATGAATATGGGTGTCCCTGCATTTGGAGCATAGATGTTCAGAGTTGAGAGTTCTTCCTGGTAGATTTTTCCTTTGATGAGTATGAAGTGTCCTTTCTTATCTTTTTTGATAACTTTTGGCTGAAAGTTGATTTTATTGGAGATTACAATGGCTACTCCAGCTTGGGACCATTTGCTTGGAGAAATATTTTCCAGACTTTTACTCTGAGGTAGTATCTGTATTTGTTCCTGAGGTGGGTTTCCTGTATGCAGCAAAATGTTGGGTCCTCATTATGTATCCAGTCTGTTAGTCTATGTCCTTTTATTGGCGAATTTAGTCCATTGATTTTAAGAGATATTAAGGAAAGGTGAATTTTGCTTCCTGTTATTTTTGTTGTTAGAGGTGGAATTATGCTTATGTGACTATCTTCTTTTTTGGTTTGTTAAAGAAGATTATTTTCTTGCTTTTTCTAGTGTTTAGTTTCCTTCCTTGTGTTGGAGTTTTCCATCTATTATCCTTTGTAGGGCTGGATTTGTGGAAACATATTGTGTAAATTTGGTTTTGTCATGGAATATCTTGGTTTCTCCATCTATTGGAATTGAGAGTTTTGCTGGGTATGGTAGCCTGGGTTGGCAGTTGTGTTCTCTTAGGGTCTGTATGACATCTGTCCAGGATCTTCTGGCTTTCATAGTCTCTGGCAAGAAGTCTGGTGTAATTCTGATAGGTCTCCCTTTATATGTTACTTGACCTTTTCCCCTTACTGTTTTTAATATTCTTTCTCTGTTTAATGCGTTTGGTGTTTTAATTATTATGTGATGGGAAGAATTTCTTTTCTGGTTCAATCTATCTGGAGTTCTGTAGGCTTCTTGTATGTTCATGGGCATCTATTTCTTTCAGTTAGGGAAGTTTTCTTCTATAATTTTGTTGAAGATATTTACTGGCCCTCTAAGTTGGGGATCTTTACTCCCTTCTATACCTATTCTATACCTACTAACCTTAGGTTTGGTCTTCTCATTGTGTGGATTTCCTGGATGTTTTTGGTTAAGATCTTTTTGCATTTTGCATTTTCTTTGACTGTTGTGACAATGTTTTCTATAGTATCTTCTGCACCTGAGATTCTCTCTTCTACCTCTTGTATTCTGTTGGTGATACTTGTATCCATGACTCCTGATCTCTTTCCTAGGTTTTTTATCTCCAGAGTTGTCTCCCTTTGTGACTTCTTTACTGTTTTTACTTCCATTTTTAGATCCTGAGTGTTTTTGTTCAATTCCTTCACCTATTTGGTGTGTTTTCCTGTAATTCTTTAAGGGATTTTTGTGTTTCCTCTTTAAGTTCTTCTACCTGTTTACCTGTGTTCTTCCGTATTTCTTTAAAGAAGTTATTTATGTCCTTCTTAAAGTCCTTTATCAGAATCATGAGATGTGATTTTCAATTCAAATCTTGCTTTTCTGGTGTGTTGGGGTATCCATAACTTGGTGTGGTGGGAGAACTGGGTTCTCATGATGCCAAGTAGTCTTGGTTCCTTCCTTTCTTCCTTTCTTTCTTTCTTTCTTTCTTTCTTTCTTTTTCTTTCTTTCTTTCTTTCCTTCTTTAAATGAATTTATTTGACATTTTGAAACATGGTACAAATGTATTTCTTTTGTATGTTAATCTGTATTTTTTATTAGATATTTTCTTCATTTACATTTCAAATACTGTTGTTAAGTTTCTTGTGCTTGTCTTTCTCCATCTTGTTACCTCTGGTGTTAGTTGGTCTTGCTGTCTCTCGCTGGAGCTTGTCCCTCCTGTGGGCCTGTAAGCCTGTGTGAGCCCTTCTGGGAGATAATCTCTCCTCTGGTGGGACCTGTGTACAGTGGACTGTAGAATAGCCCTAGGTCCAGGGTGCAGATGGAGACTAGAATGATCCTGTCTCAGCTCCTTCACTTCTCCTGTGACCCATGTGGAGAGAAGTGGTGATCTCACCTCTGAGCCCAGGAGTGAGAACACTCCTAAAAGACCAGCTCTCTCCTGGTGGGACCCATGTACAGTGGGCTTTATAATATATTTTGGTCACACTCACTCTATCACCATTTCTTACCCCTTCCTAACCACTCACCTAACCTGTTACCAACTAGCTCTCTTATACTTTCTTTTTTCTTTTTAAACTAGTGAATTTAGTTAGTGTTTCTTACAGGAGGATGAGTGAAGGGTTTTTTACAGAAACATGGACAGTTTATCAGTGGCTGTACCAGTGATGACAATGCCCCCTCCCCCCAGCAAGTATTAAATTTATGTAGATGTTTAGGGAAAAGAATCAGATCCTTGTGAGCAAGTTCCACTCCATGATGGAACATAGTCGAAGCAAACCTTGTTTAAGGTAGTCTTAGCTACGTAGAGTTTAGATGTGCAAACTATGTCATGCCTGAAAGACAGGGTCCCTCAGCATCGTACACTTTCTTCTTCAATTCTTTCTGCTATATTTTCCATAATGTAGTCTGAGTCCTGGAGGAAGTGCTATTGACATCCCATTGGGACTGAGCATTTAATGGTCACTTATTCTCAGCATTTTAACCATTTATTTGTCTCTGCACCCACTGTAAAGACATTCTTCTCTGACCAGAAGTGCTGACCTATGAACATAAACATAAAGGTTCAGAAGGCATTTTGACAGTTACATCATGCTCATTCATCAAGCAATACTAGCTGCTTCTCCACCAGGGCCCATAACCTCACCAGCCTCATGATTTTGATAAAATTTATAATATTAGGCATGAATCCCTTCTTGTAGAGTGGGCCTCAGATCCAGGCTATAAGTGGTGTGTTACCTCTCTAACAGTCATACTACTCCTGTATCCAGTGTCCATCTTACTGGGTATAGTAATGCACGGATCACAGCTGAATATGACTGAAGTGGAAACTTCTGGTTTCTTTTGAAAGTCAGTTATGTTAAAGAACATTTTGCTGAAGCGGACATAGGTAAAAGGATGTTTTGCTAAAGCAGACATGTGGAAGGACATGCAATGATGGATTCTTTGCTAACAACACACATGTATTGGTTCACCTTGCATAGTGTAGCTGAGCTCTGTTTGTCATGACTCCACAGAGGGAAACACACCAAAAAATTTCTGGTGGTGTTCTGGTGGCTTCTTGCCAGTTTCCCAGAATTGGGACAATTGGAAGACTGATGTCAGCTGATACAGACTTATATGAGGTTTTACTAAGACAGATATATGGGCTGAGGCAAGACATGTAATGAGGCAAGACCGGTGGAAGGCATGTGATCTTTTGGAGGGAGTATAAATAGGACTCAATGGACAGTGTCAAGAGGCTTGCATAGTTAGCTTTATAATATTTCATTGGTCTGAATCTTCACTGAAAGAGGCACAGCCAAGAACTTCTGACATCTCTGGTGGTCCTGGTCACTCCTGTTGACTCATGCTGATTCAGTGGAGGACTGGCTGTGTCTGCTAGGTTGTGTCACCACTACAGATTCATGTTTGCTATCCTGACACTACTGCACTACTGGTATATTCATGAAGTGTTTGCGAGTGGATCAAGCTGCCACTGCTGATTTCTGTGAACTGAACTTCTAATTTCCTGACAACACAGACTAGAGTTGCTCCAAAGAACAATTTCTAAACAGGCCCACTTTCCCCAAATGCTAATAACCTTTGTTTTTCACTACTTTTAGTGGGTGGTGGGCTAGAACAGAGCTTAAAGTATTTAAGACCTGTTATTAAAAGCAGGGCTTGGAAAAATTAAAGCCTACCTAAGACTTTAATGACAATTATTCAGCAACCTTAATAGCATCTTCTGTCAGAATGAAAGCTAGCTGGCAATAAGAAGCTTACAGCTCAGTTTCAGCTTGATTTGTTTATGACCTACAATAAGCATATAGTGGCTTCAGCAATAACTCTCACCATTTACTTCTGGTGAATAAGCAATGATAGTGAATCGAGATCTTTGATAGGACCCTATGTTGCTATTGTATGGGTTACCTCCTTAAAACTTAATTTACAGGCTTTCTCCAATTCTTTTAATTTTGTTCTGGTACTTGTATGAGTCAGAGTTCCCTACAGGAACAGAACTGATTAAATAACAGTGTGGTGTACAGATGTATAGTCCAATAGTGGAAAGGCCAAGAATCCAGAAGTTCTTTAGTCCAGTAGGCTGGATGTCTTAGCCGATCTTTAATATCTACCAGAATCCTGAAGAAGTAGTCTCTAATGCCCGTGAAAGAACAAACTTGCCAGGAATAGTGAGGACTGAGAGGATAGAGTTAACCAGAGCCAGGCTAACTCCATGACAGGCTGCAAACTGGCAGCTTTGAAGACTAGGCCTAAATTTCTGTTTCCCAGAACTGGAAAAATCCAAATCAAGTAAATTTCAGGAAAAACCATCTCTCACAGGCAGCAAATCAGGAAGCTGCCCCACCACCTAGCCTGAACCAAATATAGTTAATCAGCAAATGTCCTCCAAATCCCCAGAGCCTTAACCAATCACAAAGGGACCCACATGCCTTAGAGACAGAGACAACCAGTCAAGGGAAAGAAAGGTAAAAGCCATCCATTCCTACTTTGAATTGACCGTGCAAAGTCCACAGCTGTTTTCCATCCCATAATCGGTGGACCCCTGCATGCAGGTTCTCTGCAGGATAAATGCTCTTTGCTGTTGCATACTATTTGAGTGGCGATGAGTACTTTTCCAGCACCTTCCTCCCTTCCTTTCCTTATATGGTCTCACCCTATGCCCTACAATCCTGTTCCTCATTCGTCTCAAGCCCCTTTCTGTTTCAGGAATTTGTAATTACTCTTCTTCTAATGTGTAAAATGAAATCACAACAGTTTTGCTCAAGGAGTTTTCATTTCCTTTTTAACCCTTTCTTCTCTGATTTTTGAGGCTATGAAGTCTTGGGTGACACGATAATCATGATATAGCCTAGGCTGTCCTTGCCCTGATATCAATCTTCCTCCTGCCTGCCCTTCTTGAGTACCAGGATTACAGGGCTTCTCCACCATCCCAGACTAGCCTGTACCTCATAGAGATCCACCTGCTTCTGCCTTCTGAATGCTGGGATTAAAGGTGTGGTCACCACACCCTGCTATTTATTTATATTTCTGTGTCACTGAGACTAAACCCAAGTCCTTGCTCATATTCTACAACTGAGCCATTCCCCACCCCAGACACGGCTCACCTTTAGAATGTAGAATCAGGAATCATTCCATCCTATAACACTGAGTTAGTGTCCTGAGCAAGAGAGGCCAGTTTTAAACACAGATGGGCTAAAACATACAAGAGCAAAAAGAGCAGAAACACCTTTATTTCAAAGTTATTTCCTTGAAAGTGAGGAACAGAGAGAATAACAATGAGGAAATGACTGATGAAGGTCAAGCTGTTCTGGGTGGGAAATGTGGCTGTTATCTTTCTAATCTTGATTTCTGTGAAGGCCAGATGAGTAGTTGGATCAGCTTGCTGTTAGAAACCTTTGTAGGGAGTGTAACTCCATTTCGATTACTAGTTACTGCGGTTGTTATCATTGTTATTTGTGGTGTTGCGGATTCATCCTGGGGCCTCTCCAATGCTAGCCAACCTCTCTATTCTGAGCTACATCTACTGTTATCTTCTTATTTACATATTTTTAAACAAAAAAATCTCACTATGTTGCCTGGTCTGGCCTTGAACTCATGTTGTAGCTCAGTCAGGCCTTAGACTTGTGGTCAACTTGCTTCAATTTCCCAAGAAGCTGGAATAGCAGACCTGTGTTACTAGTGCAGGTGTGCACACACACACGTGTGCATATATATACATGTAAGTATACATATTGTACATATATATTTATATATACATTTATACATACATATATTTGTGGCAAAACTTATGGTAGATGAAAAAATATTTTTAGTTATATTCATCTGTGTGTATCTCTGTGTGTGTATGTGTAACTGTACTGTTGGCTACTTTATTAGGTTCTTCTCCCTACTATTCTTGTCTACCCTTATCCCTTCCAAGAGATGGTTTCAGTGCCAAAAATTGTTGCTACTTGGCGGTTAGAGGGGACTCTCCTTCTGATACCCACAGTTAAGGGCCACAATCACTTAACAGGGTGTTACCTACTGTCCCGTGATCCTATCAGATGGTTACTCCTGATTAGGAGAGCAGTATCATTTTGGAGAGACCTGTTTAGAAGACTGGTCAGCTCCTGGAAGAGTTAGAGTAATGACAGTGGACTTCTCGGTGCCACCTGTAGGAGTGCAGAACAGGATGTAAAAGCTGGTAGTTGATAGCATCTTAGTTACTCTAATCTTGGCGTCTTCAACCATGAAGGTAGGTAGTGTATTGGCAGCTTCAGATGACTCTTCTTTAAATGGTTGACAGTAGGATATAGACCTATCCTTGGGCTTTGAGAGTGAGGCAGGAATCTCATGTGAATTTATAAGGCTATACATACAAGCAGATGAATACTAAATGAAGGTAGAATGTCAAGCTTATTCCTCATTTTAGTTACCAAGAAGGCATCTGTAGGCCCAAATGAAGAGTTACTACTTTTAGCAGGATTTTTAGCAGAATTAGCCTTTAAGTCTCTTTTGTAGACTGTGTGTGTGTGTTTGTACACATGTGTACACACGTGCATGCATGAGTGCATGTAAAGGCCAGAAGTTGGGTGTCTTCTGTGGTTGCTCTTTGTTTCAGTCACTGTTTGATTTCTGTAAGGAGACACAATAACTGTTAAATATGAAAGTGCTGCACAGACACCACCACTCACATATGCAATTGGCAAGAGTGTTTTTATTTTGTGAAAGGAAGAACCCTGCATGCAGGGGTTAGCTACTTACAAAAGTGGTGAAGACAAAAACATGCAGGTCTTTTTATAGGGAGCAGGGGGATTTTAGCTAGGGTTAGGTAATCTAAAACTTTATTGGTGGAAGCCAGAGATATTACATGGGTCAGTTTACATGGCTTGTGTCCAGGTGGTCAATGGACAGCATTCCTGTGTCATGGGTGTTTAATCACAGGATGAAATACCTAAACCATATAAGGCTGTCCAACACAGATGGGTCATCCTGAGATAAGATAGTTTACCATTCTTGTGGTTATCTTCAGGCTTTTTTTTTTTTTTTTGGGGGTGGGGGATTTTATGGTCTTGTCCCTAGAATTTATGGTCTGTTTCTGGAGCTGGAACTGGTGACTGGGGGATGGGGGAGTGGCATTTATGGTCAGTTCCTGGAACGGATGATTTTCCTTTTGAAGTCAGGCCTGGTCCTAAAATGAAGTTTATGACATCATGTTAGTAACAGTGACAAACCTTATAAAAGAAAGCATTTAATTGGAGCTGGCTTACATTTTCAAAAGTTTAGTCTATTATTATCATGGTGGGGATGACTGCACAAAGGTAGACATGGTGTTGGAGAAGTAGCTGAGAGTTCTACATCTGGATCTATAGGCAGTATGAAAGAGAAAGCCACTGGGCCTGACTTGGGCTTTTGAAACTTCAAAGCCCAAATCTTCCCCCAACCCCCTAGTGGCACACTTTCTCTAACTAGGCCACACCTTCTTCAACAAGACTACACCTCCTAATCACTTTCAAGTAGTGTACTCCCGGATGAGCAAACAATCAAATATATGAACCTATGGGGGCCATTCTTTTTCAAACTACCACAGTCTCCTCTATTATTCTTTTCTGAGACAATCTCTCACTGAATTTGGAACTCACCAACTGGTTAGACTGGTGGCCAGTGAGCTAGTGACCTGGACATTCTTTATTACAAGTATGTATCCTAATGGCTTGCAGTAGGTCATTCAGAATGGGCACTGCTCAGGGAATCCCCAAGTCCTTCCCACTCCATGGATTCTGCTCTTGAGGATCCAATTTGCTTTTTCAGTGCTGGGATCAAACACATTCTCTACTTTGGGGGCTAAGCCCTGTCTTGATGTCATGAGTCTTGGTGTGGTCTAGACAGGGCTGTTTACAAACTCATGGGTGCTAAGGTGAACTGTTGTCTAGAGGTCTTCAATTGTATTACCGCTGCCCCTCGGGCAGGGGCTGGGGTAGGGGTGGAGGCGGGGGTTGGGTTGCATTTGGCCTGGATACTTTCCATTCCACAGAGATGTGAAAAAGGAGGCTTCCTGAGTTAAATGTCTAACCCCAAAGTCCTCATTCTTTGTTGCTATTATTTGTTGCCTGCAAGGAGGTACTGATTGCTTTATGTAGGCAGAGCTTAGTATTTGAATTATTAGGTGACCTCAGCTTCCTCTCTGTGTGTCTGTTCTTGTTCCTCTGAAAACATTTCCTTCTACTTCTAATTTTGGTTCTGGTCTTCCTTCTCTTCTTCATTTGAATCTTTGTTTTCGAGAACAAATTCAGGCTGTGCATGGTGGTGCATGCCTACAGTCTCAGCACTTAGGCTATGGTAGGATGATTGTCAATTTGAAGCCAGCCTGGGCTACATAGCAAGCCCCAGGCAGCTTGAGGTTTAAGACCCTCTCTTAGGACAGACAGACAAGCTCCTCATTAGACACAAACAATAACAAACAAAAGGGAATACAAAATTCAAATTAACCTTTAGTAAAACTCATCTACCTCAGGCTTTTCCTCGGATTCCCGAAGACACTGCACCACACTGGTTCGTACCTTACTGTGTTAAGTGGAGTAGGACTGAAAGTGTTACTTAACTGCAACTTCCGGATTTTTCTGACTGTCCATTCCATCTGGCCAGTACTGCACACACAGGGCACTTTGGTCAGGAGCCAGCAGAGGGCAGCAGAGGTTCCTTGTTTCAGCTCTGCCTTTTGCTTTGTGCCAGCACTCCTGAGCATCCCCTTTCCTGGCTCAGCCCCCCTCTATTATTTCTCCATTAATATTTAAGGTCAAATCTCAGAACATCTCCCCTGCTCTTACTGGTGTGGAACCTGCCTGACTATTTAAAATGGAAGCTAATCTAGAGGAGTTAGCTTTGAAACTAAAGGGTTATTAAATCTGAAGATTTCCTACCATGATGGGAATAGCATAGTTCATGTGCTCCATTCCTTAAATGACGGTGATGGGACAGCTGCTGAGACTTGTTAGGGGGGTTGTGCATCTTGTAGACTGAGCATCCTTTGTCCTCTCAGGGGACTCTTACTCACACTCAGGGGATATCTAACTTCAAAGCATCAAACCAGTACCAGCTACATCATATTTATAGGGCCAAGAACAAGAGGAAGACCCTTTACTGCCAAATTATTAAGAGTTTAAAACTAGTAACTTTTTTATTAGATATTTTCTTTATTTACATTTCAAATGCTATCCTGAAAGTTCCCTATACCCGCCCCCTGCCTTGCTCCCCTACCCACCCACTCCTAATTCTTGGCCCTGGCATTCCCCTGTACTGGGGCATATAAAGTTTATAAGACCAAAGGACCTCTCTTTCCACTGATGGCCGACTAGGCCATCTTCTGCTACATATGCAGCTAGAGACATGAGCTCTGGGGGTACTGGTTAGTTCATATTGTTGTTCCACCTATAGGGTTGCAGACCCCTTCAGCTCCTTGGGTACTTTCTCTAGTTCCTCCATTGGGTACCCTGTGTTCCATCCAATAGATAACTATGAGCATCCATTTTCTTAAGACACTAGGTGAGCAGGGTGCTGTGCCCGCAAGCTTTGGAGGCAGAGCTGCAAGGTTCTGGTTCAAGAGTTTCACACCGAAGCTGAACCCCAGGAGATGAAGCAGAGACATGTGAGGATGTGGTCTCCTGTATTTGGAACTTCCTCATCTCCGAGGCCTTGCTGTGAGTCACTCCATATATCTTAGAGACAGCACAGCATATGAGGATTGAGAGTCACATGGATACATGACATGAAGAACGTAGTGACAGTTTCTTCTCCTGTCTGCAGATGAATTGGCCTAGAAAACTGAAAGACTCACTAAATGGATGTAAAAACTCTATTTGTTACGAATAAGTTGGGCTTTGAAAAGTGATCTCCATAGCCCAAATATAAAACAATTATGGAAGTGCAAAACAATGTCTTGAGGTCATGGTGGCCTTAGACCCATGATATCCACCTCTGTGAGTGTTGATAGAATTGTAAATAATGTTGAAATGTATCATCTCAGTGGTCATTTCTGTTTACAGTTCCTGTACAAAGTGTATTGTGAAGAATCTGTTTGGAAGTCAGCATACACTCAAAGTGAAATTGAAGCATCAGTCTATATTTTTAATAAGCATTCTGATAAAAAGATATGTAACATACTGAGAGCAAAGAAAGAATTCTTTGACAGATTTTGTTGTATTTATTCTCAACTAACTTCTATTGAATCTGTAATAACATTTAAGGCCATTTTACATTAAACAAATTCTGTATTTTTTTATTAGATATTTTCTTTATATACATTTCAAATGCTATCCCGACAGTTCCCTATCCCCCCCCCCCCCCCGCCCTGCTCCCCTACCCACCCATTCCCAATTCTTGGCCCTGACATTCCCCTGTACTGGGGCATATAAAGTTTGCAATACCAAGGGGCCTCAATTCCCAGTGATGGCCTACTAGGCCATCTTCTGCTACATATACAGCTAGAGACATGAGCTCTGGGGGTACTAGTTAGTTCATACTGTTGTTCCACCTATAGGGTTGCAAACCCCTTCAGCCCCTTGTGTGCTTTTTTCTAGCTTCTCCATTAGGGGCCCTGTGTTCCATCCAAGAGATGTCTGTGAGCATCCACTTCTGTATTTGCCAGGCGCTGGCATAGCCTCATATAAGACAGCTATACCAGGGTCGCTGCAGCAAAATCTTGCTGGTATATGCAATAGTGTCTGGGTTTGGTGGCTGATTATGGGATGGATCCCCAGGCAGGGTAGTCTCTGGATAGTCCATCCTTTCATGTTAGCTCCAAACTTTGACTCTGTAACTTCTTCCATGGGTATTTTGTTCCCTATTCTAAGGAGGAATGAAGTATCCACCCCTTTGTTCTTCGTTCTTCTTAATTTTCTTGTGTTTTGCAAATTGCATCTTGGGTATTCTAAGTTTCTGGGCTAATATCCACTTATCAGTGAGTGCATATCAAGTGACTTCTATTGTGATTGGGTTACCTCACTAAGGATGATATCCTCCAGATACATCTATTTGTCCAAGAATTTCATAAATCCATTGTTTTTAATAGCTGAGTAGTACTCCATTGTGTAAATGTACCACATTTTCTGTATCCATTCCTCTGTTGAGGGACATCTGGGTTCTTTCCAGATTCTGGCTATTATAAATAAGGCTGCTATGAACATAATGGAACATGCGTTCTTATTACAAGTTGGAATATCTTCTGGGTATATGCCCAGGAGTGGTATAGCTGGGTCTCAGGTAGTACTATGTCCAATTTTCTGAGGACCCTCCAGACTGACTTCCAGAGTGGTTGTATATGCTTGCAATCCCACCAGCAATGGAGGAGTGTTCCTCTTTCTCCACATCCATGTCAGCATCTGCTGTCACTTGAATTTTTGATCTTAGCCATTCTGACTAGTGTGAGGTAGAATCTCAAGGTTGTTTTGATTTGGATTTCCCTGATGATTAAGGATGTTGAACATTTTTTTTCAGTTGTTTCTCAGCCATTCAGTACTCCTCAGTTGAGAATTCTTTGTTTAGCTCTGTACTCCATTTTTTAATGGGGTTATTTGAATTTCTGGAGTCCAGCTTCTTGAGATCTTTGTATATATTGGATATTAGTCCCCTATCAGATTTAGGATTGGTAAAAATCCTTTCCCAATCTGTTGGTGGCCTTTTTGTCTTGACAGTGTCTTTTGCCTTACAGAAGCTTTGCAATTTTATGAGGTCCCATTTGTCAATTCTTGATCCTACAGCACAAACCATTGCTGTTCTGTTTAGGAATTTCCCCCCTGTGCCCATATCTTCAAGGCTTTTCCCCACTTTCTCCTCTATTAATTTCAGTGTCTCTGGTTTTATGTGGAGGTCTTTGATCCACTTAGACTTGTTGCTTTGTACAAGGAGATAAGAATGGATCAATTTGCATTCTTCTATATGATAACCACCAGTTGTGCCAGCACCATTTGTTGAAAATGCTGGCCAGCCGGAGGACAGAGGTCCACCCTGCAGGGAGCGCCATCTTGGCTCCAGGACTCCGCCGAACTTAGTCTGCACAGGTGAGAGTGAGGACCACAGAGGCAGACAGCTTCTGGGACAGGCGGGAGCCACAGAGCCGCTGAGGCAGCACCCTTTTGGGGCCGCAGACATCCGGCACCCTCCCAGCTGGAAGACAGTGGTCTGCCCTGGACAGGAGCCCTCTGCCTCAGGAGCAGGGAGCGCATCTTGGATCCAGGACTCCACCGAACTTAGGAACTTAGTCTGCACAGCTGAGAGTGTGCACCACAGAAGCTGACAGCTTCTGTGACCTGCCAAAGCAATACAGCATCTGGGAAAGGTCCTGTTTTCGGCCTTCTTCTTCGGCCAGGAGGAGGTCCAAACGCCAGATATCTGTACACCTTCCCTTTAAGAGGAAAGCTTGTCAGCAGGGAGTGCCCTAACCACTGAAACTCAGAGGAGAGAGCCTGTCTCCCAGGTCTGCTGACAGACAGTACTCAGAATCACCAGAAGAACAACCTCTGAACAGAGACAACTATAACAACTCCAGAGATTACCAGATGGCGAGAAGTAAACGTAAGAATCTTACTAACAGAAACCAAGACCACTCACCATCATCAGGACCCAGCACTCCCACTTCGCCCAGTCCAGGGCACCCCAACACACCTGAAAAGCTAGACCTGGATTTAAAAGCATATCTCATGATGATGGTAGAGGACATCAAGAAGGACTTTAAAGAACTACAGGAGAACATGGCTAAAGAGTTACAAGTCCTTAAAGAAAAACAGGAAAACACATCCAATCAGATGATGGAAATGAACAAAACCATACTAGGCCTAAAAAGGGAAGTAGACACAATAAAGAAAACCCAAAATGAGGCAACACTGGAGATAGAAACCCTAGGAAAGAAATCTGGCACCATAGATGTGAGCATCAGCAACAGAATACAAGAGATGGAAGAGAGAATCTCAGGTGCAGAAGATTCCATAGAGAACATCGGCACAAAAATCAAGGAAAATGTAAAATGCAAAAAGATCCTAACTCAAAACATCCAGGAAATACAGGACACAATGAGAAGACCAAACCTACGGATAATAGGAGTGGATGAGAATGAAGATTTTCAACTCAAAGGACCAGCAAACATCTTCAACAAAATTATAGAAGAAAACTTCCCAAATCTAAAGAAAGAGATGCCCATGAACATACAAGAAGCCTACAGAACTCCAAATAGGCTGGACCAGAAAAGAAATACCTCCCGACACATAATAATCAGAACAACAAATGCTCTAAATAAAGATAGAATACTAAAAGCAGTAAGAGAAAAAGGCCAAGTAACATATAAAGGCAAGCCTATCAGAATTACACCAGATTTTTCACCAGAGACTATGAAAGCCAGAAGATCCTGGACGGATGTTATACAGACACTAAAAGAACACAAATTCCAGCCCAGGCTACTATACTCAGCCAAACTCTCAATTAACATAGATGGAGAAACCAAAGTATTCCACGACAAAACCAAATTCACACATTATCTCTCCACGAATCCAGCCCTTCAAAGGATAATAACAGAAAAAAAAAAAAAAAACAATACAAGGACAGGAACCACGCCCTAGAAACAACAAGAAGGTAATCCCTCAACAAACATAAAAGAAGACAGCCACAAGAACAGAATGCCAACTTTAACAACAAAAATAACAGGAAACAACAATTACTTTTCCTTAATATCTCTTAATATCAATGGACTCAACTCCCCGATAAAAAGACATAGACTAACAAACTGGCTACACAAACAAGACCCAACATTTTGCTGCTTACAGGAAACTCATCTCAGAGAAAAAGATAGACACTACCTCAGAATGAAAGGCTGGAAAACAATTTTCCAAGCAAATGGTATGAAGAAAGAAACTGGAGTAGCCATTCTAATATCTGATAAGATTGACTTCCAACCCAAAGTCATCAAAAAAGACAGGGAGGGGCATTTCATACTCATCAAAGGTAAAATCCTCCAAGAGGAACTATCAATCCTGAATACCTATGCTCCAAATACAAAGGCAGCCTCAGTCATTAAAGAAACTTTAGTAAATCTCAAAGCACACATTGCACCTCATACAATAATAGTGGGAGACTTCAACACACCACTTTCACCAATGGACAGATCATGGAAACAGAAACTAAACAGGGACACCGTGAAACTAACAGAAGTTATGGATCAAATGGATCTGACAGATATCTACAGAACATTTTACCCTAAAACAAAAGGATATACCTTCTTCTCAGCACCTCATGGTACCTTCTCCAAAATTGACCACATAATTGGTCACATAACAGGCCTCAACAGATACAAAAATATTGAAATTGTCCCATGCATCCTATCAGATCACCATGGACTAAGGCTGATCTTCAATAACAAAATAAATAATAGAAAGCCAACATTCACGTGGAAACTGAACAACACTCTTCTCAATGATACCTTGGTCAAGGAAGGAATAAAGAAAGAAATTAAGGACTTTTTGGAGTTCAATGAAAATGAAGCCACAACATACCCAAACTTTTGGAACGCAATGAAAGCATTTCTAAGAGGAAAACTCATAGCGCTGAGTGCCTCCAAATGGAAACTAGAGAGAGCACACATTAGCAGCTTGACAAAATAACTAAAAGCACTAGAACAAAAGGAAGCAAATTCACCCAAGAGGAGTAGACGGCAGGAAATAATCAAACTCAGGGGCCAAATCAACCAAGTGGAAACACGAAGAACTATTCAAAGAATCAACCAATCAAGGAGCTGGTTCTTTGAGAAAATCAACAAGATAGATAAACCCTTAGCCAGACTCACTAGAGGGCACAGGGAAAGCATCCTAATTAACAAAATCAGAAATGAAAAAGGAGACATAACAACAGATCCTGAAGACATCCAAAACACCATCAGATCCTTCTACCAAAGGCTATACTCAACAAAACTGGAGAACCTGGATGAAATGGAGAAGTTCCTAGACAGATACCAGGTACCAAAATTGAACCAAGATCAGGTTAATGATCTAAACAGCCCTATATCCCCCAAAGAAATAGAAGCAGTCATTAATAGTCTCCCAACTAAAAAAAGCCCAGGACCAGATGGGTTTAGTGCAGAGTTCTATCAGACCTTCAAAGAAGATCTAATCCCAGTTCTTCACAAACTATTCCACAAAGTAGAAACAGAAGGTACTCTACCCAACTCATTCTATGAAGCCACAATTACTCTGATACCTAAACCACAAAAAGACCCAACAAAGATAGAAAACTTCAGACCAATATCCCTTATGAATATTGATGCAAAAATCCTCAATAAAGTTCTTGCTAACCGAATCCAAGAACACATCAAAACAATCATCCATCCTGACCAAGTAGGTTTCATCCCAGGGATGCAGGGATGGTTCAATATACGGAAATCCATCAACGTAATCCAGTATATAAACAAACTCAAAGACAAAAACCACATGGTCATCTCGTTAGATGCGGAAAAAGCATTTGACAAGATCCAACACCCATTCATGATAAAAGTCTTGGAAAGATCATGAATTCAAGGCCCATACCTAAACATGATAAAAGCAATCTACAGCAAACCAGTAGACAACATCAAAGTAAATGGTGAGAAGCTTGAAGCAATCCCTCTAAAATCAGGGACTAGACAAGGCTGTCCACTTTCTCCATACCTATTCAACATAGTACTTGAAGTCCTAGCCAGAGCAATTCGACAACAAAAGGAGATCAAAGGGATACAAATTGGAAAAGATGAAGTCAAAATATCACTTTTTGCAGATGATATGATAGTATATATAAGTGACCCTAAAAATTCCACCAGAGAACTCCTAAGCCTGATAAACAGCTTCGGTGAAGTAGCTGGATATAAAATTAACTCAAACAAATCAATGGCCTTTCTCTACACAAAGAATAAACAGGCTGAGAAAGAAATTAGGGAAACAACACCCTTCTCAATAGTCACAAATAATATAAAATATCTTGGCGTGACTCTAACTCAGGAAGTGAAAGATCTGTATAATAAAAACTTCAAGTCTCTGAAGAAAGAAATTCTAGAAGATCTCAGAAGATGGAAAGATCTCCCATGCTCATGGATTGGCAGGATCAACATTGTAAAAATGGCTATCTTGCCAAAAGCAATCTACAGATTCAATGCAATCCCCATCAAAATTCCAAATCAATTCCTCAACGAATTAGAAAGTGCAATCTGCAAATTCATCTGGAATAACAAAAAACCTAGGATAGCAAAAACTCTTCTCAAGGATAAAAGAACCTCTGGTGGAATCACCATGCCCGACCTAAAGCTTTACTACAGAGCAATTGTGATAAAAAACTGCATGGTACTGGTATAGTGACAGACAAATAGACCAATGGAATAGAATTGAAGACCCAGAAATGAACCCACACACCTACGGTCACTTGATCTTCGACAAGGGAGCTAAAAACATCCAGTGGAAGAAAGACAGCATTTTCAACAAATGGTGCTGGCACAACTGGTTGTTAACATGTAGAAGAATGCGAATCGATCCATTCCTATCTCCTTGAACTAAGGTCAAGTCTAAGTGGATCAAGGAACTTCACATAAAACCAGAGACACTGAAACTTATAGAGGAGAAAGTGGGGAAAAGCCTTGAAGATATGGGCACAGGGGAAAAATTCTTGAATAGAACAGTAATGGCTTGTGCTGTAAGATCAAGAATTGACAAGTGGGACCTCATGAAACTGCAAAGCTTCTGCAAGGCAAAAGACACCATCAATAAGACAAAAAAACCACCAACAGATTGGGAAAGGATCTTCACCTATCCTAAATCAGATAAGGGACTAATATCCAATATATATAAAGAACTCAAGAAGGTGGACTCCAGAAAGTCAAATAACCCCATTAAAAAATGGGGCTCAGAACTGAACAAAGAAATCTCACCTGAGGAATACCGAATGGCAGAGAAGCACCTGAAAAAATGTTCAACATCCTTAATCATCAGGGAAATGCAAATCAAAACAACCCTGAGATTCCACCTCAAACCAGTCAGAATGGCTAAGATCAAAAACTCAGGTGACAGCAGATGCTGGCGAGGATGTGGAGAAAGAGGAACACTCCTCCATTGTTGGTGGGATTGCAAGCTTGTACAACCACTCTGGAAATCAGTCTGGCGGTTCCTCAGAAAATTGGATATAGTACTACGGGAGGATCCAGCAATACCTCTCCTGGGCATATATCCAGAAGATGTCCCAATCGGTAAGAAGGACACATGCTCCACTATGTTCATAGCAGCCCTATTTATAATAGCCAGAAGTTGGAAAGAACCCAGATGTCCCTCATCAGAGGAATGGATACAGAAATTATGGTACATTTACACAATGGAGTACTACTCAGCTATTAAAAAGAATGAATTTCTGAAATTCCTAGCCAAATGGATGGACCTGGAGGGCATCATCTTGAGTGAGGTAACACAATCACAAAAGAACTCACACAATATGTATTCACTGATAAGTGGATATTAGCCCAAAACTTAGGATACCCAAGATATAAGATACAATTTGCTAAACGCATGAAACTCAAGAAGAATGAAGACCAAAGTGTGGACACTGTGCCCCTTCTTAGAATTGGGAACAAAACACCCATGGAAGGAGTTACAGAGACAAAGTTTGGAGCTGTGATGAAAGGATGGACCATCTAGAGACTGCCGTATCCAGGGATCCATCCCATAATCAGCTTCTAAACGCTGACACCATTGCATACACTAGCAAGATTTTGCTGAAAGGACCCAAATATAGCTGTCTCTTGTGAGACACTGCAGGGGCCTAGCAAACACAGGAGTGGATGTTCACAGTCAGCTATTGGATGTATCACAGGGCTCCCAATGGAGAAGCTAGAGAAAGTACCCAAGGAGCTAAAGGGATCTGCAACCCTATTGTTGGAACAACATGATGTACTAACCAGAACCCTGGAGCTCTTGTCTCTAGCTGCATATGTATCGAAAGATGGCCTAGTATATATATTGGATATTAGTCCCTTATCTGATTTAGGATAGGTAAAGATCCTTTCCCAATCTGTTGGTGGTTTTTTTGTCTTATTGATGGTGTCTTTTGCCTTGCAGAAGCTTTGTAGTTTCATGAGGTCCCACTTGTCAATTCTCGATCTTACAGCACTGCCATTGCTGTTCTATTCAAGAATTTTTCCCCTGTGCCCATATCTTCAAGGCTTTTCCCCACTTTCTCCTCTATAAGTTTCAGTGTCTCTGGTTTTATGTGAAGTTCCTTGATCCACTTAGACTTGACCTTAGTACAAGGAGATAGGAATGGATCGATTCGCATTCTTCTACATGATAACAACCAGTTGTGCCAGCACCATTTGTTGAAAATGCTGTCTTTCTTCCACTGGATGGTTTTAGCTCCCTTGTCGAAGATCAAGTGACCGTAGGTGTGTGGGTTCATTTCTGGGTCTTCAATTCTATTCCATTGGTCTATTTGTCTGTCACTATACCAGTACCATGCAGTTTTTATCACAATTGCTCTGTAGTAGAGCTTTAGGTCCGGCATGGTGATTCCACCAGAGGTTCTTTTATCCTTGAGAAGAGTTTTTGCTATCCTAGGTTTTTTGTTATTCCAGATGAATTTGCAGATTGCACTTTCTAATTCGTTGAAGAATTGATTTGGAATTTTGATGGGGATTGCATTGAATCTGTAGATTGCTTTTGGCAAGATAGCCATTTTTACAATGTTGATCCTGCCAATCCATGAGCATGGGAGATCTTTCCATCTTCTGAGATCTTCTAGAATTTCTTTCTTCAGAGACTTGAAGTTTTTATTATACAGATCTTTCACTTCCTGAGTTAGAGTCACGCCAAGATATTTTATATTATTTGTGACTATTGAGAAGGGTGTTGTTTCCCTAATTTCTTTCTCAGCCTGTTTATTCTTTGTGTAGAGAAAGGCCATTGATTTGTTTGAGTTAATTTTATATCCAGCTACTTCACCGAAGCTGTTTATCAGGCTTAGGAGTTCTCTGGTGGAATTTTTAGGGTCACTTATATATACTATCATATCATCTGCAAAAAGTGATATTTTGACTTCATCTTTTCCAATTTGTATCCCTTTGATCTCCTTTTGTTGTCGAATTGCTCTGGCTAGGACTTCAAGTACTATGTTGAATAGGTATGGAGAAAGTGGACAGCCTTGTCTAGTCCCTGATTTTAGAGGGATTGCTTCAAGCTTCTCACCATTTACTTTGATGTTGTCTACTGGTTTGCTGTAGATTGCTTTTATCATGTTTAGGTATGGGCCTTGAATTCATGATCTTTCCAAGACTTTTATCATGAATGGGTGTTGGATCTTGTCAAATGCTTTTTCCGCATCTAACGAGATGACCATGTGGTTTTTGTCTTTGAGTTTGTTTATATACTGGATTACGTTGATGGATTTCCGTATATTGAACCATCCCTGCATCCCTGGGATGAAACCTACTTGGTCAGGATGGATGATTGTTTTGATGTGTTCTTGGATTCGGTTAGCAAGAACTTTATTGAGGATTTTTGCATCAATATTCATAAGGGATATTGGTCTGAAGTTTTCTATCTTTGTTGGGTCTTTTTGTGGTTTAGGTATCAGAGTAATTGTGGCTTCATAGAATGAGTTGGGTAGAGTACCTTCTGTTTCTACTTTGTGGAATAGTTTGTGAAGAACTGGGATTAGATCTTCTTTGAAGGTCTGATAGAACTCTGCACTAAACCCATCTGGTCCTGGGCTTTTTTTAGTTGGGAGACTATTAATGACTGCTTCTATTTCTTTGGGGGATATAGGGCTGTTTAGATCATTAACCTGATCTTGGTTCAATTTTGGTACCTGGTATCTGTCTAGGAACTTCTCCATTTCATCCAGGTTCTCCAGTTTTGTTGAGTATAGCCTTTGGTAGAAGGATCTGATGGTGTTTTGGATGTCTTCAGGATCTGTTGTTATGTCTCCTTTTTCATTTCTGATTTTGTTAATTAGGATGCTTTCCCTGTGCCCTCTAGTGAGTCTGGCTAAGGGTTTATCTATCTTGTTGATTTTCTCAAAGAACCAGCTCCTTGATTGGTTGATTCTTTGAATAGTTCTTCGTGTTTCCACTTGGTTGATTTGGCCCCTGAGTTTGATTATTTCCTGCCGTCTACTCCTCTTGGGTGAATTTGCTTCCTTTTGTTCTAGTGCTTTTAGTTATTTTGTCAAGCTGCTAATGTGTGCTCTCTCTAGTTTCCATTTGGAGGCACTCAGCGCTATGAGTTTTCCTCTTAGAAATGCTTTCATTGCGTTCCAAAAGTTTGGGTATGTTGTGGCTTCATTTTCATTGAACTCCAAAAAGTCCTTAATTTCTTTCTTTATTCCTTCCTTGACCAAGGTATCATTGAGAAGAGTGTTGTTCAGTTTCCACGTGAATGTTGGCTTTCTATTATTTATTTTGTTATTGAAGATCAGCCTTAGTCCATGATGATCTGATAGGATGCATGGGACAATTTCAATATTTTTGTATCTGTTGAGGCCTGTTATGTGACCAATTATGTGGTCAATTTTGGAGAAGGTACCATGAGGTGCTGAGAAGAAGGTATATCCTTTTGTTTTAGGATAGAATGTTCTGTAGATATCTGCCAGATCCATTTGATACATAATTTCTGTTAGTTTCACTGTGTCCCTGTTTAGTTTCTGTTTCCATGATCTGTCCATTGGTGAAAGTGGTGTGTTGAAGTCTCCCACTATTATTGTATGAGGTGCAATGTGTGCTTTGAGATTTACTAAAGTTTCTTTAATGAATGTGGCTGCCTTTGTATTTGGAGCATAGATATTCAGGATTGATAGTTCCTCTTGGAGGATTTTACCTTTGATGAGTATGAAGTGTCCCTCCCTGTCTTTTTTAATGACTTTGGGTTGGAAGTCAATCTTATCAGATATTAGAATGGCTACTCCAGCTTGTTTCTTCATACCATTTGCTTGGAAAATTGTTTTCCAGCCTTTCATTCTGAGGTAGTGTCTATCTTTTTCTCTGAGATTTGTTTCCTGTAAGCAGCAAAATGTTGGGTCTTGTTTGTGTAGCCAGTTTGTTAGTCTATGTCTTTTTATCGGGGAGTTGAGTCCATTGATATTAAGAGATATTAAGGAAAAGTAATTGTTGTTTCCTGTTATTTTTGTTGTTAAAGTTGGCATTCTTTTCTTGTGGCTGTCTTCTTTTATGTTTGTTGAGGGATTACCTTCTTGTTGTTTCTAGGGCGTGGTTCCTGTCCTTGTATTGTTTTTTTTTTTTTTTTTTCTGTTATTATCCTTTGAAGGGCTGGATTCGTGGAGAGATAATGTGTGAATTTGGTTTTGTCGTGGAATACTTTGGTTTCTCCATCTATGTTAATTGAGAGTTTGGCTGAGTATAGTAGCCTGGGCTGGAATTTGTGTTCTTTTAGTGTCTGTATAACATCCGTCCAGGATCTTCTGGCTTTCATAGTCTCTGGTGAAAAATCTGGTGTAATTCTGATAGGCTTGCCTTTATATGTTACTTGGCCTTTTTCTCTTACTGCTTTTAGTATTCTATCTTTATTTAGAGCATTTGTTGTTCTGATTATTATGTGTCGGGAGGTATTTCTTTTCTGGTCCAGCCTATTTGGAGTTCTGTAGGCTTCTTGTATGTTCATGGGCATCTCTTTCTTTAGATTTGGGAAGTTTTCTTCTATAATTTTGTTGAAGATGTTTGCTGGTCCTTTGAGTTGAAAATCTTCATTCTCATCCACTCCTATTATCTGTAGGTTTGGTCTTCGCATTGTGTCCTGTATTTCTTGTATGTTTTGAGTTAGGATCTTTTTGCATTTTCCATTTTCCTTGATTGTTGTGCCGATGTTCTCTATGGAATCTTCTGCACCTGAGATTCTCTCTTCCATCTCTTGTATTCTGTTGCTGATGCTCGTATCTATGGTTCCAGATTTCTTTCCTAGGGTTTCTATCTCCAGTGTTGCCTCATTTTGGGTTTTCTTTATTGTGTCTACTTCCCTTTTTAGGTCTAGTATGGTTTTGTTCATTTCCATCATCTGTTTGGATGTGTTTTCCTGTTTTTCTTTAAGGACTTCTACCTGTTTGATTATGTTATCCTGTTTTTCTTTAAGGATTTGTAACTCTTTAGCAGTGTTCTCCTGCAATTCTTTAAGGGATTTTTGTGCTTCCTCTTTACTGTCTTCTACCTGTTTACCAGTGTTCCTTTGTATTTCTTTAAGTGTGTTATTAAAGTCCTTCTTGAAGTCCTCTACCATCATCATGAGATATGCTTTTAGATCGTGTCTAGCTTTTCTGGTGTGTTGGGGTGCCCTGGACTGGGCGAAGTGGGAGTGCTGGGTTCTGATGATGGTGAGTGGTCTTGGTTTCTGTTAGTAAGATTATTAAGTTTACCTTTCGCCATCTGGTAATCTCTGGGGTTAGTTGTTGTCGTTGTCACTGTTTAAAGATTGGAGCAGAAGCTGTGTTCCACTCACCAGCAGTCTCATAATCCTGTGGCGGGGGTCGTGGGTAGCTGGCGGGTGTCAGATGACCCTGAGCTCTAGCTACTCTGGTGCTGGTCCGGCTGGAAGAGCGAGTTAGGAAGTTTTTGCATTTTGCATTTTCTTTGAAGGTTGTGTCCATGTTTTCTATGGAGTCTTCTGCACCTGAGATTTTCTCTTCTATCTTTTGTATTCTTTGGTGATGCTCATATCTATGGCTCCTGATTTCTTTCCTAGCATTTTTATCTCGAGTTGTCTCCCTTTGTGATTTCTTCATTGTTTCTACTTTCCTTTTTAGATCTTGGGTGATTTTGTTCAATTCCATCACCTGTTTGGTTGTGTTTTCCTGTAATTCTTTAAGGGATTTTAGTACTTCTTTAAGGGCTTCTACTTGTTTAGCAGTGTTCTCCTGTATTTATTTAAGTGCGTTATTAATGTCCTTCTTAAAAATCCTCTTTATGGTACATTTACACAATGGAGTACTACTCAGCTATTAAAAAGAATGAATTTATGAAATTCCTAGCCAAATGGATGGACCTGGAGGGCATCATCTTGAATGAGGTAACACAATCACAAAGGAACTCACACAATATGTATTCACTGATAAGTGGATATTAGCCCAAAACTTAGGATACCCAAGATATAAGATACAATTTGCTAAACGCATGAAACTCAAGAAGAATGAAGACCAAAGTGTGGACACTGCGCCCCTTCTTAGAATTGGGAACAAAACACCCATGGAAGGAGTTACAGAGACAAAGTTTGGAGCTGTGATGAAAGGATGGACCATCTAGAGACTGCCGTATCCAGGGATCCATCCCATAATCAGCTTCTAAACGCTGACACCATTGCATACACTAGCAAGATTTTGCTGAAAGGACCCAAATATAGCTGTCTCTTGTGAGACGATGCCGGGGCCTAGCAAACACAGGAGTGGATGCTCACAGTCAGCTATTGGATGTATCACAGGGCTCCCAATGGAGAAGCTAGAGAAAGTACCCAAGGAGCTAAAGGGATCTGCAACCCTATAGTTGGAACAACATGATGAACTAACCAGTACCCCGGAGCTCTTGTCTCTAGCTGCATATGTATCGAAAGATGGCCTAGTCGGCCATCACTGGAAAGAGAGGCCCATTGGTCTTGCAAACTTTATATGCCCCAATATAGGGGAATGCCAGGGCCAAAAGAATGGGAATGGGTGGGTAGGGAAGTGGGGGGCGGTATGGGGGACTTTTGGGATAGCATTGGAAATGTAATTGAGGAAAATATGTAATAAAAATATTAAAAATTAAAAAAAATCCTCTACCCGCATTATCAGATATGAATTTAAATCCAAATCTTGCTTTTCCAGTGGTTTCGTGTATCCAGTACTCGCTGTGATGGGAGTACTGGGTTCTGATGATTTGGAGTGGTTTTGGTTAGTGTTAGTAAGATTCTTACATTTGCCCTTTGTCATCTGTTTATCTCTGGTGTTAGATGTTCTAGCTATTTCTGGGTGGAGCTTGTTCCTCCTGTGATTCTGTTAGATTCTGTCAGCACTCCTGGGAGAGTGCTCTCTTGAGTACAAGGGGTCAAAGCACTCGCTGCAGGCAAGCTCTCCTCTGGCTGGGAAGGTGCACAGAAGATTGAGGGTCAGCCCCTCCTCCTGGCTGAGGATGAAGGCCTAAAGACGCCCTGTCCAAGTAGCTCTGTTGCTTCTGCAGCCCTCATGATCCTGCATGCACAGGTCTCTGAGAGACCCCCGATAGACAATTGAGATCTAGACTGAGTCTTGAGTGTCTGTGCACTCGCTGTAGGCAAGCTCTCCTCTGGCTGAGGATGAAGGCCCAAAGGGACCCTGTCCAAGAAGCTCTGTTGCTTCTGCAGCCCATGTGTTTTCCAGCTCAGACTGGTCTCTGAGAAACCCAGGATAGAAGATCTCGACACTAATTCTTACATATATGTCATAGAACAAATGGCACACACTGGTGATTCCAGTACTTGGGAAACTGATGTGGGAGGATAACCAGTTTGAGGCCAACCTGGGCTACTTACAGAATTTGAGCCCAAGCTACATAGACTACACAAAGACCTGTGCTAGAGATATAAATAGATACATAGATAGCTGATAGATAAGAGAGTGGTAGATAGATAGGATAGATAGATAGTAGATGATAGATAGATATATGATAGAGAAGGAGAAGAAGGAGCAATAGAAAATGGACTCTTAAACTGCTTTACGCTATTTATTTATTTATTTTTATCAGGTATTTATTTCATTTACATTTCCAATGCTATCCCAAAAGTCCCCCACATGCTCCCCCACCCACCCACTCCCACTTCTTGGCCCTGGTGTTCCCCTGTACTGAGGCATATAAAGTTTGCATGGCCAATGGGCCTCTCTTTCCACTGATGGCCGACTAGGCCATCTTCTGATTCATATGCAGCTAGAGACACAAGCTCGGATGGGGGGGGGGGGGCGGGTACTGGTTAGTTCATATTGTTGTTCCACCTATAGGGTTGCAGATCCCCCCAGCTCCTTGGGTACTTTCTGTAGCTCCTCCATTGGGGGCCCTATGATCCATCCAATAGCTGACTGTGAGTAGATACTTGCTTAGAATATATGAGGCCTTGGGCTAAATTCTGAGCACATACCACCACCACCACCACCATCACCACCACCTGTCGCTACCATCTCCAACCAGCAGAAAAGAAGCGACAAAACCGACGTCCTTCTCAAAGCAATTTATTCAGGAACTTAACAATGTGCAGGAAAAAGATGCTCAGACCTCTCTCGGTCATCCCCCTTTATACCCTCTAGTCCACTCCCCATCACCCCAGTACATGTAGGCACAGTTCATTGGCTCAGGACTACATTTGTCACATCATCTGATCTTATGTCGTGGTGTATCTGTGCAATGCAGCTCAAGGTACGTGGCTATCTTGAGGGATATGAGGAAGTCAGGTGCTAGTCATAAGACTTGGCAGCAGTCCCGGGCACCATCTTGGGGCCACACCCACTCCTCACAACCACCAAAAAAACAAAAGTGAAACAATCTCTAGTTTAGCTTAATTTTACATCTTTAGTAGCTGTTGCAGTGCCTGGGAAGTGCTCAACAGAAATACTTGATGAACATGTATTTTTTTTTTAACCATTGTGGAAGTAATGGAAGAAGTTTTCAGGATGATGTGCATTTGGCACCCTTTTAACAGGTGTAACATCTATATCTGAAGTTAGTGAGGAAAATTTCAGAAAGTAAATGTTTGCCACAGTGTAGAGTTCTTCAGTTTCCAGGATCGGAGGTGGGATGTGTGTGTGTGTGTGTGTGTGTGTGTGTGTGTGTGTGTGTGTGGTTGATGTTTTTAGAACAACGCAGTGGCTCAGCCCTGTGGGAGCAGATTGCATGAGACAAGCACCCAGAATGGGGGGCGGGTGATGCCAGCCAATCTGTCAGATTTCATCATCCGCTGGTCCTGGGCTAGGAAGATGCTTAATATGTGCCTCTCAAGTTTCGATCTTATGAGGAGCTACCTTCACACATCTGCAGGTTGCCTACAAAAACCCAACATCTAAAAGTAATATTTTTAAAAAGCATATTATTTATTTTGAGTTTTGTAAATGAATCTTGGTTATCTTTTTTAAAGCACAGACTCTAATCATTTCTGTTCTGCTATGAATTTTACAGACAAGGAGAAAAGATAAATTTTATAGGTTACTTGATACAAGAACCACTTTTTACTTTCATTTTATATTGCTGAAATTTTAATTATATAATTAAGAAAAGGCAGTTTGAGGTGGAGTCTATTGAGTCATATACAGAAGGGGTTGTTATTATAGATGGAAAGAAAAGACTAATGATTTTTATTTTCTTAAATCTGGGAAACCTATTTATTGGTGATGTGTGGGTATTGGCAAATAAATGTGTGGGTTGCATGAGTGTAGCTGTGTGTGTGTGCATGTGTGTGTTTGTGTTTGTGTGTGTGTTTACGTGTGTGTATGTGTAATGTAAGTAGCTCAGAATTTACAACAAAAGCTCTTAAGTTTAGAAACCCAGTGGGAATGATATAGCAAACTCATGAATATCTAAGTAGTACTCACATGACACAATGATGTTGTCTCCTTGGAGGTCCTGTAGGTGGTTCTCTTTTAACAAGTAAATAATATTCAAGTCACTTAATGCTTTGAGTTGTTGAAATATCTTCCTTGAACATTATTCTCCTTCTTCTTATCATTACTGTTATTTGCAAAGCACTCTTTCCAACATGCTACAGAAGTTGTGTTCAGTTAAAGTGTCTTTTCTGTTGGTTTTAAAACTCTGGGATTGGAGCAGATGAGCTTTTGCAGAAACTTCTCTATCCTCTTGTTATGAAAGATAATGACAGTCATTTCCATAGAGTGGAGACAACGCAGGTCAGCCATTTAAATATAATGACCTATACCTGTCCTAGGATGTACTTCATTTACCCAGGGAAACAGGAAACTAGAGAAAGAGTGTTGAGAGACTATTGAGAAATATTTTTCAAAGCAGACCTTCCATTTTTGAGTTAAAAAGAAACTATTCTGATGGTTTTAAGTTTCTCATCTCTTTGGCATTCACATATGACTGTGTGAAAGACAGTTCTAAATGGGAAACTTGGCAGGAATATTCGTGGTAGGAGATGACTTTACAGGAGACAGGTTGTGATGACAGAAAGAACACGCTTGGCCATGACCTCAGATGTCTGGTCTCCATGGGCTAAATACTGGGAAAGGAACAGTGTGCATTTCTCAATATTGTTTCTAAGCCCAGGCCACCCTATTACAAATCCCAATCCACCATGGGATCAATGCATCATTGGCTGAAGAAGACTGTAGCAGGCATTCCTTACAAGTCACAGATTGAGTCCAGGTTTCATGTGAGCGATGGCTTAATTGCTAGTAGGTGACCTTTACTTATTTCCTTCAACTTAAAAGATTAAGCTTGATTCAGGGCAGATCTTGAGAAAGAGTCAGTCAGTTAGCAACATAATCTGTTGAGTCATGAGAACATAAAGACTTAAGCATGCACTGAAACATCACAGCCAGGTATCTGTCTCCTAAGTGCCAAAAGCAATGTCCCCTCTTCCTCCCTTAAAGCTAATGATAGTCATTTCTATTGGGTGGGAACAAAGAAGATCAGCCATTTAAATATGCCAGGCACAGTATTCTTTTTTTCTCTTTACTGCTAAAGTTTTCTGTCCTCCCAGCAAGTAAAAAAAAAATTCCTTAACATTAACCCCATCCTCTGCCAGGCTGAATCCAAATCTTGCCTCTCAGCTTCACCTTTACGACCTCCCACCAGTAGCTGTTGCTGTTGCTCAATCTTGTCCAGTAAACATCTTTTTTCCCCCCTCTTGGTTGTTAAGACACCAGCTTTCCTGGTTTACCTTCTCTTTCATCCCAGAGGCTCGCTGCACCTTTCTTTTTCCATGACACAAACAGAGCTTGGCCTTTGAAGTGAATCTGCATCTCTTCCTGATTCCTCCTTTGATCATCTCCTCTGCCCTCCTGGCTGTCTGTAATGAGCACTCCTGGTGTTCAAATCCAGTCAACCATTGTGTCTGTCTCATCACATGTCCAAAGATGAATGTGAAGTGGAAACTTCTTGTTTCTTTGGAAAGTTATGTCAAATGTTTTGCTGGGGCACACAGGTGAAATGATGTTTTGCTAAAGAAAATATGTGAAAGACTGTTTTCCTGAAGAAGCCACAGGTAAAAGGATGTTTTGATATAACAAACACATGAAAGGACACTTGTATAAATTTGACTCCACAGACAGTGGGAGATGAGCACTGAGCATTGATTTGTTTTGTTCTGCCTCGCTATTCTAATTTACTGAAGACACACATGTATTGGTTCACCTTACCTAGCGTTGTTGACCACAACTTGTGGCAATGCCATCATTAAGAAAAACTTGCCAAAGAACTGCTCATGAGCTCCTGCAGCAGCTTGCCATTTGTATGGCCTCACCTCAGGGTTGTTGGTGTTCATGCCTGGTGTCTGCTGCCAAAAGGACTGGACTGTAGCTGCTGGTTTGTGCCTGGTGTCTGCTGGCTAGAGAACTGGCCTGCAGCTGCTGAGTTGTATTTGGTGTTTTCTACAGGACTGAACTGCTGAGAAAGAAGATTGAGCTTATCCCTAAAGAACTATTAATGAACAGGTCCACTTCCCTCACATCCTGATAACTTTTCTTTTCCACTACCTCTTCTAGATGGCAGGCTCTACAGGAGAGGTTGAAATCTTATTAAAAAGTAGGTTGCAAAAAATTTATGCCTATAGATGAACTTGGGTCTTTTCTCCAAGTTGACATTCCTTGTATTCTTTTGCAACTTCATTAAAGATGGCTTCAGTTTTCTGAGTATGTGGCCAAACATCCCCTACTCCTCTCTTTTCCTCATGGACATTTCATCCTTCAAAAATCCCTCATGTTTCTAGTCTTGACTTCTTGCTGTCTCCATTGCTATTATCTTAGTGTGGTTCACTATCTTTCCATCATGGATTATTACAATTGCCATTAGAAATTGTAATAATAAGCTTCTATCCTTGTTCCCTACCTATGAGGCCAGACAGTGGTTCTTCTTCCTCCTCATCAATGTCCTTGTCCTCATCTTCCTCCTCCTATGTTGTGGGGCTCTTCTTTGAGTCCAGAGCCCCATGCATGCTAGGTAAACATTCTACCACTGAGCTCCATCCTCAGCTCAAAAGACTTGACTGTTTGAGTCATCAGGAAAATCAGTCTATTTCTCTGATCCTAACTCTCCAATGACTCTGTTTTAAACCCCAACATAAATGTAAAGCCTGCAGGCTGAGAAGACCACATGAGCTGTTCCTTTCCCCCACCTGTGATCTCTTTGACTTCCTCTCCCATCATGCAGTCACTACAGATATACTGGCCTCTTTGCTGTTCCTTAAGATTCCAGACAAGTTTCCATTTTAGGACCTTCACACCTGGTATTTTGTCTGTCTAGAATGTTCTTCCCCAGAATTAATCCCCTCACACCAACCCTTTACCCAGTTCCCCCTTCTTATCATGGCCACATTGATGGCCCTAGCTGACACTGATGTCCACTCGTACCCAGCATACCTGACTCCCCTGCCTTGCTTTACTATTTTTCAGTGACATTTATCATCTAGTAAGATACTACACAATGTACTTATTTTCATTTTGTAACTGCCAGCCTCTCTGCACTAGGTTGTAATCTTCATGGGGGTGTGGCTTTGTGTCTACTTTGCACCTTAGCATTTAGTGTGGTATGTGGCAAACAGGGAATGCTTGCTGAATGAATCAAAGTGCCAACTGTCTTGTTCCTTTGGACTACCATTTGTTTTATCTCAGGCCTTTGCTTAGTTAAAACCATATCTTTCTTCATTTTCTTCTTTTCCACCTCCCCCTCCTCCTTCGTTTCCTCTCTTTCTTCTCCTTTCTCTACCCACACCTGTGCTTAGTGTATGCATGGTTTATGCAAGTATGTGCACTCATGTGTACATGGGTGTGGCGGCCAGAGGAGGATACTAGTATGTCTTTCACTGTCTACTTCCTTTAAACAAATTCTCTTCACGCACCCTGGAGCTAGATCAACTGGCAAGAACATGCAAGTGATCCCCCTGTCTCCACCCATCTGTTCCAACCTGTGGTGCTGATTTACAGGCATGTGAGGCCAGGCTTGGCTTTTACACTGCATTGGTATCCAAACCCAGGTCCCCATGCTTCCAGAGCCAGTGCTGCTTCTTTCTGAGCTGTCTCCCCAGCCCAATGCTTCACTCGTCAATGTGTTTGTTGTTGAGGCAAGAGAGTGAGGATGTCTTTGGATTGATTTCTGGAAAGGAAGAAGAAGAGGAAGAGTACCTACTGTTCCGGAGCCAGTGGCTGGACCCTACTTGAGAGATATAATGAGGTAATGGAGAGTCTGGTCTGACTCTATATTTTGTGTTCTCTCTGTATTTGCATGTGGGTGTGTGCTGCTGGGGATGGAACTCAGGCTTCATGGTTGCTGGGCAAACTCTTTGATGTATACACCTCCAGATCTGTGTCCTGGTATTTATTTATTTATTTATTTATTTATTTATTTATTTATTTATTTATTTATTTTAACTTAATGTTATATCATGCCAAAACTCTAATTTAAAAAAATACTTTCACAATTACTATTTTAATGACAGCATACTTAAAACACAGTCTTAATGACTTGGCATAGAGGTGGGTACGTCTAAGCATGGAGAATATCATTGGTTACTTTCAAGACCCTTATTACAAGGCTTAGCGGTTAAGAGCCCTTGTTGCACTTTCAGAGGACATGGGATTGATTCCTTGCATCTGTGGTGGTGGCCCACAACTATTTTAGGGGATCTTATGCTCTCTTCTGGCCTCTGAATGCAGTGCGTTCATGTGATACACAGACGTACAGATATACACGCAGGCAAACCCCAGCCATACACCAACCAACCAGCAAACAAATAAAGAAACGAAGAAACCAAAAAAACAAAACGAAACAAAAACCCCCAAAGCCCAAAACTACCTCAATATGAGGCAGTGGTTAAGAACATAGTCTCTTTATTTATTTAAGTATTTATTTAAATATTTTCAAAACTCAAGCTCTTCATTACAACAACATTGATCTATGGACAAATGATGTGCTTGAGACCGTTAAAAATGTTGCATTAATTCCTTTTTTAAAAAAAATGTTAGTTTTTTATTAGATATTTTCTTCATTTACATTTCAAATGCTATCCCTTTCCTAGTTTCCTGTCTGAAAGTCCCCTATACCCTCCCCCCCCCCCCCCCCCCCGCTCTGCTCCCTAACCCACCCACTCCTGCTTCCTGGCCCTGGCATTCCCCTGTACTGGGGCATGAGTTTTGAAAATATTTAAATAGATATTTAAATAAATAAATAATATTTAAGCAAATGTATGACACATCAAGGTTAGGAAAAGACACACAAGATTGTCATGGTGTCTGAAATATGTACTATTTATAGAATGACTTTTTGAGTTTATGATATTATCAAGTTTATGACAATCACTTCCATCTTGTTGAAGTTATCCCAGGAGACTGTGAGCAAGGTACAATTAAGTCCTTGTAATAGCAATTCCTGAGATCTGGGATCCAGAGGTCTCCTGAAATAAATGACCACTCCCCCCCCACCCCCGAAAAAAAAACCAAAAACAAAACATAGTCTCTAGTTGAGTTATCTGGATACAAATCCTGCTGTGGACCCCTCCCTGCCAAGGGACCTCAGGATATTCACCTAACTTCTTGTGCTTTGGTTTTTTTTCCTATGTATATCTGGGACAGTCACAGCACACATATCTGTAACAATAACAGGTGTTTAGGAAAACAAATCAGGAGTAGTTATACAGCACTTGGGCATCTGCCACTCCCAAATGTGGTCTTGTGGTGACTTGTGGAAATGTAGAGATTCAGACCTGGATGAAAACCAAATGTCTAGGTCAGAATGTGAATTTTGACAAGATCTCTAGATGTATTTCATGCATGCTAATGTCTGAGAAGCAATTTCAAACAGTGCCTGGGAAATAACAAATACTGAAAATGGGTTAAATCCCAGAGTAGTTCCTAGCCACCTGGTCTAGACCTCTAAGGCTGATTTTTTGTTTCAGACAATCTTTTCCAGAAAGTGGTACTGGAATCTCAGGCTAGTCACTGCATCCCTTTGAACTTCAGCTTGCTTTTCTGTGTTGTGAGAGTTGAGTGACTTCAGAAGTAGCTTGCCACTGCTGTCTCAATAGGATTCAATACTGTTCATCAATTCATACTTTACTAAGCAAGGCATTAAAAATGACCAGAACTTCTTTTAGAAACTGGATAAAAAAGAATAAGTTCTTAGAAGAATGTCCATGAACATCTCTCCAGATGAAAGCCAGGCAGATCAGAACTATAGGATATAAATAAAAAAAAATATGAATACATTTTTTTTTTCTGTCATAGCGTACATTTGGTGATGTTGTTTGAGAGCCAGCAGGTCTTTGTGAAGCTGCTTTGTCTAATTCAACCCTTCTAGAAGAAAAGAAAATAACATTTACCAACTAGCTAACTGTTGGCATAAAATGTCAAACAGGTAATGGTGAATCTTGAGGACCAGTGTGACTGATTAGGGGGCACCTAGAGAATTTGTAAAGCACATTTTTAGTTGCCTTAGAGGATTTTGTGGGAAGACTGGCAAGGGGGCCAGGGAACTGAGTGCATGTCCCGATGTGGGAGGCATCATCATCTGATATGCTGGCACAGGGACGACAGCAGCAGGAGGAGCCTGTGTTCCTGTGAACACATGGGAGCACTCCCCTGAACAAACTGCTGCCAAAGGACATCAGAATCAGGTTCTTAAGTGTTTGAACCATGAGCCGGGCATGGTGGTGCACGCCTTTAATCCCAACACTCAGGAGGCAGAGGCAGGCAGATTTCTGAGTTCGAGGCCAGCCTGGTCTACCAAGTGAGTTCTAGGACAGCCGGGGCTATACAGAGAAACCCTGTCTCAAAAGACAAAAACAAACAAACAAACAAACAAAAAAAGTGTTTCAACCACAGTCTCCCCAGTGAGGCCTTTGATCTTGAACTGGGGCCTGTCGTTGGCCTGACTCTTGTTCTGAGAAGCTTCAGTTTTCTGGTTTTCTATACTATAATTTACAGTATAGAAATTTACAGGACAGTAATTTACAACTCCTCAGATTGTGACCAATTCCTTCTAGTAAACACCCGCACACACAGGCACCGGCACAGGCACATGTATATACAAACACACACACACACAAGCATGCACACTCTCTCATATGCACACTCTTTCTTACACAAGCACAAACATTCTTTCATACATACATATACATCTACTATCTCTTACACACACACATACACACACACATGCTTGCTCCCACATATTCTCTCACACATACATATACTCACACATACACACATACTTTCAAACATATATACACTTATCACACACTCTTACACATATATGCAGGTATGTATATATGTATACAAATGTACACATTCTATTAGTTCTTTTTTCTTTTTCTTTTTTTAAGAGAATTCTGACTGATACAGAAACTATCAGTGTAGTAGGAGGAAAAGTATTCCTCCTACATGGCTATTGGAAGTTCATATTGTGGGGCAGTGGACCATGCCACCAGACAGAAAGCCTGGTAAGGTCAAGCTGATTCAGGAATCCCAGCAATTCTCCTAATTGAGAATGCTAGGCATTTAAATCTACTCCCTCCAGGTTCCTGTACTGGAACACAAGGTCACAACACCCCATGGAGAGGGTTGTGACAATCAGTCATGTAGGGACAGTACCTGAAGCCAACCCCTTCTACATGAAGATGAGGTATTCTTTTTTTTTTTTTTTTAAAGATTTATTTATTTATTATATGTAAGTACACTGTAGCTGTCTTCAGAGACTCCAGAAGAGGGCGCCAGATCTCGTTACGGATGGTTGTGAGCCACCATGTGGTTGCTGGGATTTGAACTCTGGACCTTCAGAAGAGCAGTCGGGTGCTCTTACCCACTGAGCCATCTCGCCAGCCCCGAAGATGAGGTATTCTTAATATCTCATACCAAGCCACAGAAAGCATCTGTGTTTAGATCCCAAGTCTCCCCAATATGTTTATAAGACCCTATCCACAAGGAATAAAGAGTCATTTCACCAAAGACTGCCTGACAGTGCCTATCTTATCGAGCAGTAACACTTTAGGAAAGAGTATTCTCTCTTGAAGTTTTCATCTCTGGAAGCTGCTTGAGCCTACTGCAGCTACTTCCTGCTCTATGGCCTGACCTTGGGCCCTAGCTGCCTGTTGAGTCCTGGTGCCTACCACCAATTGCTGCCACTGGTTCCAGGGCAGTGGTTACCTCAGAAGAGGCTGGGCAGCCTGCCTTGCTCTGACTTCCCCTCTGAGAGCTGCAACTCTTTGGCCACTCTGGCCAGAGGCTCACAGACCCCCATGGATAGCACCCAGTATGCAGACCGGCATCAGATTATGAACTTATTTGGAAACAGAGGCTCAGGTCAATGACCTCCTGAGAAGCAGAGGATGCAGCACCCCAAGGAAGGTGGCCATGTCAAGACTTCAGAAACATAGACAGCATCGAAGATGCTCATAAGAACAAACATCAGGAGCCATCAGGAGCTAGAAGAAGGCAAAAAGGATTCTTGCCTAGAGCCTTGGAAGAACGTTGCCTCAGCTGGTGCTGATTTTAGGTTCTGGGCCTCTAGAATTATGTTAGAATAAATTCCTGTAGTCCTAAGCCAACTGGGGTTGTGAAAACTTGTAAAGGGGATTCTGTGCAGCCAATGGGCATTGTCTGACTCTCTTGGGGTCAGTTTTCAGGGACTCTATGCTGCTTCCCTGAGCACAGAAGTGCCCTCTACCAACTTTCAGTATAGCTTGTCCTTTCACCAAGACTGTGACTCCTGGGAAGGGGGAGAATCATTGAGAAAACATAGCATTTACTACAGAGTCTTGGACAATGTGACCAGTTCACAGTCCCCAGAAGTATCTTGATGGTAAACAGTTAGCTCTGGGCCACCTAGTTTGCCAAAGATATTATCTACTTTTTCTTGAGATAAAAATGTTAGAGCCAGCCGGGCGTGGTGGCGCACGCCTTTAATCCCAGCACTCGGGAGGCAGAGGCAGGCGGATTTCTGAGTTCGAGGCCAGCCTGGTCTACAAAGTGAGTGCCAGGACAGCCAGGGCTACACAGAGAAACCCTGTCTCGAAAAACCAAAAAAAAAAAAAAAAAAAATGTTAGAGCCATGTTGTACATGTGATTTTTCTACTTTAATGTATGTAGACACAAACAACAGCATGTAAGAATTTGCCATACCATCAGTTTAGTGATTGCTTATTAAATTTTATGAGAAATGATATTATATAAGGACAATAGTCTTGGTAGGGTTTGAGAAAAAGTCCTGCTTTGTAGTATCTGTGCTTAGTTGGATAAGCTTCTCTTTAAAACTCATTGTTGTTAGCAAAATGAGGATAAAACCCCAAGAACTACCTATCTCATGGGTATGTTATGAAACTTCTATGAGGTGGCTATGAGAGATGACTCTGGAAGCTACATCAGCAGCAAGACTATGTCCCAGGCCAACCATTGTCATAGCCATACACACACAGGGCTTGTGTTAGTTTTCTGTTCCTGTAACAAATGACATAATCAATTTATAGAGAAAGAGGTTTCTTGTTACTGAGATATTGTAGCAGAATCTTTTATTCACCTGGTGCAGTTGTCCTCTCGGAGTTTACTGCTTCAGTCTGCCAAACTGGTAGAAATCCTGGAGGCTTCTAGACTCCATACAATTTAATCTAGGCCCAGAATAAGCTCACCCTTTCTAGTTCTTCCTGAACTCTGGCTAGCTGGTCAAATCAGTACTTCTGGCTCAAACTCCTCTCCGAGCTGACTGATTCAATCTGGCTTCTCTCAGCTTCTCCCGAATTGTTCTGCTTGGTCTCAAACTAACTTTGGAAATCTATTCTAATCTTATAGTTCCTTCTCATTCTGTGTCTCATTCTCTCTTCAACCTGTCTCTGTACAACTGTCCCAGTAAAACTGCCTCCTTTCTGTCTACACTGCTCTCATTTTAAATAGCCTCTCTTTTTTCTCTATTTTCCTGAGAGTTGGGCATATCCTATTCTGTCAAACCTTTTTCTGATTTGTCATTTGTCTGCCACTCAATTAGGCATCACTCTCAAATATGAATGGTTCCTTCAACAAACTAACTTCACCTTCGTTGTTTTCCATTAAAGGTTTGTACTAAGGGTGTGTCTGCATTTTAGCCAGAGGGATTAAAGGTGTGTGCTAAGGCTGAACCACTACACAACTAGAAACTGGTTTTCCAGTGAACAACACAATCTCAGAGTTCACAGTATGATCATGTATCCTGCAGCAGGATGTGTTTTTATACTTTTCCTTTATTTCATAGCACTGAAGACCAAATCCAGGATAAACACAAAACTCCATTACTAGCTCCTATAGCTGGAATGTGAAATAAATTGAAAAGAAGGATTTAGGCTTCCACTATCCCCTTCAGAGGCATGCCCCCATGGCTGTTAGACCTCTAACTGGGACCTACTTCTTAAACTTTCTCACTAGGCCTTTATAACATAGGACTGAGATGCCAAAGCTTTTGAATTCAGATTCCATTTTAGAGAACCTGACCCAAGTTTGAATGCAGATAAGCTAACAGGCTGGTACTTAGCATTAGTTTCCAAGTTGCCCCCCCCCCCCAAACAAAATCTGAGTCTAGCTCCAGTCTCTAGGCTAATCCCCAACAAGATCAATGTTTCCAGGTTACACCCTCAACAAGACCAGTGTCTCTAGATTATTCCCCCAACAAACCTGTACCCTCCAGGTTACAAGCTTACCCCCTGCCCAACGACCACCAATGCAGAGGGGAGCAGAAGTTAAGTTTATGATATGACTCCCAGCACCAGCCTATTATGTTAAAGGTCACAAGAGCTTTCCAATTTGATGCTTGCACACATATTCCCTGCTTGCTGCTTACTATAAAGCCTTGCCCTGATAGACATTCTGGGATACCCCTCCCCCCCAAAAAAAACCTGTCCTTCATGATGGTGGTGTGTTGGGGGATGCCCAGAGCCAGCTTGAATAGAATAATAACCCTGATATGAGTTGTACCAGATCAGCTCCTGTGTGTGTTTTAGGGGATCACTAACATTTTCCCTGGCACAACAGGTCACTTGGGGCATATTCTGGATCCAAACCCTACAGTTTTGATGGGCTTCAGTTAGGGAGTTATATATTATGCCCTAGATCAGAGATGTTGACTTTTAAGGCAAGTGGGTGAAAATACCCAGGAGGAAAATAATGACACTTCTTCAGTTCAGCTGGAAGAACCAGAATACATCATTGATGTGATAGCTATTAATATGCCTCTTCTGTCCATCTCAGCTACTTCCTAAGGAACAAAGTACTGTTCAAGGGACTGATTCAAGCGACTTCACTGTGAGCAGGATCACACGGTTGCCTGCTTGGAAGAACGCTCTGTTTGTAAAGGGAATAAACACTGACAGGAACTCTGATGAGAAGATTTTCAAACTCGAGCTTGTTTTACTTTATAGCAAACAACACTCAGTGAAAGGTTCTCTTAAGATTGTGCTTCGCTAGACACAAGATGAACTATGTCTTTAAATGACTTAACAGGACATTTTCAATCAACTCAGCACTTGGCAGCTTTCACCTTGATGAGCAGGAACAGGTGGGTGGCTCAGGCTTCTCAACCTTGACTAGATGACCCTAGATGACTTTGTGCTTTCATGATAGCTGCAAGAGAAAATAAAGGTTAATGAAGGGGCTTAGGGGAAGTATGTGTGTTGTTCAGGTGTCAGACGTAGGATAAATAGATAAATAGGGAGAGGCACGTGTTGCAAAAGCAGGCATCTTGGAACCTGGGAAGCAGGAAGGCAAGGGGGATCTGGGGTTTGTTGGGAACTCCAAACGCCTTTTTGGTTCAAGAACAAGGAGGCAAAACTCTAGTAGTCCGTGTTCACACAACCATGCATGCTTTTATGACTCTGAGTCAGGCCTCTCTTCTGAGTTTGGTGGGAAAGCTTCTGGGCCATCTGTGGGTCTCCACTCTGCCTTATTCTATTTCTGAGACTGGGCAGCTTTTTAGGTGCTTTAAAAACTCATAAATTGTCTGGAATTGTTTCCGGTTGTAAGCACTCTGACTCCATCTTTCACTCTTTCTTCTAAGTCTGTTTTCTTCTTTGTCCTCGCTATGCTCCTCTCTCTAATCCATGTCTCTGGCTGTCTGGATAAAGTTTCTGGCACCTGACATGTCTGCCAGGAAAATAACAACTGCTGGTGAAGGAGAAACCCTTTCCTGTTTGCTCCACAGTCTTAGGATACTCATTCTCAGCCTCTGGGTCCACTGCGGTCTCATGTTCACCGACAGGGAAGTGGCCAGTTCATGCCTATTACTTGAGAATGTGTTCAGATTCATATTTATTTACTTTATTATTTTTTCAAAGATTTGGCTGTATCCTGCCTCTCTTCCTGTCTTCTAAACTCTTCTTTGGTCACTTAATCACATTCTTAACATTTTGTACCTGAGAGACTTTGATGATGAGGACAGAGCATGCTCTGGTGCTTCTTGGGAAAACTCTACAGGTTGTAAAGTAACATAACCTAGGTAAAGTCCTTTGCATCAAGGAATGTGAAGAGTCAGAGCTACCTTTCAAGTGGTTTTAAGACGAAAGATTTGGTTTGGGTTTTGTTCACTTGTAATAAAAATTCTATCAGGTTATCTGATGTTCAGACTGCTCACTGGGTTTATAAAAGGAAAGATTTGCAAACAAGAGTAAGGTTCATATATTAGTAAATGTCTAGAGGCAATTTGTCTTAAACAATCTTGATTTTCGAATTAGAGACAGCCCGGTGATAGAGCACCAACAATAAAAGGCCCCAGGTTTGGTCCCCTGTACTTTAAAAAAAAAAAAAAAAAAAAAAGATTCAAGCCTGTGTTCTCTTTCTTTCTCCTTCATAACATCATTTTCCATTGTTCTTATCTTTTTAGATGTTTTTCTGAGTCTGTTTACATCTATGAGATGAGAATGTAGCAATACTGTTTCCTCTTTATCATGGGGGTATAAACCCAAGTTCTATATGCCTGAAGCCTCAGATAATAATACGAAACTCTATGAGCTCTTTCATACACATGGATCCATAGCAAATGTTCATTCTTAGAGGAAATAGCTTAAAGCTTCTCTTGGGCATATCTAAAATATCAGTATTGCTCTTCCTGCTCCTCCAGGGCAATATAAAGTATAATAAGGGTGACCCAGTCCCAAGCATAGTACATGCCACAGAATCTGATATGATAGCCAAGATGGCTCCTCACTGACAAACAAGTTGGATAGTTTATGCAGTGTGGTTATGCTAGGTGAGGATAATTCACATCCTAGGCAAGTTAGAAAAGGATGGCTGAGATTTCATCAGAACAACGTGCAATTTAAAACTCCATGGTTTCACTATTCCTAAAACCTTTTTACTTAGTGTTTTTGGACCACTATTAACTATAAATAAGTAGAAGAGTGGAAGGTGGAATCAAGCATAAAGGTGTTGTAGTATTTTATATAGTGGACCTGCAAAGCACTTAAAACTGACATAGACTGGTGATGGTTTACAGGTTATAATATCAGGTTTCTCCAATTTTTCTTTTTGTTCTTTGAAGACCTTGTGTTGCTATAGCAGCCCTGGGTTGGCTTAGAACTCACTATGTAGACCTGACCTTTAATTCACAACAATTCTCCTGTCTCTTCATTCTAAATGCTGGGATTTTAGACTTAGGCCACCACATCAAGCTTTAATTTTTAATTCCACTTTTATATTTTCTCTCTCAATATATATATATAGGCATGTATAAAATAGCACAATATTTTTCTAAATATCATTGATTTGGTTTTTTTACTATGAAGGATTTTTCTCTTTGCAATTAGAAAACAGTTTATGGAAATATACTTCACAATTATGAAAACATTCTGTTGGTCATCAAACATTCACACACTTCTTAGCATTCACTGATAATTCTTAAGTCTATCATATCAAGTGATAAAGTTAAAGAAATGCTAGAGTTAGAAAAATTAAAACTCTACTTTATAGGAGACACTTTGTAGCACTCTCTTTGTTATTCTGGAAAGTATTTTATAGATGATAAAGCTTACCTGAATATCTTCCACTATAACCCAAAGGGTAAAGGAGATGATAGTGATTTGTGATTAAATGTACTTTGTAGTTCCATATATACACTTTTGGTACTTCAACACTAGAACAGCCATTGAGGGGTTGGGGATGTAGCTAAGTTTGTAGAATGCCCACAATTCACAGAATCCTGACTTTGGTCCTCAGCCCTGGATAAATCATCATCCCAGGTTTTGAGAGGTAAAAGGAGGAGGAGTAGAAATTCATAGTCACCTCAGCAACACAGCAAGTGTGAGGTCAGTCTGAGCTACACAAGACCCTGTCTAAAAATTAAAAGCCTACATTAGGATTCTATGTAAGAAATCACAATGGTGGATAGTTGCTGTTGAGGTTCATCAGATGACACCCCAGGGATGGCTGCTTTGACTTGCCAAGTGGCTTTAGAGCCATCTCATAATCAAGGTCCTATTGAACTTCCTGTGTCTCCCCTTCTGTAATGCCATGCACACTCCAGTAAAAATCTGCTTGACAGGCTGAGAAGCCTGGAAGCACTCAGGAGGAAAAGAGTTTCAGGGAAACTCACCTCCTGGAGCTTTGGCGTTCTCATTAACCCATATACTAATACCCTATTCCTGCGTTAGTCTGGTGTATGGATCCACGTGCTCTCTTTTAGTTTTATATTATTATAAGTGCCTTTTAAGATTGAATTCTGACATAACCAGAGCCTTTGCCAGTGTTCCAAGGTCCCAGAAGTTGACGAGCTTGGAATCCGGCAGGAATGCAGTAAGGAAGTTACCTATTCAATAACTAATTAAGCATTACAAAAGACGGAGCCAGTAGCTCAGAGCTGGTCTGCAAAGTATTTACTAAGGACAGTAGCAAATCGCACCCAAATAAGGGAATACCATAATAGATCTAGGGAATCCCACTGAGACAGAGATCTTCTCTACAGGTAGGTATAGCAAGCTTCATATTAGAAGCAAGTTGGTAAATTCTTCTGAAGACCCAGGAAATAGGGGGATTGTGGTATTGCAGTATTCATGAAAAGGTCTGCTAGTGCAGAACCCCTGGTGGTGGGCTTAACAATAGACTAGTTTACATCTTGCTCCCTTCATAGTGGCAGCAGCCTGGTCCCCGCCTTCTTTTGATGTATACATTCCTTTTGTATTGCGTCACTGTAACTTGGTGGATTGTATTTTGCCTGGTTTCTTGTTATTCTTCGGTATAAAAAGTTTGATGCTCGACCTGACAAAATACATTCAGATTCTACCCAATCTCGAGTGTTGGTCTGTCTGACACTCGCCGATTCTTTGTCCACCTGCGACCAGAGACCCCGTCCATGCAGACAAGGGGACCTAGAGGGTCTGTGGCACTGTAAAGCTTATTTTCAATGAAAAGAAACACAAGTGAAATTTCATTAATCAGAGGAAGACCAAGCTCATACTGCAGGAAGAAAGACACAGTGACTCAACATACTTGGCATATACTAGAGAGGATTCAGATTATACCCTACTGTCTTCTATTTTGCTTCCATCCAGTATTCTACAGAGAATCATACTCATCTTTCTGAAGGCCAAACAGACTTCCATTGAGTTATCCTAGATGAAACTAGCTATCCCCTCCACCCCAGTGAACAGGATGCTAAAGCCCAACCATCTGTGGAAGCCTTTCAACCTCATACCTTTTGTGTGTCCTCCATAAGACACCCACACAAAAATAAATGCTGTGACCTTTCTCTGGTTTAATCTGTGAGTTTGTCCCAGTGAAATTCTTCTTCTGCCTATATTCTGTCCATGCAAGGGAGCTTCTGGTGGCAAAAGCTTCAGGAGAACTTTCTCTTCTCAGGCAGTGTTATCGTTCTTGTGACAGAAGAAATGATAGAGTAATTCTCACACACCTTTATCCCTTCTGGATAGGATCTTATATACAGTTTTGGGTTGGGTTGGGTCTGACAGCATGTGCTTCCTACTGACTTGGCCTGAGATGCCTCATTTACAGAAGGAGAGGCTTGGGGGTGCTGCTCCTATGTTCCTGATGACTACAATTCTCTCTATGGGGGGTTGTGGCTAAGTGACAGGGGCCTGGGGCTGGGAGCAGGTGAAACTCCTACCGTCATTTCAGGGTCCCCAGGGCTTCAAACCTTAGCTCAACATTACTAGGCTTCCTCTCACTAGGCGTCCACTGCCCCACAACTTTTCTCCTTCAGCTGACTGTATAGCACTTTCTGGTCCTATAAAAGATAGCAACCACAGAGAAACTTCTTAGTTCAATTCTAGATCGATTTCTTTATGTACTGCAACCAAATGTGTGGTGTCTTTATCACCGAGCTCTTTCCACCCAGTTCTGGCCACTGTGTTAGTTACTTTTCTTGTTGTTGTGACAAACCTGATGAAAGCAACTTAGGAAGGGTTCATTCTGGTGCACAGTTCTAGGGAACATTCTATTATGGCAGGAGATTCATGACAGCAGGAGCTTGAGGTAGCTGGTCACATCACATCTGTAGTCAAGAAGCAGAGAGTTATGAGTGCTCAGGCTTAGTGGCTAATCTGCTTCTTTTTATGTAGCCCAGAACCCAAACTCAGGGAATGCCACCTGCTGCTCCCAGTCTTAGAGTAGATCTTGTTACATCAGGGAACTAACAAAGATCATCCCCTATAGACATCCTCAGAAGCTTGTCTCTTAGGTGATTCTTCATCCTGTCACATTGATTGTGGGAACAAAAAGGGTAGGGGAAGGAGGGGGGAGGGAGGATAGTCCACATCCGGCCAGAGTTCCTCCTATGCTCTGGGCAGGCAGATGTGGGAGGGCTGCCTAACGCTTTCCACTCGGCCCCAGGTGAGCTTCTAAGCCACTGACCCCACCCTCACTCAATGGTTGTGTGTGTGGACAAGGGGCAGACCCCGACCAGGAGCCTCGGGGTAACACCCTGTAGCCCTGGGCTTATGGGAGAGAGGACTGAGAGAAAGAGGTTTCCACACAGGTGAGAGTAAGCACAGTGGGCCTTATGAACAGAGACAGTCTATGGTTTTAGAGCTTTATTGTAGTAGAAAGGCAGGGGGAAAGAGAAAAGGTGGAGAGAGAGAGAGAGAGAGAGAGAGAGAGAGAGAGAGAGAGAGAGAGAGAGAGAGAGAGAGGGAGAGAGAGAGAGAGAGAGAGAGAGAGAGAGAGAGAGAGAGAGAGAGAGAGGAAGGAGAAGAAGAAGAAGAAAAAGAAAAAGAAGAAGAAAAGGAGGAGGAGGAGAGAGAAGAGGACAAAGTAAGAAGAGTGTAAGGGAAGTAAGAGGAGTAAGAGAGTGAGGTGGGGCCAAACAGCCCCTCTTATGGTGTGCTGTTATCTGTACTGTTGCTAGGTAACTGGGGAGGAGTTTCGCCTGAAGGTCAGAAGTTTGGGACTTTGCCTACATGACTAAAAGCCATGCTTCTCCTGTGGGGGCTGTGGTGGTGGTAACTTCGACAGGAGCCTTGAGTCCAGGAGATATGAGAAAACTTTTTCCATCCCATGTAGGTGATTTATCACCATTGGGTCCGGGGGTTCAACATCTAGCCTCAACTGGAAACCAGGCTGTCTGAACATAGCCTAATGCCCCACAATTGATAATACCAAACATCACAGTAATCAAGAGCAATGCCAATGACCTCTGTGATTTGGGGGAACAAAGAGTAAATGTTAGCTTCCCTACAGGAGAACATTGCCAAATGGTATGATTCACCCTACGTACCATTCATTCTGTGGGAGGAAAGATAAAGATTAAGACCTCTGGACCTAGACAGATCACTCAGTGGTAAAGAGCACCAGCTGGTCTCTTGGAGTCTGACTCTATGGCTTCAATTCCAGGGAATCTGATGTTTTCTTCTGGCCTCTGAGTGGGTCAGGCATGCATGTGGCACACATACATACATACATGCAGACTGCAGACAAAGCACTCACTCACATACAATGAAAAATTTAAAAATATTTCAAAATAAAAAAGGCTAATGATCCCTTGGGTAAAACTAGGATGATGGACATTTCTTGGGACTGCAACTGAGGCTCTAAACCTACCTTCTCTCCCTCACAGTTGGAGATATCCCAAATTTCACTATAAAAGTTTTGGTTCATGAGATTCCTAAGTTTAGATCAGAGTCTGCAACAGAATGTGGTCAGATAATAGGAGTGTCTGTTAGAAAAGTGTATCTCTCCACAAGGAAATAAGAAGTATTATCAATAAATACTTTGGTGACTAGCAGTCCAGCTGTGGAGTAAACAAGAATGATCCTGCTATATGCAATGGGGTACACTTATGTAGTCCAGGCTACTCTAGAGGCTGAGGCATGAGGGTTGATTGAATTTGGGAGTCTGAGGACAGCCTAGGCAATCTAGTGAGATTCTGCTTCAAATCAAGAATTTTTTTTGAAAGATTTATTTATTTATTATATGTAATTATACTGTAGTTATCTTCAGACACCCCCAGAAGAGGGCATCAGATCTCATTTTTGGATGGTTGTGAGCTACTATGTGGTTGCTGGGATTTGAACTCAGGACCTCCAGAAGAGCAGTCAGTGCTCTTAACTGCTGAGCCATCTCTCCAGCCCAAATCAAGAGTTTTTTGTTGTTGTTTATTTTTGAGACTGTATTTTTATTACAACATTTCTTTCATCCCTCTTCTTCCTCCAAACCTTCCCATTTACCCATCAATGCTCTTGTTAAATTCATGGCCTCTTTCCTCAACAGACATTATTGTATGCATACATGTATTTGTAAGTGTGTGTGTTTATGTATAAACTGTTGAGTCTATATAATGTTACTCTCATGTATGTTTTCTCAAATCAAGTCTTAAAACAAGTACAAGAATTAAAATTATTCATTATATCTTATCAGATCATAATGGTATAAAAATAGACACTGCTAGGAAGAGAAACCACAGAGAGCATGTAATACTTGGACACAGTATTGAGCAAATACTAGGCCACTGCAAAACTTAGGAAGGAGACCCAGTATGGTAGTTCTGAGAGAACATTTATAGCTGTGAGTGCTTATGTTGAAACATCAGAGAGGTCTTAACCTAATGGTACATCTCAAGGTCTTAGAAAAACAAAGTAAGAGCAATAGACTGTAAGAAATAACCAGATCAGGGCAGAAATGAAAGAAATAAAGATCAAAGGAAAAATGAATCAAATGACAAGGTATGTCTTTGAAAATATAACACTGGTAAAATCCTACATAAATTAATCATAAGAAAGGGAGATAAGACTCAAATTAAAAAATTAAAAGATGAATGGGAAAAATGAGCAGATTTTAGTGAAATCCAGAGAAACAATACAGAATATTTTAAAAACTTCTTTAGAAACAAACAGGAATATCTAGAAAAAGTGAATATTCTAAACTAAATAACCTGCCAAAATTAAATTTAAAACATATAAAGAATTTAAATAGACTCATACTAGGCATTGAGAAGTCTAATGTCTAAGGTGCCCAAGCATCTTACTTTATTCCACTCATGTTCTAAGAATGATGTGTAAGATTTTTATAGAATAGTGTATTGAGAATTTCATGTCTACTAAACAAAGATCGAGCCTGACTTCTTCCTCTGCTCTTTCACACTTGCTTCATGGGATCCTCCCCTGTGGAGTATCCTTCTCCAATATATTCTGGGATACTTGATCTGGTTCAGTTACTGCTGTGGCTTGTGGAAACATGACAACCTGTCAGGAGGAGGTTGAGTTGATTAGTTTGTCTCAGTGTTCTGAGTATTTTATTCAGAACACAAGGAAGGCAGAAGGGGAGGGCGGGGCAAGGAATATTCTGACTTCTCCTTGTCCCTTTGCAAATCCATTTGGCAATTGTTTATAGATTTCCCTTTATGCACTGTAGCAGGAGACAAGGATGTAGAGTGACTGGGTTCCCATGGCTACCACAATGGCCAGTGGTTGTTACAAAGGACTTGGGATGTACAGTTAGATGCCTGAGTTCCTCTTCAGGTATTACTTCATACCCACAGAAACTTCTGGACCTCAAACCTCTCTGGAATGCAATATCAGCTTGTCTATAGTGTAGTGTGATTTTGATGACCAACTGAAATTGGGCAAACAGAAATAAACAAAATCCTTTTCCAGTTATACATTTAAGAGATGTTTACAATGACATAAAGCTTTCTTAGAGACCATGAAGAATGGAAAATTCCTGGTAACCTGCTAAGGTCATAAACACTTGAGTCATAGGCATCTGGTCCCCAGGCCTCAGCCACTCCCGGGACATACCTTACCTTTCCTGGAACAATCATAATGTTCCAACGACCTCTGTAGAATGTCTCAACGCCCCAGAAGCATTGCCTAAGGTAGCGCATGATCGATGATCTAATTGTTGAAAATATTTATGATTTCCCCTCCCTTCCCCTGGTTTGTGGTTTTTTCCTTTAAAAGCTCTGTAAAATTTCAGGCCGGGGTCGAAACTCCTCTACTCCCGCCTGGAGCATGAGTCTCGACCCCAGCATGCTGGCCTGAGCTCTCGTCCTGTCTCGTTCTGTCTCACTTTCAATAAACTTCCTCGTGTGATCACAAGAACCGGTCTCAGTGTCCTACTGGGTGCGCGGCGGTCCCGAGACTTGAGTGAGGGTCTCCCTACGGGGGTCTTTCATTTGGGGGCTCGTCCGGGATTTGCGCGACCACCCAGGGGTCCTAGACCCACTTAGAGGTAAGATTCTCTGTTTTTGTCACAGTACTGTGTCTGTATTCTGTGCGATCGCGGTTTCGGTTTTTGCGGACGCTCAGTGAGACTACGCTCTGGAAGAGAGAGTGGTGTGGATAGAGGGTAGACGTACCCAGGTGTCCACCGTCCGTTCGCCCTGGGAGACGTCCCAGGAGGACAGGGGGAGGACCAGGGACGCTTGGTGGACCCCCGTGGGAAAAGTCAGGAGATAGTCCTTCTCCTTGACGATCTGTGTCAGCGTTCTGATTCCAGGCCGACTGACTCTTTTCAGTGCCTTTGGTCGACACAAGGTCGACGTCGGTTTTGGTTTCTCTTTTCTCTCGTGTTTGTGTCTGCTTTTATTGTGTGTGTTGTCGAGCTCGAAATGGGACAGACAGTGACGACCCCTTTGACTTTGACTCTTGATCACTGGACTGAAGTAAGGACTAGGGCCCACAATCTGTCAGTAGAAGTTAAGAAGGGACCTTGGCAGACTTTTTGTTCCTCCGAATGGCCGACCTTCGGAGTAGGTTGGCCACCGGAGGGAGCCTTTAACTTGCCTCTTATTTTTGCTGTCAGGCGCATTGTTTTTCAGGAAGTAGGAGGACATCCTGACCAGGTCCCCTATGTCATCGTCTGGCAGGACCTGGTCCACAATCCACCACCTTGGGTTAAGCCTTGGGCCGTGGGGCCCTCCGGAATGACGGTGGCAGTCGCAGAAACTAAACCCAAGCCAGCCCGACCCTCGGCTCATCCTCTGGCACCCCCGAAGATCTACCCCGAGATCGAGGATCTTCCCTGGGCGGAGTCGCAGCCGCCCCCTTACCCTCTGCCACGGCCGTCTGCACCCCCTGCCCAGGCCCCGCCACAGGCCCCTGTAGAGAGAGAGGGAGCGGTAGGGCCTGCAGCTGGGACGCGGAGCCGGAGAGGTCGTAGTCCGGAGGGGGGGCATGGACCTGATTCCACTGTCACTTTACCCCTCCGTGCCTATGTTGGTGGCCCCCCACCAGGCCCCGACGAACTTGCCCCATTGCAGTACTGGCCTTTTTCATCAGCTGATCTGTACAACTGGAAAACTAATCACCCTTCCTTTTCAGAGAATCCCTCGGGCTTGACTGGGCTTCTCGAGTCCCTCATGTTTTCCCACCAGCCCACTTGGGATGATTGCCAGCAACTTTTGCAGGTTCTCTTCACCACGGAGGAGAGAGAAAGGATCCTGCTGGAAGCCAGGAAGAATGTCCCAGGACAAGATGGGACCCCCACTAATCTCCCCAATCTTATAAATGAAGCCTTCCCCTTGACCCGTCCTAACTGGGATTACAACACTGCGGAAGGTAGGGAGCGTCTCACGGTCTACCGCCGGACTCTAGTGGCGGGGCTCAAAGGGGCCACACGGCGACCCACCAATTTGGCCAAGGTAAGAGAAGTTCTTCAGGGTCCAGTGGAGCCACCCTCTGTTTTCTTAGAACGACTAATGGAGGCTTACAGGAGGTATACACCGTTTGATCCCTCCTCAGAGGGACAAAAAGCAGCCGTGGCTATGGCTTTCATTGGTCAGTCAGCCTCTGATATCAAGAAAAAGTTACAGAGACTAGAGGGGCTCCAAGATTATACTTTACAGGATTTAGTAAAGGAAGCTGAGAAAGTGTATCACAAGAGAGAGACAGAGGAAGAGAAACAAGAGAGGGAGAAGAAAGAGATAGAAGAGAGAGAGAATCGGCGTGATCGCCGCCAGGAGAGAAACTTAACTAGGATTTTGGCCGCAGTAGTAGGTGAAAGAAAGTCAGAGAAAGGACAGTCAGGGTACCTGGGCAACAGGGCAAGAAGACCTCCAGGAGAACGGAGACTTCCACTTGAAAAAGACCAGTGTGCTTACTGTAAAGAGAAAGGACATTGGGCCAGAGATTGCCCCAAAAAGAAGCCAAGAGGACCTAAGGTGTTGACCTTGGGAGAAGACTAGGGGAGTCGGGGCTCGGATCCCCTCCCCGAGCCTAGGGTAACACTCTCTGTGGAGGGGACTCCTGTTAATTTTTTAATAGACACGGGAGCAGAACATTCAGTCTTGACTAAACCGTTAGGACAATTAGGAAATAGAAAGACTATGGTAATAGGAGCTACTGGCAGTAAATTTTACCCCTGGACCACTAAGAGAGTTTTGGAAATAGGAAAAAATCGAGTAACTCACTCTTTTCTTGTGATTCCTGAGTGCCCTGCACCTCTTCTGGGACGGGACTTGTTAACTAAACTAAAGGCTCAAGTTCAGTTCACCTCAAGGGGGCCAGAAGTCACCTGGGGAGAGACCCCTATAGCGTGTTTGGTTCTAAATTTAGAAGAAGAGTATCGCCTCCATGAGCAGGGTCCCAAGCAATTGCCAGACCCCGAATGGCTATCTGCTTTTTCTGGAGTCTGGGCTGAGCAAGCAGGAATGGGATTAGCTAAGCAAGTACCACCGGTCGTGGTAGAGTTAAAAGCCGATGCCTCCCCCGTCTCGGTCAGACAATACCCTATGAGTAGGGAAGCCAAAGAAGGCATCCGGCCACATATTCAGAGACTGATAGAGCAAGGAATTCTAGTGCCTTGCCAATCCCCTTGGAACACTCCTCTCCTGCCAGTACGAAAGCCTGGGACTAATGATTACCGACCAGTGCAAGATTTGAGAGAAGTTAACAAGAGGGTGCAGGACATTCACCCTACCGTTCCAAATCCTTACAACCTACTAAGTTCCCTCCCGCCAGAGCGGACTTGGTACACTGTTCTAGACTTAAAGGATGCCTTTTTCTGCCTTCGATTACACCCTAACAGTCAGCCATTGTTCGCTTTTGAGTGGAGGGACCCAGAAGGAGGACACACGGGCCAGCTAACCTGGACAAGGTTGCCCCAGGGATTCAAAAACTCCCCTACTCTTTTTGATGAAGCACTCCACCGTGACCTTGCGCCTTTTAGGGCGCAGAACCCTCAGATTTCTCTCTTACAGTATGTAGATGACTTACTGGTTGCAGCCCCAACTCAGGAACTGTGCCTTGATGGAACCAAGAAGCTCCTGAATGAATTGGGTGAGTTGGGGTACCGGGTATCGGCTAAGAAAGCTCAGCTATGTCGCACCGAGGTGACCTACCTAGGATACACCCTCCGAGAAGGAAAGCGATGGCTCACCGAGGCCCGGAAAAAGACTGTGATGCTGATCCCAACCCCCACCACCCAGCGCCAAGTACGTGAGTTTCTGGGGACGGCAGGCTTTTGCAGACTCTGGATACCAGGGTTCGCAACACTGGCAGCCCCTCTATATCCACTTACTAAAGAGAAAGTCCCATTCACCTGGACTGAGGAACACCAAAAAGCCTTTGACAGCATAAAGGCAGCCTTACTTGCAGCCCCCGCTTTGGCCTTGCCAGATCTGACTAAGCCTTTTACCCTATATGTTGATGAGCGGGCTGGAGTAGCCCGCGGGGTTTTGACTCAGACTCTGGGGCCCTGGAAGCGGCCAGTGGCCTACCTATCTAAAAAGCTCGACCCAGTTGCCAGCGGCTGGCCCTCCTGCCTGAAAGCCATCGCTGCAGTAGCCCTGCTTGTCAAAGACGCTGACAAGCTTACTCTGGGTCAGCATGTGACTGTAATCGCGCCCCATACTCTGGAGAGTATTGTACGACAGCCCCCTGACCGGTGGATGACTAATGCCCGGATGACCCACTACCAGAGCTTGTTGCTAAATGATCGAGTGACTTTTGCTCCACCTGCCATCCTCAATCCTGCCACCCTCCTCCCCTTGGTGGATGACTCTGTTCCTGTACATCGGTGTGCCGATGTGTTGGCTGAAGAAGCTGGAACAAGAAAAGATCTGACTGACCAACCTTGGCCGGGTGTGCCAAATTGGTACACAGATGGCAGCAGCTTCGTGGTGGAGGGAAAAAGGAGAGCAGGAGCGGCAGTGGTAGACGGAAAGAAGGTAATTTGGGCAAGTAGCCTTCCGGAAGGGACTTCAGCTCAGAAGGCTGAGCTTCTGGCGTTGACCCAGGCACTGCGGATGGCTGAAGGTAAGGCAATCAATATTTACACTGACAGCCGCTATGCATTTGCCACAGCCCACATTCATGGGGCCATCTACAAGCAAAGGGGACTGCTCACCTCAGCTGGTAAAGATATTAAAAACAAAGAGGAAATCCTAGCCTTGCTAGAGGCTATCCACCTGCCAAAAAAGGTGGCTATTATCCATTGTCCAGGCCACCAAAAAGGGCAGGATCCTGTGGCCCAAGGAAATCAGATGGCTGATGTAGCAGCAAAGCAGGCAGCCCAGGGGGTGATGGCTTTGGCAGGAAAGAGTGGGCCCTCATTAGGACCCTCACCAGTGACTCACCCTGATTGTATATTCTGCCAAAAGGAAGCAGTCTTGGTGGGGGGAGGCGAGCCCCAGCCAGGACCTCATCAAGCAGCTCGCCAGGACCAAAAAGAAGAATATGATATCAGGGAGCTCATCTGGACTGCGAACCGGCTTCCTTATTTTTCTCAAGAGCATATCGAGCTGTCTGCCAAACAAGGGAGAGAGTTTGTCCAGAAACTGCATCAATTCACCCATCTAGGGGTTGACAAACTCTTGAAACTTATTAAAAATTCCAGGTATCAGATCCAAGGATTAAATGCGGTGGTACAACAGGTAGTGGAGTCCTGTCGGGCTTGTACGCTCACTAACGCTGCCCGACCTTATAAAGAACAAGGAAAAAGGCAACGAGGAAACCGTCCTGGAGCTTACTGGGAAGTTGATTTTACTGAAATCAGGCCAGGAAAATATGGTAATAAATATTTGCTAGTATTTATAGACACTTTCTCAGGATGGGTTGAGGCGTTTCCTACAAAATCTGAGACGGCGCAGGTGGTTGCTAAGAAGATTCTGGAAGAGATTCTGCCTCGGTTTGGGATTCCCAAGGTAATTGGCTCGGACAACGGGCCCGCATTTGTTGCCCAGGTAAGTCAGGGATTGGCCTCACAGTTGGGGACTGATTGGAAGTTACATTGTGCTTATAGACCCCAGAGCTCAGGACAGGTAGAAAGAATGAATAGAACTCTAAAAGAGACCCTAACTAAATTAGCCATTGAGACCGGTGGTAAAGACTGGGTGACCCTCCTTCCCTTTGCGCTCCTTAGAGTCCGAAACACACCTGGACGTTTCGGCCTCACCCCTTATGAAATCCTGCATGGGGGACCGCCCCCCTTGACCGAGTCTGGCGGGATATTGGATCCCTGTGCTGACTCTTCCTCACCCTCCGCTCTGTTTACTCATTTAAAGGCCTTAGAAGTTGTCAGGACACAGATCTGGGACCAGATCAAAGAAGCATATGCACCAGGGACTACAGCAGTACCCCACGGGTTCCAGGTTGGAGATTTGGTCCTTGTCAGACGACATCGAGCCGGTACTCTTGAGCCTCGGTGGAAAGGACCATACCTGGTGCTGTTAACAACCCCCACGGCAGTAAAAGTAGACGGAATCGCCGCCTGGATTCACGCCTCCCACGTCAAGAAGGCTCCTAGCCAGGATGAAGACAGCTGGACGGTGGCAGCTACTGACAATCCTCTTAAGCTTCGCTTGCGTCGCAAGAATCACCCTAGGCCTGAAGGACCACAACCCACACCAGCCTCTGACCTTAACTTGGCAGGTTCTCGGTCCTGATTCGGATCAGGTCTTGTATACCGCTTCCAAACCGGCACCACCAGGGACGTGGTGGCCAGACCTAGCCTTTTGCCTCAAACAGATTATTCCAGCTGCTAGAAGCACTCCCCCTAATATAGTAAGAAGTTATGGGTTCTATTGCTGCCCAGAGCACGGTAAGCGGTCCGAGTGTGGAGGGCTAGCCTCCTCTTATTGTGGCCAATGGAGTTGTGTTACTTCCAATGACGGTGATTGGAAATGGGCTAGTAGTCATGCCCCTGATAAGGCTGAGTTCTCTTTCCAGAACACAGGGCCTGGACCGCATGCCATAATGGAACTGTATGGAAGAACTGACTGTCGCTCTGGTGATCTAGATAGAATACTGATCAAATTTACAGACACAGGGAAAAATCAGGACTCCAAGGCATGGATAAGGGGCATGCGATGGGGAGTAGTTTTTTATGACTATAACGGGGAGCCTGGATCGTCAATCATAGTTCGTTTGAGCATCAGTAGCCCCCCAGCCCAACCAGTAGGACCTAACTCTGTTCTAGCTGAAAAGCCCTCAGTACCGCTTCCTAAACCTACTCCACCAGACAATTTGGCCAAGACTCACACTCCTTCCTTAGATCGGGTTACTCCCAGGCCCCCAGACACTGAGAATCGCTTGTTTAGCCTAGTACAGGGGGCATTCCTGGTCCTCAATCGCACTAATCCCAACATTACTCGGTCTTGCTGGTTGTGCTATGCCTCAAGCCCCCCTTATTATGAAGGAATTGCTCAGATCAGGACTTATAATAAAACTTCAGACCACTCTCTATGCCCTTGGGGGGAGAACAGAAAGTTGACTCTGGCGGCAGTCTCAGGAAGTGGACTTTGTTTAGGACAGGTACCTCGTAACAGACGGCACCTCTGTAACCAGACCCAGGACGTCCAGTCTAGTGAAGGTGGTCAATATCTAGTGCCCCCCAGGGACACAGTATGGGCTTGCAACACAGGTCTCACTCCTTGTGTGTCTACTTCTGTTTTTGATGGTTCCAAAGATTTCTGCATTCTGGTTCAACTTGTTCCTAGACTCCTGTATCATGATGACCGCTCCTTTGTAGATGAGTTTGATCACCGAGTCCGCTGGAAGAGGGAACCTATCACCTTAACCTTGGCCGTACTTTTTGGACTAGGAATAGCCGCTGGAGTAGGTACAGGTACCGCTGCCTTAATTCAGACCCCCCAGTATTATGAAGAATTACGTGCAGCTATGGATATTGATCTTGGAGCTATAGAACAGTCTATAACCAAATTAGAAGAATCTTTAACTTCCCTGTCCGAAGTAGTTTTACAGAACAGGAGGGGACTGGACTTGTTATTCCTTAAAGAAGGAGGACTCTGTGCTGCCCTAAAAGAAGAATGTTGCTTTTATGTTGATCATTCAGGAGTAATCAGGGATTCTATGGCCAAGCTCAGAGAACGCTTAGATATGCGTAGAAGAGAAAGAGAAGACAGACAAGGATGGTTTGAAAGCTGGTTTAATAGGTCTCCATGGTTCGCTACCCTTCTCTCTACTATAGCTGGGCCCTTAATAATTCTTATGCTCTTACTTACTTTTGGACCGTGTATTCTCAATAGATTAGTGACCTTTGTGAAGGAAAGAGTAAGTGCTGTTCAGGTAATGGTCCTGCGGCAGCAGTACCAGTTTTGGCAAGAAGATAGCATCTAGCTCTAAGATTAGAGCTTTTCACAAAAAGGAGTGGGGAATGAAGAATGGAAAATTCCTGGTAACCTGCTAAGGTCATAAACACTTGAGTCATAGGCATCTGGTCCCCAGGCCTCAGCCACTCCCGGGACATACCTTACCTTTCCTGGAACAATCATAATGTTCCAACGACCTCTGTAGAATGTCTCAACGCCCCAGAAGCATTGCCTAAGGTAGCGCATGATCGATGATCTAATTGTTGAAAATATTTATGATTTCCCCTCCCTTCCCCTGGTTTGTGGTTTTTTCCTTTAAAAGCTCTGTAAAATTTCAGGCCGGGGTCGAAACTCCTCTACTCCCGCCTGGAGCATGAGTCTCGACCCCAGCATGCTGGCCTGAGCTCTCGTCCTGTCTCGTTCTGTCTCACTTTCAATAAACTTCCTCGTGTGATCACAAGAACCGGTCTCAGTGTCCTACTGGGTGCGCGGCGGTCCCGAGACTTGAGTGAGGGTCTCCCTACGGGGGTCTTTCAACCACATAGAAGAGAGATAAGTTTTAGGAGTCTGAGGCTCAGGTTTGAATGAGATAGTATGTTTACACTGTGCATTCCAGGGCAGTATAAGTCTGGGTGTGACAGATAAGCCCTTGAATGAGGGCAGAATGGCTCAGAGCCCATTGCTTGACAATTGGCCAGCTGTCCCATTGTCTTTTCAACCTCAAACTGTTAGCATTTAACTCTTGACCTTGGCTTTTGGTCACCATTTTCTTTTCCCAGTCCTTTCCAGTTTTCCGAGGTTCATCAGTACAAAGGCACCCCTATTCTCCCACACCTGGGGTCTTGGTTGTTGCACTGTCAGGGACAGACACAGGGCTAGCCTTGGCTTTTTACAGTTCTCACGAATAGGTGATTATTATGTTATTTATCAAATCTTCTGAGAATACAGGGGACTACCTGGAATAATTCAGAGTATTACTGGTGAACAAAATTCCATGTCAAATGATGGAATTGGAGAGAAGGAACTGGGTTTGGGGGTCAGATGAAGTATGGGCTCTTGTCTTTTTCTTTAGGTTTTAGGGAAATGACTCTACTGATTTACAGTTCAGTTTGTTCATCTGAAAAGCAGGGCAATAATATCTGCTAAAGTCATGTTCCAGGGCTACCATGAGACAGAAGGTATATTTGTTGGTGCATTCTCCATGATGCGTTGGACACAAAGCAAGCTTGCATTGCCTTGTTAAACAAAAGCAGTTGGAAGGAGAGTGGGACTTTATGTTACATATATAGTTATGTTTAATCTTCATAACAACTACCCACCTCTGTGATAGCAATTATTTATTTATTTATTTTATGTGTGTGGCGATATATTTTCTTTTTTTAATTAATATTTTTATTAGATATTTTCTTCATTTACATTTCAAATGCTATCCTCAAAGCCCCCTATACCCTCCCCACGTCTTGCTCTCCAACCCACCCACTCCTGCTTCCTGGACTTGGTATTCCCCTGTACAGGGACATATGATCTTCGCAAGACCAAGGGTCTCTCTTCCCATTGATGGTCGACTAGACCATCCTCTGCTACATATGCATCTAGAGACACAGCTCTGTGGGGTACTGGTTTCTTCATATTGTTGTTGCTCTTATAGAGTTACAGACCCCTTTAGCTCCTTGGGTGCTTTCTCTAGCTCCTTCATTAGGGGCTCTGTGTTTGTGATGGCAATTAGTATGTCTCCATACTTCTCAAAGAGATTAAGATGACACACTGCCAGGTAGCCTTACCAAACCTCAAGTCTAAGTTATTTGAAACTCTCGTTCTTTGTACAATACCTGCTCTCTTAGTTTTAGAGCAAGTGCAGACTTTGACTCAAGTTAGTTCATTAATGGCTTCTCTACTTGGATATGCAGATATAAAACAAAAAAAGCAAACCCTCAAGTTTATTTTCTCTATTTTCCCTCTTAATTCAAACAGGACTTCTGAACTTGAGAAAGGAAAGGACATGCTTAGTGGCAGTGTCATAAAGAGTCAAAGCTGATGGTTCTTCAGACACCACATCTAAGTGGGTGTTTAATCCAGGAGCATTAGAAGAATGCCAACTGTCCAGACTGCTATGAGATTCCACAGGGACAGTAAATGTTCATCCTGATAGCCCTAAGCCAAAGCTCATGCCATTGGCAGACAGGCAGGCAGCTGAGCCTTTGAGTCCAGCTGCACTAGCTCCTGAGAAACACCTTATATCATTGCTAGCCAGAGTCAAGGCTGTCTAGCCTTAAAGGAAGCTGTTAAAGGGAAATGCAGAGAGCCCAGGGAGCACTGTGTTGAGTGAAAATGTGGTATAAGCCTCTAAGTGTTTTCCTGTTAGGGATTGTGACAAGGCTTAAAAATATGGGAATTTCAGATCTGCCAGCTACCTGAATTGTAGGGAGATAGAAAAAAAGTAGAGATGTTTGGTAGAACTTGTTATTAAACTTAGCTTTTAGAAATAGTTTCCAAATAAAATTACCTTTGGGCACCTGCTGAAGCTTAGTATGTTTGTTGATATACTTCTTCACTATCAGAAAAACAACAGTTGACAACAAGACATAAAACCAGTTCATCCATCAAAACCCTCCACCTATGTAGCTTGTTGCAAAACCTGACATTCTTTTCTCTTTTTTATTGGCTATTCTCTTTATTTACATTTCAGATGTTTTCCTTTCCAGGTCTCTCCATCGGGAAAACCATGTTCCCTCCCCTCCCACCTGCCTCTATGAGGGTGTTCTCCTCCCACCCACCCACTTCAGTCTTCCTGTCCTGGCATTCCCCTACACTGGGGCATTGAACACCCTCAGGACCAATGGCCTTTCCTCCCACTGATGTCCAACAAGGCCACATATGCGGCCAGAGCCATCGGTCCCTCCTTGTGTTCTCTTTGGTTGGTGGTCCAGTCCCCGAGAGCTCTGGGAGGTCTGGTCAGTTGACTCTGTTGCACCCTTCATGGGGCTGCAAACCCCCTCAGCTCCTTCAGTCCCTTCTCCAACTCCTCCATTGGGGAGTCCAATAGTTGGCTGCGAGCATCCACCTCTGTATTTGTCAGGTTCTGGCAGAGCCTCTCAGGAGACAGCCACATCAGCAAGCACTTCCTAGAATCCACAACATCTTCTGGGTTTGGTGTCTGTATATGGGATAGATTCCCAGGTGGGGCAGTCTCTGGATGGCCTTCCCTTCAGTCTCTGTATCCATATTTCTTCTTGTGAGTATTTTGTTTCCCCTTCTAAGAAGCACTGAAGCATCCACACTTTGATCTTTCTTCTTGGGCTTCATATGGTCTGTGAATTGAATCTTGGGTATTCCAAACTTTTGGGTTAATATCCACTTATCAGTGCGTGCATACCATGTGTGTTCTTTTGACACACACCTCACTCAGGTTGTTTAAGTTCTGTCCTGTGAATTTCATGAAGTTATTGTTTTTAATAGCTGAGTAGTATTCCATTGTAAATGTACCACATTTTCTGTATCCATTCTTCCTTTGAGGGACATCTGGGCTATTTCCAGCTTCTGGCTATTACAAATATGGCTGCTATGAACATAGTGGAGTATGCTTCCTTATCACATGTTGGAACATCTACTGGGTATATGCCTGTAATGGTGCAGGTCCCAGGACAATTTTCTAGACAGATACCAAATACCAGTGTTAAATCAGGATCAGATAAACCATAGTCCCATAACCCCTAAAGCAATAGAAGCAGTAATTAAAAGTCTCCCAACCCCCCCAAAAAGCCCAGGACCAGATGGGTTTAGTGTAGAATTCTATCAGACCTTCAGAGAAAACCTAATACCAATACTCTTCAAATATTCCAGAAAACAGAAACATTAGGAACACTACCTATTGTGTTCAATGAAGCCACAGTTACACTGATGTCAAAACCACGCAAAGATCCAACAAATAAAGAGAACTTCAGACCAATTTCCCTTATGAATATCAATGAAAAAAACTCAATAAAAAATTAAAAATATTTTTATTAGATATTTTCTTCATTTACATTTCAAATGCTATCCCAAAAGTCCCCCATACTCTCCCCCCGCCCTGCTCCCCTACCCACCCACTCCCACATCTTGGCCCTGGCTTTCCCCTGTACTGAGGCATATAAAGTTTGCAAGACTAAGGGGCCTCTCTTCCCAGTGATGGCCAACTAGGCCATCTTCTGTTAGATATGCAGCTAGAGACATGAGCTCAGGAGGTACTGGTAGTTCATATTGCTGTTCCTCCTATAGGGTTGCAGACCCTTTCAGCTCCTTGGGTACTGTCTCTAGCTCCTCCACTGGGGGCCTTGTGTTCCATCCAATAGGTGACTGTGAGCATCCACTTCTGTATTTGCCTGGCACTGGCATAGCCTCACATCAGATAGCTATTTCAGGGTCCTTTCAGCAAAATCTTGCTGGCATATGCAATAGTGTCTGCATTTGGTGGGCTGATTATGGGATGGATCCCTCCGTGGGGTAGTCTCTGGATGGTCCATCCTTTCCTCTTAGCTCCAAACTTTGTCTCTGTAACTCCTTCCATGGGTAATGTTTTCCCTATTCTAAGGAGGAATGAAGTATCCACCCATTGATCTTCCTTCTTCTTGATTTTCTTGTGCTTTGCAAATAGTATCTTGGGTATTCTAAGTTTCTGGGCTAATATCTATTTATCAGTGGGTGCATATCAAGTGACTTCTTTTATGAGTGGGTTACCTCACTCGGGATGATATTCTCCAGATACATCCATTTGCCCAAGAATTTCATAAATTCATTGTTTTTAATAGCTGAGTAGTACTCCATTGTGTAAATGTACCACATTTTCTGTATCCATTCTTCTGTTGAGGGACATCTGGGTTCTTTCCAGCTTCTGGCTATTAAAAATAAGGCTGCTATGAACACAGTAGAGCATGTGTCCTTACTATAAGTTAGAACAACTTCTGGGTATATGCCCAGGAGAGGTATTGCTGGATCTCCCGGTATTTGCCTGGCAAATACAGAAGTGTTTGCTCACAGTCAGCTATTGGATGGAACACAAGGCCCCCAATGGAGGAGCTAGAGAACGTACCCAAGGAGCTGAAGGGGTCTGCAACCCTATAGGTGGAACAACACTATGTGCAATTTTCTGAGGAACTGCCCAAGCTGATCTCCAGAGTGGTTGTACAAGTTTGCAATCCCACCAGCAATGGAGGAGTCTTCCTCTTTCTCTACATCCTCGCCAGCGTCTGCTGTTACCTGAATTTTTGATCTTAGCCATTCTGACTGGTGTGAGGTGGAATCTCAGGGTTGTTTTGATTTGCATTTCCCTGATGATTAAGGATGTTGAACATATTTTCAGGTGCTTCTTTGCCCTTTGGTATTCTTCAGTTGAGAGGAAATTCTTGACAACCGAAATCAAGAACACATCAAAATGATTGTTCACCACAATTAAGTAGGCTTCATCCCAGGGATGTAGGGATGATTCAATATATGGAAATCCATCAATGTAATCCTCTATATAAACAAACTCAAAGAAAATAAATACATGATTATCTCATTAGATGCTGAAAAAGCATTTGACAAAATTCAACATCCCTTCATGTTATAGGTCTTGGAAAGATCAGGAATTCAAGGCCCATTCCTAAACATAGTACAAGCCATTAGCCCACATCAAACTAAATGGAGAGAAATTTGAAGCAATCCTACTAAAATCAGGAACTAGACAAGGCTGCCCACTCTCTCCCTATCTATTCAATATAGTACTTGAAGTTCTAGCTAGACCAATTAGACAACAAAAGGAGGTCAAAGGGATACAAACTGGAAAAGAAGAAGTCAAATATCACTATTTGCAGATGCTATGATAGTATATTTAAGTGACCCCAAAAATTCCACTAGAGAACTCCTACAGCTGGTAAACAACTTCAGCAATGTGGGTGGGTCTAAAATTAACTCAAAGGATAAATGGGTTGAGAAAGAAATTAGGGAATGAACATTCACAATAGTCACAAACAAACATAAAACCTGACATTATTAATCTTTTTCCAAACCATGCTTGTACTTAACTATTCAAATAAAGAAAAATGATGTTTGATGTCTTGAAAGAATGAGTCAAATTATTGCCTCATAAGCTGTGGATTCATGATTTTTTTTTTTTTTTTCTTTTTCGAGACAGGGTTTCTCTGTGAGGTCCTGGCTGTCCTGGAACTCACTTTGTAGACCAGGCTGGCCTGGAACTCAGAAATCCACCTGCCTCTGCCTCCCAAGTGCTGGAATTAAAGGCGTGCACCACCACCACCTGACTGGGATTCATGATTTTATTAGATGGGTTTACTGAGTGCTCTCTGCTGTTATCTTGTTTATATAAGATATGCGTAGCTAGATGTTTCAAGTGGTTCAGACATTTAGTTTCCATTTATGTGACTGAAGAAACATAGATGATTAAGTAAACAATAGTTAACAAATAACAAAAATGACATTATAAAGACTTTGATCTTTGGCAATATTCATGAGTTTTTTTTTTTCCAGCTCAGATCATACCTATATTCTATTTATTATTTTCATTTTTGTTTGGTTTGGTTTTGGTCATGTTGTAAGTGAAGTAAGGGGCTCACATACATTAAGTGAGCAATCTACCTTATTTACATCCCCAATACCCAGAAACCACAGCAACCACATTTAATGTATTATGCTCTTATCCCCAGGCTCCTGTAGCCAGAATGTCCTTCAACTCACTGAATAGATGACTGTTAGCATCCACTTCTGCATTTGCCAGGCCCTGGCATAGCCTCACCTATTTTTGCCTGCAACCTGGTCCAACTGAGATAGATACCTGTTATCTTGCTCATACTTATATTTTCCATAGTAACATGGCTTCGAGAAACCTGTTTTACTGTCACAAGAAAAAAGCTACAATGGATTCACTAGTGATTCACCCTGCCCTTCTGAATAATTTTGAATAATTTAACTTCCTAACTACTGAGCATTCTCAAAATTAAGGCAGAATATTGGATGTCTGGATGGGCGTGGCTGTCATGACTACAAAGACAGGGATGACAGCTTTGGCTGTCTCTTGTTAAATATCTGGTACACAAATGGAGGCATTATATTCACTTCTGATATTCTTGACAACAGCTCTCTAAGCTGGTTATTAATAGTCCAATTTTATAAACAGGGACAAAGGATCTCAGTGTCTGCAAAAATGATGGAATTTGAATTCAAGTTACCATGACTCCAAATAATGTTCTTTTTCAATACAAAATGGGAGAAATAAAGGTTGATTATCCAAGGTCAGGTAAAATGAGATGTTTTCTCCAGTGAGTGACCTAGGGCATGGCAGACACATGTTCTGAGTCCTGAGGCATAAATGTTAAGCATAAAAACCCTTCATTAACCTTAAATGAAGAGATGCAGGTCAAAACTGCAGAAATTCTGTAACCCTCTTCCAAACAGGTATGGTTTAAATGGGCCTAGCAGGGCACATTTTACCAAAAGGGCTGGTCAGATTTAACCATTTTTTAGTGTGAGTTATCTCTTGAGAAGAGCTCTTTTGTCATGGAAAGCTTAAAATAAGTATCTCCTAAAATATTTAGTTATCTTTATGTGTGTGAGTGCTTTAACTGTGTGTATATGCACCAGTAAGTCAGAAAAGAGTGCCCAGATAGTTGTGAGCTACCATGTTGGTGCTGCGAACTAAACCAAGTCATCTGCAAGAGCAACAACTTGTTCTTCACTGTTGATCCATCTCTCCAGCCTCAAATAAACTCTTTTTTTTTTTTTATATGGGAAGCCTTGGTAATTCTTCTTGTACTATACAAATGCTACTGTGCTTAAATGATCACAAAAAGTATTTTTCAGTATTTCCTGTCAGCAATTGCAATGAAACTAGACTTACCAAATAAAGAAAAGTATTTTGGTGGACTTAATCCATCTGTAATCTAGTTTATTGACAGCAGTTTCTGCTGAGCTTTGGCATGATTTATCTGCAGTATTATTTAAGGATCAAAAGTGAGATTGAAGCATGTGGTTAGTTGTTTATCTCATAGAGTAATGTGTCCCATGATGGGGAAATATTTAGCTGAAGGTCTTGCTAGGATTTTGTCACTGTGAACTACAAATAAATATAATGTAATAAGAAAGAGAACACCATTGCATTATGTGTATTGTCAAAGCGCATATGTTGATTGAACTTATTTCGAGAGGTCATCAATCAGTTTAGGTTTTAGTGTGTTATACTTCATCACTCTGGGTCTTTGGAGAGATGGAACATCATGATAGAAGAACACATAGAATAGAGTTACTTATCACCTGACATCCAGGCAAGACAGTAGAGGAGAGGGAGGGAGGGAGGGAGGGAGAGAGAGAGAGAGAGAGAGAGAGAGAGAGAGAGAGAGAGAGAGAGAGAGAGAGAGAGAGAGAGAGAGAACAATTCCTTCTCCCACTTGGGTTCCCTTATGGCTCTCAGACTAACTAATGTGTCTTTCTGCATTGGTGTTCCATTGTCTCTATCCCCGTTGGTTGCTGTTCCATCATCTCTAGAGATGCCCTCATAGTCTCACCCAGAAGTTTACTTGAGTAATGTCTTAGATATCTTTTGTTCTAATTGAGCTGATAACTAAGATTTACCCACACAGTCAGACAGCTCTGAAGCAGCTCTGTGTAGACTGGGTCTCAGCTGCCAGTCTTTTATTGTTGAGTTTGGTCCTGTCTTTATACTACTTATGGTCTGTTCTGTCTTGCAGATAATCAATTATTCCTTCAGTTGCTCAACCCATGTTTAAGAGACACATACGAAATTTGAGGCTGTCTATATGTGTACTGGCTGGTTTTGTGTGTCAACTTGACACAAGCTGGACAGAGAAAGTAGCTTCAGAGAGGCAGGCAGATTTCTGAGTTCGAGGCCAGTCTGGTCTGCAGAGTGAGTTCCAGGACAGCCAGGGCTACACAGAAAAACCAAAACCAAACCAAACCAAACTAAAACAGAAAGTAGCTTCAGTTGAGGAAATGCCTCCACGAGATCCAGCTGTAAGGCATTTTCTTGATTAGTGATCAAAGGAGAAAGGCCCCTTGTGGGTAGTGCCATCCCTGGGCTGGTAGTCTTGGGTTTTATAAGAAAGCAAGCTGAGCAAGCCAGGGGAAGCAAGCCAGTAAGTAACATCCCTTCATGGACTCTGCATCAGCTCCTGCTTCCTGACCTGTTTGAGTTCCAGTCCTGGCTGGAATAGATGATGACAGAGCTGGGAGAGCAGAGCTAACATCTTATATTGAGGGATCCAGGTGGGGATGGAGTGAGTCCAAAGTGAGGAAGGTGGGCAGAAACTCCCACCCTTACTCTACTGCCCTCATCATCTTAAAAGAAGGACAATGATGATTCTTAACCAGTCTAGCACTCACCATTTATTTTGATGTTGGCTACTGGTTTGCTGTGGATATTAGCCCAAAACTTAGGATACCCAAGATATAAGATACAGTTTGCTAAACACATGAAACTCAAGAAGAATGAAGACTGAAGTGTGGACACTATGCCCCTCCTTAGAATTGGGAACAGAACACCCATGGAAGGAGTTACAGAGACAAAGTTTGGAGCTGTGACGAAAGGATGGACCATCTAGAGACTGCCATATCCAGAGATCCATCCCATGATCAGCATCCAAACGCTGACACCATTGCATTCACTAGCAAGATTTTGCTGAAAGGATCCAGATATAGCTGTCTCTTGTGAGACTATGCCGGGGCCTGGCAAACACAGAAGTGGATGCTCACAGTCAGCTAGTGAATGGATCACAGGGCCCCCAATGGAGGAGCTGGAGAAAGTACCGAAGGAGGAAGGAGAGACAAAAAATGTATTACCATAGAATGTAGCTGCTATATTTTCTTCCTGACTGATCTTATAATTGCTTTTATTTAGCAGCCATTTGCCTCAACTTCTGCTGGCAGTTTCCCTGATGATTAAGACCAAATGATAGTCCCCCCACCCCGCTCCAAGACTGTTTGTTGAATCCCTACTCCCATGTGATATTAGGAGGTGGAGCCTTGAGAAGTAATTAGGATTAGGTGAGGCTCTGGCATCTTCAGAAATGGTATTATTGCCATTGTTCAGAGTGATGAAGGAGAGTATTTCAGCTCCATGTTTTCTGCTACATGATGATACACCAGAAGTCTTCTATAAGACAAGTATACTGATGCCTGATATCAAGCTTACAGATACTAGATCTGTGAGTAGAGTAGCTCAGCATCTAAGGCAGCTGGGTGTTGGTGTCCATTATATAGCAGCCTGAACTAAGTTATGGACTCAAGCAGAATGTTTTACCTGAAAAAAGGACCCAAACATTCTTTTTCTGGTGGGACCTGAGTCCTTGGGTATTTTATTCTAATTGGGTTGCAGTGTTCTTTTGACCTGCGCTACTGCACAGGAGGGATTTAGAGGGTCCTAGTGAACCTCTGTCTTTCAGGCATGGTCAGTTCCCATTGTGTAGCACAATCTGATTTCCTCCTGGTAATTGAGCTCAATCACTCTGGCCAGCAGAATGACTGCCTTCATCTGTCTATTAATTCATGGGCATAAGAATCCCAGCAAAGTCAAAGGGCAGTCTCAGAATTCACCAGAATGAAGACCATGTTTCCTGGTAGAACCATGCTTCCCTTGGCACTAAGGCTTTCAGGCCTATTACTGAGTCCAGAGTCATGTTGATAGAACACAGAATTCCTCTGAGTTGTGTACACAAGATTTAAAAAAAATCACCAGGTAGAATGGTAAGAGGAAATGTTAGCACCTCCTCTCTTTGCTCGGGGACTTATACATTCCAGCTATAGAGAGATAGGATCACACCATGGATTGAGATACATGTATCTGGTAGGCCAGCACCCAGCCTCACCTTGCTTGGTTTCCCAGCTGTCTGCAGTAGCTGATTTTTCATTGGTTATACTACCTTTATAGCAAGCTTGTTGGTTTGGGAAGTTAACACCGATGAACACCACAAATGTAATAAGCCTATTGTCTTCTTTTGTTTTACAGATTCCTTCTATAAGAAATCACAAACCAAAACAATAACAAAAGCATTTTGTAAATCCATGAATGGAAAACAGGCAGAAAAGGAAAACTAATGCCCAGAATATGAACCTAATTATAAGGACATATTTTCCATTATGGAAGGAGAGCATTTTAATTTACCTGCCTCTGATGACCAACTGGACTCCTGGAGAACTGTCATATCTGAGAGTTGGTGTTGGCTTTTACTATTGGCTGGTTGGTTACTCAGTAGGTAGGCAGCTCAGTAAGTTTTGGGAGATCCCTGTGTGACCTTCATGGCAGGACTTATCTGGACCCGTCATGCAAACAGTGTGTGAAGGGCAATATATCCTTTTGACCGCTGAGCATCTCCTCAGAACTAACCCTCCTGTGCATGTCTATAGGCTTCATATCTGCTCTAGAAGTATAGCTTCTCAACCTTGTCACCAAGTTTCTGATTTTATTCTTGACTTCCCCCTTACAAGTCCCCATGCTGTTAGCCAATCAGCCAATCCAATCATTTTCCCTTTCTTGGGAAGTGAGTGAACAGATGTATGTCAAAGTTCTGCCTTGAGAGTCACATTAACTAATGCTTTCCTGGGAAGCCTGAAAGAAAAAAAAAGCCCCAAAATCCAAAAATCCACTACAGACCCATTTGTTGTTAGCTCAGGCATTTTCCTTCTGTCTTACCTGGTAACAGGGAATCCATAAGAAATCATAGATGGACTGAGGAAGACATAGCAAAACATGAGTGGGTGTATTTGATCATACTGTGCACCCTGAGATTGTATTATTTCCTGAAAAAAAAAATCTGTTCTTAGTTGTGGAGTGGCTCAGCTATAATATACACTTTTTTTTTTTTTTTTTTTTTTTCCGAGACAGGGTTTCTCTGTATATCCCTGGCTGTCCTGGAACTCACTTTGTAGACCAGGCTGGCCTCGAACTCAGAAATCTGCCTGCCTCTGCCTCCCAAGTGCTGGGATTAAAGGTGTGTGCCACCATAGCCTAGGAGCTATAACATACACTTTATCCAAGAGTTTTCTGCTTGACTATTGTAAACAGGATTAAACAAAGTTGACAACAGGCCAAGAGGCTGAGCAAGCAACCAATTGACAGGAAGTGAACATAGGATTACTAAAAACAAAACAGACAGAGTAAGAGGGAGTCAGGAGGACAGATAGAGATGCGCAGGGACATTTCATTGGAAGGAGATGTTTTTTGAGATGGTGTGAGAAAGGGGATTATTTTTGGGATGTCAGCTGAGGAGAAAGGGCAGCCGAGTGCTTTCTCTGCCTCTCTGAGCTAGTAGGCATTTACCCTAGCATCTGCCTCCCCAGTCTTCATTGGTAAAATTGAATGATTGAGATTTTATTAAAAAAACAAGTACTAAGGGCCTTGCTTGGCTCACCTGTGGTAGGCCATTTTTCACTTAGAGTGCACAATCAATTTTATGATTTTTGATGTATCCTGTAGAATAAATAGCAAGTTAATATTATTCATTAAAATATCAATGGAATGACCACTACTTATTTTCAAGACCCAACTGATGACAGACATTTAAGGAAAAATGTGGGTCATCTGATGGCCCACATTTAGTTTACCAGGGTTAAGGAACAAGTCAAGAACTATATTTCAACTGGTAGAAGATATGACTTGTTGGAGGTTCCTTTATAGCATGGACTGGATAATCTTATCTGTGAATTCCTTCCTAGAACAGAAGAGAACTGATACAGGCTTTGGAAGATGAATAGTCAGATGGACAAGTTATGGACCAGCAAAATCAAAGAAATGCAGGATAGAATCATGTGGTTGAGAGTTTGGTGTTAGTAGATTGTGAGGTGGCTACCTAGAGCCTTGAACTCAGGCAAGTAGTAATGTTTTCTTGGAAGAGGAGTTATCTTGTATCTCTAAGGAAATATATTTGTGTGTCTTCTGGTTTCCTGAATAGTGCTTTGCCTTAGAATTTTATATACATTTTGAAATTAGAATTTTAATTGAAAATATAATTAGTTACATATTGTATCATTTCTCATAGTAGGGTCATGACTTTTTTCTATCACTCCACCAATTTACCATGTGTGAGAAAAATATCTTCTTTCAGACTATGTACCTTCTCTGTTCATTTAGTTTATTTGTTCTCTCCTTCTCTGCTCTTCTTTAAGTGCGTGGAGGCACTAAGGTGGGAATTGGCTATTTGGCTATTTGATTTTATTCTTTAATTTTTGAACCTATTTGGATTCTTTGCCAAAATAACTTCCTAAGAAACAATCACCTCCTCAATTTTTTGAGTGAAATATTAATGCAGAAATCTCCCATTTGTTAACTTTCTATTTTCCTTCATACAACTGAATATTTTGCCTAAGTTAGATGATGTATTCTATAGTTTATGAGCCTTGTGTTTTTCAAAGGCATGGTGTTGTTAAAATGTGTAAGATTCAGTTGCTAAAATATTTACAGTTTAGTCAACATATACAAAATTGAAGAATGGTTAGATGGTATCAACAGAGGGAAAATAAGATTATCTTATACAATGAAGTGACATCCATTGTGAGCCCTTGCTTCCGTGTTTAGAAATGAGAAGTTTTGTTGTTTTTTGACAAGAGCAGGGCATGCTACCAACCAAAAGTACCATCTGGACCCAGATCCCAGGAAGAGGGAAAGACAGAATAAATGGCAGATCAAAAGTTTGGATCAGGATGGTGCGCCTTTGATTTCAAAGACTGTTTCATGCCTGAATCTGTTTGTAGAAGGTGGAAAATGATGATAATGGGCCTTAGTGACACACAGAGGAACATTGGGTCATCAGAAGAGAAGGCAAAGGTGATTAAATTTGAGGGGAAACTTATCACTACAGTAGAACTAGAACTGGAATTCCCATATAAGCCATGAAAAAAATGCCGGTGATGTTCAACCATGGAGTGGGGATGGGTTTGAGCCCCACAGGATCTGAGGCTTGTTATATTGTCCTTATAAAAGAGAAGGGATGAGTTACTGTGTTGTTCACTGTCATCTTATTCTCTCACAGTCTAGAGAACTGCATGGCTGCAAACTACAAGCTTCCCTAAAGCTGTCCAAACTTCATTCCAATCCCTAATATTACCATGAGGAGCACACTCTACATTAGAAACACTATGTTAGTCTAAGAGTAAGAGAAAGTTCTGTCAGGAACACAAGTCAGGGGTTCGGTTTTCAAAACCAAAATGGAGTGATGGGTAAACATGCATCATGTTCTCCAGGCAGCATCTAGAAGTATTGAGTAAGCTTGAATTACCAATTTTAAAATTGATGCTGTGTAAGGATGTCTCTACAGAGTTAGTCCAGCTCTTTTAGCATCTGATGAAGCATCCAGCCTTGTAACCGACATTAGCTTAGAAACTAGGGAAGAAAAGAAAAGACAAAGGAAGAAAAGAAAAGAAAAGAAAAGAAAAGAAAAGAAAAGAAAAGAAAAGAAAAGTAACCTGTCCTAATATCCTTGTCAAGGGAAAGCCATGATTCATCATTGTCACCTACTTACTGCAGTGTCATTAATTTTGTTTCACTGAAGAGAAAAACATTTTTTTGGGGGGGGGTCAGGACATCCATGTCCTATGTACATGGGTATAGGGCTCTGCAACCAAATCAAACAGTTTTAATTTTAGGTGCTTACAAGTCTGCTCATAAGATTTAGAGATGTAAAAAAGAATTAATAACAATGCAAATTGTTAGAACTTTAGACAAGAATAAACACGTCCATATGCTGAATACCCTTCACTTTCTTTTCCTTTTGTGTGTGTGTGTGTGTGACTCAGAAGAATAGGTCTTGTTATAAAGTCCAAGATAGTCTTGAACACACTTGGACCTTCGACCTCTGCTTCCAGAGTATTGAAATCTCAGAGTGTACTATTTCCAACTCAGAAAAGTCGTTTTGGAAAACTTCAGGTATCTTTAAACATTTTGGGAGTAAGATGATAGAAATTCTTCCTTTTGGAAATTACTGTTATTATTTTGTTTTAAGTGTATGGGGTATGCATGTACATGTGGGCATATGTGTGCATATATGTGAGTGAGTGTGTGTGTGTATACATGTGTGTGTGTGTGCTCATTGGTAAGAGACTCTGACACCCAGTTCTCAGCTTGTCTTGGTAGAGATCCACAGGAAAGATTTTTGGAGGGCAAAACCCCTTTGAATCTTGTATCTGAGTTATTACAAAATGTTAGCTCAACTTATTTTTGTCCTGTAGAAACTCATAAAGAGTATAGGTGATTTTTTTTTTCTTATCTGGCTACTGTGCTTTGCCTGAGGTAAGGGGCTCATGTCCAGTCTTTCTCATAGCTGGGGGGAACTGGCCCTCTTCATTATGTGATTAACTGTTTGACTTCTGCTTTCAACTTCCTGATAAACTAAAGGAATTTCCTTCTTTACAGACTTCCTGTGCTTTTCTCATTGTTAGATGTGTGGTGTTCTCTGTGTCCTTCTCTTGTGAGGAGAACAGAAATTGCTTTATTTCATTACTAATGTGAAGACTGGGTTTTATAGGTTCTTTTCCCATGGCCATCGGTGTTTGGGCCCATGGCTGTAAATCAACATCTGACATCCATTTAATTCTATATGTTTCACTGAAGTTTATTGTAATTAAATCAGTTGCAATTTTTCTCTCTATTCCAGCGTTTCTTGTGGTCCCAGCCTCCTCTGTTTCCCTAACTGTTGTCATGGATGTCAAGACATTGTGGAATTGACATTGTGTTTTATTGTTGGCTTTGAATCAGGACTTAATGAGAGTTAATAGTAAGAACTTCCATTTCTTTGCCACTGTTTTGGTTGTATTTTTTTCTTTAATTATATTTTTGTTTTCATTCAGCTTGGCCAAGCATGGTTTTATTCTAAAGTCAGAATAGAAATCTCCTTAAGCTTTTGTGTATCTGAAATATCTTTATTTCTTGAGTATATTACAAATACTTGTGGGATTTTAAAATCATGGCCATGACTGCTTCATTGTATTTTAGAATCTATAATTGCCCATGAGAGTACCAACGAGACTAGATTTTTATTTTTATTTTTCACTAGCTACTGAACTTCATCTTGGTGCTTCAAGGAATTTCTCTGTTTTCATCATACTGGGCATTTGTTGAGCCCATTGCTTTTTTTCCCTTCTGAATATTTCTTCTTCTTTCTCCTCCTCCTCCTCTTCTTCTTCTTTCTCCTCCTTATCTTATCCTTGTCTTTGTTCTCCTTCTCATCTTCCTTCTCCTCTCTTCCTCCTCTTCATTTGTGTGAATATGTCTCTCTTTTTGTAATTCTTTTAGGCAGTCATTAAATCTTTAAAATTCTTTTGTATTTTCCATTGTTGAGCAGTGTCTCAGGACAACCTTCCAGGGAATCATCCAAGTAAGTAAGTAAGTAAGTAAGTAAGTAAGTAAGTAAGTAAGTAAGTAAATAAGTAAGTAAGTAAGTAAGTAAGTATCTTTCAGTCATCTTTCCTACTAATCAGCACACACAGTACACTTATTTCAAAGACTGAAGTTCTGCTTCCAAGAGTCCCAGTTGTTGTTCTTAATAACTTGCTTTAATTTAAAGGATCCATTATATTTTCTTACTACTTGGAGTGTAGTTATATCCATCAATCATGGTTTAAAAATAATTAGTTCCATTACATTTAATTCCTCTAATGACTGTGTTATGGCAAGAATGGGAAATGTCCTCCACAGCTTATGTGTTTGAACACTAGGTTTTCAAACAATAGTACTCTTTGGGAAGTGTGTGGAGTCTTTGGGGGCTGGAGTCTTGCTTCATAGAGTAGGTACTGGGGAACAGGTCTTGTGGTCTCATAGCCTGACTGTACCTTCTGTTTTCACTTTGCTTCCTGACTTCAGTTGCAATGACCAGCCACCTTCTGCATTTGCTACCCTACCTTCCTCCCTCTGATAGACTGCAGTCCCTTAAACCCTGAGCCAATAGAAAATACTTCCATTCTTAAGTTGTGGCTCATCGGGTGTTTAGTCACAGCAACAGGAAACATAACTAGTATAGCTAGTTCACTCATGTTGTGAGAATACCATCTTCTTTAGCACCTCATTTCTCTTTAAATTTTTGCTTCGATTGGCTATGTGCTCATCTGGAACATGAGCTGCTACTGTACTAGTCTCTGCTCCATCTGATTGCCTTCCCTGTTTCCCGTCTTTGAGGTTGTGCTGTGGCCTGTTGCTTCTCTGGAGATAGAGGCTTCCCCTTCACCTGGATACCAGGGAATATTGTCTCAAATTCTGAATTCAGGACACACAATGGATGTGAATTTTTCTGTCATGAAACACAAACGTATACTGGACCAGAAGAAGGGAGGGACAAAGGGCTCAGAGTTCTCCCATGCTTGACTCTACCTTGATCTTGTAGCCAATCTAGGTCCTCTTTTCTTCTTTCTCTTTTTACCTCTCAGCCTGGAGCTGAAGATTTTTTACTCTCTGTATTAATCCTCTCTTACATCTGAATTGACTATTATTCAGTTTTTCAAAATAATATCACTTGCTTTTAATTTTTCCACATGTGTGTAATATCTGGTTATAGAGCACATCAATTTCTTTTTTTTTAAATATATTTTTAATTAGGTATTTTCCTCATTTACATTTCCAATGCTATCCCAAAAGTCCCCTATACCCTCTGCCCCACTCCCCTACCCACCCACTCCCACTTTTTGGCCCTGGCATTCCCCTGTACTGGGGCATATAAAGTTGGCAAGTCCAATGGGCCTCTCTTTCCAGTGATGGCTGACTAGGCCATCTTTTGATACAAATGCAGCTAGAGTTAAGAGCTCTGGGGTACTGGTTAGTTCATAATGTTGTTCCACCTATAGGGTTGCAGATCCCTTTAGCACCTTGGGTACTTTCTCTAGCTCCTCCATTGGGGGCCCTGTGTTCCATCCAATAGCTAACTGTGAGCATCCACTTCTGTGTTTGCTAGGCCCCGGCATAGTCTCACAAGAGACAGCTATATCTGGGTTCTTTCAGCAAAATCTTGCTAGTGTATGCAATGGTGTCAGTGTTTGGAAGCTGATCATGGGATGGATCCCTGGATATGGCAGTCTCTAGATGGTCCATCCTTTCGTCACAGCTCCAAACTTTGTCTCTGTAACTCCTTCCATGGGTGTTTTGTTCCCAATTCTAAGAAGGGGCAAAGTGTCCACACTTTGGTCTTCGTTCTTCTTGAGTTTCATGTGTTTAGCAAATTGTATCTTATATCTTGGGTAACCTAAGTGTCTGGGCTAATATCCACTTATCAGTGAGTACATATTGTGTGAGTTCTTTTGTGATTGGGTTACCTCACTCAGCATGATGCCCTCCAGGTCCATCCATTTGCCTAGGAATTTCATAAATTCGTTCTTTTTAATAGCTGAGTAGTACTTCATTGTGTAAATGTACCACATTTTCTGTATCCATTCCTCTGTTGAGGGGCATCTGGGTTCTTTCCAGCTTCTGGCTATTATAAATAAGGCGAGCACGTCAATTTCTAGTGCTATTTAAAAAAAAATGTCTTATTTATGGGGGCCTGAGATGAGGGATTTTAATTTGCAGACTTGATCTCATCTCTGAATGTGCCGTGATAAAGCACATTCATGTAGCTTAAAGGAAGGACCTCAGTTCATCTGGCAAGTTACGTTTGTTCCAACATTGATGCAAATGAAAACTTGTACTATGAGCAGATGCTAATCTTGAGTATTGTCTAGTTTACTGATGCTGGGTCATGCTTTAATGAGAACCTTTAAGGCCTGTGACATATAGCTTATAAGATGGGACAACTGAAACCCAAAGAGGTGATTTAGTTTCGTCCAACAGATAGCAAGAGATAGCCAGGGTCCATTTCTCTCTCTCTCTGTATGACCATGACAGCAACTGCCTTTCATTAAAAGGCACAAGGTAACAATAATGAGTAATGTCTTAACTGAGGGATAGAAGCAAAATATATTCAGCACTCCCAGCAAATCATGAAATCAGTAATTACTGATTAAGAAAGATAAGTTAGCAACAAATCGTTGAGCTGACTGCATTTTTCAATTTCATTTTATTGCCTTGTCAATAAGATTTATTCTAGGAGCAATTTGTGAAGTGTTAGTGTATTTTTTCCAGTGGGCTGTATGCATAAATGGCATTTACATATTGGTAAACATTCCACAATGTTGGCAAGTTGCAGGTTCTATTTTGAATTGACTTTTTTTTTTTTATAGCTTTCAGCTGAAGTTTAATTTCCTATAAGCAGTAATTACCAAAAACAAGTGCCTCTGAAGGTAAATGTTGCTACTGGTTAGAGAGAATCACATATATCATGTGGCATGGTTTGATTGCTTGCTAGAGTTATTTATAAAAATATTTCCCAACAATTATGATAATGTGGGATTCAAGGTCAATAAATGCACAGAGTAGAAATGGTTTAAGCTATTGTAAAATCCATATTGTTTTGTGTAATAAGTATTTTTTAAAAAATGTATACCATAATAAATGGTTGAGATACTAAAGGAGGGACATATAAATAAAAATATTTGCAATTTTAGTTGAGATGTTTCAAATCCACAAGTTCCAGAGTAGTTAAAAATAAAACAATGTTGTCAGAATACAAGATGTTTTAGAGAAAGGGGCAGAGTGGAGTACATGCAGCAGGAGCATTGTATCCTTGTATAGATGTCCTGTGATATATGTTGCAGTAACAACCATTGTAACTTGAAAAAAAAAATCACAAGTCAGAAATACGTTGGATATGCCAAAGCTGCAAACATTATAGTTTCACCTGACCTCCCTTAAGTATTAACACTTACATTAGCCCACAGTTGAGCAAAAGCATATAGCAAAAATCCCACTTCGTACATAATGAAGTATTGACAGTACAATGTACATTGTACTGAATGATGTATTAATGTGTAAACTGAGCACTGTTCTGATTCTTTTAAGTCAAAATCATTATCAATTATAAAACAGGTGTCAGCTTATAAATCATAAAAATGACAAAAATCAGAAGCTAAACCATCATAAATCAGGGACCATATGCACTCACTTCGTAGACTGTATACTCTTGTTCCATTACCTTGGTATAGAGTAACATGCAATATGGCACCCCCCCCCCCCGGCCAACATGCACACACACACACACACACACACACACAGGGTCATAAGATAACAACAAATTGTTTGGTATTCACCTCTGACAAATCATTATTCGAGTTAACTTTCTTACAGGCAAGAAACACAAATGCCTTTCTCAAACCCTGTTCTAGTGGGTCACTGCAGGTGGTCAATGCCAGACAGCAGACTGAAGGAAAATAGTTTAAAGAGCCAACTCTGAGGGACTTCTCTGGTCCAGATGGTATGGGAACCACTCATTCAGATGACATTTTTACTGTTGGGAATCTTCACTCTCTTCTATACCTATTATCCTTAGGTTTGGTCTTCTCATTGAGTCCTGGATTTCCTGGATGTTTTGAGTTAGGAGCTTTTTGCATTTTGCATTTTCTTTCACTGTTGTGTCAATGTTTTCTGTGGTATCTTCTGCCCCTGAGATTCTCTCTTCTATCTCTTGTATTCTCTTGGTGATGCTTACATCTTTGATTGTGTTTTCCTGTAATTCTTTAAGGGATTTTTTTTTTTTTTTTGGTCTTCTTTGTAAGTGCTTCTACCAGTTCACCCGTGTTCTCCTGTATTTCTCTAAGGGAATTATTTAAGTCCTTCTTAACGTCCTATAAGCATCATGAGATATGACTTTAAATCAGAGTCTTGCTTTTCTGGTGTTTTGGGGTATCCATTACTTGCTTGGGTGGGAGAACTGGGTTCTGATGATGTCAAGTAGCCTGGCTTTTTGTTGCTTATGTTCTTGCACTTGCCTCTTGCCATCTGGTTATCTCTGGTGTTAGTTAGTTGGTTATCTCTGACTGTGGCTTGTAAGCCTATGTGTCAGCTCTCTCTGGGCAAAATTTGGGTATGGTGAGTTGTGGCACAGGGTCAGCTATGGGGTCCAGTCAGAGACCAGAGGATCCTGTCCCTGGCTGCTCCTTGGTTCCCATGTCATGAGGTCTCTGGGTATGTCCCTCTTGGGTCAGGAATTTAAGCAGAAGTGGTAGTCTCACATGTACTCTCAGGTGTGTCAGCACTCCTGGGAGACCAGCTCTCTCCTGGAGGGATTTGGGTATGGAGAGCTATAGCACAGGTTCAGCTCCAGGTGCAGATGGAATATTGTTGTGGATGGGCCTAGTGCTTTTCTTGCGAACCAGTCCCCTAATGAATAAAGGAGTCAATCACTGGGTGAGTAGGCGGGACTTCCAGGTTGGATGGAGGAAGAGAGGAAGCAGGAGAGAGTTAGGTCCCTTTTGGAATGGGGACAGAGATGAAAGATGTAGTTGTTAGAGTTTCCTGGTATTATGGTGGGTCTGCAAGGATCCCCTCCCATTAATATCAGACAAGGCCATCCTCTGCTAGATATATATCTGGAGCCATGGATTCCTCCCTGTATACTCCTTGGTTGGTGGTCTAGTCCATGGGAGGACTGAATGGTTCCGGCCCACTTATGTTGATCTTCCTAGGGGGTTGCAGTCCCCCTCCACTCCTCCAGTCCTTCTGCCAGCTCCCCGACCAGGGTCCCTGAGCTCAGTCTTATGGTTGGCTCCAAGCATCCACTTCTGAATTGGTAAGTTGCTGTCCAAACCTCCCAGGTTCCTGTCAGCAAGCACCTCTTGGCAACAGCAATAGTGTCAGGTTTGGTATCTTCAGACAGGATGGATCTCCAGGTGGGGCAGTCCCCGATTGGCCCTTTCTTTAGTCTCTGCTCCAATTTAGTCCTGTTCTTCCTTTGAACAGAAACATTTCTGAGTTAAAAACTTTGAGATGGGTATGTGGCCCCACGCCTTGACTGGGGGGCCATGCTTCTCTACTAGAGGTGGTCCCTACAGGTTTTATCTCCCCTTCTCTGAACATTTTTTGGCTAAAGTCATCACCATTGGGTCCTGAGAGCCTCTCCTTTTCCTGGTGTCTGGGACTCTCCAGTGGCTATTTCCAGTTCCTCATACCCACTTCTGGGGACAGCATACAATGACAGGGACTGCCTATAGTAGGCTGGGATGGAGACATCTTAGAAGCCTGTGGCAGCTCCTCATAGGAAAGGATGGCATCTGGGACCCTGAGAAGCAAGAGACATATGCCTCCAAGGGACTACAATCTAAAATAAGGCACTGCCTGCAGTAGGCCAGGATGGAGACATCTCAGTAGACTGAGGCAGCTCTTTGTAATAACAGTTGTTCCCATTTCTCCTAACCTTATCCCTGGACAACAGCTGTACCAAGTTCATTTGTATGACTGCTTTTCAGTTGGCCTTGGTTGCATAATTATTGTATTATATTTGACTTTTTAGTTCTTTCTCCTTCTGCTCTGGCAAATTCTCTAAAACTAGATGTTCCCTGATGTAATGATTCTTAAACAACTAAAAATTGAGGCATGGGGCACAGCACAGCATAGTCCTAATGGCCCAGATGCATGTTGTGTGTTCTCATCTTGAAAACAATGTAATAAATGCACAATGGTACTCCCAGATTAATGCTTGACTTTCAAAGAAGGTTTGATGAAATTATTAGAAAATGAAATAGAGCCAACATTGGGACCCCAAGAAAGGAAAAACCTATTGAAGTTATTAAATAACTTTTGCTGGATAAGCAAGTATAAAACATATAAAACCTTATGCTAAAGTTTACTTAGTAAAACTAAGCCAAAACACTGGGACTCTTAGGAGAGTCATGTGTGCAATATACAGAAGCAGAAAGCTAGCAGAACTACTATGCTAAGGGTTAACTTGATTTTTTTCTGGCCACTTCCTGGCAGCTTTGCGCATGTCATTTATCATTAGAACATCACAGGAAAATGCAAGCAGCTGACCTCAGAGCTCTGAGTTCTTAAGTATAATAAGTCAAAAGTTAAAGTTTAAATAATGATAAGTTTGCAATTATTATTACTTTGCCTATAGGCCTAAGAATAGGGAAGCTTGAAACTTTGGGGAAAAATTGTAATTCTTGATTCTTTGTGGGATGTGGTTATTCTTTTGAATTTGATTTGGTAATGATTATACAATGTCTTTTTTTTTTTAAACCTGCTTTTGGAGTCTCAATCAAAGATTGGGGCAAGAAAAAGGGGAGAGAACATGAGAAGAGCATGTGAAATGTGAGTGAAGAGAGAAAACCAGGAGAGAATTGCCAAGTCCACTGCGATTTGCAAGAAAGTCCTTTACTATAAGTCTTGACTCAGATCGCTGCCGAGCTCTGGTGTTTTGGCACTTATATACAGCATAGTTAGAAATTCTTTGAATGTTTAGGGTGAAGGGGAGGGAAGGCAGGTAAGATAAATCATAACTCAGACACGACAAGATTTGGTAATCCGGAATTGCGAGGCCGAGAGGGGGATTCTTCCAACCTAAAGATTTTCTTTTGTGGGACTGTAGTTTTATGGCTGGCCATAACTGTCTGTGACCTCTAGTTACCTCTTTTGTATGATTTAAGTGTGGGACCCTAATCTTTCTTCAAGGATAGACACCAGCTGCACCTGGTTATCTGGGAGAGTGCTAGTCTTGTCACTGGGGAATTTTTGTCATATATCTTATTCAAGCTGCCACCCTTGGCTCCTTGAGTCCTCTCAGAGCAGCCAGGGAGGGGGAAAGAACCCCCAAGCTTGCTGCAAAGGGGGGGAGCAGGGGTTGGGGAAAACAGAGCTTCTGAGGGAAAATGCAGAGGCAAGCTGCAGAAGCAGACCTCACAGAGCTTGCTGTGAGAGAGCCTAGGGGGAAGGGGGACTTCAGTAGGAGAGTGCATAAACAAGCTGCTTGTGCACCTCAATGTGAAGAGTGAGTGAAGAGAGAATGTGATGTATGTATGGTGTGTGTGTGTGTGTGTGTGTGTGTGTGTGAAAAGGTGTGTATGAGTATGGGAGTTCAAGAAAAGCAGAGTGCACAAGAGAATGCAGAGTGTGTGCAGCCTCAAACTGCAAGCACATAATCGAGAGAGAAAGAGAGCAGAGAGAGAGAGAGAGAGAGAGAGAGAGAGAGAGAGAGAGAGAGAGAGAGAGAGAGAGAGAAGAGAGAAGAGAGAAGAGAGAAAGTTTAAGCTTTAAAAAATTGCCTGTTAGCTTGTACCCAAAAAAGTAATCTGTGTATATTTATTATGCATCTTCCAGATATCCCTGTTTCCAGTTGAGAGCCCCAGTCCTGTGTCTAGGCTAGACCCTGACACCTCACTACCATTTTTATTCGATTTCCTGATCCTCCATAGCTCTCTCTCTCTCATCCCCTTCAGTACCTGGTCTGGCTGCCCCTTATTTCTTCCTCCTCCTCTTTCCCTTGCAGGTCCCCTTGTCTCTACCTCCCAGGATGATCCTGTACCAGACCCCCCCATTGGTAGGACTAAAGCATCCCTACTCTGGTCTTCCTTCCTCCTAAGCTCCATATGGCCTGTGGGTTGTATCATGGGCATGGTGAGCTTTTGGGCTAATATCCACTTATCAATGAGTACATACTGTGTGTGTTACTTTGTGGCTGGGTTACCTCACTCAGGATGATATTTTCTAGTTCCATCAATTTGCCTGTGAATTTCATGAAGTCATTGTTTTGAATAGCTGACTAGTAGTACTCCATTATGTAAATGTATCACATTTTCTGTATCCATTCTTCTGTTGAGGGACAGCTGGGTTCTTTCCAGCATCTGGCTATTATAAACATGGCTGCTATGAACATACTGGAGCATGAGTCCTTGTTATATGTTGAAAAAAATTTTGGATATATGCCCAGTAATGGTACAGCTGAGTCTTGAGGTAAAACTATTTCCAGTTTTCTCAGGAACTTCCAGACTGATTTTCAGAGTGGTTGTACCAGCTTGCAATCCCACCAGCAGTGGAGGAGTGTTCCTCTTTCTCCACATCCTCAGCAGCATCTGCTGTCACCTGAATTTTTGATCTTAGCCATTCTGACTGGAGTGAGGTGGAATCTCAGAGTTATTTTGATTTGCACTTCCCTGAAGACTAAGGATGTTGAACATTTATTTAAGTGTTCCTCAGTCATTCAATATTCCTCAGTTGAGAATTTTTTGTTTAGCTCTGTACCCCATTTTAAAATTTTTATTTATTTATTTATCTTTTATCGGATATTTTCTTTTTCTTTTACTTTTTAAAATTTATTTATTTATTATATGCAAGTACACTGTCCCTGTCTTCAGACTACCCAGAAGAGGGCATCAGATCTCATTACAGATGGTCATGAGCCATTATGTGGTTGCTGGGAACTGAAATCAGGACCTCTGGAAGAGCAGTCAGTGCTCTCAACTGCTGAGCAATCTCTCCAGCCCAGGAAGAACTTTTTAAAATAAAAAAGCATTAAGGGTGAGTTGTTAACACATTTTTTCAATTTTTTAATTAGATATTTTCTTCTATTACATTTCAAATGCTATCCTGAAAGCCACCCACTCCAACTTCTTGGCCCTGGCGTTCCCCTGTACTGGGTCATATAAACTTTGTAAGACAAAGGGGTCTCTCTTCCCAATGATAGCCAACTAGGCTATCTTCCCCTACATATTCAGCTAGAGACATGAGCTCTGGGGGTACTGGCTAGTTCATATTGTTGTTCCACCTATAGGGTTTCAGACCCTTCAGCTCCTTGGGTACTTTCTCTAGCTCATCCATTGGGGCCTTGTGTTCCATCCAATAGATGACTGTGAGCATCCACTACTGTATTTGCCAGGCACTGGCATAGCCTCACTCGAGACAGCTATACCAGGGTCGCCTCAGCAAAATCTTGCTGGCATATGCAATAGAGTCTGTATTTGGTGGCTGATTATGGGATGGATCCCCAGGTGGGGTAGGCTCTGGATAGTCCATCCTTTCCTCTTAGCTCCAAACTTTGTCTCTGTAACTCCTTCGATAGGTTATTTTGTTCCCTATTCTAAGGAGGAATGAAGTATCCACACATTGGTCTTCCTTCTTGATTTTCTTGTGTTTTGCAAATAGTATCTTGGGTATTCTAAGTTTCTGGGCTAATATCCACTTATCAGTGAGTGCATATCAAGTGACTTCTTTTGTGATTGGGTTATCTCACTCAGGATGATATTCTCCAGAAACATCCATTTGCCCAAGAATTTCATAAATTCATTGTTTTTAATTGCTGAGTAGTACTCCATTGTGTAAATATACCACATATTCTGTATCCATTCTTCTGCTGAGGTTCTTTCCATCTGGCTGCTAAGAACATAGTAGAGTATGTGTCCTTATGTTGGAACATGTTTTGGGTATATGCCCAGGAGATGTATTGCTGGATCTTCTGATAGTACTATATCCAATTTTCTGATGAACCAACAGACTGATTTCCAGAGTGGTTGTACAAGCTTGCAATTCCACCAGCAATGGAGGAGTGTTCCTCTTTCTCCACATCCTCGTCAGCATCTGCTGTCACCTGAATTTTTGATCTTAGCAATTCTGACTGGTATGAGGTGAAATCTCAGGGTTGTTTTGATTTGCATTTCCCTGATGATTAAGGATGTTGACATTTTCTAAGTGCTTCTCAGCCCTTCAGTATTCCTCAGTTGAGAATTCTTTGTTTAGCTCTGAACCCGATTTTTTAATGGGGTTTTTTGAATTTCTGGAGTCTAGCTTCTTGAACTTTTTTTTTTTTTTTAAAGATTTATTTATTTATTATATGTAAGTACACTGTAGCTGTCTTCAGACACTCCAGAAGAGGGCGCCAGATCTCGTTGTGGATGGTTGTGAGCCACCATGTGGTTGCTGGGATTTGAACTCTGGACCTTTGGAAGAGCAGTCGGGTGCTCTTACCCACTGAGCCATCTCACCAGCCCCTTGAACTTTTTATATACATTGGATATTAGTCCCCTATCAGATTTAGGATTTGTAAAAATCCTTTCCCAATCTGTTGGTGGCCTTTTTTTTCTTCTTGAGAGTATCTTTTGTCTTACAGAAGCTTTGCAGTTTTATGAAGTTCCATTTGTGGATTCTTGATCTTACAGCACAAACCATTGCTGTTCTGTTCAGGAAATTTTCCCCTGTGCCCATATCTTTGAGGCTTTTCCCCACTTTCTCCTCTATAAATTTCAGTGCCTCTGGTTTTATGTGGAGGTCTTTGATCCACTTAGACTTGAGCTTTGTACAAGGGGATAAGAATGGATAAATTCGCATTCTTCTACATAGTAACCGCCAGTTGTGCCAGCACCATTTGTTGAAAATGCTGTCTTTTTTTCCACTGGATAGTTTTAGCTCCCTTGTCAAAGATCAAGTGACCATAGGTGTGTGGGTTCATTTCTGGGTTTTCAGTTCTGTTCCATTGATCTACCTGTCTGTCGCCGTACCAGTAGCAAGCAGTTTTTTTTTTTTTTTTATTTTTTTTTATTTTTTATTACAATTGCTCTGTAGTACAGCTTGAGGTCAGGCATGGTGATTCCCCCAGAAGTTTTTATTGTTGGGAATAGATTTTGCTATCCTAGGTTTTTTGTTATTCCAGAGGAATTTGCAAATTGCCCTTTCTAATTTGTTGAAGAATTGAATTTAAATTTTGATGGGGATTGCACTGAATCTAGAGATTGCTTCCAGTAGGATAGCCATTTTTACTATATTAATCCTGGTAATCCATGAGCATGGGAGATTTTTCCATCTTCTGAGATCATCTTCAATTTGTTTCTTCAGAGACTTGAAGTTCTTATCACACAGATCTTTCACTTCCTTAGTTAGAGTCACACTCAGGTATTTAATATTATTTGTGACTATTGTGAAGGCTGTGGTTTCCCTAATTTCTTTTTCATGCTGTTTATCCTTTCTGTAGAGAAAGGCCACTGATTTGTTTGAGTTAATTTTATATCCAGGTTCTGTTGGTATGTCTCCTTTTTCATTTCTGATTTTGTTAGTTAGGATACTGTCCCTGTGCCCTCTAGTTAGTCTGGCTAAGGGTTTATCTATCTTGTTGATTTTCTCAACGAACGAGATCCTGGTTTGGTTGATTCTTTGAATAGTTCTTTTTGTTTTCACTGGGTTGATTTCAGCCCTAAGTTTGATTATTTCCTGCAGTCTATTTCTCTTGGGTGAATTTGCTTTTGTTCTAGAGGTTCTAGGTGTGTCTTCAGGCTGCTAGTTTATGCTCTCTCTAGTTTCTTTTTGGAGGCACTCAGGGCTATGAGTTTTCCTCTTAGGAACGATTTCACTGTGTCACATAAGTTTGGGTATGTTGTGGCTTCATTTTCATTAAACTCTAAAAAGTCTTTAATTTCTTTCTTTATTTCTTCTTTGACCAAGTTATCATTGAGTAGAGTGCTGTTTCATTTTCCCCATGAATGTTGGCTTTCTATTATTTATGCTGTAATTGAAGATCAGCCTTAGTCTGTCGTGATCTGATAGGATGCATGGGATAAGTTCAATGTTTTTATATCTGTTGTGGCCTAGTTTGTGACTGATTAAATGGTTAGTTTTGGAGAAGGTACCATGAGGTGACGAGAAGATGGTATATCCTTTTGTTTTAGGATAAAATGTTCTGTAGATATCTGTTAAATCCATTTGTTTCTTAACTTCTGTTATAGTCCATGTGTCTCTGTTTAGTTTCTGTTTCCAGGATCTGTCCATTGGTAAGAGTGGAGTGTTGAAGTCTCCCAATATTATTGTGTGAGGTGCAATGTGTGCTTTGAGCTTTACCAACGCTCCTTTAATGAATGTGGCTGCCCTTGCATTTGGAGCATAGATATTTACAATTGAGAGTTCATCTTGGTAGATTTGACCTTTGATGAGAATGAAGTGCCCCTCCTTGTCTTTTTTGATACCTTTGGGTTGGAAGTCAATTTTATTCAATATTAGAATGGCCACTCCAGCTTGTTTCTTCAGACCATATACTTGGAAAATTGTTTTCCAGCCTTTCACTCTAAGGCAGTGTTTGTCTTTTTCGCTGAGGTGGGTTTCCTGCAAGCAGCAAAATGTTGGGTCCTGTTTGTGTAGCCAATCTATTAGTCTATGTCTTTTTATTGCAGAATTGAGTCCATTGATGTTAAGTTTAATTAAAGAAAAACAATTGTTGCTTCCTGTTGTTCTTGTTAAAGTTGGGATTCTGTTTTTGTGGCTGTCTTCTTTTAGGTTTGTTGAAGGATTACTCACTTGCTTTTTCTAGGGTGTAGTTTCCATCTTTGTGTTGTTGTTTTCCCTTTATTATCCTTTGAAGTGCTGGATTTGTGGAAAGATATTGTATGAATTTCATTTTGTCATGGAATACTTTGGTTTCTCCATCTATGGTAATTGAGAGTCTTGCTGGGTATAGTAGCCTGGCTGGCATTTGTGTTCTCTTAGTGTCTGTATAACATCTGTTCAGGATCTTCTGGCTTTCATAGTTTCTGGTGAGAAGTCTGGAGTAATTGTAATGTTCTGCCTTTATATGTTACTTGACCTTTTTCCCTTAATGCTTTTTTGTTCCTTTTTTTGTTTGTTTTTGTTTTGTTTCGTTTCATTTTGTTTTGTTTTGTTTTTCAAGACAGGGTTTCTCTGTATAGCCCAAGCTGTCCTGAGACTCACTCTGTAGACCTGGCTGGCCTCGAACTCAGAAATCTGCCTGCCTCTGTCTCCCAAGTGCTGGGATTAAAGGCATTCACCACCACCTCCTGGTTTCCCTTACAGCTTTTAATATTCTGTCTTTATTTAGTGAATTTGTTGTTCTGATTATTATGTGTTGGGAGGAATTTCTTTTCTGGTCCTGTCTATTTGGAGTTCTGTAGGCTTCTTGTATGTTCATAGGCATCTCTTTCTTTAGGTTTGGGAAGTTTTCTTCTATAATTTTGTTGAGGATATTTACTGGCCCTTTAAGTTAAAAATTTTCATTCTCATCTACTTCTAATATCTGTAAGGTTGGTCTTCTCATTGTGTCCTGGATTTCCTGGATGTTTTTAGTTAAGATCTTTTTGCATTTTGCATTTTCTTTGATTGTTGTGTCCATGTTTTCTATGGATTCTTCTGCCCCTGAGATTCCCTCATCCATCTCTTGTATTGTGTTGCTGATGCTCACATCTATGGTTCCAGATTTCTTTTCTAGGTTTTTTTATCTCCAGAATTGTCTCCCTTTGGGTTTTCTTCATTGTTTCTACTTCCATTTTTAGATCTTGGTTGATTTTGTTCAAGTCCATTACCTGTTTGATTGTGTTTTCCTGTAGTTCTTTAAGGTATTTTTGTGTTTCCTCTTTGAGGTCTTCTACCTGTTTAGCTGGGTTTTTTTTTTCTTGTAATTCCTTGAGGGATTTTTGTGCTTCCTCTTTAAGGGCTTCTACCTATTTAGCAGTGTTCTCCTGTATTTGTTTAAGTGAGTTATTAATGCCCTTCTTAAAATCTTCTACCACCATCATAAGATATGATTTTAAATCCAAGTCTTGCTTTTCAGGTGTGTTGTGGTATCCAGGACTTGCTGTGGTATGTGTACTGGGTTGTGATGATGCTCAGTGTTCTTGGTTTCTGTTAGTAAGATTCTTACATTTACCTTTCACCATCTGGTAATCTCTGGTGTTAATGTTCTGTCTCTGGCTGGAGCTTGATCCTCCTGTGATTCTGTTAGCCTCTGTCAACCCTCCTGGGAGTAAAACTTTCATCTGAGTCCCAGTGGTCAGAGCACTCTCTGCAGGCAAGCTCTCCTCTTGCAGGGCAGGTGTCCAGGATTCTGGAGGTCTGATCTACCTCCCGAGTCCTGGGGTCAGAGCCCTCCCTGTAGGCTGACTCTCCTCTGGCAAGGAAGGTGCCTAAGGGTCTGGGTCTCAGCTTTGCCTCTTGGCTGAGGATGAAGGCCCAAAGGGACCCTGTCCAAGAAGCTCTGTTGCTTCTGTCACCCATGAGCTCTCCAGTGATCAGGAGGTCCTTGGTGTGCTAGGGGTCCTGCTTCGTGGAGAGTCCTTTGGGGTCCTCGACACCCTTGTCTGAGTTCACGTGGAAGGTGGCAGGGCTGGCCCTGACTGGAAAGAATCCCAGCCTCTGGTCGGGCAGAGTTTTTTTTGTCCCTGTTCCTGTTGGCACAAGACCCTCCATGATTCTTTGGGGATGATGTTGCTTTCCACTCACCCGTGATCCCAAGGTGATCCTGAGGTCCTGCGGTGTGGAGAGTACTCTGGGGTCCTTGGCAGCCTCTGCCAGGTTCAGGTGGAAGATGGCGGGGCTGGCCCTTACCTGAATGGATCTCTCTCTCTCTCTCTTTTAAAGATTTATTTATTATTATATCTAAGTACACCGTAGTTGTCTTCAGATGCACCACAAGAGGGTGTCAGATCTCATTACGGATGATTGTGGGCCACCATGTGATTGCTGGGATTTGAAATCAGGACCTTTGGAAGAGCAGTTGGTGCTCTTAACCACTGAGCCATCTCTCCAGCCCAGGATATTTTCTTTATTTACATTTCAAATTTACCCCCTTTCCCAGTTTCCCTCCCTCCTGGAAACACCCTATCACATCCTTCCTCACACTGCTTCTATGAGGTTGTTCCTCTACCCACCCCCCCCCTGCCCCCTATTTCCCTATCCTGGGGCATCTATTGAGCCTTCATAGGACCAAGGACCTCTCCTTCTATTGATGCATGACAAGGCCATGCTTTGCTACATATACAGCTGGAGCAATGTGAATTCCTTTGTTGATGGCTCAGTCCCTCAGAGTTCTGTGGGTGTAACCCATTTTTTAACAGGGTTATTTGATTTTCTGGAGTCTAACTTGTTGAGTTATTTTTATATTTTGGATATTAGCTCTCTATCAGATGTAGGCTTGGTGAAAAATCTGCTACCACCTGACTTTTTGAGAGGTTTGTTGGGTATAGTAGCCTGTGCTGGCATTTGTGTTCTCTTAGCGTCTGTATGACATCTGCCGAGGACCTTCTGGCTTTTATAGTCTCTGGAGAGAAGTCTGGTGTAATTCTGATAAGTTTGCCTTTACATGTTACTTGACCTTTTTCCCTTACTGCGTTTAATATTCTTTCTTTATATTGTATGTTTGGTGTTTTGACTATTATGTAACTGGAGGAGTTTCTTTTTTGGTACAATCTATTTGGAATTCTGTAGGCTTCTTATATGTTTATGGGCATCTCTTTCTTTAGGTTAGGGAAGTTTTCTTCTGTAATTTTGTTGAAGATTATCTACTGGCCCTTTAAGTTGGGAATCTTCCTGGAGGAATCAGATTTTAATAAGGCTTATAAGATTAGGTTTTTGTTGTTGTGCCCAGAGATTGAGTTACCATTGTTTCTGAACTGAGTTTGTGTTGTGTTTTCCTGCACACGGTTCTTCTGGGTTCAAGAGAGAAAGGTACGGCAACAAAGTGTGGCTTTGCCAGATGTATACCACAAAGGTGGTGGGAGATTTGATATATGGATTTGGCATGATAGAGACCTGCCAGTGGGAACATAGTTGTTGTGAGCCATCCAGCAGCTCACATGGATGGGGTAGACCTGAGTGGCAGGCCAGCGCTGAAAGAAAGGGAAACTAGGTGAATGAGAGAGAAATGGAGCCAAGACAATATTCTGATCAAGACTCAAATGTTTAATGGCGATTGTGCTTATAAAGCGGGGAGGGGAGTTGAGACCCATTCCCTCTAATTCATTCTTGAAGCCCAGCTGCAGGTGATCACATGCAGGATAGGGTGTAGTCTCCGGAATAGCTACTCGGCCTTCCAGCAGGTAGTTGCGACAGTGGCTGAACAATAGAGTGATCTAGGGAGGCTCCAGCCTAGATAATCTCCTTAGTGGCAGCAAGGTCGAGGTCTGGTTCAGCCAGCTTCAGGTTTGGTGGAGGTTACAATTTCCTCCCTGTTATTAACATTTAAAAAAGTTGTACTGAGGCATAAAATTTATTTATGCTCTATAGTTCTGCCTGATTTCTTTGGGCCTAGTGAAGAAACCTGTCTCAGTGGGATTCCCTAACTTTTCTCATGGTAAACCCACCTATTCACTAGGCCATTATGTTTGGGTAAGACTGGTTACTGCCTCAAGTAAACACTCTGCAGACTAGCCCTGAGCTATTCTGGCTTGGTCCTTTGTAATGCTTAATTAGTTACTGAATAGGTAACTTCCTTACTGAATTCCTACTGAATTCCAAGTTTGTTGGCATCAAGGTCTTTCTAGGATGTTGGAACACTATCGAAGGCTTAGCTATATCAGAATTCAATCTTAAAAGGCACTTATAATAAGATAATACTAAAAGAGAGCACGTGGATCCATACACCAGACTAACGTGGGGATAGGGTAAGAATATATGGGTTATGAGAACGCCAAAGTTCCAGGAGGTCAGTTCCTCGTGAGTGCTCCCAGGCCTCTCTGCCTGCCAGCAAACTTCACTGGGGTGTGCATAGCATCCCCCCATTCTTATATTTCTGTCAAAGTTCCAGAATGTCCTGCCTCATCATAGCTACAGATCTCAGGAGTGCTCTAAAGATTAGTGGAAACACAACGATTTACTAATGAAATAATGCCAATAATAATAGCAATAATAGCAAGTAGGATTATATATTGAATCCAATCCAGGGGATTTAATGCACTTAGGTTATTTTTTTATTTTTTATTTTTTTAATAGGTATTCTCCTCATTTACATTTCCAATGCTATCCCAAAAGTCCCCCATACCCTCCCAGGTTATTTTTTAAATCTCTGGCCAATTCATCAATGTTCCAAGTGTACAAGTGACTATTGCTAATATCTGAAATTTCTGCCTTTCTAGCCTTAATATATGCTATGTCCTGCCCTATTGTTAAGACTACTACTTCTAAGACATTAACCTTTGCCTCCAATCTTTTACATGGCTCTGCGGTGTATTATTAATAAACCACAGCCTCTTAGCATGTTCCTTTGTCTAGATTGATATGATTCCGAAATCTGGGTGCCTGTCTTAGACTTTCAGGCCCTCATAGCAAGCCTTATTCCCAAATAAGACCAGTATGTACTTAGAATGCTTCTTGAATGAAGATTAATAACTGCCACTTGCGCTGTTGGAGGCAGGGATGCACACCTGCTGCAGTCAGGCTGAAGGGCGTTGACTGACCTGCTTGAAAAACAAAGTTGAGAGACAGTGAAAAACAACAGTACAAAAGCTTCTTTGGGAAAGTCCAGGTACTCCCTTCAGTTGCAAATTAGCAATGATCAGGCTTAGACTTAGAGCTCCCAGTGTTGGGGAGGTGATTTTGAGAATCGCAGAAAGGCTGCAGCTTCTCTGGGAGTGGAGGCTGTGCTCCAATTTAATTTTTCAGCTAAAGAGAATTTTTAGCCATAATCAAGGTTAGAGTCATACTTACTAGAAGATTCAGGATCTGTGTCCAGTTGACGAACTAATCTTTCAGGTAGCCATCATGCACCATCTTCTTTTTGTGAAAAAACACAGACTGAGCCCCTTCCCCAGATTAGGACCAGGTCTGGATCCTTCCATTCGTTAGTTAATGGGTCCCGCCACTTTACCATGGCATAAGAACTAGAAGTAACTGGATGCCAGTGGTGATCCGCTGCAGACTGACCTTTAACATCAGTTTGCAAAAAATTTAGAACAAATAAAGCAAAAGCAAGATGTGCCTTTGGTGACCTTGGGGGGATATAACTGTCCTTGTTTTGTTTTTAAAAGCCAATTTTTAAAAGTGCAATGAGCACATTCAACTATTCCTTGTCCCATGGGGTTATAAGGAATCCCAGTTTTATGTTTATGCCAAATTCTTTACAAAATGAAGTAAAATTTTTGCTAGAATACGATGGTCCATTATCTGTCTTAATAAGTTTAGGCAATCCCATGGCATTAAAGGCTTGTAGGCAATGATCGATTACATTTTTTGAGGCTTCTCCAGCATGCAGAGAAGCAAAAAGAAATCCTGAACAAGTATCAATGCAAACATGTACATATTTTAATTTTCCAAATTCTACATAATGAGTTACATCCATTTGCCAAATATGATTAGGCATAAGACCTCGTGGATTAACTCCTAAATGTGGCACTGGAGATAATATAATAAATTTAGGACATTGTTTTACAATCATTCTTGCCTGCTCCTTAGTGATCTTATGTCAGAGCCTTAAGTTATGGCTAGAGAGATGAAATTTTTCATGATCAGGTTTGGCCAAAGCAACAGGATCTGAAATTAAGGCTTCTCCTATTAGAGCTCTGTCGATGCAATCATTGCCTGCTGCTAAAGGTCCAGGAAGACCAGAATGAGATTGTATGTGGCCAATATAGAACGGGTGTTTTGGGGCAAGAATGATATTTTGCAATTGTGAAAACAGGGATCCTGCTGGTGTATTAAAGTTAAACGTACCACAGATCTCCAATAAGGGTACCGATTGTACAACATATAAACATTATCAGTAAAAATATTAAAAGTCTCATGCACAGACTGAAAGACATTCAGTACTGCTGTTAATTCTGCTAATTGAGCTGAGAGGCCAGAAGTCTTTATGATTATCTGTTGATTATTTATAAGAAATCCAGCTCGCCCTTTAGAGGAGTCATCAGTAAACACCAGAACAGCATTGTGTAAGGGTTGTAAAGAGGTCATATTAGGAAATATCACCTCATGTACATTCAAAAATTTTATCAACCTATCTTGAGGGTAGTGGCTGTCTATAGTTCTTTTAAACCCTATTTGAGCAAGCAACCAATCTGTACTGTGCTATTTCAGCCAAGTGTCTTGACTTATGCTGTAAGGCTGAACAATAATTTCTAGCTCTTTGCCAAAATAAGTTAGTGCCTGCTTCCTTCCAAGGATAATCATCGGAGCTACTGCTTCATAATATGGCAAGATATTACGTTTAGGAGAAATCCTCGAAAATATCCACATTAGAGGAGACCTTTGCCATAACAATCCTGTAGGCACATGAATCATATTAAAAATTAGCAGATGTAAAGGCAAAGAATAATCTATATAAGTGACAAATTGCTTTTTAATAGCTTTTTCCACTTGTTGTAAGGCCAGCAATCTTTCTGAAGTTAAGGATCTAGGGGAGATAGGATCAGAACTCCCTTTAAGAATATCAAATAAAGGTTTCAACTCCCCTGTAGTAAGCTTTAAATAGGGTCGAAGCCAATTAATATCACCTAACAATTTTTGAAAATCATTCAAAGTTCTTAAGTTGTCTCTGCCAATAAATATCTTTTGGGGGAAAAAAAGCTTGATTAGTAAGTCTAAAGCCCAAATAATTATAAGAATCCTGAGTTTGTATCTTTTCAGGAGCTATCTGTAATCCTTTCTCAGCTAAAGGTTTTTGCAAATCTCTATAACACAAAAGCAAATCCTGAAGGTCTTTTCCCACCATCAAAACATCATCTGTGAAATGGATGATGTAAATCATAGGCCATTGTTGTCTTATAGGCTTAATGGCTTGTGCCATAAATTTTTGGCATAAGGTAGTACTATTAGCCATGCCCTGTGGGAGAACTGTCCATTGATATCTCTTCATAGGTTCCTTAAAATTTATAGAAGGAACACTAAAAGCAAATCTTTCACAATCCTTTGGATGCAAAGGAATAGTAAAGAAACAATCCTTCAGAACTACCACAATTTTATAATATCCTTTAGGAATGGCTACTGGGGACAGAAGCCCAGGTTGTAAAGGTCCCATAGATACCATGGTCTCATTAGCTTTTCTTAAAACTTGTAACAATTTCAATTTACCAGATTTTTTCTTGATAATGAAAATTGGTGTATTCCAAGGGGACTGAGATTCTACTAAATGTCCTGCTGCTAGCTGCTCCTGCACTAGCGAAGAAGCGGCTTCTATTTTTTCTTTAGGTAAAGACCACTGATCTACCCACACTGGAATTGTACCCAATTGAACCCAATTCACCCCAGAGGAGTCAAAACCACCTTGTCCTCTCTCATTCCTAACAAATCTGGATGGTGGTGGATGTAGATGAATTAAAACAAGTTGAGCAATTCTTTGATTAGTGGGTACAGTTATAACACCATGAGGGGATGCAGCTATGATTTTAATTTTTCCCTCATAATCATTATTTATAACACCTGGATAAATCTGCAGGCCTTTTACAATAGAACTGCTTCGTCCTAAAAGAAATCCACAAGTTTCTACAGGTAGAGGCCCAAAGACTCTGGTAGGCAGAGTTTGGACTCCCATTTCTGTGGTTAATACTGTGTGGGTGGTGGAACAGGGGTCCAATCCTGCACCTCCTGGTTTTGCTCTGACTAGTTAAAAAACTGAGCTCTTTGGCTGGGCAGCAGGTTTATAGCCCCATAAGCTGTTTTCTCTGTGTAAGTCGGGGCCTGGGGCTGGCCCCTCCTCTCATTTCCCAGCAACGGATGGCCCAGAGTGCCTGGCTTGGATTTGTACACCTTAGCCCAATGGTTGCCCTTTCTGCACTGGGGACAAATTCCTGGGGCACGGCCTGCTTGCCCACTCTCAGCACCTTTGTTCTTAGGACAGTGTGGGAAGCCGTTTCAGAGTGGCAGTTACAGAGTGGCAGTTGCAGAGTGGCAGTTGGCTACTGCTCGCCACCACACATACATAGGCAATAAAGGTTCTTTTGCCAAGATGAGGTTTTGAGAATTAACCAAAGTTAACCAATCAGATGAGAGACAAGTTAACCAATCAGATGAGAGACAAGTTAACCAATCAGATGAGAGACAAGTTAACCAATCAGATGAGAGAGAACGCCTCTCCTAGGCCTATATAAGCAGCACCAGTTCTGGGCTTGGGGTCTCTCTCTTCGCCTCTACAATCAAGCTCTCCCAATAAACATGTGCAGAAGGATCCTGTTGCAGCGTCATTCTTCCTGGCCAGTCGGGCGCACGCAAGAGGACAGTCACTTTTAAAATGACCCAAACTTCCACATTTAAAACATGCATTATTCCCTCGTTTCTGGGAGAACATTGCTTGTACAGTGGTCCCTTGCAAAGTGGTGCCAAAAGCCAAACCCTGATTATATGACAGCCCGATTTCTGCACAAAGATGGACATATCCTGCTAAATCTGTTTGTCCTTTGTGCAGAATCGGTCCAGCGAGGGCAGAAAATAGAGTGATCATCCACGGAGACCGAGAATACCAAGACTCAAACCATCCCTGTTGAGCTTCTCGATCTCATCTTCTCTGATTCAACCTTTCTCTCAGTTTCTGCATAGAATCTCTGACTATTCCTGTGTGGTCTGTATAAAAACAGCATTCTTCTTTTAAGGCTGCACAAAGTCCTCCTTCTTTTAAAAACAGTAAATCTAGACCTCTCCTGTTTTGTAAAACTACTTCTGACAGAGAGGTTAAAGATTTTTCTAAGGCATCTATAATGATGTTCTTTTATACAATATATTTTGATCATATTTTCTTCTATAGATTATAAGAGTCAGAGGTGAGGGGAACTGTCTTCCAGACACAGCAGGACTGATGCATATATGAGCTCAAAGAGGACATGGCAGCACACCCAAGACCTACACAGGTTCAAGCCAGATTGGTTCTCAGCACTGAGAGGGGGAAGTGGACACAGGTTTCCTGCACTAGCCAAGAAGCTATCTTCAACTTCAGCCCACTACCAAAGGCAAAATCAGCTTAGTCTTTTTCAGCATACTTGTCCTGTTTTTATTGATGCTAAAGGTTCAGTTGCCTTTTTAGTGAAAAGCAGCACTGTGGCTTGCTGGTGCTTTGTAGATCTAGTATATGAAGTAGTGAAGCACTACATCTCTAATACATTGTGGCCCAAGACTAGAGAAATGGCTCCATGGTGTGTGTGTGTGTGTGTGTGTGTGTGTGTGTGTGTGTGTGTGTGTCTGTCTGTCTGTCTGTCTGTCTGTCTTAATGGGCTAACGGAAGGCTACAAATCACTGGATCTGGAGTTATAGATATAGATACCCAACATGTTCTTTGGAAGAGCAGTAACTGCTCAACTACCAAGCCTTCTCTCCAACCTGACAAATAAGGTAAAGGATGTCACATACAAAGGCAGAGAGGAATTGCATGGCACACCATATGTTGACAGGTGGTAGCTGCTGCTGAGAGGAGAGGATCAAGCATGGGTGAGGTCAGCGAGGCTGACCTCAATTCCCAATTCTCAATTGAATCCCTGTGGATATTGGTTTGAAAAGAGCTAATGGGAATTCAGAGATTTGGTGCCCATTTCAGTGTTGATCTTTAATCTGTCAACACTGTGCATAACCCAAGAATGAATGCAGCTTCATTTGAGGGTGGGACTTATTTTTATTCCAGTTGCCCATTGTCTTTGTGCAACTGCGTAATGACCTGGAAGTCTCACAAGGATTCATTCTTTTCTGTTGACCTTATTGTCACCTAAAATCTATCTGATGCTTCACCAACTTAGAACTAATGTGTTTCAAGGTTTCACATGCTCAGGCAATACCATCTGCACTGAAGTGTCTGGGAATGGTGCCTATCCCATGCAGCTGAACAGCCCTGGGGCTGCTGGGCAATGGTGTTGGTCAGGGTACAGACATTGTAGCAAAGCTATGACTCTGAATCTGAACACTGCCATTTGTAAATCTGTGCTTCATTGTTCACCTCTAGAAATGGGGATACCAATGATTCCTCTCCCTCTGAACTGTCAGGAGGTTGCAGTGGCTGAATCTAGAAAAAAATTTGGAGTAGTTCTTTGCAAATAGTACTATAATTTGGACAAGGATTCTTGGAAGTGCCATGTGTTCAAGGCTTGGTCCCCAGTTCATGGTGTTGTTGGGAGATGTTAAGATCTTTAAGAGGCAAGTCTATGGGTTTCAAACCTTTTGACACTGTGACACGATGCTGCCATTTGCAAATGTGTTGGGATATATGAAACCCAGAGGCTACAGATTGGATATCTGGTAGTAGAAGGTCTTCTGGAGTATACCGGTCTTAGGGTTTTATAGCTATGAACAGACACCATGACCAAGGCAACTCTTATAAGGACAACATTTAATTGGGGCAGGCTTACAGGTTCAGAGGTTCAGTCTGGTATCATCAAGGCAGTTATGGGAAAGCACTCAGACAGTCATGGTATAGGAGGAGCTGAGGATGAAGAACCTACATCTTCATCTGAGGACTGCTATTCCAGGCTGCTAGGGTCTTATAGCCCACACCCACAGTGACACATCTATCCCAACAGGGCCACACCTTCTAATAGTGCCACTCCCTGGGCCAGGCATATACAAACGATCACATTCCACTCCCTGGCCCCCATAGGCTTGTTCAAACATGTAAGTCTATGGGGGCCACACCTACCCAAAATATAATAAAGATATATTTAGTCCAACTTCCAAAGCCCCCATAGTCTATAGCCATCTCAGCAATGTTAAAAGTCAAAAGTTCAAAGTCTCTTCTCAGATTCTGTCAACCACTTAACTGTATTCCCCAAAGCAAAACAGGAAACCAGATGGGCAAACTCCAAACTCTGCATCTCCATGTCTGATATCAAAGGGTCTTCAGATCTTCAACTCCTTTTTCATCTTTGTTGACTGCAATAAACTTCTTTCTCCTGGTTTGTTTCCACTCCCTGTTAGGAGCTTTCCACAGCAGATAGTCCATGGCTCTGGAGTCTCAAACATCTTGGCATCTCCAAGGCAACTTTAACATTACAGCTTCTTGTTCTAATATCTGGGATCCACACATGATCTTCTGGGCTCCTACAAAGGGCTGGCATCACTTCTCTGGCTATGCCCTCTGTAGCACTCAGGTTGATTCACTCTACTGCCACTGCTGTTCTTGATGATCATCCCATGGTACTGACATCACCAATATACTGGTGTCTTCTCACTGCTGCAACTAGGCTTCACTAGTAGCCTCTCATAGGCTTTCTTCATGGTACCAAGCCTCAAATGCTTTGCATGACCTCTTCAGTTCTGGGCCATCAACTGCAACTGAGGCTGCACCTTCACTAATGGCCTTCCATGGCCTCTCACAGTGTTAAGCCTCAGCTATTCTCCATGACCCCTTCATGCCTTTAAAACCAGTAATACCTGGGTGATTTTTAAACATTACCGAGGTCAGCTGCAGCATGAGGTAAAAACCTTGGCTAGCTCTGGAACACTGCTTCTTTGGTTCTCAGAAAACACTTCCCAGAAGATTTTCCCTCAGTCATGCTGGTCTCTCCTTAATCACCACTAATTTCTTAGCTTCAGCTAACCAGAATCAATTGTTCCAATATTCCTTCTATTCTTGACTCAGAGCCACATGGCCAAACCTGTTGAGTTCTTCTGCTCAATGGGGCTAGAACATGGCCCCCCATTGTTCTATTATATTATCACTAGCTTTGTTTTCCAACTCCTTCACTGCCTAAGTTTGACTCTCCTGGAACTTGTTCTATAGATTGACCTTGAACTCAGAGATCTTCCTGGCTCTGTCTCCTGTAATGCTGGGATTAAAAGTATGTACCACCATGCCTGGACTTAAGTTTTTCTTCACCTAGAACCTGCTTTGTTCAAGGCTGGCTTTGAACTCAGAGATCTGCTTACCTTTACCCCCTAGGATTAAAGTCTTGTTCTACCAAACCTGGACCTAAACTTTGCTGGGTGGGTTCTTGCCCCAAGGTCATCACTCCCTTAATTCAACTTAATATCTTTGAACACAGGATTGAGCTCAACACAAGTGTGAAAAGCAGCCACATAATGAAGCTCTCCACTGAAAGCACTTGGGCTAGGTCTGCACACTTAAACTTACTCTCAGCAACAAAGTCTTCCATATTCTTCCTAGGATAGGCCATTAAGCCCCATTTAAAGAAATCATTCCACTGCTTTCCAAATCCAAAGTCCCCAAATCCACATTCTTCCAAACAAAAGCATTGTTGGGGACAATCACGCAATACCCCAGTCCCTGGTACCAACTTCTGTCTTAGTTAGGGTTTTAATGCTATGAACAGACACTGTGACCAAGGCAACTCTTATAAGGACAACATTTAATTGGGGCAGGCTTACAGGTTCAGAGGTTCAGTCTGGTATCATTAAGGCAGTTATGGGAAAGCACTCAGGCAGGCATGGTATAGGAGGAGCCGAGGGTTCTACATTTTCATCTGAGGACTGCTATTCCAGGCCGTTAGGGTGAGGGTCTTGTAGCCCACACCTACAGTGTTGATTCACTCCACTGTAGGTGATTCACACAGTAGGTGATTCACACCTACTCCAACAGGGAACCTTCTAATAGTGCCACTCCCTGGGCCAAGTATATACAAACCATCACAATGCCCTTGAAGAGAATATTCAGACTGTAGCCTCTTCTTCCTTTTTTTGTTTCTCAGCTGTAGTGGGAAATCTGCTCATCCCCTCAGTCCCCACCATGACGTTCAGGTTGTAGGTCCTAAACTAATAGGGTCACTGCATAATGGGGTAAAACCTCCACGACTAGGAGCCCCTTTCTCCTTATAAGCTGTCTTTACTCTCTTGATTATTGATTTTAGGAAGGGGAAGTGACAGATACTTGTACCAGATGTTTGCATAGCTCCTGGCCTATTCCATCCCATATACCTTATTTTGCTTGCTACTTGAGGTCCAGTTATTATTCAGTTGGCTACAGGGGTATTGCAGAATATGATAGAATTCATAGGCAGATGAATACCTGGTGTTGTTTGGACTATCTCTACTTCTGTTGGGGCCCTGTTGTCTTGCCCCTGGACCATCATCTAACACTCTTTTGCTTCTTCCACTATCTTGCTTCTGTTCTGTAATTGACTCGGGACATTGTACAATGAGGGCATTCCTTTCCTTTTACAATGAGGGCACTCCTTTCTGGATCTTTCACATTGAGGACATTCCTTTCAGGACCTTTTTACAATAGGGACATTCTTTTGACATTAATGTGTTACCTAGCACCAGTTTGGCCTATGTACCTGAGCAAATACAGTTTGTGGTTTTCATTTCCCAAGAGTAAATGAGGCTTGAACAGAATTTTTGTCTTGTCTCCTTCCTTTGTGTCTTCTGATTCTAAATTTGTTGTTGCAGCTCCCTTCCCTGTTGTTTAAGTCCTGTAGGTTGGGGCATACTTCGAGATCATAAAATGATCAATCCTTCCATGGGTGTTTTGTTCCCAATTCTAAGAAGGGGCAAAGTGTCCACACTTTGGTCTTCCTTCTTCTTGAGTTTCATGTGTTTAGCAAATTGTATCTTATATCTTGGGTATTCTAAATTTCTGGGCTAATATCCACTTATCAGTGAGTACATATTGTGCAAGTTCTTTTGTGATTGGGTTACCTCACATGGAAGGAGTTACAGAGACAAAGTTTGGAGCTGAGAAGAAAAGATGGACCATCTAGCAACTGCCATATCCAGGGATCCATCCCATAATCAGCTTCCAAACGCTGACACCAATGCATACACTAGCAAGATTTTGCTAAAAGGACCCAGATATGGCTGTCTCTTGCGAGACTATGCCGGGGCCTGGCAAACACAGAAGTGGATGCTCACAGTCAGCTATTGGATGGATCACAGGACCCCCAAAGGAGGAGCTAGGGAAAGTACTCAAGGAGCTGAAGGGATCTGCAATCCTATAGGTGGAACAACAATATGAACTAACCAATACCCCCCTGGAGCTCATGTCTCTAGCTGCATATGAATCAGAAGATGACCTAGTCGGCCGTCAGTGGAAAGAGAGGCCCATTGGTCATGCAAACTTTATATGCCTCAGTACAGGGGAACGCCAGGGCCAAGAAGTGGGAGTGGGTGGGTAGGGAAGTGGGTTGAGGAGTGTGTGGGGGACTTTTTGGATAGCATTGGAAATGTAATTGAAATAAATACCCAATTAAAAAATATGGAAAAAAAATAAAATGATCAATCTAGACTGTTGCTGGAAAGACAAGTATCATGTCTTCTTCCTTCTGGGCTGTGGACTGTCTGATCAACAGTACAGATTCTACTTTTAAATGGGTTAACCTCAGCTTCTCTCTTGTTATACCTGCCATGGGCCAGCATTATTCTGAAGGAGCAATTAGCTTAATGTTGAACTCTTTTGTGTCATGTTAAACTTCCAGAACCAACTGAGAGTAATGCAAAGGTAGCTGTCTCAGATTTGTAAGTTAATGTTAATTATGGATTGATGTCAGGGGCAGCATATTGAAAGTCTTTAACCCATTTTTTTTTAAAAGCAGGTCAGATTCAGCATCTGGAGGATAGCTTGTAATTTAGTTGGAAATAATTGAGCAAGTTTGACATGGAATGAAATAAAGGGGTCAGAGATATTCTATGTTTAAAATTTTTAGATAAATTAACTTAGCCTAAGACTTTTGCCAGCTGTCCTTTCCCACTAAGTCCAAGAAGGTACTTGTTTTTTTTTTTTTTTTTTTTTTTTGTCTAGACCTCATGTGTGTCTTGTTCAAGAAGACTGTGCTAGCCTGGCATGGTTGTGCAGGACTTTAATCTCAGCACGTAGAAGATAGAGACAACAGGATCTCTGAGTTACAGGGTAGCCTGGTCTACATATCAAGTTCCAGGCCAGCTAGAACTAAATAGATATACCCTGTCTCAAGCAGAGAATAACACAAACAAACCAACCAGCCACACAAAAGAAGGCTGCTAAACCATTTATTTGGAAAGACATTTAAAAAGTGGTAGATTCTACTATAACAGGTGAGACAGCAGAACTATTTTAGAAGAAACAGACCATAGCATCTCAAAAGGATGAGGTTGAGGGTAGCCAGGGGTTCTCCTGTCTATTGCTTGTCCACTCCAATATACTAGTCCCCTGGTTACTTTGATATCACAAGCACATATCCATATCCTTCTGTTAACAAGAACAGCTAGCCAGAAGTGGAACTACAGAAGCCAAAAGGCAAGGTTAGTACACTTGGAGACTTTCCCAGAACTATGGACTTTTATGGATTAGGTTTTTGTTTTGTCAGGTGTTGCTTCTACATGTTGAGTTTTCTGCCTGAATAATCCTTCCATCTTGGAGCCAGTTGTACTAAGGTCTGGGGTCTATTACAGGTTGTGGGTCAGAGTTGTCCTAACCTTTTGCTTTCCTGTACTTGTTAGCTATTGGCTAAGGCTGTGAAGAAGATGGGATGACTTTGGATCCACAAAGCCCCAGAAACTTCCAGTATTCCCTGATGCAAGCAAAGGAGACTGGTAGCAGATCAAAAAAAGATCCTTACATGTTAGATATTGAAGACAAAATTCTGGAAAAGTCAGGGCTCCCTCAAAATGGAGAAAAGGGAACTAAGAAGACCTCAGCAAAGCCTAGAGAAGAACAAAGATGGAGCCTTGGCTTCTCTGTTTTCTCTCTGTCTTCTCACCTTTGCAGTCAGAAGTGGATGGGGTGGGACCCTAATAGCATCTGAATATAAGGAAAACACAGGGTAGGCTGCAAGCCAGACTTTCCTTAGGAGAACTCCAGCACAGTTAGGAGTGGGCTCAGTCATGAGGTGGCAATTGAGTTCAGTCATTTCCCAGTCACATTTCTGTCTGTATAGCAGGAAAAATGCATAACACTGGTGGATTACACTGGGTAGATGGTCAATAGTGAGTCTATGGATCTCAGGTGTAGTCCATGGTGCCTGCTGTGAGACCCAAGGATGAGAAAACAAGCTTTCAGCCAGGGAAGATTGTAAGGTCATAATGTTGGGGTCATGGTGGCATAGGTATGTGGGGTTTTTATAGGAGGCATGAGTAGACTATCACAAAGGCAAGCTGGAGGTCTGGCTCCCTTCTTTCTTATATTACTGTCTTTCCTTGTGGCTTTCTATTTGGAAGCTTCTCTTAAAAGGAAACATTCCTTAACTAATTAAATTTAGTAGATTTTGTTTAGGTAAGCCAAAAAAAAAAAAAAAAAAAAAAAAAAAGATTTGCAAATTGAGCAGTACCCAACAGTACCTGAGCAGGTTCTGAGAACTCCAGCCAGAAATATTATCAGACAGTATTGATATAAAAAGAGGGGTGAGAAATATATAGAACTTTACAGTTGTCTTCATCTAACCTATTAATTAATTAATTAATTGTTTGTAGCTTTGTTACTTACTTGCTCTGGGGTCTCTGTAGCCATCCAGTGCTCACCAAAGGTGTTGAGTTCAATTCCAAGACCTCCCAAATCTTAAAAGTCTTCTATTATATATTTTTTAAAATGTATATGTATACACTGTAACTGTCCTCAGACACACCAGAAAAGGGCATCAGATCTCATTACAGATGGTTGTGAGCCACCACATGGTTGATGGGAATTGAATGCAGGACCTCTGGAAGTGCTCTTAACCACTGAGCCATCTCTCCAGTTCCAAGAGTGTTCTATTCTTAAAAACACAAAGGACTTGGGCAAAACCTAGAGGACAGAAGCCAAGAAAGTGAATGCTTTTACCTTAAATTCAAGGACAAGAAATAAATTACACCTTAAATATCATAGGAGGGAGCAAGTCTGACCATGGTTCTAGGCGTGGAGCCAATGCATCTGGCTATAGGCCCCCCTTTTCAAACCTGCTTTGAGGGCTACTACGAGAGGTGCAACCAGGAGGGTGGTGCTGGTTGTTTTTATTGTCCATGTGATGTAACTATAGTCACCTGGAAAGAAAGAACCTTAACTGAGTAATTACCTATATCAGATTAGTCTATGGCCATTTCTGTGAGAATCTATCATGATTACAGATTAATACAGCAGGGCACACCCTATTGCTCAGGCAGGCAGGTCTTGTATATGTAAAAAAAGCTATCCAGGAGACAGCCATGCTAAACTCTTGTCTGCAAGTACCATAGAGTATCATTAATAGAGAGATTGGTGCTTGCCCAGTTGCTGCTTGGCATGGGATGGGTTTCAAATTGGCTGGTTATTGGTTGACCGTTCCCACAGCCAAACAGTGGATGGAGCTTGGGGATTCTTCTGGAAGAATAAGAGGGAGGGTTGCAGGTACTGAAGGGTCTTCCGCAGGAAGACCAACAGAGTCAACTAACCTGGACCCTTGGAGCTCTCAGAGACTGAACCACCAACCATATAGCATACAGGGACTGGACCTAGGCTTCCCATCTCATATGTAGCAGATGTGCAGCTTGGTCTTCATGTTAGTCCTGAACAACTGGAGTGGAGCTATCCCAAAAGTTGTTGCCTGTATGTGGACATGTTCTTCTAGCTGGGTTGGCTTGTCTGGCTTCAGTGGGAGAGATTTTGCCTAGCCCCCACAGAGACTTGATGTGCCTGGGTTGGGAGGGTACCCAGGGAGGCTCCCACCTGTTCAGAGGAGAAGGGGAAGGGGTATGGGGGATGGATTGTGGGAGGGAGACAGTGAGTAGGTATTTTTTTAAAAGAGATATCCAGGAGTGAGCCAGTAAGCAGTGTTTCTTCATTCCTCTGTGGTTTCTGCCTTAGTTAGTGCCCTAACATCCCTTAGTGATGAACTGTTATGGGGAAGTGTATGCTGAAATAAGTCCCTTCCTCCCTAAGTCCATTTTGGTGATAATGTTTATCATAACAACAGAGCCAAAAAGAGAAGAATGGTGAAGGACAAAGCTGGCAGAACTGTGGATGGGGTGAGTGGCAATGTCTACTTGTACAAAGCCATTCCTTTCCAGTTGATTTTGGATGACATAAAATTGTATCCCATACTTTGGCTTCATCTCATCATGTTCCAAGTTATCAAATGTTCCATTTCCTTGGGGCTGTGATAGCAGCTGGCTCTCTCTCTAAGTGATTAATGGAGGATATTAGCTCCTTCTCTCAAGCTCTTAGCTTAATATGCTTCTGTTCCCAAGGCTGTTTCCAAAAATAATTAACTTCTTTAATTTTATTTTAGACAGTAACTTGCTATGTAGACCAGATTAATCTCAGATTCACAATCTTCCCAAATCATGGGAATTACAAGCTCAGATTCACTGTTTCTTACTGTAAAAGTGTCTCAGTCCTTTTGGAAAATACTCATGTAGAAAACAAAAGAAACAACCAGGAATTCTATGGTGCAAGGAAATCAATGCTTGTTTGGTTAGAGTTCTTTTTATCTATTTATCAATCCATAGATATCAAGAACAGATTGATATGCGATATTTTGGGAGGTGTTGAAGTGAAGGTACTCCACTGATGTTTGTGTTGTCCCTTCTGCTTGCCATGGGCTCTGTCTTTTGGAAGAAAGGATCTTGTTCAATAGCCAGAGGGTATTTTGTTTTGTTTTGTTTAGTAAATTGAGATTATTATCCTTTGTTTTACACTAGGCTCAGATGTTGGTCATAGAGTTGACAATTCATATAGCACAGAGCACATTAAAAAACAAAACGAAACAGGAAAAGTGAAATTTGACATAATCCTAGACTGGATTTCTAGTGAGTTTTGTTGCTTGGACAGGAGTCTGAGTCAATTTGTGTTTCCTGAGGGCTGAGGCCCTCCAAACTTCTTTAGTTTACCTATAATCCCTTTGTCTTTTTGTAGGCATTTAAATTAAATATACTCAAGGCACAGGCCAGGCATGTATCAGAGGCTGGTTTCCTGTGCTGGCTAGTGTTATGTCAATTTGACATAAGGCAGAATCATTTAGGAAGACAGAACTTCTATTGAGAAATGCCTTCATCAGATTTGCCTATAGGTAATCCTTTTGTATATTTTCTTAATGAGTGATTGATGTGCGTGGGCTTGGACTTTTGTGATTGGTGCCTGTCTTAGTCAGGGTTTCTATTCCTGCACAAACATCATGACCAAGAAGCAAGTTGGGGAGGAGAGGGTTTATTCAGCTTACACTTCCATACTGCTGTTCATCACCAAAGGAAGTCAGGACTGGAACTCAAGCAGGTCAGGAAGCAGGAGCTGATGCAGAAGCCATGGAGGGATGTTCTTTACTGGCTTGCTTCCCCTGGCTTGCTCAGCCTACTCTCTTATAGAACCCAAGACTACCAGCCCAGGGATGGTCCCACCCACAAGGGGCCTTTTCCCCTTGATCACTAATTGAGAAAATGCCTTACAGTTGGATCTCATGGAGGCATTTCCTCAACTGAAGCTCCTTTTTCTGTGATAACTCCAGCTGTGTCAAGTTGACACAAAACTAGCCAGTAAAGCGCCACTCCTGGGCTGCTGGTTGTGAGATGTATAAGAAGCCAGGATGAGGCAGCCATGAGGAGCATTCCAGAAAACAACACTACTCTGTGGCCTCTGCATTGGTTCCTGCACCGTCTGAGTTCCTGCTCCTACTTCCTTCTGTGATCAACTGTAATATGTTGTAAAAGTGAAATAAACCCTTTCCTTCCCAAGTTGTTTATAGCCATGGTGCTTTATCACAGCAATTAGAAACCATACAGAGACAGTTCTTCAGGAAGCAGGCTCTGAGCAAGAAGGCTTATTGTAAAGTCCCCTGGTAAATAACCCAGTGGAAGTGGGGCAGGGCAGAAATTGAGTTGCAATGCATGCTTCAAGGCATTCACATCTTTCACAGGACTCTGAAGTTGGAATGGCTTGCCAGTCTTGACTGCTGAACTCAGATGGCCTAGCCTTTATGTTCCTTCAACTCTTCCTTCCTCTGTCAAAAAACTGTCTCTGGTGGGTATGACCTTGGGGCAGGCAACTCTTCAGCTGGGGGAAACTTTAAAGGAGTTTATAAATGTTTGGAACAAGTGGTTCCACATGTGAAATTGGACTGTTGATCTATGTCCTTCATAGAATGTAGGTGACCTGCTGGGCAGACCAGTGAATGGGTACAGGTGGTGGTCAAAGTTGTTTCAATTTAATTCATAGACATACTGTGCAGTCTAGCAGAACACATTTCTGATGGGATCTGGATGTGGTATCCTATTTAGATATTATCTGCTCTAGAGAGAATGCAGTGTCTTAGTTCCAGTGGCTTACTAGCTTGCTGTGGCTAAGGACGTATGACAAATGTACTTTTGCTGTGTCGCAGTGACTCATGTAGAAAGTCGGGTTAAATGCAATAGGCAACCTTTCTGCAGAAGGTCTACCTTTCTCAGGACTTTAGTTATGCCTGCTGGTCTGATAAAATTAGTACTATCTTTCACTTGACTCTCCATGTGTCCCTATCTACATGATGAACACAATGGTCATCATCATTAGAATTCTCTCCTCCCTCCGTTCCCTTCCTCCTTTCCTTCCTTCTTTCCTCCCTTCTTTCCTTCCTTCCTTCCTTCCTTCCTTCCTTCCTTCCTTCCTTCCTTCCTTCCTTCCTTCCTTCTTTCCTTCCTTCTTTCCTATTTCTTCTATTTCTTCTAGGGTGGAGCTTCCAATAATAGCATCAGAAAATAGAAGGCCAGTTACTGCTGCCCCTGAAGGCCCTTGCACTTGTTTATGTCAGTTTGATGCTGGCCAGAGTCTCAGTTCCTACCAAGTAGCTTTCTCTGGATGATGTCATAACAGCTTGCTTTGCTTGTCCCCACTCAGCACTCATTTCCAGAAGAAATTTCTCAGCACTCAAGGCAGTAGAGAGGCATATTAGAGAGGGTGTTGGCATAATGGTGTTCCTCTCTTTGGGAACAAAACACTAGCAGGACACTGAAGTACAATTGGATAAATAAAGACTTAAACATAAATCAGGAAAATAATCATGCACTCTAAAAGCGGGACTAGTAATTCTATTTGAAGAGTTAGAGTCTCATGTGGTGTTCAGAGCACAGAGCGCAATGCCAGGCATGTCATTAACACCGTCAATGGTTTTTGCTTATAGTAGCTATTTTCAGATTATCAGAAGCTCCTGGTGGTGATTATTGTGACCCTCACATTTTAATCTGGCTTGTTTCATAACCAGTTCCTGAGGCCTACTAGATTTTCTCATCAGGTTCCAACTAATCTCATAGTCAACATCTTAATGTTTTTCCCTCTCATTATCCCTATCTTAAGTTCTTTAGAGTTACAGCCTTCCAAATCAGACCTGCAGTTACTTCAGTTTCCTACCTGAAATCTTCTGAGCCATCTTTCCTGCCCTTTCACTATGTGGATTCTGGGGTTTTCACCACACCTGCCTTGTTGATTCTGTCTCTGAAAACATTTCTTAAATCTTCTTCTTTTCTTTATTTTGGTTTTCTCATTCTTTGTCAGATTTTTTTGTGTGTGCAGTGCTGAGGTTCAAACACAGAGCCTTGAACATATCAGGCAAGCATTCTACTGCTGTGCTATATCCCCAGCCCCCAAGCTCACCCTTGAACTCATCTTTCTTTTCCAGATGTCCGCTAAGGAGATTTTTTCCAAACTATGACAATACTATTACTCACGTGAAATCCCACCTAGCTCATTGCTTCCAGCAGAACTAAACTTCTCAAGTTGTGTGTGTGTATGTGTGTGTGTGTGTCCTATGACATGCTTCTACTTTTCTCATTTCCCTGGAAAGTTTGCATTGTTTCCAAAGGCAGTTAAAAGGCTCTGGCATGCTTCTTTTTTACTCATAGCATGTAAGACCATAAAGAATGTGTCCTTACAAAGTACAATGTGCTAATACTAGATGACACCATGAACGCTTGCGTTCACATACTACTCCTTGAGAATGTTGGAAACCCAGCTCAGGCATCAGCATTCTTTTTCTACCCCTTGTATGTTTTTTAAAAATAAATCTCTAGTATTCATATAATTAAAACTTATTTCTCAACAAATACTCAATTCTTATTGCATGCTAAGCTGTCACTGGTTTTGAGTTATTTGTTACATGTCTAGTTGATAAAGTTCCAAACCATTGAGATGGTGACTTTCTTTTTTGTTTTAACTTTATTTTTAATTGATGTATAGATGTAAATGTCTAGAGAGTACAATGTGACATTTTGGCATATACATTTTGTAATAATCAAATCAGGATGACTAGCATATCCATAACTGTCCTAGTTTTTTTTTGACACAAACTAGACATAATTTGGAATAAGAGATATTAGTGAAGAAAATGTCTTTATAGCATCGCCCTGTAGGTTAGATCTATCTGTAAGGCTATTATTGATTAATGTTTGTTAAGGTTGGGCCTCGCAAACTGTGAGGCATACTATTCTTAGGCAGATTGGCCTGGAGTGTATAAGAAAACAGGCTGAACCAATACCACACAGTTTTTATCATTCTTGCTCAGTAATACAACTTGAGGTCAGGGATGGTGATTCCTCCAGATGTCCTTTTATTGTTGAGAATAGTGTTCCCTCTCCTGGGTTTTTAGTTATTACAAATGAATTTGAGAATTGTTTGTTCTAACTCTAGGAAGAATTGGAATTTTCATGGGGATTGCATTGAATCTGTAGATTGCTTTTGGTAAGATGGCCATTTTTACTATATTAATCCTGTCAATCCATGAGCATGGGAGATCTTTCCATCTTCTGAGATCTTCTTTGAATTCTTTCTTCAGAGACTCGAAGTTCTTGGCATACAGATCTTTCACTTGCTTAGTTAGAATCACACCAAGGCACTTAATATTATTTGTGAGTATTATGATGGGTGTCTTTCCCCTAATTTCTTTCTCAGCCTGGTTATCTGCCATGGACCAGCCTCAGTCAGCCCCCCTCGATCTGTGGGAGAAATCAGTGTTCCAGTTACAGGTGGGCAGGTGTCTGCGAGCAAAGGGTGACAAACAGACACGGACACAAGGGAGTGTGATATCTGAATGTAATGTCTCAAAGTGAGTACCAGTCTTATGATATAGAAGAAAAACAAGAAAGCTAGGTGAATACATCTACCAAGGTACATACATAATGGTTCTTTACACAAAACAAAGAAAATGCATACATAAAAAGCTAGGGGGAGCCAGTCAGAGTTTACAACTGAGATAGGAACAGCCCTTATTTAAGATCAGCTAAACACAGGAGCCAGGTGAGTGGTCTGATGCAATGCTAGTCTATTGTTAAACTCACCACCAGGGGTCCTTTAGAAATATCTGATTATGCTATTCCTCTGTGCCTAGTGAAAAACATGCACCAGGAGAATTCCATTCTACTAACCCTTTCATGAATAACACTTCAGTTCCCCCTAAAACCACAACCCACCTTCTTCCTAGGCCATTGTAAATTCCTGTGTATGGGAGTGACTGGGCTATTGTTCTAAGTATTTACTATGTACAGTAGCCCTGAGATTACTAGCTTTCTTCAAGTAAATTGTAATGCCTGATTTCTTTCACTGCCTCCCTTACAATACTAGAGGTAATTCTGAATGTTACTGAAGAGGTAACATTCTTCCTGAATTCCAAGCTCAGGGTCAGCTCAAGGACTGCCTTGGACATTGGAACACTGGTGGAGGCTAATCTAACTTTGTTTTATGTCAAATCAATTCTTAAAGGCACTTATAATAAAACAATATTGAAGGAAAGCACACAGATCCATACACCTGACAAATGTGGGGACAGAATTGGAGCATTTGTTTTACAGGATGCCACGGTTCCCGGAGACTAAGTTTCCATGAACTTTTTGCCTCCTGACTACATCCAGATTTCTAGGCCCTTGAGTAGAGGAAGGCTAATGATTTGTTTGAGTTAATTTTATATCCAGTCACTTTGCTGAAGTTGTTGATCAGCTTTAGGAGTTTTCTGGTGAAATTTTGTGGTCATTTAAATAAACTATCATGTCATCTGCATATAGTGATATTTTGACTTATTCCTTTCTAATTTGTATCCCTTTGACCTCCTTTTGTTGTTTAATTGCTTTGGCTAGGACTTCAAGTACTATACTGAATAGGTAGGGAGAGAGTGGGCAGCCTTGTCTAGTCCCTGATTTTAGTGGGATTGCTTCAAGTTTCTCTCCAAGCAGTTTGATGTTGGTTACTGGTCTGCTGTATATTGCTTTTACTATGTTTAGGTATGGGCCTTAAATTCCTGATCTTTCCAAGACTTTTATCATGAAGGGGTGTCATATTTTGTCAAATGCTTTTTCAGCATCTAATGAAATGATGTGTTTTTATATAGTGTTTTTATATAGATCTATATTTTATATAGATCATGAGTTTGTTTATAGAGTGGATAACATTGATGGATTTCCATATATTGAACAATTCCTGCATCCCTGGGAAGAAGCCTAATTGATTATGATGGATTATCATTTTGATGTGTTCTTGGATTTGTTTTGCACGAATTTTATTGAGTATTTTTGCATCGATATTCACAAGGGAAATTGGTCTGAGTTCTCTTTCTTTACTGAGTCTTTGTGTGGTTTAGGTCTCAGAGTAATTGTGGCTTCATAGAATGAGTTCAGTAGTGTTCTTTCTGTTTCTATTTTGTGGAATAGTTTGAAGAGTATTCGTGTTAGGTCTTCTCTGAAGGTCTGATAGAACTCTACATTAAACCCATCTGGTCCTGGGCTTTTTTTGGTTGAGAAACTATTAATTTCTTTAGGTGATATCTGACTGTTCCGATGGTTTATCTGATCCTGATTTAACTTTGATACTCATATCTATCTAAAAAAATTGTCCATTTTATCCAGATTTTCCAGTTTGGTTGAGTATAGGCTTTTAAAGTAGGATCTGATGATTTTTGGATTTCCTCGGTTTCTGTTATGTCTCTGTTTACATTTCCAATTTTGTTAATTTGGATACTGTCTCTGTGCCCTCTGGTTATTCTGGGTAAGGGTTTATCTATCTTGTTGATTTTCTCAAAGAACCAACTCCTGGTTTGGTTGATTCTTTGTATAGTTCTTTTTGTTTGTACTTGGTTGATTTCAGCCCTGACTTTGATTATTGCCTGCCTTCTACTCCTCTTGGGTGTATTTGCTTTTTTTTTTTTTTTTTTTTTTTTTGTTCTAGAGCTTTCAGGTGTGCTGGCAAGCTGCTAATGTATGCTCTCTCCAGTTTCTTTTTGGAGGCACTTAGAGCTATGAGTTTTCCTCTTAGCACTGCTTTCCTTGTGTCCCATAAGTTTTGGTATATTGTACCTTTATTTTTTTCTTTGACCAAGTTATTATTGAGTAAAGTTTATTCAGCTTCCACCCACACACCTATGGTCACTTGATCTTTGACAATGGAGCTAAAACCATCCAGTGAGGGGGGAAAAAAGACAGCACTTTCAACAAATGGTGCTGGTTCAATTGGCAGTTAACATGTAGAAGAATGCATATCCATTCATTCTTATCTCCTTTTACAAAGCTCAAGTCCAAGTGGATCAAGACCACCACATAAAACCAGATACACTGAAACTAACAGAAAAGAAAGTGTGGAAGAGGCTCGAGCACATGGGCACAGGGGAAATTTTCCTGAACAGAACACCAATGGCTTATGGTATAAGATCATCAATAGACAAATAGGACCTCATAAAACTGCAAAGCTCCTATAAGGCAAAGGACACTGTCATTAGGACAAAATGGCAACCCACAGATTGGAAAAAGATCTTTACCCATTTTACTTCCAATAGAGGGTTAATATCGAATATATTCAAAGAACTCAAGAAGTTAGACTCCAGAGACTCAAATTACCCTATTAAAAAATGTGATACAGAACTAAACAAAACATTCTGAATTGAGGAAACTCGAGTGGCTGAGAAGCATTTAAAGAAATGTTCAATATCCTTAATGATCAGGGAAATGCAAATCAAACTGACCCTGAGACTCCACCTCACACCAGTCAGAATAGTTAAGATCGAAATCTCAGGTTACAGCAGATGTGGTGAGGATGTGGAGAAAGAGGAACACTCCTCCATAGTTGGTGGGATTGCAAGCTGGCACAATCACTCTGGAAATCAGTCTGGTGGTTCCCCTGAAAATTGGACATAGTACTATCTCAGGACCCAGCTATACCACTATTGGGCATATACCCAGAAGACGCTCCAACATGTAATAAGGACACATGCTCCACTATGTTCATAGCAGCCATATTTATAAAAGCCAGAAGCTAGAACAACTCAGATGTCCCTCAACAGAGGGATGGAGAGAAAATGTGGTACATTTATATAATGGAGTACTACTTGGCTATTAAAAACAATGAATTAATGAAGTTCTTAGGCAAATGGACGGAACTAAAAAATATCATCCTGAGTGAGGTAACCCAGTCACAAAAGAACACACATTGTATGCACTTACTGATAAGCGTATATTAGCCCCAAAGCTCAGAATACCCAAGATACAATTCACAGACTACATGAAGCTCAAGAAGAAGGAAGACCAAAGTGTGAATGCTTTGGTTGGTCTTAGAAGTGGGGACAATATACTCATGGGAGCAAATATGGAGACAAAGTATAGAGCAGAGACTGAAGGAAAGGCCATCTAGAAACTGCCCTTTCTGGGGATCAATCCCATATATAGTCACCAAAACCAGACACTATTGTGGATGACAAGAAGTGCATGCTGACAGGAACCTGATATAGTTGTCTCTTGAGAGACTCTGCCAGAACCTGACAAATACAGAGTCAGGTGCTCTCAGCCAACTATTGGACTGAGCATGGGGTCCCCAATGGAGGAGTTAGAGAAAAGACTGAAGGAGCTGTAGGGGTTTGGAATTCCATAGGAAGAACAACAATATGAACCAACCAGACACCCCCACCCCCAGAGCTCTCAGTGACTAATCCACCAAACAAAGAGTACACATGGAGGGACCCATGGCTCCAGCTGAATATGTAGCAGAGAATGGCCTTGTCAGGTATCACTGGGAGGAGTGGCCTTTGGTCTTGTGAAAGCTGGATTTCCCAATGTAGGGGCATTTGAGGGCAGGCAGGTGGGAGTGGGTGGGTAGGTAGAGGAACACCCTCATAGAAGTAGAGGGAGGAGGTATGCTTAGGGGGTTTCTGGGCAGGGAAACTAGGAAAGGGGATAACATTTGAAATGTAAATTAAGAAAATTACCAATAAAAATTAATCTAAAAAAAAAGACAGAAAGGAAGAAAGGAAGGGAGGGGGTGGGAAGGAGAGAGAGAGAGAGAGAGAGAGAGAGAGAGAGAGAGTTGAGCAAGCCAAGAGGAAGCCAGCAAGCAGCATTTCCCCATGACCTCTACTTCAGTTCCTACCTCCAGGCTCCTGCCCTCACTTTCTTGAGCAATGGGCTACAAAATGTAAGATTAAAATAAACCCTTTACTCTCCAGGTTTTGTTTTGTTTTGTCTTGGTGTTTTGTGGTTTGAATGAGAATGGTCACTCTTGACCATTTCAGCATCAGAGAATTGCACTATTTGAAAAGATTAAAAGTTGAAATCTTGTTGGAGTAGATGTCTTGTTAGAAGTGTGTCATTGGTGGGTCTGCTTTGAGGTGTCAAGGTTTCAAACCAGACCTAGATGACTTCTTTCTTCCTACTGATTGTGGATCCTGATATAGAACTCTCAGTTCCTTCTTTAGCACTGTCTACCTGTGTGCCTCCTCCATACATTCCCACCATGATGACAATGGATGAAATATCTGGAAATGTAAGCTAGCCTTAATTAAATGCTTTTCTTCGTGAGAGTTATTGTAGTCATGGTATCTCTTCATAGCATTGGACACTGACTAGTAACCAATAACACAGTAATAGAAAAGTAACTAAGAAAATCAATAAAATCACATTTCTTTGTGATAAAAACATTAAAATTTTCATTTTCAGCTAGTTTGAAATATACAATTTTTTTTCTGATTTTAGTGAAAATACTTTGAATTTCTCTTGCTTTAAGTTTATGGGGTTGTTGTAAACTGCCTTTATTATGTTGAGGTATGTCCCGTATATCCCTGGTCTCCTTAGGATATTTATCATGAAGGGTTATTGGATTTTGTCAAAGGCTTTTTTTTTTTTCTGCACTGAATGAGGTGATCATGTGGTTTTCATCTTTCAGTTTGTTTATTTGGTGGACTATACTAATTGATTTATGTATGTTGAACCATCCTGGAATCTCTGAGCTGAAGCCTGCTTGATCATAATGGACAATCCCTTTGATGTGTTTTTAGATTCTGTTTGCAAGTATTTTATTGAGAATTTTTGTATCCATGTTTATAAAGGAAATCGATCTGACATTCTCTTTCTTTGTTAGATCTTTATGTGGTTTGCTTATCAGGTTAACTGTGCCCTTATAAAATGAATTGGATAATATTTCTTCTCTTGCCACAAGTGAAACTTTCAGTACAGGTATTGGCTTACATATCTAATTGAGTTGTTGGCCAAAGGGGCCTCACAGGGATCCCCAAACAACCCAAGCTTTGCCAAGTCTATAGATTGCTCTCTCAAACTGAGAGGAAAGCCCCATTACTGAAGACAACACCTTCACAACCTACTGAACATGGAAAAGTCAAGCTGCTGCCTTAATGTTCTGGCATCTTTGGTACAAAAAGGCACTCTCTACACTATCAAAAGAGAAATATAAACACCAAGCCATCTACAAAACCTTTATCTACAACGTTGTACTTTCTGTAAAATTTATTGGGGCAGTGGTGGCACCAAGCTTGTAGGAGTCACCAACCAATAACTGATTTGGGGTAAGACCCACTCTACTAGATGGAACCCATATGCAACACAGCTTGAGTGACCAAAACCAGAGACTACATAGCCCAGAGACCTAGGGGGAAACCAAACACTACTGGTCTTTAAAAAAAAAAAAATAATGGGAAATGAATCCTAGTGAATCCTATTATAACCATAACCATAGATCAGTGAGTTGTTCAGTCATCTTCAGAGAAGCTTCCTACCACAAATGGGAACAAAAATAAAAACTCACAGCCAGACAGTCCACAGAGAACACTTCTGGGACACTTATCCCTAAATGGGATGTGTCAATCAAATCTCTCTCCTAAATGTTCAGGGGACCCTGAGGAAGAGGAAGAACCAGAGGCAATGGAGGCCAAAAACCCCAACATGATTAAAGCTCATATGAATTAACAGAGACTGAAGCAGATGCTCAGAGCTTACATTATATAAGAGGGTACAAAGGCCCTCTTAGTACATATTATTGGCTTCCAGTTTAGTGTTTATATGGGATTCCTGAGTATGCAAACAAGTGGGTCTTTGATTTTTTTTTTTTGTTTTCTCCTGAATTCTTTTTATTCAGTTGGAGTGTTTTGTCCAACATTGATGTGATAGCTTTTGTTTTATCTTAGGTTTTATTTTGTTATATTAAAAAAAGAAAGAAAGAGAGAGAAAGAGAGAGAGAGAGAGAGAGAGAGAGAGAGAGAGAGAGAGAGAGAGAGAGAGAGAGAGAGAGAGAGAGAGAGAGAGAGCCACTAGGGTAAAGGTGAATAACTGAGTTCACTCATTACCAGAGTGGGAAAATCAGTTTTCTCCCATAGAGTGACACTATGTGTATCAACCACTCCAGGGCAGGCCTCATATCCTAGAGAGGTTGAACAACATACAACGGACACCACAGGTTTTTTGTGTGTGCTTTTGTTTGGTTACAGTTTGGTAGGATTTTCTTTTTGGGGGGGTACTGTTTTATTTTGTTTTCTTGGTTTGAGGGGTTTATTGTTATACTGGGTTTTTGTTTAGTTTTGAGAAAGAACTTAAAGTTGTGTGGGTAGGGAGTGGAAAAGATCTGGAAGGACTTAGAGGAAGAAAAAATGATCAAAATACATTTAAATTTAAAAATGGTTTTAAATAATACAAACATAATAAAGAAAAATATTTAAATATTATGAGAAAAAGAAGTATACATCTTATAACTGACTGAATTCACCCTTCTGTGCAACAGAACATTAGAGCCTTTTCCTCCTGACTCACATTGTTCCAATTAATAAGTGCTTCCCTTCCCTCTCATCTCTTGCATCTGTCAGCCTTGAGGAAACACCACACTATATCACTTTTCTTTTCAAATTTTTATTAGATATTTTCTTCATTTACATTTCAAATACTATCCTGAAAGTCCCTTATACCCTCTCCCCAGTCTGTTCCCCTATTCACCCACTCCCACTTCTTGGACCTGGTGTTCCCCTGTACTGGGGCATATAAAGTTTGCAAGACCAAGGGGACTCTCTTCCCAATGATGGCTGACTAGGCCATCTTCTGATACATATGCAGCTAGAGACAAGAGCTCTGGGGTACTGGTTAGTTCATATTGTTGTTCCTCCTATAGGGTGCAGACCCCTTCAGCTCCTTGGATACTTTCTCTAGCTCCTCCATTGGGGGCCTCGTGGTCCATTCAATAGATGACTGTGAGCAAACACTTCTGTATTTGCCAGGCACTGGCATAGCCTCACATCAGACAGCTATATCAGGGTCCTTTCTGCAAAATCTTGCTGCCAGATGCAATAGTTTATGCATTTGGTGGCTGATTGTGGGATGGATCCCCAGGTGGGGTAGTCTCTGGATGGTTCATCCTTTTATCTTAACTCCAAACTTTGTCTCTGTAACTCCTTCCATGGGTATTTTGTTCCTATTCTAAGGAGGAATGAAATATACACACATTGGTCTTCCTTCTTGATTTTCTTATGTTTTGCAAATTGTATCTTGGCTATTCTATGTATCTGGGTTAATATCCACTTATCAGTGAGTGCATATCAAGTGACTTCTTTTGTGATTGGGTTACCTCAACAAGGATGATATCCTCCAGATAAATCCATTTGCCCAAGAATTTCATAAATTCATTGTTTTTAATAGCTGAGTAGTACTCCATTGTGTAAATGTACCACATTTTCTGTATCTATTCCTCTGTTGAGGGACATCTGGATTCTTTCCAGCTTCTAGCTATTATATATAGGGCTGCTATGAACATAGTGGAGCATGTATCCTTATTACCAGTAAGAACATCTTCTGGGTATATGCCCAGGAGAGGTATTGCTGGATCTTCCTGTAGTACTATGTTCAATTTTCTGAGGAAGCCCCAGACTGATTTCCAGAGTGGTTATACAAGCTTGCAATCCCACCAGCAATGGAGGAGTGTTCTTCTTTTTCCACATCCTCGCCAGCATCTGCTGTGACCTTAATTTATGATCTTAGCTATTCTGACTGGTGTGAGGTGGAATGTATGGTTGATTTGATTTGCATTTCCCTGATGATTAGGGATGTTGAACATTTTTTTCAAGTGCTTCTCAGCCCTTCGGTATTCCTCAGTTGAGACTTCTTTGTTTATCTCTTTACCCCATTTTTAATGGGGTTATTTGAATTTCTGGAGTCCAGCTTCTTGAGCTCTTTGTGTATATTGAATATTAGTCCCCTATCAGATTTAGGATTGGTAAAAATCCTTTCCCACTCTGTTGGTGGCCTTTTTGTCTTATTGACGGTGTCTTTTGCCTTACAGAAACTTTGCAATAATATGAGGTCCCATTTGTTGATTCTTGATCTTACAGCACAAGCCATTGCTATTTGGTCAGGAAATTTTCCCTTGTGCCCATATCTTCAAGACTTTACCCACTTTCTCCTCTATAAATTTCAGTATCTCTGGTTTTATGTAGAAGTCTTTGATCCACTTAGACTTGAGCTTTATACAAGGAGATAAGAATGGATCAATTTGCATTCTTCTACATGATAAGTTCCAGTTGTGCCACCACCATTTGTTGAAAATGCTGTCTTTTTTCCACTGGATGGTTTTTGCTCCCTTGTCAAAGATCACATGACCATAGGTGTATGGATTCATTTCTGGATCTTCAATTCTATTCCATTGATCTACCTGTCTGTCGCTATACAAGTGCCATGCAGTTTTTAATCACAATTGCTCTGTAGTACAGCTTGAGGTCAGGCATGGTGATTCCCCCAGAGGTTCTTTTATTGTTGAAGATAATAGGTTTTGCTATCCTAGGCTTTTTGTTATTCCAGATGAATTTGCAAATTGCCCTTTCTAATTCAGGGAAGAATTGAGTTGGAAAGGATAGCCATTTTTACTATGTTAATCCTGCCATTCCATGAGCATGGGAGATCTTTTCATCTTCTGAGATCTTCAATTTCTTTCTTCAGAGACTTGAAATTCTTGTCATATAGATTTTTCACTTCCTGAGTTAGAGTCACACCAAGGCATTTTATATTATTTGTGACTATTGTGAAGGGTGTTGTTTCCTTAATTTCATTCTTAGCCTCTTTATCCTTTCTGTAGAGAAAGGCCACTGATTTGTTTGATTTAATTTTATACCCAGCTACTGTACTGAAGCGGTTTATCGGGTTTAGGAGTTCTGTGCTGGAATTTTTAGGGTCAATTATTTAAACTATCATATTATCTTCACATAGTGTTATTTTAACTTCTTCCTTTCCAATTTGTATCCCCTTGATCTCTTTTTGTTGTCGAATTGCTCTGGCTAGGACATCAAGTACTATATTGAATAGGGAGGGAAAAAGTCGGCAGCCTTGTCTAGTCACTGATTTTAGTGGAATTGCTTCGAGTTTTTCTCCATTTAGTTTGATGTTGGCTACTTGTTTGCTGTAGATTACTTCTATTATATTTAGGTATGGGCCTTGAATTCCTGATCTTTCCAAGACTTTTATCATGAAGGGGTGTTGGATTTTTCAAATGCTTTCTCAGCAGCTAATGAGATGATCATGTGGTTTTTGTCTTTGAGTTTGTTCATATAGTGGATTACATTGATAGATTTCCGTATATTAAACCATCCTTGCACCCTTGGGATGAAGCCTACTTGGTCAGGATGGATGATAGCTTTGATGTGTTCTTAGATTCAGTTTACGAGGATTTTATTGAGTATTTTTGCATCAATATTCATAAGGGAAATTGGTCTGAAGTTCTCTTTTTTTTGTTGGATCTTTGTGTGGGTTAAGTATCAGAATAATTGTGGCTTCATAGAATGATTTGGGTAGAGTACCTTTTGTTTCTATTTTTGTGGAATAGTTTGAGGAGAGTTGGAATTAGGTCTTATTTGAAGGTCTGATAGAATTCTGCACTAAATCCATCTGGTCCAGGGCTTTTTTTTTTGGGGGGGGGGACTATTAATGACTGCTTCTATTTGTTTAGGGGACATGGGACTGTTGAGATCGTTAATCTGATCCTGATTTAACTTTGGTACCTGGTCTCTGTCTGGGAAATTGGCCATTTCACCCAGGTTTTCCAGTTTTGTTGAGTATACCCTTTTGTAGTAGGATCTGATGATGTTTTGGATTTCCTCAGGTTCTGTTGGTATGTCTCCTTTTTCATTTCTGATTTTGTTAATTAGGATACTGTCCCTGTGCCCTCTAGTTAGTCTTGCTAAGTGTTTATTCATCTTGTTGATTTTCTCAAAGAACCAGCTCCTGGTTCGGTTGATTCTTTGAATAGTTCTTTTTGTTTCCACTTGGTTGATTTCAGCCCTAAGTTTCATTATTTCCTACCATCTACTCCTCTTGGATGAATTTGGTTCCTTTTGTTCTAGAGCTTTTAGGTGTGCTGTCAGGCTGCTAGTGTATGCTCTCTCTAGTTTCCTTTTGCAGGCACTCAGTGCTATGAGTTTTCCTCTTAAGACTGCCTTCCTTGTATCCCATAAGTTTGGGTATGTTGTGGCTTCATTTTCATTAAACTCTAAAAAGTCTTTAATTTCTTTCTTTATTTCTTCCTTGACCAAGGTATCATTGAGTAGAGTGTTGTTCAGTTTCCACGTGAATGTTGGCTTTGTATTATTTATGTTGTTATTGAAGATCAGCCTTAGTTCGTGGTGATCTGATAGGATGCTTGGGATAATTTCAATGTCTTTGTATCTGTTGAGGCCTGTTTTGTGGCCAAGTATATGGTCAGTTTTGTAGGAGCTACCATGAAGTGCTGAGAAGAAGGTATATCCCCCCCCCTTTTTTTTTTAAGGAAAAAATGTTCTGTAGATATCTGTTAAATCCATTTGTTTCATAACTTTTGTTAGTGTCCATGTGTCTCTGTGTAGTTTCTGTTTCTAGTATCTGTCTTTTGGTGAGAGTGGGGTTTTGAAGTCTCCCACTATTATTGTGTGAGGTGCAATGTGTGCTTTGAGTTTTAATAAAGTTTCTTTAATGAATATGCTGGCTTTGCATTTCGAGTATAGATATTTAGAATTGAGAGTTTATTTTGGTAGATTTTACCTTTGATGAGTATGAAGTTCCCCTACTTGTCTTTTTTGATTTGGGTTGGAAGTCAATTTTATTCGATATTAGAATGGCTACTCTAGCTTGTTTCTTCGGATCATTTGCTTGGAAAATTGTTTTCCAGCCTTTTACTCTGTCTTTGTCCCTGAGGTGGGTTTCCTGATAGCAGCAAAATGGTGGGTCCTGTTTGTGTAGCCAGTCTATTAGTCTATGTCTTTTTATTGGGGAATTGAGTCCATTGATGTTAAGAGAAATTAAAGAAAAGTAATTGTTGCTTCCTGATATTTTTGTTGTTAAAGTTGGGATTCTGTTCTTGTGGCTGTCTTCTCTTAGGTTTTTTGTAGGATTACTTTCTTGCTTTTTCTAGGGTGTAGTTTCTATCTTTGTTTTGGTGTTTTCCCTTTATTATCCTTTGAAGGTCTGGATTCGTGGAAAGATATTGTGTGAATTTGGTTTTGTCATGGAATACTTTGGTTTCTCCATCTAAGGTAATTGAGAGTTTTGCTGGGTATAATAGTCTGGGCTGGCATTTGTGTTCTCTTAAGGTCTGTATAACATCTGTCCAGGATCTTCTGGCTTTCATAGTCTCTGGTCAGAAGTCTGGAGTAATTCTAATAGGCCTGCCTTTATATGTTGCTTGACCTTTTTCCCTTACTGCTTTTAATATTCTGTCTTTTTTTTTTTAGATTTATTTATTTTTATTTTTATTTTTTTAGGTATTTACCTCAATTACATTTCCAATGCTATCCAAAAAGTCCCCAATACACTCCCCCCCAGTCCCTCACCCACCCACCCCCACCCCTTGGCCCTGGCATTCCCCTGTACTGGGGCATATAAAGTTGGCAAGTCCAATGGGCCTCTCTTTCCAGTGATGGCCGAAGAGGCCATCTTTTGATACAAATGCAGCTAGAGTCAAGAGCTCTGGGGTACTGGTTAGTTCATAATAATGTTCCACCTATGGGGTTGCAGTTCCCTTTAGCATCTTGGGTACTTTCTCTAGCTCCACCATTGGGGGCCCTGTGATCCATCCAATAGCTGACTGTGAGCATCCACTTCTGTGTTTGCTAGGCCCCGGCATAGTCTCACAAGAGACAGCTATATCTGGGTCCTTTCAGCAAAATCTTGCTAGTGTATGCAATGGTGTCAGCGTTTGGAAGTTGATTATGGGATGGATCCCTGGATATGGCAATCTTTAGATGGTCCATCCTTTCTTCACGGCTCCGAACTTTATCTCTGTAACTCTTTCCATGGGTGTTTTGTTCCCAATTCCAAGAAGGGGCACAGTGTCCACACTTTGGTCTTCGTTCTTCTTGAGTTTCATGCATTTAACAAATTGTATCTTATATCTTGGGTATCCTAAGTTTTTGGGCTAATATCCACTTATCAGTGAGTACATATTGTGTGAGTTCCTTTGTGAATATGTTACCTCACTCAGGATGATGCCCTCCAGATCCATCCATTTGCCTAGGAATTTCATAAATTCATTCCTTTTAATAGCTGAGTAGTACTCCATTGTGTAAATGTACCACATGTTCTGTATCCATTCCTCTGTTGAGGGACATCTGGGTTCTTTCCAGCTTCTGGCTATTATAAATAAGGCTGCTATGAACATAGTGGAGCATGTGTCCTTCTTACCGGTTGGAACATCTTCTGGATATATGCCCAGGAGGGGTATTGCTGGATCCTCTGGTAGTATTATGTCCAATTTTCTGAGGAACCGCCAAACTGATTTCCAGAGTGGTTGTACTAGCTTGCAATCCCACCAACAATGAAGGAGTGTACCTCTTTCTCTACATCCTCGCCAGCATCTGCTGTCACCTGAATTTTTGATCTTAGCCATTCTGACTGGTGTGAGGTGGAATCTCAGGGTTGTTTTGATTTGCATTTCCCTGATCATTAAGGATGTTGATCATTTTTTCAGGTGCTTCTCTGCCATTCGGTATTCCTAAGCTGAGAATTCTTTGTTCAGTTCTGAGCCCCATTTTTTTTTTTTTTTATAAAAAACAATATTTACTTGGAGCTGGCTTACAGGTTCAGAGGTTCAGTCTATTATCATCAAGGTGGGAGCATGGCAGTATCCAGGCAGGCATGGTGCAGGAGGAGCTGAGAGTTCTATGTCTTCATCCAAAGGCTGCTAGTGGAAGACTGACTTCCAGGCAACTAGGGTGAGGAACTTATACCCACACCCACAGTGACACACCCATTCCAACCAGGCCACACCTATTCCAACAAGGCCACACCTTCAGATAGTGCCACTCCCTGGTCCAAGGATATACAAACTGTCACATTCCACTCCCTGGTCCCCATAGACTTGTTCAAAAACATGAGTCTATGGGGGCCATACTTAAACATAGCATAATACAAAGTGCATTTAGTCCAACTTTCAAAGTCCTCATAGTCTCTAGCAGTCACAACAATGTTAAAAGTCCAAAGTTCAAGGACTCTTCTGAGATTCATTCAACTTAATTAACTGTAATCCCCAAAGCAAGGCAGGAAACCAGCTGGGCAAACTCCAAACTCTGCATCTCCATGACTGATGTCAAAGCAGTCTTCAGATCTCCATTCATTTTTCATCTTTGTTGACTGCAACAAACTGCTTTCTCCTGGGCTGTTTCCACTCCCTGTGAGCAGCTTTCCTCAGCATGTATCCCATGGCTCTGGCATCTTTAACATCTTTGAGTCTCCAAGGCAATTTCAATGTTACAGCTTCTTGTTTCAGTGTATGGGATTCCACTTGATCTTTTGGACTCCTCCTCAGGGCTGGCATCACTTCTCCATCTCTGTCCTCTGTAGCACTCTACGCTCAGGTTGATCCACTCCACTACTGCTGCTGTTCTTGGTGATCATCCCATGGTACTAACATCTCCAATACACTGGGGTGTTCCACTCCAACTAGGCTTCACCAATAGCCTCCCATAGGCTCTCTTCAGGGTGCCAAGCCTCAAATCCTTTGCATGACCCCTTCATCAATTACAGCTGGGCCATCAATTACAGCTGAGGCTTCACCTTCTCCAATGGCCTTCCCTGGCCTCTCACAGTGCTAAGCCTCAGCTTCTCTCCACGATCCCTTCATTCCTTCACAAGCAGTACCACCTGAGTGACTCTTACACATTACCAAGTCCAGCTGCAGCAAGAGGTACAACCTTGGGTATCTCTGGAACACAGTTTCTTTGTGCTCCCAGAAAACAATTTCCAGAAGATTTCACCTCAATGATACTGGTCTCTTCTTAATCACCGCTAATTCCTTAGCTCCAGCTAACCAGCATCAATTTTCCCAGTAGTTCTTCCCATTCTTAAATCTAGAGCCAGAGCCACATGGCTAAAGCTGCCAAGTTCTGCTGCTTACAGGAACTAGAACATGATCCCCTTATACTATTACATTATCACTAGCTTTATGCTTTCTAAATCCTTCACTGCCTAAGCTTGGCTATTCTGGTTCTTGCTCTATAGATTGACCTTGAATGCAGAGATCAGCATGCTTGTCTCATAGGATTAAAGGTGTATACCACCATGCCTGGATCTAATTAAGCTGGGTAGAATCTTGCCCCAAGGTCCCACTCCCTTAATCTTTTATCTCCTAGAACACACGATTTTGCTCCATTTCACTTCCTGGTACTCCTTTAATAATCAAACCATATATTTTATATTTTTCCTTTCTAAGCTTGCTATGCTTGTTCAAACTTCTCTTCATAAGACTTAACCAGAGAACAAAGTCTCTGCTGGGCTTTTTTGAAACTTCTTTTGTCAATGTAATTAATCCAAGTCTCTTCACCTTAGCCTCAGGCAAACTTTTCAGACAAGGTCAAAAAGTAGCCACATTCTTCACCAAAATACCACAAAACCAGTCTTTATGCCACATGCTGAAATTCTTCTCCTTTGAAATCTCTTGGGCCAGGTCAACACAGTTCAAATCACTCCCAGCAACAAAGTCTTCCATATTCCTACTAGGATGACCCATTAAGCCCCATTTAAAGCATTCCACTGCTTTCCAAATCTAAAGTCCCAAAATCCACATTCTTTCAAATAAAAGCATGGTCAGGCCTATCACAGCAATACCCCACTCCTGGTACCAACTTCTGCCTTAGTTAGGGTTTTACTGCTGTGAACAGACACCATGACCAAGGCAAGTCTTATAAAAAAACAATATTTACTTGGAGCTGGCTTACAGGTTCAGAGGTTCAGTCCATTATCATCAAGGTGGGAGCATGGCAGTATCCAGGCAGGCATGGTGCAGGAGGAGCTGAGAGTTCTATGTCTTCATCCAAAGGCTGCTAGTGGAAGACTGACTTCCAGGCAACTAGGGTGAGGATCTTATACCCACACCCACAGTGACACACCCATTCCAACCAGGCCACATCTATTCCAACAAGGCCACACCTTCAGATAGTGCCACTCCCTGGTCCAAGGATATACAAACCATCACAGGTTACACAATGATAGTGCATCTTCAAATTAAGAACCAAAAAAATCCTAGCACTTGGAGGCAGAGGCAGGCAGATTTCTGAGTTCGAGGCTAGCCTGGTCTACAGAGTGAGTTCCAGGACAGCCAGGGCTACACAGAGAAACCTTGTCTTGAAAAAAAAAAAAAGAATCTTTTCTCTCTTACAACCTTTACATGTATTTGATTATCTATTGCATGCATGCATTCTCACAGAATAGCCTGCATGTTGAGGTCAGACAGCAACAGCTGAAGTCAGTTCTCTCCATCCCCCATGTAGATCAGTGGGATCAAATTTAGGTTGTCAGACTTGGTGGCAAATATCTTTACCTACTGAGCCATCATGTCAGAAGTCACCTTGCACCTTTTAAAAATATTCATCTTTATTGAGATAAAATTCATAAACCATTTGAGTTATTAATTTAACACAGACAATTCAGATCTTTGACATAACAATTTCTGAACCTTCAATGACCTTTACCTCTTGTCAGTAAGGGGTTATATGCTAGCTGCCACCTTCCTTCTCTCCTGTTTATCTTGTTGTCTCCTGTCCTCAGTTCTAGGATATGACCAACCTTTTTGTTTCACACATCTGCCTACTCTCTGGACATAGTGCAAATGTAATAATATCTAGTTGATTGTGAGTGGCTTCTTCTTGGCATAATAACAGCATTTTGTTTATATTGTAGCACATATTATTGACTTGTTTTTTATTGCAGAGTAATATTCTATTTTGTGGATCGATTACTAATGATTGATATTTGGGATTTTTAGCACTGTCAACTATACTACTTTGATGTACAAGTTTCTTTTTTTTTAATTTTTAATATTTTTATTACATATTTTCCTCAATTACATTTCCAATGCTATCCCAAAAGTCCCCCATAGCACCCCCCACTTCCCTACCCACCCATTCCCATTCTTTTGGCCCTGGCATTCCCCTATATTGGGGCATATAAAGTTTGCAAGTACAATGGGCCTCTCTTTCCATTGATGGCCGACTAGGTCATCTTTCGATACATATGCAGCTAGAGACAAGAGCTCCGGGGTTCTGGTTAGTACATCATGTTGTTCCAACAATAGGGTTGCAGATCCCTTTAGCTCCTTGGGTACTTTCTCTAGCTTCTCCATTGGGAGCCCTGTGATACATCCAATAGCTGACTGTGAACATCCACTCCTGTGTTTGCTAGGCCCCGGCATAGTCTCACAAGAGACAGCTATCTTTGGGTCCTTTCAGCAAAATCTTGCTAGTGTATGCAATGGTGTCCGCGTTTAGAAGCTGATTATGGGATGGATCCCTGGATACGGCAGTCTCTAGATGGTCCATCCTTTCATCACAGCTCCAAACTTTGTCTCTGTAACTCCTTCCATGGGTGTTTTGTTCCCAATTCTAAGAAGGTGCACAGTGTCCACACTTTGGTCTTCATTCTTCTTGAGTTTCATGCGTTTAGCAAATTGTATCTTATATCTTGGGTATCCTAAGTTTTGGGCTAATATCCACTTATCAGTGAATACATATTGTGTGAGTTCTTTTGTGATTGTGTTACTTCACTCAAGATGATGCCCTCCAGGTCCATCCATTTGGCTAGGAATTTCATAAATTCATTCTTTTTAATAGCTGAGTAGTACTCCATTGTGTAAATGTACCGTAATTTCTGTATCCATTCCTCTGTTGAGGGACATCTGGGTTCTTTCCAGCTTCTGGCTATTATAAATAGGGCTGCTATGAACATAGTGGAGCATGTGTCCATTTTACCGGTTGGGACATCTTCTGGATATATGCCCAGGAGAAGTATTGCTGGATCCTCCGGTAGTACTATGTCCAATTTTCTGAGGAACCGCCAGACTGATTTCCAGAGTGGTTGTACAAGCTTGCAATCCCACCAACAATGAAGGAATGTTCCTCTTTCTCCACATCCTCGCCAGCATCTGCTGTCACCTGAATTTTTGATCTTAGCCATTCTGACTGGTGTGAGGTGGAATCTCAGGGTTGTTTTGATTTGCATTTCCATGATGATTAAGGATGTTGAACATTTTTTCAGGTGCTTCTCTGCCATTCGGTATTCCTCAGGTGAGAATTCTTTGTTCAGTTCTGAGCCCCATTTTTTAATGGGGTTATTTGATTTTATGGAGTCCACCTTCTTGAGTTCTTTATATATATTGGATATTAGTCCCTTATCTGATTTAGGATAGGTGAAGATCCTTTCCCAATCTGTTGGTGGTTTTTTTGTCTTATTGATGGTGTTTTTAGCCTTGCAGAAGCTTTGTAGTTTCATGAGGTCCCACTTGTCAATTATCGATCTTACAGCACAAGCCATTACTGTTCTATTCAGGAATTTTTCCCCTGTGCCCATATCTTCAAGGCTTTTCCCCACTTTCTCCTCTATAAGTTTCAGTGTCTCTGGTTTTATGTGAAGTTCCTTGATCCACTTAGACTTGACCTTAGTACAAGGAGATAGGAATGGATCAATTCGCATTCTTCTACATGTTAACAACCAGTTGTGCCAGCACCATTTGTTGAAAATGCTGTCTTTCTTCCACTGGATGGTTTTAGCTCCCTTGTCGAAGATCAAGTGACCATAGGTGTGTGGGTTCCTTTCTGGGTCTTCAATTCTATTCCATTGGTCTATTTGTCTGTCACTATACCAGTACCATGCAGTTTTTATCACAATTGCTCTGTAGTAGAGCTTTAGGTCCGGCATGGTGATTCCACCAGAGGTTCTTTTATCCTTGAGAAGAGTTTTTGCTATCCTAGGTTTTTTGTTATTCCAGATGAATTTGCAGATTGCACTTTCTAATTCGTTGAAGAATTGAGTTGGAATTTTGATGGGGATTGCATTGAATCTGTAGATTGCTTTTGGCAAGATAGCCATTTTTACAATGTTGATCCTGCCAATCCATGAGCATGCGAGATCTTTCCATCTTCTGAGATCTTCTATAATTTCTTTCTTCAGAGACTTGAAGTTTTTATTATACAGATCTTTCACTTCCTTAGTTAGAGTCACGCCAAGATATTTTATATTATTTGTGACTATTGAGAAGGGTGTTGTTTCCCTAATTTCTTTCTCAGCCTGTTTATTCTTTGTGTAGAGAAACGCCATTGATTTGTTTGAGTTAATTTTATATCCAGCTACTTCACCGAAGCTGTTTATCAGGCTTAGGAGTTCTCTGGTGGAATTTTTAGGGTCACTTATATATACTATCATATCATCTGCAAAGAGTGATATTTTGACTTCATCTTTTCCAATTTGTATCCCTTTGATCTCCTTTTGTTGTCGAATTGCTCTGGCTAGGACTTCAAGTACAATGTTGAATAGGTATGGAGAAAGTGGACAGCCTTGTCTAGTCCCTGATTTTAGAGGGATTGCTTCAAGCTTCTCACCATTTACTTTGATGTTGGCTACTGGTTTGCTGTAGATTGCTTTTATCATGTTTAGGTATGGGCCTTGAATTCCTGATCTTTCCAAGACTTTTATCATGAATGGGTGTTGGATCTTGTCAAATGCTTTTTCCGCATCTAAGGAGATGACCATGTGGTTTTTGTCTTTGAGTTTGTTTATATACTGGATTACGTTGATGGATTTCCGTATATTGAACCATCCCTGCATCCCTGGGATGAAACCTACTTGGTCAGGATGGATGATTGTTTTGATGTGTTCTTGGATTCGGTTAGCAAGAACTTTATTGAGGATTTTTGCATCAATATTCATAAGGGATATTGGTCTGAAGTTTTCTATCTTTGTTGGGTCTTTTTGTGGTTTAGGTATCAGAGTAATTGTGGCTTCATAGAATGAGTTGGGTAGAGTACCTTCTGTTTCTATTTTGTGGAATAGTTTGTGAAGAACTTAATTAGATCTTCTTTGAAGGTCTGATATAACTCTGCACTAAACCCATCTGGTCCTGGGCTTTTTTTTAGTTGGGAGACTATTAATGACTGCTTCTATTTCTTTGGGGGATATAGGGCTGTTTAGATCATTAACCTGATCTTGATTCAACTTTGGTACCTGGTATCTGTCTAGGAACTTCTCCATTTCATCCAGGTTCTCCAGTTTTGTTGAGTATAGCCTTTGGTAGAAGGATCTGATGGTGTTTTGGATGTCTTCAGGATCTGTTGTTATGTCTCCTTTTTCATTTCTGATTTTGTTAATTAGGATGCTTTCCCTGTGCCCTCTAGTGAGTCTGGCTAAGGGTTTATCTATCTTGTTGATTTTCTCAAAGAACCAGCTCCTTGATTGGTTGATTCTTTGAATAGTTTTTCTTGTTTCCACTTGGTTGATTTCGCCCCTGAGTTTGATTATTTCCTGCCTGAGCCCCATTTTTTAACGGGGTTATTTGATTTTCTGGAGTCCACCTTCTTGAGTTCCTTATATATATTGGATATTAGTCCCTTATCTGATTTAGGATAGGTAAAGATCCTTTCCCAATCTGTTGGTGGTCTTTTTGTCTTATTGACGGTGTCTTTTGCCTTGCAGAAGCTTTGTAATTTTATGAGGTCCCATTTGTCAATTCTCGATCTTACAGCACAAGCTTTTGCTGTTCTATTCAGGAATTTTTCCCCTGTACCCATATCTTCGAGGCTTTTCCTTACTTTCTCCTCTATAAGTTTCAGTGTCTCTGGTTTTATGTGGAGTTCCTTGATCCACTTAGACTTGACCTTAGTACAAGGAGATAGGAATGGATCAATTCGCATTCTTCTACATGATAACAACCAGTTGTGCCAGCACCATTTGTTGAAAATGCTGTCTTTTTTACACTGGATGGTTTTAGCTCCCTTGTCAAAGATCAAGTGACCATTGATATGTGGGTTGATCTCAGGGTCTTCAATTCTGTTCCATTGGTCTATTTGTCTGTCCTTATACCAGTACCATGCAGTTTTTATCACAATTGCTCTGTAGTACAGCTTTAGGTCAGGCATGGTGATTCCACCAGAGGTTCTTTTATCCTTGAGAAGAGTTTTTGCTATCCTAGGTTTTTTGTTGTTCCAGATGAATTTGCAGATTGCCCTTTCTAATTCGTTGAAGAATTGAGTTGGAATTTTGATGGGGATTGCATTGAATCTGTAGATTGCTTTTGGTAAGATAGCCATTTTTACTATGTTGATCCTGCCAATCCATGAGCATGGGAGGTTTTTCCATCTTCTGAGATCTTCTTTAATTTCTTTCTTCAGGGACTTGAAGTTCTTGTCATACAGATCTTTCACTTCCTTAGTTAGAGTCACGCCAAGGTATTTTATATTGTTTGTGACTATTGAGAAGGGTGTTGTTTACCTAATTTCCTTCTCTGCCTGTTTATCCTTTGTGTACAGAAAGGCCATTGACTTGCTTGAGTTAATTTTATATCCAGCTACTTCACCGAAGCTGTTTATCAGGCTTAGGAGTTCTCTAGTGGAATTTTTAGGGTCACTTATGTATACTATCATATCATATGCAAAAAGCGATACTTTGACTTATTCTTTTCAGATTTGTATCCCCTTGATCTCCTTTTGTTGTCTAATTGCTCTGGCTAGGACTTCAAGTACAATGTTGAATAGGTAGGGAGAGAGTGGGCAGCCTTGTCTAGTCCCTGATTTTAGTGGGATTGCTTCCAGTTTCTCACCATTTACTTTGACATTGGCTACTGGTTAGCTGTATATTGCTTTTATCATGGTTAGGTATGGGCCTTGAATTCCTGATCTTTCTAAGACTTTTATCATGAATGGGTGTTGGATTTTGTCAAATGCTTTTTCAGCATCTAACGAGATAATCATGTGGTTTTTGTCTTTGAGTTTGTTTATATAATGGATTACATTGATGGATTTTCGTATATTGAACCATCCTTGCATCCCTGGGATGAATCCTACTTGGTCAGGATGGATGATTGTTTTGATGTGTTCTTGAATTCAGTTAGCGAGAACTTTATTGAGGATTTTTGCATCTAAGTGACATCCACTTCTGTGTTTGCTAGGCCCTGGCATTGTCTCACAAGAGACAGCTATCTTTGGGTCCTTTCAGCAAATTCTTGCTAGTGTATGCAATGGTGTCAGTGTTTGGAAGCTGAATATGGGATGGATCCCTGGATATGGCAGTCTCTAGATGGTCCATCCTTTCATCACAGCTCCAAACTTTGTCTGTGTAACTCCTTCCATGGGTGTTTTGTTCCCAATTCTAAGAAGGGGCATAGTATCCACATTTTGGTCTTCATTCTTCTTGAGTTTCATGCGTTTAGTAAATTGTATCTTGTACCTTGGGTATCCTACGTTTTGGGATAATATCCACTTATCAGTGAATACATATTGTGTGAGTTCATTTGTGATTGTGTTACCTCACTCAAGATGATGCCCTCCAGGTCCATCCATTTGGCTAGGAATTTCATAAATTCATTCTTTTTAATAGCTGAGTAGTACTCCATTGTGTAAATGTACTATAATTTCTGTATCCATTCCTCTGTTGAGGGACATCTGGGTTCTTTCCAGCTTCTGGCTATTATAAATAAGGCTGCTATGAACATAGTGGAGCATGTGTCCTTCTTACCGGTTGGAACATCTTCTGGATATATGCCCAGGAGAGGTATTGCTGGATCCTCTGGTAGTATTATGTCCAATTTTCTGAGGAACCGCCAGACTGATTTCCAGAGTGGTTGTATAAGCTTGCAATCCCACCAACAATGGAGGAGTGTTCCTCTTTCTCCACATCCTCGCCAGCATCCTCGCCAGTCACCTGAATTTTTGATCTTAGCCATTCTGACTGGTGTGAGGTGGAATCTCAGGGTTGTTTTGATTTGCATTTCCCTGATCATTAAGGATGTTGAACATTTTTTCAGGTGCTTCTCTGTCATTCGGTATTCCTCAGGTGAGAATATTTTGTTCAGTTCTGAGCCCCATTTTTTAATGGTGCTATTTGTTTTTCTGGAGTCCACCTTCTTGTGTTCTTTATATATATCGGATATTAGTCCCTTATCTGATTTAGGATATGTAAAGATCCTTTCCCAATCTGTTGGTGGTGTTTTTGTCTTATTGATGGTGTCTTTTGCCTTGCAGAAGCTTTGCAGTTTCATGAGGTCCCACTTGTAAATTCTCGATCTTACAGCACAAGCCATTGCTGTTCTTTTTTTTTTTAATATTTTTATTACATATTTTCCTCAATTACATTTCCAATACTATCCCAAAAGTCCCCCATAGCGCCCCCCACTTCCCTACCCACCCATTCCCATTCTTTTGGCCCTGGCATTCCCCTATATTGGGGCATATAAAGTTTGCTCCAATCCAATTGCGCGGGACCTGAGACTGCATTAGTTAGGGAAGCAGAAACCGGCCTGAGTAGGACCACAGGCCTCATCCGGCTGGATCAGCTCCGGGGTAGCGGGAGCGCAGGGTTGCCTGACACCCGCCAGCTACCCACGACCCCCGCCGCAGGATTTTGGGACTGCTGGTGAGTGGAACACAGCTTCTGCTCCAGTCCAATTGCACGGGACCTGAGACTGCATTAGTTAGGGAAGCAGAAACCGGCCTGAGTAGGGCCACAGGCCTCATCCGGCCGGATCAGCGCCGGGGTAGCAGGAGCACAGGGTTGCCTGACACCCGCCAGCTACCCACGACCCCCGCCGCAGGATTTTGGGACTGCTGGTGAGTGGAACACAGCTTCTGCTCCAGTCCAATCACGCGGGACCTGAGACTGCTCTGGTTGGGGAGAGAGAAATCCGGCCTACATAGGGCCACAACCCTCTTCCGGTCAGAAAAGCACCGGGGCAGCTGGGGCGCAGGGTCTGCTGACACTCACCAGCTACCCACAACACCCGCCACAGGATCTTAAGACTTCTGGTGAGTGGAACACAGCTTCTGCTCCAATCCAATTGCGCGGGACCTGAGACTGCATTACTTAGGGAAGCAGAAACCGGCCTGAGTAGGACCACAGGCCTCATCCGGCTGGATCAGCACCGGGGTAGCGGGAGCGCAGGGTTGCCTGACACCCGCCAGCTACCCACGACCCCCGCCGCAGGATTTTGGGACTGCTGGTGAGTGGAACACAGCTTCTGCTCCAGTCCAATTGCGCGGGACCTGAGACTGCATTAGTTAGGGAAGCAGAAACCGGCCTGAGTAGGGCCACAGGCCTCATCCGGCTGGATCAGCGCCGGGGTAGCGGGAGCGCAGGGTTGCCTGACACCCGCCAGCTACCCACGACCCCCGCCGCAGGATTTTGGGACTGCTGGTGAGTGGAACACAGCTTCTGCTCCAGTCCAATCACGCGGGACCTGAGACTGCTCTGGTTGGGGAGAGAGAAATCCGGCCTACATAGGGCCACAACCCTCTTCCGGTCAGAAAAGCACCGGGGCAGCTGGGGCGCAGGGTCGGCTGACACTCACCAGCTACCCACAACACCCACCACAGGATCTTAAGACTTCTGGAGAGTGGAACACAGCTTCTGCTCCAATCCAATTGCACACGGGACCAGAGACTGCATTAGTTAGGGAAGCAGAAAAACGGCCTGAGTAGGACCACAGGCCTCTTCCGGCTGGACCAGCACCGGGGTACCGTCAGCTACCCACGACCCCCGCCGCAGGATTTAGAGACTGCTGGTGAGTGGAACACAGCTTCTGCTCCAATCTTTAAACAGTGACAACGATAACAACTAACCCCAGAGATTACCAGATGGCGAAAGGTAAACGTAATAATCTTACTAACAGAAACCAAGACCACTCACCATCATCAGAACCCAGCACCCCCACTTCGCCCAGTCCAGGGCACCCCAACACACTGGAAAATCTAGACACGGATTTAAAAGCATATCTCCTGATGATGATAGAGGACTTCAAGAAGGACTTTAATAACACACTTAAAGAAATGAAGGAGAACACTGCTAAACAGGCAGAAGACAATAAAGAGGAAGCACAAAAATCCCTTAAAGAATTGCAGGAGAACACTGCTAAAGAGTTACAAATCCTTAAAGAAAAACACGATAACATAATCAAACAGGTAGAAGTCCTTACAGAAAAACAGGAAAACACATCCAAACAGATGATGGAAATGAACAAAACCATACTAGACCTAAAAAGGGAAGTAGACACAATAAAGAAAACCCAAAATGAGGCAACACTGGAGATAGAAACCCTAGGAAAGAAATCTGGAACCATAGATACGAGCCTCAGCAACAGAATACAAGAGATGGAAAAGAGAATCTCAGGTGCAGAAGATTCCATAGAGAACATCGGCACAACAATCAAGGAAAATGTAAAATACAAAAAGATCCTAACTCAAAACATCCAAGAAATACAGGACAGAATGAGAAGACCAAACCTACGGATAATAGGAGTGGATGAGAATGAAGATTTTCAACTCAAAGGACCAGCAAACATCTTCAACAAAATTATAGAAGAAAACTTCCCAAATCTAAAGAAAGAGATGCCCATGAACATACAAGAAGCCTACAGAACTCAAAATAGACTGGACCAGAAAAGAAATACCTCCCGACACATAATAATCAGAGCAACAAATGCTCTAAATAAAGATAGAATACTAAAAGCAGTAAGAGAAAAAGGCCAAGTAACATATAAAGGCAAGCCTATCAGAATTACACCAGATTTTTCACCAGAGACTATGAAAGCCAGAAGATCCTGGACGGATGTTATACAGACACTAAAAGAACACAAATTCCAGCCCAGGCTACTATACCCAGCCAAACTCTCAATTAACATAGATGGAGAAACCAAAGTATTCCACGACAAAACCAAATTCACACATTATCTCTCCACGAATCCAGCCCTTCAAAGGATAATAACAGAAAAAAACCAATACAAGGACAGGAACCACGCCCTAGAAACAACAAGAAGGTAATCCCTCAACAAACCTAAAAGAAGACAGCCACAAGAACAAAATGCCAACTTTAACAACAAAAATAACAGGAAACAACAATTACTTTTCCTTACTATCTCTTAATATCAATGGACTCAACTCCCCGATAAAAAGACATAGACTAACAAACTGGCTACACAAACAAGAGCCATTGCTGTTCTATTCAAGAAATTTTCCCCTGTGCCCATATCTTCAAGGCTTTTCCCCACTTTCTCCTCTATAAGTTTCAGTGTCTCTGGTTTTATGTGAAGCTCCTTGATCCACTTAGACTTGACCTTAGTAGAAGGAGATAGGAATGGATCGATTCGCATTCTTCTACATGATAACAACCAGTTGTGCCAGCACCATTTGTTGAAAATGCTGTCTTTCTTCCACTGGATGGTTTTAGCTCCCTTGTCGAAGATCAAGTGACCGTAGGTGTGTGGGTTCCTTTCTGGGTCTTCAATTCTATTCCATTGGTCTACTTGTCTGTCACTAAACCAGTACCATGCAGTTTTTATCATAATTGCTCTGTAGTAAAACTTTAGGTCCGGCATGGTGATTCCACTAGAGGTTCTTTTATCCTTGAGAAGAGTTTTTGCTATCCTAGGTTTTTTGTTATTCCAGATGAATTTGCAGATTGCCCTTTCTAATTCATTGAAGAATTGAGTTAGAATTTTGATGGGGATTGCATTGAATCTGTAGATTGCTTTTGGCAAGATATCCATTTTTACAAGAAGTTTTTACAAGACGTTTTCTTCTATAATTTTGTTGAAGATGTTTGCTGGTCCTTTGAGTTGAAAATCTTCATTCTCATCCACTCCTATTATCCGTAGGTTTGGTCTTCTCATTTTGTCCTGGATTTCCTGGGTGTTTTGAGTTAGGATCTTTTTGCATTTTCCATTTTCTTTGATTGTTTTGCTGATGTTCTCTATGGAATCTTCTGCACCTGAGATTCTCTCTTCCATCTCTTGTATTCTGTTGCTGATGCTCGTATCTATGGTTCCAGATTTCTTTCCTAGGTTTTCTATCTCCAGTGTTGTCTCATTTTGGGTTTTCTTTATTGTGTCTACTTCCCTTTTTAGGTCTAGTATGGTTTTGTTCATTTCCATCATCTGTTTGGATGTGTTTTCCTGGTTTTCTTTAAGGACTTCTACCTGTTTGTTTGTCTTTTCCTGTTTTTCTTTAAGGACTTCTACCTGTTTGATTGTGTTATCCTGTTTTTCTTTAAGTACTTGCAACTCTTTAGCAATGTTCTCCTGCAATTCTTTAAGTGAGTTATTAAAGTCCTTCTTGATGTCCTCTACCATCATCTTGAGATACGCTTTTAAATCCATGTCTAGCTTTTCAGGTGTGTTGGGGTGCCCTGGACTGGGCGAAGTGGGAGTGCTGGGTTCTGATGATTGTGAGTGGTCTTGGTTTCTGTTAGTAAGATTCTTATGTTTACCTTTCGCCATCTGGTAATCTCTGGAGTCATTATAGTTGTCTCTGTTTAGAGATTGTTCTTCTGGTGATTCTGATTACCGTCTATCAGCAGACCTGGGAGACAGGCTCTCTCCTCTGAGTTTCAGTGGTTAGAGCACTCTCTGCTGACAAGCTCTCCTCTTACAGGGAAGGTGCACAGATATCTGGTGTTTGGACCTCCTCCTGGCCGAAGAAGAAGGCCCAAAACAGGACCTTTCCCAGATGCTGTGTTGCTTTGGCAGGTCACAGAAGCTGTCAGCTTCTGTGGTGCACATTCTCACCTGTGCAGACTATGTTCCTAAGTTCGGTGGAGTCCCGGATCCAAGATGGCGCTCCCTGCTCCTGAGGCAGAGGGCTCCCGTGCAGGGCGGACCACTGTCCTCCAGCTGGGAGGGTGCTTGATGTCTGTGGCCCCAAAAGGGTGCTGCCTCAGTGGCTCTGTGGCTCCCGCCTGTCCCAGAAGCTGTCTGCCTCTGTGGTGCACACTCTCACCTGTGCAGACTATGTTCCTAAGTTCGGAGGAGTCCCAGAACCAAGATGGCGCTCCCTGCCCCTGAGACAGTGGGCTCCCATGCAGGGTGGGACCACTGTCCTCCGGCTGGGAGCGTGCCAGATGTCTGCGGCCCCAAAAGGGTGCTGCCTCAGCGGCTCTGTGGCTCCCGCCTGTCCCAGAAGCTGTCTGCCTCTGTGGTGCACACTCTCACCTGTGCAGACTAAGTTCCTAAGTTCGGAGGAGTCCCAGAACCAAGATGGCGCTCCCTGCCCCTGAGACAGTGGGCTCCCATGCAGGGTGGGACCACTGTCCTCTGGCTGGGAGGGTGCTGGATGTCTGCGGCCCCAAAAGGGTGCTGCCTCAGCAGCTCTGTGGCTCCCGCCTGTCCCAGAAGCTGTCTGCCTCTGTGGTGCACACTCTCACCTGTGCAGACTAAGTTCCTAAGTTCAGCGGAGTCCCGGAACCAAGCGAGCATCTCTTTCTTTAGGTATGGGAAGTTTTCTTTTATAATTTTTTTGAAGATATTTACTGGCTCTTTAAGTTGGGAATTTTCATTCTCTTCTATTCCTATTATCCTTAGGTTTGTTCTTCTCATTGTGTCCTGGATTTCCTGGATGTTTTGGGTTAGGAGCTTTTTGTGTTTTGCATTTTCTTTGATTATTGTGTCAATGTACCTGTGTCTTCTGCACCTGATATTTTCTCTTCTATTTCTTTTATTCTGTTGGTGATACTTGCATCTGTGACTCCCAATCTCTTTCTTAGATTTTCTGTCTCCAGGGTTGTCTCCCTTTGTGATTTCTTTATTTCTCCTCCTTCTGTTTTTATGTACTAGATTGTTTTATTCAATTCCTTCACCTGTTTCATTGTGTTCTCCTGTAAATCTTTAAGGGGGTTTTGTGTTTTTCTCTTTAAGGACTTCTAGATGTTTACTTGTACTCTTCTTTATTTCTTTAAGGGAGTTATTTTTGTCCTTTTTAAAGTCCTCTATCATCATGAGATGTGATTTTAAATCAGAGTCTTGCTCTTCCAGTGTTTTCAGGTATCCAGGACTTTCTATGGTGGGAGCACTGGGTTTTGATGCCACGCAACCTTGGTTTCTCTAGGTAAGATTCTTGTGTTTGTCTTTCACCATATGGTTATCTCTGGTGCTAGACTGTCTTTCTGTCTCTTCCTGGAGCTTTTTCCAACTGTGGGTTTGTAAGCCTGTGTCAGCACTCCTGGGAGTACAACTCTCTCCTGGCTAGACCCATGCACAGTGTGCTGTGGAACAGCCTCAGTTCCCTTTTGTAGTGAGAGTTGTTTCCAACTGCCAGTTTAGTGGCCATGTAGAGATATTGTTTGAATTAGACCATTAGACCAGGACACCCCAGTAGGTAGAGACAAGGCAGCATAGACAAACCCAAAGATAAGAATAGGGTTATTAACTACCTCTACCAGTTTCATGAGGATACTATTAATAACCAGAGAGGCTGACAGACAGGCCAGACCACCAGGTCATCACATGGTGTGATAGGGGCTTGTGCCCTGAGTGACAGAGAACAGTTCACCCAGGCCTGGGATTTCTCAGCAGTGAGAAAGGAACCATCTTAGAGGAGAGATGAAATCTCATTCAAGAGAAAACATCCAAGAATGAGGGTCAGTGAAAAGACTGAATGCCTCCATCCTCAAAGGCAGCATAGGAGTAGGTTTGAGCTCAAGAACTTTCCCCTGGGACCATTAACTCTAACCAGTGTGGGGAGGAAACTTACCAGTTCTCTGAAAATTGGGCTATCGAGTCTTGACTCCTCATGTGGTAGCAGGGGGCTGCAAACCTGCAGAATTTATAAATCTGAGTCTCAGCACCAAATGCTGTGTTTATAAACTAATAAAGGGGAAAGAAAATATGTTTAGTGGAGGTGTAGTCAGGTATGGGGGTAGGGGGTGCCTCTGTGGGCCCCTGCTGAAGCATTCCTTCCCCCTGATAGACTAGCCACACTATGGTATAATTATAGACTAGAGTTTATTCAGGGTATGGGGAGGGGAGTTTAGAGAGTAGGAGAGAGAGAGAGAGAGAGAGAGAGAGAGAGAGAGAGAGAGAGAGAGAGAGAGAGAGAAGAGATCTGCTATGAGCATGTGGAGAGAGAGAGAGGAGGTGACTCTCACCCACACCTCTAGCTTGATCTGCTGATGCAAGAGATTATGGGCTACTCTGTGCTGGGATGAAGCCCAGGACTTTGGAAACTCCCCAGGCATTCACTGTTGTTCATTTGAAAGGCAGTTAGGGAAGTGAAAGGCTCTTAGTAAACAATAACATAAAGAGTTGATTTTAAAACAGGTGCCATGTCTGAAAGTAGCAGAATACCTTCTTTCAGCTTGTTCTTCATATGTTGGGAGAGCTAGGGCAATAGACAATGTTTCTAATTTTTTAAAATTTAAAAACAATGTGTTACTTAAAATTATATCTTGAGCATGTGAAATTTTCTTAAAATTTGATTGTTAGAAAACACATGGTGGAACTTGTGACTCTAGCTATGTATGTAGCAGAGGGTGGCCTAGTCATCAATGGGAGCAGAGGCCCTTGTTCCTGTGAGGGCTCTATGTCCCAGTGTAGGGAAATGCCAGGACTGGGAATGGGAGTGGGTGGATTGGGGAGCAGGGGGAGGTGGGAGGAGATAGGGGATTTTTGGAGGGGAAACTAGAAAGGGGATAACATTTGAAATATAAATAAAGAAAATATCTAATAATTTTTTTTTAAAGTCGATTGTTTGGGGACTTCAAAGCTAGTGTCATTATGATAGTGTCAAAGGACTTCAGCAGTTCCCAGCAGCTTGTCTTTCAATGATGGCATTGTCTTGGGAAAACTTAGCAGGTTGTCACTATTCTGACACTCTCACCAGGGTGTCCTGGCCTGTACTGCAGAGGAATAGCCTTCTCTCTGACCCTGTTGCTTAAGTTTGGGGCCCAGTAGACATGCCCTCTCCCCCATACTGGCTTTGCTAATCATCAATCTCTTCCTGCTGTGCAAATCCAGAGGTTCTGCTCCATTCTTAATTTTACAGAATGGTACCAATTGGGGCAGTTTATAGTTTATATTTTGGGTTTTTTGTGAGAATAAATGAGAGGCATATGCAGTAGAGTACTAGATGAATTAAGTGTGTTGTTTCTAGTTAACCAGTAGTGGGATATTGGGTATATTTTAGGTATCCTATTTCCTCATCCATAGAAGGAGTACATTGTATCTGTTTTTTCAAGCAGTTGATTAAATACAAAGAATGCTTAGTATGCACAAACATGAGTTGGTCCTTTTTACAACACTATTATTGGAATGTATACTGAGTTCCAGTAGATTATGTCCCCCCCCCCCCCGAACTCTGCTGATTTTGTTTGAGATAGGGTTTCTCTATGTAGGCCTTGTAGGCCTAGAACTCATATATAGACCAGCTTGGCCTCAAACTCATAGAGATATGCCTGCCTCTGTCTCCCCAGTGCTGAGATTAAAGGTGTGTGTCACCATGTCCTGCTGAATTCTGATGTTTTAAATGTCTCAACTTGGGCAAAAGAGTGCTGATGAGTTCCATAGTCCACAGGCAGGACTGAAGATGCTGACTGGTGGGGAAGCTGGAAGGATTCACAGAACAGGCTCAGGAGTGACAGACTGTGAGCCTGCCAAGAAACTGTACAGGGAGCTCCTTCCCTCACACTGCTAAAAATACTGCTGGGAGAGTAATTTCTCTGGTCCTAATTTAGAAATCAAAGACAGAGCCACCATTTTCATGTTTGGATCCTGGTCAGCCTTCAGTCTGAGTTTTAAATTTCAAGAGAGATTTTTGTGGTGAGAACAGTTAAAATAGCCTGTAGAGTTTGGAAATTCTATTCGAGAATAGGTACATGTTGGGCATCATTTAGGAAATTACTAGTATTTTTGAAAGGCTTTATTAGAAATAGTTGGAGTGCCATAGTGAGAAAATCTTTTCAGCTATTGACCTGCCCATAAGTTTATGATTGTGTGTGTGTTTGTGTGTATGTGCGTGCGCACAATCTTTCACTGTGGATTATTGTTCACTCACTTCCACAAACATTTATTGAGTTATTATTATGAAAAATACTGCATCCAGCCCTTGAACAGAAGTAGGAAAATATAAAGAGAAGTAGCAAGAGATTCCTATTCTCAAGTGATCTTAGTGTTCTGGGAAACACGAGGCTTCAAAACCAACACAAGGAAACAGGTTGGGTTCAGGGTCTAGTCAGGGTTGTTGTGTGTAGAAACAGGCTAATAATGTAGGCTGGATAGAGGGCTCAGCAAATACAAACACTGGATGCACTTCCAGAGGACTAGTCTCAGTTTCTAGCACTACACTTGTCTGTAACTCCAGTTTTAGGGGATCTACTGCCTTTGTTTTTTGCTGTGGCCACCACCACACACACAGGCAGTATAATTATATACATGCAGGCAAAACATTTGTACACATAAGACAAATAAACCTTAATGACAACAAAAGAAACAGGTCAATTAAACATCAACTTGTCAAATCACTTCACCAATTACCAATTACTAAAAGACCAAATTAGTCACAATCAACTTGCCATTCGCCCAGCTCCACTGAAGAAAGAATTTGCTTATTGGGCTATAGAGGAAACCTTTTATTAGTATTATTTAGTATTGTATTTGTATTAGTAAAGTGGTTATTTTAAACTTCCAGCCATGGAATATGTCTATGATTGCCAGTCCTCTTGAGTTAGGCCATGGGAGAACATTGTGCATATCAAATTTCAGTAGCCAGAAGTGAAGTTTGCTTAAATAAATCAGATCACTTTAAGAAAGCTGATTCATTAGTTATGTTTTCAGTAGGAAACAGATGCCACCAAAGGAAATGCCTGGAAATGCAAAGTTAGCTTTGTAAAGGTGCACATTCAGAAGTGTGGGAAAGATTAGGGAAACCAACAATGGTGGTTCCCACAGATGGGAAGTGTGAGAAGCCATGGCCACATGGAAGGGATGGGATGGTGGCAGTCACCTACCACATCTTATCTCTAGCAGGTGCCTCTCACTGCTCACAGCCAGTGATGAGCAGAGGTAACGAATTGCTAGGCAGAGGAAAGGGCAGAGAAGAGACATGGCACCTGTCTCATAAGAATAGGGGCATAAGGCATAAGTCTCGGATGCCTCCTATAAGGTGCTTTTAGACAATCTAATGGAACATCTGTTTGACTTGCTAAAGCCCCTCTGCAGACCTCCTGAAACAAAGACATTTCTGCATCGACTTCCCTAAAGCCCAAATGAATTTTAGTAGAGGGCCAGGGTACAACGTATGGCTCAGGCTAGAACCCTGTTATCTTGATTTTGTCTTGAGAGAACTGTACCTTAGTGTATCAGCCTGAAGCAAGAGAGGGTGGGCACCACTGTTGATGCAAGTGTAACTTACTGTGATCATTAGATTTACACAGGACTGATGTTTAATAGCAACCCCAGGTGATAAGGTTGAGGCAGAATACTCGAAGCAACTGTATTTCTCACTTTGAGCCTGAGTTTCCTCTGGGATAAGTGAATCTCTGAGGTTCTTAGATACTGAGGAGAAGGAATCGCCAAGATGGTGATAGACCTCCCACTAATAAAGTCACATGGATCTTTGGAGGATTTAGGAGCATAACAATTGAGATGCATGTCTTTAATTTTTTTGTTTTGTTTTTGTTTGTTTGGGTTTTTTTGTTATTGTTGGTTTGTTTTTAAGATAAGGTTTCTCTGTATAGCCCTGGCTGTCCTGGAACTCACTTTGTAGAACAGGATGGCCTTGAACTCAGAAATCCGCCTGCCTCTGCCTCCTGAGTGATGGGATTAAAGGTGTATGTCACCACACCCAGCTTGAGTGGAAATTTTGATGGGGATTGCATTGAATCTGTATATTGCTTTCAGCAGGATAGCCATTTTTACTATATTAATCCTGCCAATCCATGAGTATGAGAGTACTTTCCATCTTCTGATATGTTCTTCAATTTCTTTCTTCAGAGACTTGAAGTTCTTATCATACAGATCTTTCACTTTCTTAGTTAGGGTCATACCAATATGTTTCATATTATTTGTGACTATTGTGAAGGGTGTTGTCTCCCTAATTTCTTTCTCATCCTGTTTACCCTTTGTGTAGAGAAAGGTCACTGATTTGTTTGAGTTAATTTTATATCCAGCTACTGTACTGAAGCTGTTTATCAGGTTTAGGAGTTCTCTGGTGGAATTTTTAGGGTCACTTATATATACTGTCTTAGTCAGGGTTTCTATTCCTGCACAAACATCATGACCAAGAAGCAAGCTGGGGAGAAAAGGGTTTATTCAGCTAACACTTCCATACTGCTGTTCATTACCAAGGAAGTCAGGACTGGAACTCAAGCAGGTCAGGAAGCAGGAGCTGATGCAGAGGCCATGGAGGGAGGTTCTTTACTGGCTTGCTTCCCCTGGCTTGCTCAGCCTGCTCTCTTATAGAACCAAGACTACCCAGAGGTGGTCTCACCCACAAGGGGCCTTTCCCCCTTGATCACTAATTGAGAAAATGCCTTACAGCTGGATCTCATGGAGGCATTTCCTCTACTGAAGCTCCTTTTTCTGTGATAACTCCAGCTGTGTCAAGTTGACACAAAACTAGCCAGTACATATACTATCATATCATCTGCAAATAGTGATATTTCAACTTCTTCCTTTCTAATTTGTATCCCCTTTACCTCCTTTTGTTGTCTAATTGCTCTGGCTAGGACTTCAATATTATATTGAATAGGTAGGGATAAAGTGGGCAGCCTTGTCTAGTCCCCGACTTTAGTGGGATCGTTTCCAGCTTCTCTTCATTGAGTTTGATGTTGGCTACTGGTTTGCTGTATATTGCTTTTATTATGTTTAGGTATGGGCCTTGAATTCCTGATCTTTCCATGACTTTATCATGAAGGGTTGTTGGATTTTGTTAAATGCTTTCTCAGCATCTAACGAGATGATCATGTGATATTTGTCTTTGAGTTTGTTTATATAGTGAATTATCTTGTTGGATTTCCATATATTAAACTATCCCTGCATCCCTGGGATGAAGCTTACTTGGTCATAATGGATGATTGCTTTGATGTGTTCTTGGATTCGGTTTGCAAGGATTTTATTGAGTATTTTTGCATTGATATTCATAAGGGAGATTGTTGTGAAGTTCTCTTTCTTTGTTGGATCTTTGTGTGGTTTAGGTATCAGAGTAATTGCGGCTTCATAGAATGATTTGGGTAGAGTACTATTTTGTGGAATAGTTTGAGGAGAGTTGGAATTAGGTCTTCTTTGAAGGTCTGATAGAACTCTGCACTAAACCCATCTGGTCCTGTGCTTTTTTGTTTGGGAGACTATTAATGAATGCTTCTATTTCTTTGGGGAAATGGGGCTTTTGAGAGCGTTAATCTGATTCTGATTTAACTTTGGTACCTGGTATCTGACTAGGAAGTTGTCAATTTCATCCATGTTTTCCAGTTTTGTTGAGTATACCCTTTTGTAGTAGGATCTGATGATGTTTTGGATTTCCTCAGGTTCTGTTGGTATATCTCCTTTTTCATTTCTGATTTTGTTAATTAGGATACTGTCCCTGTGCCCTCTATTAGTCTGGCTAAGGGTTAATCTATCTTGTTGGATTTTGTCAAAGAACCAGTTTCTGGTTTGGTTAATTCATTGAATAGTTCTTTTTGTTTCCACTTGGTTGATTTCAGCTCTAAGTTAGATTATTTCCTGCAGTCTACTCCTCTTGTGTGAATTTGCTTCTCTTTATTCTAGAGCTTCTAGGTGTGCCTTCAGGCTGCTAGTGTATGCTCTCTCTAGTTTCTTTTTGGAGGCACTCAGGGATATGAGTTTTCCTCCAGACTACCTTCTTTGTGTCCCCTAAGTTTGGGTATGTTGTGGCTTCATTTTCATTAAACTCTGAAAAGTCTTTAATTTCTTTCTTCATTTCTTCCTTGACCAAGGTATCATTGAGTAGAGTGTTGTTCAGTTTCCATGTGAATGTTAGTGTATTAGTCAGGGTTCTCTAAAGTCACAGAACTTATAGATAGTCTCTATATAGTAAAGGAATTTATTGATGAGTTACAGTCTGCAGTCCAATTCCCAACAATGGTTCAGTAGTAGCTGTGAATGGAAGTCCAAGGATCAAGCAGTTGCTCAGTCCCACACAGCAAGCAGGCAAAAGAGCAAGAGTGAGTCTCCCTTCTTCCAATATCCTTATATGGTCTCCAGCAAAAGGTGTAGCCAGATTAAAGGTGTGTGCCACAACACCTGTAATCCCAGATGACCTTGACCTCAGAGATCTCCCTGTCTTAATCTTCTGGAATCCATGGCCACTATGCTTCAAGATCTCCATACCAAAATACAGACCAGAAACTTCTATCTCCCAGCCTCCAGGTTAGGGTCAATGGTGAGCCTTCCAATTCTGGATTGTAGTTTATTACAAATATAGTTAAGTTGACAACCAGGAATAGCCACTACAGTTGACTTTGTATTATTTATGTTGTTATTGAAGATCAGCCTTAGTCTGTGGTGATTTGATAGGATGCATGGGATAATTTCAATGTTTTTGTATCTGTTGAGGCCTGTATTGTGACCGATTATATGGTCAGTTTTGGAGGAGGTACCATGAGGTACTGAGAAGAAGGTATATTCTTTTGTTTTAGGAAAAAATGTTCTGTAGATATCTGTTAAATCCATTTGTTTCTTAACTACTGTTCGCATCCATGTGTCTCTGTTTAGTTTCTGTTTCTAGGATCTGTCCATTGGTGAGAGTGGGGTGTTGAAGTCTCCCACTATTATTGTGTGAGGTGCAATGTGTGCTTTGAGATTTACTAAAGTTTTTTTAATGAATGTGGCTGCCCTTGCATTTGGAGCATAGATATTCAAAATGAGAGTTCATCTTGGTAGATTTTACCTTTGATGAGTATGAAGTGTCCCTCCTTGTCTTTTTTGATAACTTTGGGTTGGAAGTCAATTTTATTCGATATTAGAATGGCTACTCCAGCTTGTTTCTTTGGACTATTTGCTTGGAAAATTGTTTTCCAGCCTTTCACTTTGAGGTAGTGTCTGTCCTTTTTGCTGAGGTGGGTTTCCTGTAAGCAACAAGTTATGGGTCCTATTTGTGTAGCCAGTCTGGTAATCTATGTCTTTTTATTGGGGAATTGAGTCCATGGTATTAAGAGATATTAAAGAAAAGTAATTGTTGCTTCCTGTTATTTTTGTTGTTAAAGTTGGGATTCTGTTCTTGTGGCTGTCTTCTTTTAGGTTTGTTGAAGGATTACTTTCTTGCTTTTTCTAGAGTGTAGTTTCCATCTTTGTGTTGGTGTTTTCCCTTTATTATCCTTTGAAGGGCTTGATTCGTGGAAAGATATTGTGGGAATTTGGTTTTGTCATGGAATACTTTGGTTTCTCCATCTATGGTAATTGAGAGTTTTGCTGGGTATAGTAGCCTGGGCTGGCATTTGTGTTCTCTTAGGGTCTATATAACATCTGTCCAGGATCTTCTGGCTTTCATAGTCTCTGGTGAGAAGTCTGGAATAATTCTAATATGCCTGCCTTTATATGTTACTTGAACTTTTCCCCTTGCTGTTTTCAATATTCTATCTTTATTTAGTGCATTTGTTGTTCTGATTATTATGTGTCGGTGGGAATTACTTTTCTAGTCCAGTCTATTTGGAGTATGTAGGCTTCTTGTATGTTCATGGACATCTCTTTCTTTAGTTTTGGGAAGTTTCCTTCTATAATTTTATTGAAGATATTTGCTTGCCCTTTAAGTTGAAAATGTTCATTCTCATCTGCTCCTATTATCCGTAGTTTTGGTCTTCTCATTGTGTACTAGATTTTCTGTATATTTTGAATTAGGATATTTTTGCATTTTGCATTTTCTTTTATTATTGTGTCCATTTTCTCTATGGAATCTTCTGTATCTGAGATTCTCTCTTTCATCTCTTTTATTCTGTTGCTGATGCTCACATCTATGGTTCCTGCTTTCTGTCCTAGGATTTCTATCTCCAGTGTTGTCTCTTTTTGGGTTTTCTTTATTGTTTCTACTTCCCTTTGTAGACCTTGGATGGTTTTGTTCAATTCCATCGCCTGTTTGGTTGTGTTTTCCTGTAATTCTTTAAGGGATTTTTGTGTTTCTTCTTTAAGGGCTTCTACTTGTTTAGCAGTGTTTTCCTGTAATTCTTTAAGGAATTTTTTTTTTGTGCTTCCTCTTTAAGGCTTTCTGTTTAGCCGTGGTCTCCTGTATTTCTTTAAGTGAGTTAGTAATTCCCTTCTTAAAGTCCTCTACCAGCATCATGAGATACGATTTTAAATCCGAATATTGCTTTTCGGGTGTGTTGGAGTATACAGGACTCGCTGAAGTGGGATTGCTAAGTTCTAATGATGGTGAGCGGTCTTGGTTTCTGTTAGTAAGATTCTTATGTTTGCCTTTCCTCATCTGGTAATCTCTGATGTTAATTGTTATAGCTGTCTCTGGCTGCAGCTTGTTTCTCCTGTGATTCTGCTAGCCTCTGTCAGCACTCCTGAGAGTCCAACTTTCTCCTGAGTCTCAGTGGTCAGATTACTCTCTGCAGGCCACTTCTCCCCTGATGGGGAAGGAGCAGAGATGTCTGGATCTCAGATCTACTTTCTGGCTGAAGATGAAGGCCCGAAATGGGGCCTGTCCCAGAAGCTATGTTGCTTCTGCAGTCCACAGGCTTTCCTGCACAGAGTGGTCTCTCGTAATTATATTTTCTTAATTGCTATAGGAAAATGTTATTATAGAAAAAGTGAAATTTTAATGAAATCCAGTAGACAAAAAAATACTGTCACCAGAGATACTCTGAGTTGTCTTATTTTGGGTAAAGTCAAGGAACCAATATACATTTCTTCAGCTGCCAGAGATACTGTTTCTGGCCAAGAATGAATCCTTGCAGAAGTATCATTGAATGCCCTACCAAGGGGTACTCAGCTCCAAGTAGAAATGCCTTTGATGTCTGGTTGAATAATGAAATTTGAAAGGTTCATTTACATAACTAATATTGATGGAGTCATGACATATTTTAAAGCTATCCTTCATGTCTTTTCATCTACAAAGCAAGCAGCCTGGGTTCTAAATGCTAAGAAGTGCAGGGAATAATAGAGTGATACCTGTAGATTCTCACAGACTCCCAGGCACTCTCTGAAATGACTGAACTACTATTTTCTACACTATAGGATCATCAAGAACTAAGAGGAGGGTTTCTGTCTGTGCCCTGGAGCTGACCCTGTGCCACAGCATTCCATACCCAAATCCCACTGGAAAAGAGGTGGTCTCCGAGGAGTGCTGACACACAGGCTTACAGGAGGGACAAGCCACAGTCAGAAACAGCAAGACCAGCTGACAAGAGATAACCAGATGGCGAGAGGCAAGTGCAAGAACATAAGCAACAGAAACCAAGGCTGCTTAGCATCATCAGAACCCAGTTTTCCTACCACAGAAAGCCCCGGATACCCAACACACCAGAAAAGCAAGACTATGATTTAAAATCACATCTCATGATGATAATAGAGGATGTTAAGAAAGACAAAATAACTCCCTTAAAGAAATACAGGAGAACACAGGTAAACAGAAGCCCTTAAAGAGAAAACGCAAAAGTCCCTTAAAGAATTACAGGAAAAGACAATCAAATGGGTGAAGGAATTGAACAAAACCATCCAGGATCTAAAAATGGAAATAGAAACAATATAGAAATCACAAAGGGAGACAACTCTGGAGATAAAAAACCTAGGAAAGAGATCAGGAGTCATGGAAGCAACCATCACCAACATAATATAAGAGATAGAAGAGGGAATCCCAGTTGCAGAAGATAGTATAAAAAACATTGACACAACAGTCAAAGAAAATGCAAAATGCAAAAAGCTCCTAACCCCAAACATCCAGGAAATCCAGGACATAATGAGAAAACCAACCCTAAGGATAGTAGGCATAGAAGAGAGTGAAGATTCCCATCTTACAGGGCCAGTAAATCTCTTCAATAAAACAATAGAAGAAAACTTCCCAGGCTGGTTAGATGTATCAGCAGGTAAGAGCACTAACTGGTCTTCTGAAGGTCCTGAGTTCAAATCCCAGCAACCACATAGTGGCTCACAACCACCCATAATGAGATCTGATGCCCTCTTCTGGTGTGTCTGAAGACAGCTACAGTGTAGTTATTTATAGTAATAATTAAATATTTGGACCAGAGCAAGCAGGGACTGAGCAGAGCTGAATGGAGTGAGCAGGGACTACCAGAGAGAGCAGGGTTTACTGACGCAAGCAAGGTTGACCTGACTGAGCAGAGGTCCTAAATTCCATTCCCAACAACCAGATGAAGGCTCACAACTTTCTCTATCTGTACAGCTACAGTGTGTACTCATATACATAAAATAAATAAATAAATAAATCTTTAAAAAATAGGAACATGAAAAGATAATGTAGTATCCTTAAAAAAAAAAAAAGGAAGAAAGAAAGAAAAAAGAAAACTTCCCTAACCTAAAGAAAAAGATGCCCATAAACATAAAGAAGTCTACAGATCTCCAAATAGATTGGACCAGGAAAGAAATTCCTCCAGTCACATTATAGTCAAAACACCAAATACATAAAACAAAGAAAGAATATTAAAAGCAGTAAGGGAAAAAGGTCAAGTGACATATAAAGGCAGACCTATCAGAATTACACCAGGCTTCCTACCAGAGACTGAAAGCTAGAAGATCCTGGGCAGATGTCATACAAATGCCAGCCCAGGCTACTATACCCAGCAAAACTCTCAATTACCATAGATACACAGAAACCAAGATATTCCATGACAAAACCAAACTTACACAATATCTTTCCATAAATCCAGTCCTACAAAGGATAATAAATGGAAAACTCCAACACTTGGAGGAAAACTTTACCCTAGAAAAAGCAATAAAGTATTCTTCTTTCAACAAACCCAAAAGAAGATAGTCATACAAACATAATTCCATCTCTAACAACAAAAATAACTTCAAGCAACAATCACGATTCCTTAATATCTCTTAACATCAATGGACTCAATTCCCCAATAAAAAGACATAGAGTAACACACTGGATATGTAAACAGGACACAGCATTTTGCTGCTTACAGGAAACACACTTCAGTGACAAAGACAGACACTACCTCAAAGTAAAAGACTGGAGAATGTTTTTTCAAGCAAATTGTCCCAAGAAAGAAGTTGGAGTAGTCATTATTATATCAAATGAAATCAGCTTTCAACCTAAAGTTATCAAAAAATATATGTATATTTCATACTCATCAAAGGAAAAATCTACTCAGATGAACTCTCAATTCTGAACATCTACACTAGAGATTCAAGAGCCCACATTCATAAAAGAAACCCACGGTACACCTCATGAACCACATGAAGCTCAAGAAGAAGGAAGACTAGTCCTACTTAGAAGGGGGAACAATATAATCAAAGGAAGTACAGGGTGGGAGGGACTTGGAGGAAAAGAGGAGGGGGAGGGGGAAAAAGAGGGGCAGAATCAGGTATGGGAGGAGATGGAGGAAATGTACAGAAGGTCAGGAGATTGACTGGAGCAAGCAGGGTTGACCTGATTGAACAGAGGTCCTAAATTCCATTCCCAACAACCAGATGAAGGCTCACAACTTTCTCTATCTGTACAGCTACAGTGTGTACTCATATACATAAAATAAATAAATAAGTCTTTAAAAAATAGGAACATGAAAAGATAATGCAGTATCCTTAAAAAAAAAAAAAAAGGAAATTGAGCAGAGGTGTAAATTGATAGGGAATTTGGGGTAGCATCCAGAAAGTCCCAGATGCCAGGGAAGCAAGAGGCCCCCACAGGGATGACATTAGCTGAAATACCCCACAAAGGTGAGGGAGAACCTGTCAAGACCATATCCAGAGGTTAGGCGTGGCCCTCTATTTGAAGGATGGGGCCACCCATCCATCTCCAAAATTTTAACCCAGAATTCCTCCTGTCTAAAGTAAATATAGGGACAAAGAGTAGAATAGAGACTGAAGGAAAGGCCATCCAGACACTGCCTCATCTGGGGATCCAACCCACATGCAGACCCAGACACTGTTGCTGATAAGATCCTGATACAGTTATCTTCTGAGAGGCTCTGCCAGATCCTGACCAATACAGATGAAGATGCTTGCAGCCAACCATCAGACTGAGCAAAGGGACCCCAATGCAGGAATTAAGGAAAGGACTGAAGGAGCTAACGGGGCCTTATCTGGCATCAATGGGAGTGGAGGCCCTTGGTCCTGTGAAGGCTTGATGTCCCAGCACAGAGGAATGCTAGGGTGGTGAGGCAGGAGTGGGTAGGTGGGTAGGGGAGCAACCTCATAGAAGCAGGTAATGGGGGCATGGGATAGGGGGTTTGCAGAGGGGAAAACATTTGAAATGTAAACAAAGTATCCAATTTAAAAAATATACAAATGTTAGTGTCTATGTTATGAATTGTGTAAAATTTTATATCTATATTGTTTATTCAATTTTGTCAAAGTACTATAAATTAAAAAAAACAGAGAGGAGGCATGGCAGAATATGTTCTAAATCATTAGCTTAATATGGACACATTTAAAAGTGATATGGAGAGATGGCTCAGCGGTTAAGAGCACTGACTGTTCTTCCAGAGGTCCTGAGTTCAATTCTCAGGAACCACATGGTGGCTCATAACCATATGTAATGGGATCTGTTGCCCTCTTGTGGTGTGTACTCACATACATGAAATAAATAAATAAACCTTTTTAAAAAAGTAGCTATTTTTAAAAAAATGAAAATGATCTGGAGCTTTTAATTGTATGAAGGGATTCACGGACTTACATTTGTTAGTGCCTGGTGTCACAGCCCTGCATTTCACCATACTGAAAGGCCACCTGTTTCCCTCCATGTGACTGCCCCAAGTGTTTGGCTGCCTAGAGGAGATAGCTGCCTTGATATCTACTCCTCTAGTCACATCTACCCCTTAGAACTTAGCATACATGACTTTTGTCTCTTACTTCCCCCTTTTCTGTCCCTTGGTGGGAAAAAGGAGTTCCCTGATTTTTTGCCTTTATCTTCTTCAGGCTGCAGTGACTTCTGTCCCTACTCTGTGGGCTATTCCTGAAACCTTCAGCTTTAACTGAGAGCTGCATTACCATGAACCCCTGTAAGTTCAGAAAATTCAGTGTTCTAGAGAACATTTTCAAGGAAGAAATGGCAGTTGGTGTTTTTGAACAGTTAGCCTTGTTGATTTAAATCTTTTCAAGAGAATTAAATTATTGATTATACATGATAATGGGTGATACACTAGGTTCATTCCCATATGTTATTATTTTACTGATACCACTATTTAATTTTGATATTGCACAGTTGTTGATGTGCCAACAACCATTTTATAACTGAGTTGTGATTTTGCTTGGGTGACCCTTTCAATGGTAAAACTCATTAGCCACACCCTCAGTGCTTGGTTCTATATGCTCAAAATGGCTCTTCAGTTGCTCATTAGTTGTTTCAAACTCAGCCTTTCTTCAAGAGTCAGCAGCTGTCCTGGCTTCTTGGAAGACTCTGATTTAGACATTGCCTTCAGAGATACTTCCGCAGCCAAACTGAGAGGCAGAGAGCATTACCTTAGATTTTAATTCTGGCTTATTCAAAGATTTGCTTGGTCAGCACAATTTTAGGGCACTTCTTCCTAGTGCTTGTCTTGATTTCTTAGCTTTTTATTCCTCATAGGATCCTGGGGACCTGCTGCTGATCTGGGGAGAATTAAGTATTTTGTTGAATAGCTATTCATCTTTAACTAGTTGCTATTTAGTTCCTCAGCTTGACTCCGTAATTTATGGTTCTTAAGATAGCTATCTGCTTTTCTTTAAAAACAAAACAAGCAATGACCCATACTTTTCTTCATTACTTACTCGAAGCCACATACTATACTGTATGCTAATACATAAAAAGAAATACAAATGACTTGCTGCAATGGCTTACTGCTTATGGATCATGAAAAATAAAAAATAATACTCAAATAATTACAATAGAATAGCACATGAACATTTGGTAAAGTCTAGGGTATGAGTATGCACTTTTATTCTTATCACTCAGGTATGCAGGAGGCTGAAATAGGAGTTTCGTAAGCCTGGGCTATATACCAAGACCCTGTCTCAAAGACCAACCAAAAGAAGCTATTACTCCATACAATATAAATTTTTTATTCTTGAGTTTTGCTGGAGATTTTTAAGTGCTGAACAGAACTTCTCCTATTTTTATATTCTTTGATGGTCTTGGAATAACACATGTAAATATGCTCAGCCAATCTAATGCTCTTGTCTATAGTTCTATAGTCTAGATTGAAGGAAGAATCTAAATAAAGGCTATTGAGAAATATTTTAGAGACTGTGCCATCAGTACTGAGTCTAGAAAGTATATGGTGTGTGGTGTGAGTGTAGTGTGCACACACACATTTCGTTTGAAATCAAGAACCCTGATATAAGTATTAGTAAGCAAGAGCCAACAGATCCCTAAGGAGAGGGAGAAAATTCCAAGCTGGGAGAACAGTGAAAGTTCTACTAGAATTACCCACAGGATGCTGACATCCCTGGTCATAAAGTGGGTTACTGCCATGGTCACCTATGAGCAATTGTGCACTGAGGAGTAGGGAGGAAAATGTCTGTCTGAGGTTTTGCTATAGTGCCTGGAAGTAAACAGATTTAATTAGGAGAAAACTATGTACTCAGAAGTGTGGTTGCTTGCACATTTCATAACCAGACAGAGACCAGACAGAGACCCTTTTTATGTGTGAGAGTAATGAGAAGAGGAGTGTGGCAATTTCAGAGCACTAAAGGACTATGATAAATGAATACACTCACTGATTAGACAATAGTGAGTTTGATTCTTTTTGGGAATCATAAGGGCCAAGAACATGGACCATAATTTATGAATTCTGTTCAGGTATGATACATTTTTAACCATCCTTTCTGCATACTAGAACTCAGTTCACAATAAGTCAGAGAAGAAACCATGGTAAATGTTTCTCTAGAGGGTCTGATCTGTGGGTAGAACATGGAAAGACAGACTGAGCTACTTGTTTGAAGGCTCTTCAGCTCTATTTCTATGTTAATCCAGCTCCTCTTGGTCTTAGCTTTGCCATGTGAACCACTTTATTGCTACCTGTTTCAGTCTTTAAACCTGTGAACAGGGTAAAAACAGAAAGAAGAAGCTGCCATGACCGAGGATTATGGACTTTGGTTCACTTAGACCATTTGTTTCTGGAAAGTAGATGAGAAAATAAATTGTTGGGTTGCTTCCCAACTGAGGAGTGAGGAATCTAAATTTTATTCAGACAATTTGTTGACATCTCTTTTGGAATCAGTGTACTTTCAACAGCTGAGAATCAGACTAATTTTTGGTTTGATAAATCTGAAGGAAACATAAAAGGAGCTGGCTTCAACAGCAGCTCACATCAAATTAATGTGCTAAAATACTTTTAAGGAGGAGGAACTTAAGGACCTAGGAAGCCTTATCATGTTTAAAGCTAATTGTGTCCTTTCCATCTGCCGCAGAAAGGAATAAAGGACCCCCCTTTTGAGAAATAATCTAGGACTGGAGCCCTAGAGCATTCAAAAGCTTTCACAGCTAGAGGAATAATGAACATTCTGTCATTGAAATTGGATCTTTGATTTCAAAGTCAGGTCAAGATGAGGGGTTTGAAGAGGTTCCATAGGGACCTTTAATCTCAGCAAGCAAAGTGTACATGCTTGAGCATGTTCTGTGCAAGGTAGCTGTTGCTTTTTTTTTTTTTTTTGGCCATATTGCTGAGGAGGAGAACTATCTGACATTTAATATTTTCTCAGTGTGTTTGTGTCTCCAGCAGCACTGTCATGAAGATGCTTAGGAGGTTTGTTTTATGGATGAGCAAAATAAAGCAAGAGAGATTAAAAAACCTGTCCAACAAAGTGGATGAATTGGTGGAACTAGAGGGCAGCGTTGTTGAGTAAAAAATACATTCTGTATGTTCTTACTCACATGTGGATGATAAAAATGTTGAGAAAAAAAGAAGAGAGAATAGAATTGGAGTCATGGAAAGCTGAGGTATGGAGATCAGCTATCAAAACAACATTTTATGGAATAAAAGTTTTAGTATTCTGCAGTATCACAGGGTGACTATAGTTTACAACAATCTATTATATACTTTAGAAAAAGACAAAAGAGAGTCACCTGAAGGCTCTAAACACAAATAATAATATATAAGGATATAGAAATGTTAATTACCCCACTTTATTACTACCTATACACATAAGTACATGTATAGAATTTTATTGTATTTCATAAATATATAGAAAGAATTCTGTGCAATTTAAATATGATAAACACACAAATGTAAAAGAGCCCCCATTTTATTACAGAATTCTGTTTATTGTTTTAGATATAGTGGTACACATGGATAATCCCAGCACTTGGGAGGTTAGAAGTAGAATAATCTGGAATTCAAGATCAGCTTTGGCTTCATAGCATGTTGGAGTTTAGCCTGAACTTCATGAGACTCTGCCTCAAGAAATAAAAAACAATGCCTCGCCCAAAGATTTATTTCACACATTAAAAGTTGTTCAAGATTTCACAGCTATCAAGTTGTAAACCAAAGAGTCTAACCTTGTACAGTTTGGCTCCTGGGTCCAGGCTTTCTTGTACAATGTCTGATGTTGGATGTGTTATGAAGCTTAAGTTTCTTTCCAAGGCCTTGCATATGATCATGTGTTTGAGAAAATTTATAAAAAGCTATTTACACTGCAACTTGTTCTGTCTGTTCTCTCTGTGTACTCTGATTTTCTGATAGAATTTTCCATGTTGTGTTGGAAAGAACTGGGAACATCTGGAGAAATTTGGCTAAGTGGATATTAATCTGGGCATACATTTAGTTTAGTTTTGTGGCACATGCTTTTGTGGCTTGTAGTAACTCTTCTAACTTACCAGTGTTGTAATACTCATGCTAATGACATGGTTGTATGTCAGGTCTACAGGTTCTACTCACATGTGACCATTAGTTTTCATGCCTGACAAAAGTAACACGTGGCTTGTATAGGGCAAAGAGTTTTGATGTGGGGCCAGAAGCTACTCTATGAAAATCTTTTCCTACCTCAGATGTACGTAATTAGATGTAGAAGGTTCTGTGTTCATGGAAACATAGTTAAAAATCAAAGTTCTTTCTGTCCAAACAACACTTGATAATATAACACATAGTAACTTTTTTTTTTTTGACAAATGCATGTTTTTGAGAAGAGCATACTATTGTTTATCAGAATCGCTATGTCTCAAGGGCACCAATTAAGGTAATTATGGTAAAACATGCTCAAGAAGAATTTTCTCCCAGATATAGGCAAGTTCAGAGGACTTACTTATCATTTAGCCTATGACATCCTTATTGTCACAGTTTGGTATGAAACAGATGTTTGAACAAATCCCCGCAGTAGCTACCCAGACGACCCAGAAGCAAGCCATATCTAGGGCTGTGTTCTTGGGATACTCAAATCAAGAATGGAAAGAAATTGGTAGAACAAACGTATACATAGTAGGATCATGTGTACTAATCGGTGAGTGACATTGGTTTAGGGAATCACTTAACTACTGTACACCGTCACATTGTTAAAATATGAAAGAAAAAAATTACTTTTTATCTTTTGACTCAAGGTCTCACACTATGCCCAATTTGCTCTTCACCTAGGGATTTTATATGTGGACCACCACAGTTTATTAGAAAGAAAAGTTGATGAGAGTTGTACTGAATATTGCTGCAATAATAAATGTAAACAAAGTAAAATAAAACAAACCACTCTTCCTAGTTATGTTTCAGCTTTGTTACAGCACACCTGTGATGCCAGCATACCTGTGATGCCAGCATACCTGTGATCGACTAATGAAAAAAAGAGGGTTATTTAGTTCACAGATTTGGAGGTCAAATATTTAAGATCAGACAGTTTTATCTGTTTATCTATTTAGCATCTAGTAATTCCTTGTGGCAGATGGTAACTTAGTAGTAAGACTGGAAACAGATTTGGTGGAGTGGTGGTTTGAATTGAAAATGGCTCCCATAGGCTCATATGTCTGAATACTTGGTTTCCAGTCAGTCGAATTATTTTATAAGGATTAGGTATGTCCTTGTAGGAGGAAGTGTGCCACTGGGGGCTGGCTTTGAGGTTTCAAAGCCCACACCTTTGTCTGTTATCCCTTTCTGCTTCTTGCTTGTAGATCAAGTTGCAAACTCTCCTACTCCAGCTCCATGTCCACTTGCCTGCTGCCATTACTCCACAATGATGGTCATAGACTCTGAAACTCTGGTCCCCAAATTAAATGCCTTCTCTTATCACCTTGATCATGGTTTTTGGTCACAGCAATCGAAAAGTGGTAGGGATGACTTCTAATAAACTTTAAATTCAACAAATTCAACTGAAACAAACTGTCCTATCACTTGAACCTAATGGTAGAGGTTTCTCAACCTCAAATCAAGATTTATGTTGTTTTTTAGCCACCCACACTCATGGTAACTACCAGAGTCCTGAAAGAACTATGGCAGTCCCTTCTGTGAACAGTGTCCTGTGATGATGTGATCACCTTCCAGCACTGCCTCCAATGCCTCTGACTTCCATATCATACTGAGAACATTCTCTAGAGTTCATCCTTTCAGGTACACATTGGAACCACATTCCAGTTACATGATAAATTATAGCAACCATCAGTAATTTAAAGAAATATTTAACCAACAATCTTTACAGAAAGTTATCTTTCTATTTTTGGTATGGAAAACTGTCATGGACGATTGTGTAGCCCTTGAAGAATCCCATTAACTTGTATAATTAGCATGTATTAATAACTATAATTTTAAAAGGAATGGTATGTAGCAAAGTATAGAAAAAATATTACATAGAGGGTTAGGTATTATTAAAGCATGTTCATTGTTTGATTTCTCTGAAAAGTAATTTTAACTTTTTATATCTTCTTCTTCTTCTTCTTCTTCTTCTTCTTCTTCTTCTTCTTCTTCTTCTTCTTCTTCTTCTTCTTCTTCTTCTTCTTCCTCTTCCTCTTCCTCTTCCTCCTCTTCTTCTTCCTCCTCTTCTTCCTCTTCCTCTTCTTTTTTTCATCTTTTCAAGTTTTCTAAGCTCAGGAACCACACATTTGGACCTGTTGTGTGTGTCTCCTTTGGTATTATTGAAAGGTTACAGGTTTTGGCCAAGAAGATGCTTTCTGGTTGATAGAAGTATTGGTGCAAAAAGTTTAAAGAGTGAGCAGCACTCTTGGCTCTGCACATCCAGGGATATGTCACAGAGAAATCACACTGTTGATTAGTTGAAGATGTTTGTGCCAATACCTGACATTCTGCTAACATAGTAAAGATTTACTTTGAGTAGACCAGATAAAAACCTGCCCAGCATTTTAATGATATCTACCCTAACCCCACCATAAACTTATGTGCTGAACCTTCCTCAAATCACAAACACAGCTTAGCAACATAAGTTACTTTCTTAGTATGTTTTAGAAATAAAAAGGGACACACCACTAGTGGAATTCCTTGCCAAAGTGTGATAGCAAGATTTTAATTTTAGAGACCATTTGTGTAGACATAATCTTGGTCTGACTAGTTTAATTGATATAGATCAGAAGTTGGCAAGGATTTTTTTTTTTTTAAATGAAAGGCCAGATGGTAAATATTTTACGCTTTGCTGGCTATGTATGGTGTGTTTCCTCCCTCCCTCCCTCCCTCCTTTCCCACTCTCCCTCCCCACCCCCATCTCTCTTTATCCTCCTCTCCCTTCACCTATCCTTTTCCCCTTTGCATACTTCCCCCTTTCCTCCCTCCCCCTCTTTTTGCTTCTTCCTGTTTCCCCTTACTATCAATAGATTCCATACTCAAGTTCTCAGGAAATTGAAGCAAGATTCTTAGCAAAGTATCATACAAATGATCTCTAAACTACTTCCTGATAGAGTCACTGTTCTCATCTGAAACCTCATGATATGTGCCTCCACTGTTTGTGTTTCTTTAGCAGTTTTCTCTTCCATGTTCACAGTACAATGGCCCATTTAGCTCTGTCCATACTGCTCAATGGCCTTTCCAGCATAACATTCCACATTCCCACATTCTCCCACAAAATAGTTTCTAACGGCCTAAAACTGACATGGTTGCACCATAATGATCCTACTCCTGGTTATCAATTTCTTTCTTAATTTCCTGTTGCTGTAGTAAAACACCCAGATGATGGTGATTTAGGAGAGAAAGAGTTTATTTGACTTACAAATTCCGGGTTACAGTCCATCATTGTGGGAAGTGAAGGTCCTAGGAAACTGAAATAGACAGTTACTTTCTATCCAATTGAGAGCAGATAACAAGGAATTGGTGCATGCTCAGTATTAGTGCTCAGTATCTTCCCCCACACTTTCACACTACCCAGGATCCCTACACCAGGGAGTGGTGCTATACACAGTGGCTAAGGTTGGTCTACCTCAACAAATGTAATCAAGATAATTTTCCACACAAGGGCTCACAGCTAGATGATTGTACATTGAGAATCCCTTCCCAGTAGGGCATGTGGCATATATTTTCAATCCCAGCATTTTCAACGGCGGGAAGATCTTTGATTTTGAGGCTAGCCTGGTCTACGGAGTGAGTTTCAGGACAGCCAGGGCTACATAGAGAGACCCTGTCTTAAGAGAGTGGGAGAGGGAGAGATACAGACAGACAGATAGATAGTCAGGGAGAGGGGGAGGGGGAGGGGGAGGGGGAGGGGGAGGGGGAGAGAGAGAGAGAGAGAGAGAGAGAGAGAGAGAGAGAGAGAGAGAGAGAGAGAGAGAGAGAGAGAGAGAGAGAGAGACTCTTTCTCTGGACATGGTGGTACAAGCCTTTAATCCATGTCCTTGGATAAGTGGATGGATCTCTGTGAGTTTGAGGCTAGCCTGGTCTACACAGTTCTAGGACAGCCAGGGCTATAGAGACCTTGTCTCGGAAAAAGAAAACTCTCTCTTTCTTTTCTCAGTGTCATTTTTTATTTATCTGTCTTCTGTTATCTAATTAGTTCTGTTTCTCTGTGGAATTCTGATGTATAGTAACTAAATAAAGCTTGAAGCCAAATTGTGGGGAGTTTTGTTTTGTAGAAGGTACATAATAAGTATTTGACATTTTTTTTTGGATGGCATCTTTGTCTTTTCTAATTATTGATTTATTGACATCAGCACGGGCTCTTAGATATTTTATAGGTCAGTATTTTTTTTACTTTAACTGTTCAGGTTTGGTTACTAGGACTCTTCCAGTTGGTTGCTGTGTTTCTTTGACACAAGTAAGTACTTCTTGATGTTTTCTTCAATAAGATTCTCCAGACTCATATTTTGTGTTCCAATAAGACATTTTTCTAAGAAGTCCTAACTTCTTCTATTGGAGAATGTGTTAGACTGAGTCATTGCTGAGCATTTCTCATTATTGCTGGGCATTATTATTTCTCTATGGGGTATCTTTAAAGGGCTACATGTAAACTTCAAAGTGAGATCCATAGATTAGAAGTGTTAGCCTTCTTTGAAAAATGGTTAAAAATAGCTATTCATTGGTCTGAGTCTTGTGGAATCTAGATCTATATTTTAATAAGATTTCCAGGTCAATTGTTTTCAAATTTAAGAAACACTGGCCAGAACTTGGTCTCTTGGTCTCAGATGCCAGGGATGCTGGTAACAGTGCTCATTCCTATAGGGGAAAGCTAATTCATGCAGGGGAAATGAGGGCAGAGTATATTGTTTCTGACATAGGCATGGACTAAAGCATTTGCTCAGGGTTGCAAATTTATCTTGACAACTTATGCTTATGGTACCTATTTTACTTTATTCTTGTTCTCCACTACATCATTTTTACTTCAAACATTTATTGTTGAAATAGTTACTTATCAAATTCTGTGTTTCTGGCAGTATTCTGAGTATTGAGGATACACAGAGATAAACATTCCCATAAAGAGCTCACAATTCAAGTAAGCAGCAAATGGGCACAAAAATGTATGTGTTCCATGTTGTCTCAACCCATTTTCTCTTCTGTTACTTACACATTATAAAGAAATTTATTACTTACAGTTCTTGAATCTGAGAAGTTCCCAGTTGTAAGGCAGGGTTTGATGAAGAGAGCCATCCATCAGTCAGAACTTTGCAGAACCCCAAGGTGGTGTAGGGCTTCTCATAGGTCAGAACTCTATCAAGTCCTAAGGTGTCCCATGATGAGTGGTTCATGGGAGACAGACAAGCTGATACTTGAGAACAGTTTTAAAAAATATTTTTTACAATTACTGTTGTTTAATCTGTGGATGAATTAACCTACCAATGTAGTAGGAAGAATTCCTGTCTCATTGATCTTGAATCACTCAGTAAATGCTCATTTTCAAATAACATTTACATGAGACATAAAATCCTGGGGATAAACATTCAAATCATATCAAATGTAGTAACTATTGAAAAGAAGGGAAGTAGAAGGTATATTTGGGCATGTGGGGGGGGGGACTAGGAGGCACTAAGGTTGGATGCCAGGCACAGCATCTTTGTTTAGACTATGTGCTACTATGTCCCCCATAGGCCTGTTTGTAAAGGTTTACTTCTCAGCTCTGCAATATTAGAAGATAGTAGAGACTGTCCACATGGCTCCTAATTTGGAGGGTTGGGTCATTGGGTTGGGTCTCTTGCTCAATTACTCTTCTTATGTCCTGGCCTCCTGGCCACCATGAAATGGTGACTTGTGCCACTACTTGCTCCTCCTGTATGCTTTATCCCCAAAGGAAGTGGGTCAGCAAAACTGAAAACTGGGACCCCAAAACAAAACAAAAGCTCAAATGCATTCTTTCTCCCTTTAGCTTGTGCCAAGGAACATATGTGAAGATCTTATATGTTTTGTTACGGTAATAAAAATTTCACGAACACATCTGCTAGGCAAATGTAGCAAATGTAGCCTGTGCTTGTTTGAGGACTTTACAGACTGAACAGCAGTTTGTTTGCAAACCATAAATTTATAAATAATCATTCAAGTGTTTTTGTATTTAAATCAAAATTTCTCATCTCAACTGCAAAGTATCATATTTAGACACTGAAAACATTTGCATCTTTATTTTTTAAATCTGGGGATTTGACAACATGTCAATTCTGCTATGCTGCTGCACTCATAATTATTGTAATCAATATGGTAGTGCTCATTTTATAGGGTGTGAAAGACTGCATTGAAGTCCTTCCTTTTTTTTTTTTATCCTAGGGCCTTCTTTATCATTGTGTACACTTAAAAATTATTGAGAACTTCAAAGGGCTTTTGTTTCTATGGGTATCATCTATTGATATTTGCTATACAAGAAATTAAAATTAAGAAATTTCAAACAAATAATAAAGTCATTACATAGCAAAACCCACACCTTTTTGAATGTATGTATTTCCTCAAGACAACAACAAAACTAAGTAAAAAGGGCAACAGTGCTGAATTTTCATACATCTCCTGGCTGTCTGATCTGACAGAAGCCAGCTGCATTGTCCTGTTTGACTCTGCATTTGATCTGCTACACTGCCAAGCAGCATCTGAAAAAAATACTACCTTATGTAGTATAATAAAAAGATTAGAGATGACAAATAAAAACCATCCTAACATTATTACAAAAACAATTTTAGTTTCCTGGGCTCCCTCTAGGATCACAGTGGTCCCCATGAGTCTGATTTATATGTTGAGAATGTGTTTCTTACTGCCTTCCAGCCTATCACCTGGAAGAATGCTCTTATCCTGAACCTGGATTCCTTCATCCTGAAAAGGAGAATGACAATAGTTCTTCCTACCTAGGTTTGTCATAAAGATCAAATCTGTACTCATGAGCCTGAAGAGCCAAGCTTGGCACAGAGAAAACTCCAGCTACTTTGTGACTTTTCAATAAATGCGGAAGATAATCACAACCTTTTCTAATCTGTGATGAAGTGTTACTTACATATGACTCAATTTTGTGTTATTTCCTTGCTTAGGAATGTATCTTCCATTTATAATCTGGATTCAGAAAAATGAAAGACAGTAGTAAAAAGTAATAAAAAATCAACTGTTCTTTTCTCTTTTGAATGAGGGTTCTTTCACTGTATTTTAAGCTCAGTTGAAAATGTCATGGTGCTTAGACATTTCTTTGTGCATCATTTCTTTGAGCTTAGAACTAGGGAAAGCATGTTCTCCATTCCCCAAGAAAATGGTCTTCTAAATGTAGATGTCATTGTGATTTAGTATCCTATCAATCTGAATTTTGGAGAAGTTCCACAAAGGACTATCCATAAAGTCTATCATTATAGAATTCCCTTAGAGATCAGTGTCTGATCAAGTTTCTGTCATCTACAGCCATTTTTAAATATTTTATTTAGCTGTCATAAATATATTATGTGTTAAAATCATCAATCAAGAACATGAACATGCAATATCTATTTCTGTTCCATCTTCAAATTGGAAGGAGAATGATCCTCTTTTAATTCAGGTAGATGATTTTCACAGTCCATTGTTTAGTTTTACTGAGTGAGTTAAAATGGAAGCCCTTCGCTTCAGTGCCAGATGGGCAATCTATGCAAAGTTTTACAGTATTGAGATAACTATCTTAAATGTAAGAAAACTTCAAATGGTAATAACACAAGGTTAATCCAAGAAGCATTAACACTTTCCTCTCCATCCACTCTACAAAAGAAAGCATTTATCTAACTAATTAGTTTACCATAGTAAATAATCCACTGACATTTATGAGAAACATTCCAATTGGAGTCTGGAGTAAATATTATGTTACATGTTAAACTATAAATAGTGGTTACAAACTCAATTTTAAAATGCTATGGAAAATAAGTGAGCTTTCTGGGTAAAATGGATCTTACTTGTCCTCTGCATAGAAGCCCTGGGCTTCAGGGCTCAGGTTTCTAAGAGCCTTTGGGGACACTTGATGATTCATCTCAATTTCCAGCAAGACTCCTACTGGAACTCTCTCTCTTAGGGGCAAAAGAAAACAAAATTTGCAATTGACTGAGATGTGGGGTTCCTTTAAGTCTTAAGTGAATGAAAACCACTCTTTTTTGGAGGGTAGAATTTAAAGTTTCTGCTTAGATGATTTGACGGTTTAGATAATGAAAGCCTTTATGTTTCTGTAATATGAACTCAACCTCCAAAGCCTACAAATTTAGTACTTTTCTTGAAAAGTGCAGAAACAAGTGACTAGTTAATGTTTTGTTTTCTAAATAGGTAGAAGATAGAATTTTGAGTATTTATTTACCATAAAGGAATTATACATGGTTAAAGTCATCAATATGCTGAGTAGTCAGATTTGATCATTGCACAGTGTGTGTGTGTGTGTGTGTGTGTGTGTGTGTGTGTGTGTGCGCACAAGGAAACATCACCCTCTTCTGTATGAATATTCAAAATAATTACTTGTCATTACAAAACTGCTTATCAAGTAAAAGAGTAGCCCTGGGGTTGGGGGTGGGGAATCAACCATGAAATAGAATCTCTACATGGAGAAAAATTTTTAAACCCCAAAGATTTGGGTCAGGCATGACCCAGTTAGGGGAGAGCATTAGAGAGGTTTTCCATAGGTCAGTTCATCCAGACACAACCAAGGAAGCAGCTGCTTTTCAGGAATGTAACAGCCCCCCCCCCCAGAACCATATTTGCTCCATTCCTTAAATTCCCACTAAGAGTCACATTTAATTACATTCCTTTCAGTGAATGAAGCTATTTCTGTGTGTGACTGGCTACTTGTCTACTCAACCAGTTATTCATTGATGCAATATTGAGATAACCTACTGCTTGGTTATACCAAGTATAGTTTTGATATTCCCCATCTCAATAAGTTGACTATCAGAGAACATAAGAAAATATGTACAGTAAATGTGAGAGTCCAAGAGTGGGGACCAATCTAGGTTGGAGTAGATTTTCGAAATCGGAGAGTGGAGTATATATAATAAGGATGGTAAGTGAGGACTGAGTGTAGAACATGATTGACTGTTTTAGATAAATACCTGTCTTCTAAGTTCTCAAGAAAGCAGTCTTTACTCAAGTTCCCACTAGTGCAGTGACTGATGATACTGTAATTGAATGTGGGTATCCAGCATAGTCCATGCACATCCACAAGCCTTGTGCTGTAGAGCACCTATTGTGTGAAGATGCTGGAGTCAGGGCAGTGAATGAGGCACATGCTTGCTGCATCTTGTTCTCAAGGAGATGACATTTGTTTAGAGAATGAAGGACAGTGAACCACTGGAATGGGTATAATTTCTTCCAAGTCTGTTTTTGTTTGTTTGTTTGTTTTTGTTTTTTTTCAAGACAGGGTTTCTCCGTATAGCCCTGGCTGTCCTGGAACTCACTCTGTAGACAAAGCTGGCCTCGAACTCAGAAATCTGCCTTCCTCTGCCTCCCAAGTTCTGGGATGAAAGGCGTGTGCCACCACCGCCCAGCCCCAAATCTGTTTTACTAAAGCCTTAAATCAAAGAAAAATTGCATACAATTAAAAGATAACCACAGTTTCCTTTTAGAAACCTGAAGATTTTTATATTACATTTATGTATTTCTATATGCTGTAACATTGCACATGTTGTTAACCTTTGTAATTATGAAAATAAACATATGAAGAATAAATATATGTAATTTGTGCAACAAATGATATCACCATGATTTCTACAAAGAAAAAAGTGTCAGCTCTGCTTTCTGGAGAAGTGGGCATTTTTCCTCTGTTTACTGATATTTGATGCTGGGTCAAAGTTCTTTCCCACATAATTTTAAACTGAAAATTTCTTGATGTTTTCTGTATCCTTTGATTTCATTCTTAGAATAGTTAGCAGACATGGCTGAACTAACTATATGCTATTGGAACATTTTTTTTCCCCCAAACAGGACTTTTCTGGTCTTGAGAATGGGCAAAGCCATTTTGCTACTACCACGGCTTCTTCAATGTAAGTGCTAATTTGTTCATCAGGCTGCCCATACATTCACTCACAGATTTGTGTTATGTGTTTTATGCACTCTAAATGGAGATAATGGTCAAGCAAACGCAGGACATATTCATCAGTGCTGTGCTAGATAAATATAAGGTGCCATGGGTTTATTCCATACATGTCGTTGTCTAAATGTAATTCATTTAAACCTAGCAAAGTAGAAATAATGGACATTTAAAATATGATATATAGCTGGTTAGAATTTAAAACTATGTACAATTGAAATCACTTTCAAATTTGCTGGAACACAGATCCTGTTGTCTGTATGGAGTTGAGCTGTGAGGATATTTTTTAGAGTTACATGCTAGAATAGACAAAAGTAGAGAGTTGTAGAATATTTCACAAAGAAATAAAGTGAAATAGTTACTTCTGACTTCAGTGAAGGTCTTTGGAGTTGAGGTGGAAATAAAAAAAATCATAAATTCGGGGCTCAGTGGTTAAGAGCACTGACTCCTCTTCCAGAGGTCCTGAGTTTAATTTCCAGCAACCACATGGTGGCTCACAACCATCTGTAATGGGGCTAGATGTGTTCTGGTGTGTCTGAAGAGAGAGACAGAGTACTTATATATACATTATTAAATAAATAAATAAATAAATCTTAAAAAAAACCCACGAATCCAATCCAAGCCATAATTCAACAAGCAAAAACATTCCAATGCTGTTGTTTGACCATATCACATTAGTCCTATGGGCCCCCATGCTTCTGGGGCTGGTTGGGTCTTAGTGTGTACAAAGACCCCTTGCTGGGAAACAAGTGTCTGAAAATCTCAAGGGAGAAGCTTTCTTTCCAGACAGGCCTTCTTTTCCTTAAAGCTATGGAAGGGAGGGCATAACAGTTACAGATGACCTCAGCTGACATGTCCACACTGTCAATAGTCTTAGAAGAAAGATGATCAAGGGTGACAGCAAAATCATGATAAATGGTCTTTTGTTGGAAGATTGGTTTTCCAACTTTTTGGAGAGCTTACGTATCCACTTGGCTGAGGCTGCCTTGTAGCCTATTGTTTCTATTACCTGGAATCTTCCTGGGATGATGAGGAGGAGGAGGCTAATTGTGGTCAGCTGCAGAGCCCCATGAAGATACTCTTGGGAATCCCTTTATGATGGAGTCAGTGTCTATTATTAACTTCCTATATTAGGAGGGCCTCAGGATGGGCAGGGTTGGTTCTCACACCCAGTGAACCGTTGCCTCTGACCACAGGCTCAGCCTTTAAGTCTCTGAGGCCACATTGGGACAAAGCATGTCTCTGAGGCTATTCAAGGTTGTGGGTACTGAAGAGTTCCATTCCTTTTTTGGTTCCTGTTGTCTAAGTGCATCTGTCTGGGTAGAGAGACTGGGCCAAGATTAAGACTTCCAAGCAAGAATGCTGAGGGTTATTCTATACACAGTGGTTACTGTGAATGCCACACCCTACTGAGGGTAGGAATATAACTGAAACAGTGGCCAGTGGAGCCACAGAGAATCCTGTTGTGGATTTGACCTGACCCATCAGTGTTATGCTAGCTAATCTATTTTGCTACCTTGCTTGGCTTGCTCCAGGTTGTGAAGGAAAAATAGGGACACTACTTTCTTGAGAGTAAACCCAGTCACCTCACTGTTTAGGATGACTAAAGTGTAGTATTATTTGCTTCTCAGGGGTTCTCATCTCACTTAGAATAAAAACCAGATTTCTTGCCATGGTCTTGATTGCTATAGTCTCTGATCTTGTACCTATCATGTTGGCCTCTTAGCTGACCCCAGAGAATGCTAGTGGGGTTCTACATTTTTAGATTTGCCATTCACTCCCTTTGGGATATTTTTCTGCCTTTCTCATTCAAGGCTTTATTCAAGCATTTGCTCAAATGTTGTCTTCTCAGAGACCACCCTATCTAAAAGACTACTGTCCTTTCTCTCTGTACCTCCTACTCTCTACTTTCTTTTTGGTTATTATGGTTTAAATATTAAGTGTTCCCCAAATCCCTATATTTAAGGCTTGGTATCCAACTTAATAGTATGTAGAAAAAAGGTTTCATGTTTTAAAGGTAAGACCTAACAGAGAGAAGTTTGCTCACTGGGATAAATCATTAAGGGATATGTGCAGGTTCTCATCCATTCCTCCCATTCACTATGAGGTGAGCAGCTTTGTTCCATCCTTCTTTCCAATCATGATGCTCTGTCTTACCAAAGGTCCCAAATGTGTCTAAGCACACGTGGATTGAACCCCCTGGGACAATGAGCATGACTATTTTCTTCTTTTAAGTTGAGTTTTTCAGATGTTCTTTCAGATAACAATGGACAATTGCTGTGCAGCTAGAAGATGATCTTGGACTCTTGATTCTCCCCGTCCTGCATCCTGAGATTTCTTGTATTCCAGATGTGTGCCACTGTCTTAGCTCAGTGCTTTCTGCATGCTTGGCAAGTACTTTGATAACAGGGCTGCATTTTTCTTTTCTCAGCATTTTCTATTAACTGACAATTATGTCTCTAATCCTTTTTTGACTGATCTTCTAAGAACAGCAACTTCTAAGCAGTATGTTGCACCTCATGTTCGCTAATATTAAGATGTTTGCTTATGGTAAAGGTAATTTTCTATTTTCACCATCTTGGCTTACTTAGTCCAATACTCTGTGATATGTGACTATGACACTCTGCCTCTGGCTGGGCTACAGTTTCTCAAGCTCATTCAGTTGTTTTCAGCTTCTATTTGACTTGACTTTTCTAATGTAATTTATGCTATGGAAAGGGCCATGGAGCCAGAAATGTCTGCCTTTCCTTCTTTTTTCATTCACCGCCTAGCACTTGTGTGATATTTCACCTTTACTAGCTACAGTTAAATCAGAAACCTAATAACTTACTCACAGGAGTTCTCCAGGCATATTAAGTAAGAAAACATATTTAAACCTCCTGAGCTGAATATATCATCAAAATTCAATAAATGTTCACTCTGTTCTAATTTTCCTTTCTTTGTCCTCCTGTGATACTTCCTCCCATATTTAGTCACTTCTTGCTTAATCTTTGTGTAGGCATGTGTGTGTACGTATTCATGTGTATGTGTATATGTGGAGGACCACTTAGGGTGTCAGTCTTTACCATTTACCTTGTTTTGAGACCGTATCCCTCATTTACAGCTGCATACACCAGTCTAGCTGGCCTGAAAACTCCCAGGGATCCCAGGAGTGCTGGGATTTCAGACTTTTGCTATTGCTTCTGGTTCCGGGGATCTGAACTCTGGTCGTCCTGCCTCTGAGGCAAGTGTTTTACTTCTGAGCTATCTTGCAGCCTTTCTTTCCCTCTTTATTTGTCCTGTCAACCCTTTGCACTGTTATTTGCCAAATCTGTCCGCAGCCTTTCTCTCTTTATCTGTTTGGGTGTTCTTTCTGGGTTCATACTTGGTGAGAGCTACCAACTCCCAACCATCTGACAATCCAGTTTCACTGCAGCTCTTTCTCCTGGAAACCTAACTCATTCCCAACCACCTACTGACAACTCTATTCCCATGTCCCATTGACTTTCCAACTCTGTGTCCCAATTCAACTCAATACTTCCTATACAACCATCATTTCATTGGTATTTTCCCAGCTCACTGGAAATCTGTAAGTTTTTATTGTTTTCTTTCTGATATCCCACATAATTTCTGAATTACTTTTGATTTACTAAATTACTTAATAGGCCTAGAGAACTCCCATAAGTTATTATATTTCTGGTTTAACTGTGGCCAATAATTCACAGACAGAATTGCTACTGATTTCCTGAATTACTGATTTACTTCAAACATTTTCGCCTTGATTTCATTAATACAGTCTATAATTCTTTCTCACTTGATTATCATTGCTTTAAACTATTCTCATTTTAGACTATTCTCATTTGGTGTACTTTCTTCTAAATAATCACTTGGAGTGAACTTTATAGAATGTAAATATGATCTCATTACTCCTATTTAAAAATAAAATTACTTAATATTTACCTGTCATCTTCCTGATCAGATTCCAAACTCTTTTGCGTGACAGACATGGCTTTCTGTGAATTGGTTCTATTCCCAGCTACAAATGAGGTTCTCCTGATATGTCGTGCAATTGCAAGCCCCCCTGCCTTTGATCAAGTTGTTCCCATTGCTTGGATTGCTTCTCTCTTTCTCTCCTCCATTTGGTAATCCTCACATAAGCCTTGTGGTACTTGTTTCAATAACATCTTCCCTTTGAAGCTGTGTTGACCTTTTCAAGCTGGGGCAAGTGCCTTCCTTGGGAGTTCCCTGACTCACAGATGCATTCTCCTATTAAGATTTACCACACATTTTAGTCAACCACTGCTTTTTCTGAGTCCTTTGCAGGCTCACAAGCTGGCACATCACGGATGCTTTCAGCTGGTATTCTCTAGAATTTTGTGAAGACCCTCAGTGAATAGCAGTTGGCATAATGAAAGGCAGAATTAGTGTTTATTCAAGAAGAGAAAATTGGCAGTGGCCTAGCTCACTTTTAAAGCATGAAAGCTGTTGAAAAACTTCTCTTTGAGTCTCCCAGACATTTGGTTGGAACCTTGATGTAGACTTTATCCATTTGTTTATATGTTATTGTTGTTTCATTTTCTTTTCTTTTTCTTAGATGAATTTTTAAAATTTTAATTAATTTATTTATTACACTCCATATTTTACTCCCCACCCCCCATCAACCCTTGGACTGTTCCACATTCCATACCTCCTCCTCACCTCCCTCATGGATGTTCCCATCCCCCACCCCACCTGACCTCTAAACTCCCTGGGACCTCCATTCTCTTGAGGATTAGGTGCATCATCTCTGAATGAACACAGACCCGGCAGTCCTCTACTGTATGTGTGCTGGGGGCCTCATATCAGCTGGTGCCCATTTGATGGTCAAGTGTTTGAGAGATATTGGGGGCCCAGATTAATTGAGACTGCTGGTCCTCCTACAAGGTGGCCCTTCTCCTCAGCTTCTTTCAGCCTTTCCTAATTCAACAACAGGAGTCAGCAGCTTCTGTCCATTGACTGGATGCAAATATCTGCATCTGACTGTTTCAGCTGCTTGCTGGGTCTTTCAGAGGGCAGTCATGCTAGATCCCTTTTTGTGCATACCCCATAGCCTCAGTAATAGTGTCAGGCCTTGGGACCTCCCCTTGAGCTAGATCCCACTTTGGGCATGTTGCTGGACCTTCTTTTCCTCAGGTTCCTCTCCCTTTCCACCCCTGTAAATTTTTCAGACAGGAACAATTATGGGTCAGAGTTGTGACTGTGGAATGACAACTCCATCTCTCACTTGATGACCTGTCTTCCTGCTGGAGGTGGGTTCTACACGTTCCCTCTCCCTACTGTTGGGCATTTCATCTAAGTTCCTTCCCTTTGAGAGTCCTGAGAGTCTCTTACCTCCAAAGTCTTTGGTGCATTCTAGAGGGTCCCCCCAACTTCCTATTTCCTGAGGTTCTCTGTTTCTATTCTTTCTGCTGGCCTTCAGGGCTTCAGTCCTTTTTCCTCACCCAATACCAGATCAGCTCCCCCCCATCTCCCCTCCCCTCCCATCCATTTTCCCTCCCAGGTCTCTCCCTCCCCACTTGTGATTGCTTTTCTTGCCATTGAGCAGCTATAGCTTCCTGAACAAGTCACTTAGCATCTTTGATCCGGTTTTTGTACAATAGTGGAAACATTTTAAAAAATATTCTTGGATTAATTAAAAACACATAAAAGCAATAGGCACAATGCAATATCTTTAGGGTGTTACACTATCCATTTCTCTATCTTATACCATCCTTTTATAAAAGTTAAAATAGATTTTTTTCATGTACTATATTCTGATTATGGTTCCCCCCCAAGTCCTCCCAGATTCTCCCCACCTCCCTATCTATCCAAATTCATGTCCTTTCTATCTGTCTCTTGCAACAAAACAAACAGACATCTAAAATACAAACAAACACAAAGAAAAATAGAAAAATAAAATAAACAATGTAAAAATAAAAACAAACAATTTGACCTGAATAGGACAAAACAAACAAAAAAACAAACAAAAAACACAAGAAACACATTCAGATGCAGAGACATACATATTCATATACACAGGAAAACATAAAAACAGAAATCATAATATATGAACATAGGACCTGTCAGGAAAAAACAAACAAGCAAGCAAAGAAACAGAAGTCCAGGTGTGTTGGCCATCTACTTCTGGGCACGGAGCCACCCTTAAGTGTTGTTTGTATACCTAATGAGACTCCAATAGTTTTTCTTTTGCTAGTCATATTGAGTGGAGATAGCTTATGGGTTGGGGATGGATGCTTGTGTCCCTTTCCCTTCTCAGCACTGGGATCCATCTGGCTTAGACCTGTGCAGGCCTGGTGTATGCTGACATACTCTCTGTTAATCTTGTATCTGTAGAAGGTGTTATTTTCTTGCTGTCCTCTGAACACAGAGACTGTGTGAGGAAGTTGGGCCTGGGCCTCCCATGTAGCCCTTTCCCAAGAAAATTGTTCTATTTCTTTATCATGGTGGCCTGAGGTCTCCCAGAGTTTCAAGGGCAGTGCCACTGGTAGGTTTGGGGCTTTGAGTTAGGTCTCATACCTGTGATTCTCTTTAGTTGGCACTGAAGGCCTCCAATTAGAAATTACTTCCCAGAGACCATATTTCCGGACTGTCCATAGATTAGCTAAGGATTGCCATTGGGGGAGGGGCGGTACTTTAGAATGTTAGGTCTATCACTGAGCTACAACCCTTATTCATAAATGATCATTTGAAATATGAAGACAGTGATGGCTATTCTTGGTTGTCAACTTGATAACATCTGGAATTAATTAAAATCCAAAAATGGAGGGCACACCTGTGAGGGATTTTTGCTTAATCTTGAAGTAGGAAGATCCACTTCTAATCCAGATCTTTGAAGTGAGGAAACACATGCCTTTAATCTGGGTCATACCTTCTGCTGGAAGCTTATATAAAGACATGGAAAACCCCGACTCCATAGCAGGAGTGAACCCAAGACAGTCACCTGACTGGCACTATGGGACTCTGATAGGGAGCTAGCCTAAGATGAGACCAGTCCACTCTGGCACTGTGCAGGCCTGAGGGTTGGGGTGCTGACCAAGTCCAATATGACCCTTGCCCAGAGCCCATAATGCACTAGTAGGAGACATAGCACTCCTGAGACCACTCCTGAGACACTCAAGAGACCCCAAGTGCCAAGTAAGTGGTGAACAAATGGAAAAAAAAAAAAACCAAAAGGCTGTGTGGGCAATAAAGAGAGGCAGAACTGGAGACTCAAATGTAGTTTAGGAAAAGCCTGATGTGGGTAGCCAGTGATGCCACCTGGGACCATGTCTGTGTTTGTGGCCCTACAACAGCAGGGTTCAACGGAAGGCAAGGTTATATCCACAGTCTGTGATGCCAACCAGGGCCATGTTGATTTCTGAGGGCTGTGCAAAACTGGCCCACCCTTCACCTAGACATCATGGAAGAGCTGGCCCTGGAAGCATGAGAGCAGGAGAGCTGTCCCTGCCTTTCACCTGCTGCAGCTCTTGGGCAAGCAGGCTATGTACCACACCCGGGCATTACATTAGAGCTAGCCCCATATATGGTGGTTGCAGTTGAGCCAGCCCCCAGGGCATAAGTTTGTGAGAGCCAGCCCTTCCTCTTTGTCTGCTATGTGGTGGTATAAGCGACAGAGCTCTCTTCCCTCTCTCTTTCTCCCTCATGGCAGCTTGGGTTCCTGGGTGTAGGAGACCTGTCCTTTCCTCTCACCTGCTGCAACACTTACTTTAAGAGCTGACCCTGATGGAAGGGGCATGAGTAAGACAGGCCTGAGGGTGTGAGCATGGGAGGGTTGGCCTACAACTTGTCTCCCTTTTGGAAGCATGGACAAAGAAGAAATGCCTTCCCCACCCTTGAGCCTTGTTACCTATGGCTAGTGAAAGAGCTGACCCTGGGGGTCATGAGAACAAGAAAGCTGTCCCGGCCCCTTACCAGCTACAACACTCAAGAGAGTGGGATCTGCAGCAGGTTAGGATTGGCCCTAGTTGGGGGTATTGCTGGTGAGCTATTCCCAAGGACATGAAAGCGGGAAAGCTGGTGGCCTGATACTTCTCAGGCCCAAATCCAGGGCTTTGAGTTGGTCCACTCCAACATCTACCCCATTGATGAACTGCTGGAGTTCGTGAAGGGGCCAGTTCCACAGATCCAAAACTACAGAATCTCCATGACACAGGACACAAGCCAGCAGAGAGGAATCCCAGGGAGGTTCCAATATTGATAGTGTAGCAGAAGCCAGAGGCCTCGTACCAGGCCAACACATCATTACAAACAAACATTTGTAAGCCAAGAAGTGTGGGCAAAAAGATAGACTGTGGGACACACTGTAACACACTACAGCTTCCACAATAAATTTATTTTCCTCTGTCGTGGGGGAGGTTGCAATCTTTTAAAATAAAAGATTCTGAAAGTATATGATTGGGAGATTTGAACAAGGCTTTCCTGAGAAAATAATTGATTTAAAGGGGCAAATCAAGACTTGAACTCAGATCATCAAGCTTGGTAGCAGGCACTTTAACCCATGAAGACATCTTGTTGCCCTCTGAAGAATTTTATTCTTGCTATCCTGTCCATTGTCCATTGTTATATAAATTGTTTGGAAACAAGAAGCAATGGGATGAGAAATTTTGGGAAGCTTAAACACATTTTAGTAAGTTGATAGAATTGGGTAAGTAGTATGGTAGAATGTTCTGAAGCACAAGTAGTCTATAAAATTCTAGGATTGGCTCTTTATACTGGATTAGGCAATATAATTCCAGTTTATGTTGCTTTGCAGAAGGGTGTGTGTGTGTGTGTGTGTGTGTGTGTGTGTGTGTGTGTGTTACTCCCCAATACAGATATCCTTGAGAGTGTTATTAAAAGACATACTCTTTTCTGGGTTTTGATATACTTTACCTTTTGATAAGTTACAACAACATCCTTTATTAGCTCTGGACTGTCTAGGTGGGCCAAATTGGAAACTATGCTTCCCTGAGTCCATTTCATTATTTGTGAAATAAGAGGGATAACTATTTCTAGCTATATAATTCTCTGGGGACTTTATTGTGAGTCTATCATATGCTGGGTACCTTCGTGGTATGTCTCCAGCAATCTCTTTCATAGTGAACCTCTCTGGAGTTGCCATTATCCTTGACAAACAGGAAAGGAAATTGAAGCTTTAGACATGGTCTTTCCCCATGGTCTCATATCAAGTTAGCGTGAGAAACAGTCATTAGATATAACGTCAAGTTTGGTGCTATTAACTCCATTATAATATCTGCTTTTCACCTCTATCACCGTCAACCTTGCAAAGTAACTGATGAGATTCATAAAACAAAGGAGGAGAAACTCATCTGGAATGGCTATTGATATCTTGATTTAAATCATTGCCTCTATTCCCTATTCCACATTTGCAACATTAGCCATCAGCATCAGAGGATAAGGGGACCCCTGTGTAGGGACACTGTGTGCATAGGATCAGAATTTAAGAAAGGAGTGGACATCCAAGCACAAGAGGCATCACAAGCCTTAGATTGCCTAGAAAAGAACCTTTCTAGGAAACATAATCAAGGTGGCAAAACTATCAGGAAGCAATATTAAAAGCGGTAAGGATCTGAAAATGGCAGCTTACTTTTGTCATTTAGGCATTCTGGGAGGCTTTGAGTTTGAGGCCAGTCTGTGCACTACATAGTGAGGTGCTGTCTTACGTGGAAAAAGAGCAAATATATTGAGAGAAAATTTAATTTTTTTTATAAAGGCAAACTCTTTAGCATAATATCAGATCTATCAACACATACTCTGAAAACCAAAAAGACTAATGATATATTTTAATCCATGAAAATAAACATTGCCAACTGAGATTGCTATATCTGGAAACTACCTTTTAAAGTTGGTAGAGGAGAAAGGAGTAGAGCGTCAATAACAAGAACATAAAAAAGGAAAACGTAAATTTAATGAAAGGAATAGATAAATAACACTAAGGTAAGAAATAATCAATGCAATAGCCCACCCTGATACAAACCATAAAGAAAAGAATAAAAAATACAACCAACCAGAAAAATAAGTGTAATTTACAAAAGAATCTGTCTTAATAGATCATAGTGAAAGAAAACTAAAAATGCAAAGGTTAAAAAAACCTATACAAATGCATAGAAATGGAAAACTACGGCCTTTTACAATAAGGGAGCCTAATTGATTATTTTATTTCAGGTAGAAAACTTGCACATTTTTTTTCAACACAGATAATTGAAGCTTTAGACATGGTCTTTCCCCATGGTCTCATATCAAGTTACTGTGAGAATCAATCATTAGATATAACTTCACGTTTGGTGCTATTAGCTCCATTATGATTGTGATTATTATTATAGTTTCTAATTATGATTGAGCATTGATATTATTGAATTAAATCCAACAAATTATCCAATTTAAGTACATGAATGCTTGCTACCCAAAGCTTGCACAATGTTCTAACCTGAGCCTGATCTGTTGAGTTAGGTCTACCATGATATTACTAGAAACTATCAAATTAAAATTTTTATTGTAGGCTTTTTCATTTACAACTAAAATTTTCATTGTAGACCAATTCATTCATGGGAGGTGAAAGTTGCTGGCCAGTGTGAAAATATTCTTGTTGCTCTATATTACTCTTGAGACTTTGCTGAACTCTGATGTGAAAATTGAACAATCTTTTTTTTTTTTTTTTTTTTTTTGGTTTTTCGAGACAGGGTTTCTCTGTATAGACCTGGCTGTCCTGGAACTCACTTTGTAGTCCAGGCTGGCCTCGAACTCAGAAATCCGCCTGCCTCTGCCTCCCAAGTGCTGGGATTAAAGGTGTGCGCCACCACCACCCGGCAAAATTGAACAATCTTAAATGGTAGATAAGTCATTGGAGAAACCAGGGATGAAGTGAGTATCTTCCTAGAATCCAGTGAAAATGAAAGCATGACTAATCAGCATCTGTGGGAGATAACAAAGGCATGTCTAAGGAAAAAGTTTATAGCTGTGAATAGTTATTAAAAATCATAGGTTTCAAATAAATCACTTACCGATGTACTTCACAATCTTAGAAATCTAAGACCAAGCCAAATAAACAGGTAAACAGACAGACAGACAATAAAGATCAGGACTAAAATGAAGGAAATGAGGACTACAAGTATAATACAATGAATCAATGACACAAAGAGTTGGTTCTTTGAAAAAATTAATAACATGAATACTCTTAGCTAGACTAAACCAAAGAAATCCAACATAGAAGTGCAACAGACAGCAATGAAATCCTAAGGATCATTAAGAAAAACTTTGTAATCTTGCATTTCCTGCAAAATCAGGAAAGTATGTAAAACTTCTAGAAACATAGCACTTTAAAAAGTTAAAGGGATATATACATTTTAGACAGATCTAAGGTAAGCAACGAAGAATTGAAGCACTTATGGAGAACTTCCCAACAAAGCAAGGTTCATGATGGGATGGATTCTTTGCTGAATTACTATGGTCCTAAGTGAAGAGCTGTTACTAATATGTCTCAATAATTCTAAAAAATAGACTGGAGGAGAGCAACATCAAACTCATGTTATGAAGCCAGTGTTACACTGATTCCAAGACAGATAAAGATACACATAAAAGAAAACTGTAGATTAATTGCCCTGATGAACATCATTGAAAAAATTGCTTACAATCAAAACTTAAGAAAATGTCACACCCAATGATCAAATTGTTTTCATCCTGGGGATACAAGGATAGTTAAACAGACAGAAGTCAATATTATATTATAGCACATAAATAGAGCCAGGGAAATAAAATCACATGGTCATCTTAACAGTTACAGAGAGGCCTTTGACAGCATTCAGCATCTCTTTAAGATGAAACCTTGAAGAGATTAGAAGCAAAAGGGACATGCCTCAACATAGCAAAAGCTATAGATAGCAACGCTAGAGTCAACCAAGTAAAAATGCTAGAAAGAAATCAGGTCACAAAGTTGTTCATTCTCTTAATTGTTATTTAATATAGTGATTAAAGTCTGAGCTGGAGCAGTAAAGCAAGAAGAAGAACTAAAAGAGAGAGAAATAGGAAAAGAAGAAATGAAACTATGCTCGTTTGCCTATGATTTGACTCTACTTAAAAGACCCTAACCAGGAAACTCATAGACCCGATAAACTTAGTGAAGTAGTGGGATGCATAATATATAAAAATGTAAAACTCTTGAATATACCTATAAGAACTTGGTGAGAAATAAACTAGGAAAACACTTTATTTTTCATAACTTCAGAAAAAAATGTCCAGGAATGAACCCAACCCAGTAGGAGAAGGACCACTACTACATTAAGATGCTAAGAATAGAAATGGAAGAAGACACTAGAAAATCTGAGGACTTCCAGCACTCATGAATTGTCTGCATTAGTACTGTGAAATGGATATATCACTGAAAGTGATCTACACTTTCAAAGCAATCTCCATCACTATTCCAATGACATCCCTCAGAAGTAGAAAATAATCTTATAGTTCATAAGAATACAAGAGATGCCAAGTAGACAAAACAGAACTAATATGAAAGAACAATGGGATGATTATCAGAAAGGAACACCAGATTACAAACTACATAGCAAAGTCATAGTAACCATGGTGCCCACAAACATGTAGACTGGAATAATAGAGTGGACTCAGAAATCACTATTTTATTTTATTTTATTTTATTTTATTTTATTTTATTTTATTTTATTTTATTGTTGTAGAACATGATTTTAATTTTTCAACTGTTAATATTCAACAAACAGCATAATTATTTTAAGATATAGCTCATTGTTATGTCTCCCTTTTCATTTCTGATTTTATTAATTTGGATACTGTCTCTGTGCCCTCTGGTTAGTCTGGCTAAGGGTTTATCTATCTTGTTGATTTTCTCAAAGAACCAGCTCGTGGTTTGGTTGATTCTTGTTTAGTTTTTTTTGTTTATATTTGGTTGATTTCAGCCCTGAGTCTGTTTACTTTCTACCATCTACTCCTCTTGGGTGTATTTGCTTCTTTTTGTTCTAGAGCTTTCAGGTGTGCTATAAAGCTGCTACTGTAAGCTCTCTCCAGTTTCTTTTTGGAGGCACTTAGAGCTATGAGTTTTCTTCTTACCACTGTTTCATTGTGTCCCATAAGTTATGGTATGATGTGTCTTCATTTTCTTTTCTTTTTTTTTTTAAGATTTATGTATGTATGTATGTATGTATGTAAGTACACTGTAGCTGTACAGATGGTTGTGAACCTTCATGTGGTTGTTGGGAATTGAATTTTGTAGGACCTCTGCCTGTTCCAGTCAACCCGGATTGCCCTGGTTGGCCCCCTTCACTCAGTCCCTGCTTGCTCCAGCCCAAAGATTTATTTATTATTATATTTAAGTACATTGTAGCTGATTTCAGATGCACCAGAAGAGGGTGTCAGATCTCATTACGAGTGGTTTTGAGCCACCATGTGGTTGCTGGGACTTGAACTCAGGACCTTTGGAAGAGAGTGCTCTTACCCACTGAGCAATCTCGCCAGACTGTGTCTTCATTTTCATTAAATTCTAGAAAGTCTTTACTTTCTTTCTTTCTTTCTTTCTTTCTTTCTTTCTTTCTTTCTTTCTTTCTTTCTTTCTTTCTTTCTTCTTTGACCAAGTTATCATTCAGTAGAGCATTGTTCAGCTTCCATGGGTATGTGTGCTTTCTGTTGTTTTTGTTGGTATTTAAGACCAGCCTTAGTCCATGGTGATCTGATAGGGTACATGGGATTATTTCAATCTTCTTTCATCTGTTGAGACCTATTTTATGACCAATTATATGGTCAATTTTGAAGAAGGTACCGTGAGATGCTGAGAAGAAGGCATACTCTTTTGCTTTAGGATGAAATGTTCTATAAATATCTGTTAGATCCATTAGTTTCATAACTCCTGTTAGTTTCACTGTGTCTCTGTTTAGTTTGTGTTTCCATGATCTGTCCATTGATGAGAGTCAGGTGTTGAAGTCTCCCACTATTATTGTGTGGGATGCAATGTGTGCTTTGAGCTTTAGTAAAGTTTCTTTTATGAATGTTGGTGCCCTTGCATTTGGAGCATAGATGTTCAGAATTAAGAGTTCTTATTGGTAAACTTTCCCTTCCATGAGTATGAAGTGTCCTTCATTATTCTTTTTGATAACTTTTGATTGAAAGTTGATTTCATTCGATCTTAGAATGGCTACTCCAGCTTGTTTCTTGGGACCATTTGCTTAGAAAATTGTTTTCCAGCCCTTTACTCTGCAGTAGTGTCTTTCTTTGACACTGAGATGCATTTCCTGTATGCAGCAAAATGTTGGGTTCTGTTTACATATTCAGTCTGTTAGTTTATGTCTTTTTATTGGGGAATTGAGTTCATTGATGTTAAGAGATATTAAACACCAAATGCACTAAACAAAGAAAGACTATTGAGAGCAATAAGGGAGAAAGGTCAAGTAATATATAAAGGCAAGCCTATCAGAATTACACCTGACTTCTCTCCAGAGACTATGAAAGCCAGAAGATCCTAGACAGATGTTATACAGACACTAAGAGAACACAAATGCCAGCCCAGGCTACTATATACAGCAAACCTCACAATTACCAAGATGGAGAAACCAAGATATTCCATGACAAAACCAAATTTACACAATATCTTTCCACAAATCTAGCCCTACAAAGGATAATAGATGGACTACTCCAACACAAGGAGGGAAACTGCACCCTAGAAAAAGCAAGAAAGTAATCTTTCAACAAACCCAAAATAAGATAGCCACACAAACATAATTCCACCTCTAACAACAAAAATAACAGGAAGAAACAATCAGAACTCCTTAATATCTCTTAACATCAATGAACTCAATTATGTGAAGGGAGGCATTTCTTTTCTGGTCCAATCTATTTGGAGTTCTGTAGGCTTCTTGTATGTTCCTGGGCATCTGTTTCTTTGGTTAGAGAAGTTTTCTTCTATAAGTTTGTTGAAGATATTTACTGGCCCTTTAAGTTGTGAAGCTTCATTCTCTTCTATACCTATTATCCTTAGGTTTGGTCTTTACATTGTGTCCTAGATTCCCTGGTTGGTTTGGGTTAGGAGCTTTTTACATTTTACATTTTCTTTGACTGTTGTATCAATGTTTTCTATGGTATCATCTGCACCTGAGATTATCTCTTCTATTTTTCATATTCTGTTGGTGATGCTTGCATCTATGCTCCTCATCTCTTTTCTAGGTTTTTTCTTTTTTTATTTTTTAATATCCAGGGTTGTTTCCCTTTGTGATTTCTTTATTGTTTCTATTTCCATTTTTAGATGCTGGATAGTTTCGTTTAATTCCTTTCCTTGCTTGTGTTTTCCTCTAATTCTTTAAGGGATTTTTATATTTCCTCCTTAACGGGTTCTACCTGATTACCTGTTTTCTGTATTTCTTTAAGGGAATTATTTATGTCCTCATTAAAGTCCTCTATCATCATCATGAAATGTGATTTTAAATCAGAGTCTTGCTTTTTCTGGTGTGTTGGCCTATCCAGGGCTCACTGTGGTGGGAGAACTGGGTTTTGATGATGCCAAGTAGCCTTGGTTTCTGTTGCTTATATTCTTGCACTTGCCTCTTGCCATCTGATTATCTCTTGTCAGTTGGTCTTGATGTCTCTGACTGTGTCTTGTCCCTCCTGCAAGCCTGTGTGTCAGTCTTCCAATTAGACCAGTTCTCTCCAGGAGGAGTTTGGGTATGGAGAGTTGTGGCACATGGTTAGCTCTGGGGTGCAGACAGAAACAGGAAGAGTCCTGTCTCAGGTTGTTCCTCAGTTCCTATGTCCTGATGACTCTTGACGGGTCCCTCTTGGGCCAGGTATTTGAGCAGAAGTGCTGGTTTTACCTATTTTCACAGGTGTGTTGGCACACCTGGAAGGCTTGCTTTCTCCTAGTGTTATTTGGGTATGGAAAGCTGTGGAACAGGTTCAGTTCCAAGTGCAGATGGAAACTGGAAGGATCCTGTCTCATGCTACTTCTTGGTTCCTGTGTCCTGAGGGCTCCGGGCAGGTTCCTCACAGTAGAAGTGGTGGTCTTACCTGTGCTCACAGGCTAGTCAGAACTCCTGGGAGACCAGTTTTCTCCTGGTGGTATTTGGGTATGTAGAGCTGTGGCACAGTATTAGTTCTGGGTGCAGACAGAAACTGGAAGGATCCTGTCCCAGCAAGCTCCTCAGTTCCTGTGTCCTGAGGGTTCTGGGCAGGTCTCTCTGAGTGTCAGTGATGGTCTTACTTATGCTCACAGGCTTGTCAGCACTCCTAGGAGACCAACTCTCTCCCAGTGGTATTCAGGTATGGAGCACTGTGGCACAGGATCAGCTCCAGGTGCTGTGGCACCGAGGCAAGGTCTCTTAAGCAAATCCAGGCTCACCAATACAGCTAGGCTAGATAACCAGCATGCTCCAGGAATATCCTATTTTCCCTTCAGAGACTGGGATTACAAGTGAGCAGCTGCCACATTCATCTAGCATATATGTGGTTTCTGGGTATTCTCTGCTCCTCTTGCTTGTGTGGCAAGTATAAACCACCCAGCCATCACCTTGGCCTGGGAACAGCCTATTTTAAAGCAGATTATCTTTATTTAAATAATGCTTTCTTTATCCTGACCTAAAAGATTTATATTAAAGACATAAAAAATTATTGCCTTCATATTTTTAAGTATAACTCATTGGTATGATGTGCAGTTACCCTGTTATGTAGGGTACTATCCATTTCCAAACTTTGCCTATCATCCCAAACAAAAACTTTAGATTCATTACAGTAACCTCCGCCAACTCTCCATGAACCACTTGGTCAACAATATTCTATTTTCTGCATCCACGAATCTCTCTATTTTCAGAACCTATAGTGGTAGACTTGCTTAATTTCAGTTCTTTCTGTTTATTTCACTTAGCTAAATGTCTTGAATGTTTACATAGGTTATAGAACATGCCAGAATTTCAATTATCTTCAAATATAGATAATATGTTATGTATGTAGCACATTTAGTTTATTCATTCACTGATGGTCATTGGAGGCTTCCATCTTCTGGCTGTTTCACAGAGTAATACCACTATGAACATAGGATACAAGTTATTGACTTGATGTCAGGGTAGCAGTTTGACCTCCTGTCTCCAACAGGTACTTGTCAGCACACTGAGACTGGCCTGCAGTGTTTCTGTTGGAGCCATGCATGGAATTTGGATGGTTGATGAATGCCTAGATACAACAGCTGGTCCCTGGCACAGTGGTGAGAATGTGTACAGGATGCTGCCATGTCCTCTCTTTGTAAGAAAGGACTCTAAGGGACAGAGAGAACAAGAGCACAATGACATTGAGGTATGAGTATAGTGTACATTTTACAGTGAATTTATCTCTGTCTCTGAGTACAAATCCATTCTCATATTCCTGGCTTGGATTAGAGGTGTTCCATTTTTCTGATTAGGGAATCAGAGATGGAAACCTTGGATCTGAAGGTTATGGCCTTCCATGCCCCAGCCCTGTAAGTCTGGTCGATGATCCTCTCTCGCAGTTTTGGCTCCCTGTTGTAGTTCAGAAGTGAATAACTTTGAAGCTGTGTTAAGCAGAAGAGCATGGCTGTTCTTTTAACTTCTGAGAAGTGCCATTATGACCTAACCCTAACCCTAACCCTGATTCTCCTTTGGGTTATCTAGACCAGACCCACTCTGCCTGCAGTTTGTTTGTTTGTTTGTTTATTACTTATTTATTTTTTTTTATCATGGCTGCTAATGAGTTTTAGAATTGGTGTCAAGATAGAAACTACTGCATGTCCTTGGAGTCTCTTATGTTGAGCCTGTAGTCTGAGAGATCAGATTCCAGGATGATAGGATTCTGACTGTCTCTAAATTCCAGACCAAGTCGGATGAGGACAGCATAGGTCTCCTATGCCCTTGATTTGGGGCTCCATCCCTTCAAGTTTCAATAATTAAGAATTTAGATTCTTTTTTTTTTTTTTAAAGATTTATTTATTTATTATATGTAAGTACACTGTAGCTGTCTTCAGACACTCCAGAAGAGGGCGCCAGATCTCGTTACGGATGGTTGTGAGCCATCATGTGGTTGCTGGGATTTGAACTCTGGACCTTCGGAAGAGCAGTTGGGTGCTCTTACCCACTGAGCCATCTCACCAGCCCAAGAATTTAGATACTTTTATGCGTAGTGCTTTAATATTTGTGGTTTTGTCCTTTATAGACTCATAAGGAAAATAAAGAAGTTTGATTTCATTAAAGGGAAAATGTAATTATATTTAAAGTTTTGGTTAACCACATAGCTAGATAGCTCCAAGTTCACTGGCTAGGGCCCAATTCTTGCCTTTTGTTCTGCTCACTGGGCTTTTAAAAGATTAACTAGTTCTCTTTTAAATTGGAAAAAAAGATATTGTTACACATTGCCTTAACCTAGGAAACAAGATCTGGAGAAAAGCTTAAACACTGCTGTTTAATGTTGCTCTATGTGTGCTGGGAGCACCTGCAGGTAGAGACAGGTCAGATGCAAACACAAGGTGGATGGTAGCCCACAATGTGCCAATAAGTTGGCTGATGCCTCAGGGATTTGTCTAGACAGCTTTCTGTCAGTGGTCTACACAATACATCTCAGAGGTCTATTCCCTGCTTCAGTTCAACAGGGAGGTGAGGGAATAGAACTTAACTCTTGGATCTTACCTATCTTCTGTTCTATCACTGTCCAACTTTGTCCCCCACATATCTGTCAAGTCACATGACTCTGTAGCAGCTGCTGCTAAGGTCATGCAGAATGATTCTTTATCTGAGGCTGTGTTCACTTTACCTACCAGGTCTGGAAGATAGTTGGGGCTAGATTCAGTGTCTGTCTGTCTGTCTGTCTGTCTGTCTTCCCCGGGCTTAGGCAAGTTAATATCACTATTTCTTATTTTAAGCTACTTCATTTACTGTGATAAAATACACACAACATGGTATGGACCATTTAAAGCATTTGTGGGAGCTCAGTTTAGTGTCATAAAATAGATCCTGTTACCCATCAGAATCTCTCTATCCAAATCTATCCAAACCCAAACAGCATTGATTTAACACCAACTCTCTCACCACACTCCTCCAGCTTCTGGTTGTTATCACTTTGCTTTATGGAACTATGAATTTGATTATTCTTGATACTCAAATAAATGCTATCAATCATACAATGTTCACTTGCCATGTTCTCAAAGTCTGTCCAGTGTACTAGTATTTTACTCAACTTTATGGCTCAATAGTATTCAATGTTTATTGGTTATTTAGCTATTATTCTGTTGATGGACTTGGGTGTTTCTACCTATCCGTGGGGTAATGTAACAAAGGTCTTCATAAACATTGGTGGAGAGATTTCTGTTTATATCTGATTTCAATTTGTGTGTGTGTATGAATTAAGTTATAGGATTTATGTTTTTACCCTTTTAGGAATCACCAGTCTGTTCCTCACAGTGGCTGCTCTGTTTTATATTCCCATAATCCAAGGGCTATGATTTCCCCAGTCCTCACCAACACCTGCTATTTTCTGATTTTGTGAGACTAGTCATCTTAATGTGTATGAAGAAACATCTTAAAATGGGTCCAAGTTTTGTTTCCCCAATTACTAGTCATACCTAAAAATTTTTAAGTGTTTTGTGACCACTGAAATATCAATCTTTTTTTGTGAAAACATGTACTTAAATCCTTTGCATATTTCTTAAATTGAATTATTTGTTTTTGCTATTGAATAAGAAAAGGGTCCTACAAGTAGGCAAAAGTCAGGAACAGCCCTCCACTCCCACTGTAAGAATTTCCAAAAGAATATCAAGCTTATTGGCCATACATTTATGCAGATGACCTAGGTCAGACACCTCAAGATTCCATGATCTCTGAGTATCACATGAGACTCAGCAAGCTGATTCTGTGGGATGTGATCTTGTGGGGTGCCCCTGATAACTCTGCTTCTTCTGATCCTCGCTCCCCCTTTCCTACAGGATTCCTTGAGCTCCACCTAATGTTTACCTGTGGAGCTCTGCATCTATTCCCATCAGTTACTGAATGAAGTCTCTCTGGTCTCTTTGATGATGATTATGGATTAGGCTCTGGTCCCAAAATACTGTCCAGGCAGGACAAATTGAAGGTCAAAGGTTTTGTGTTTGGTTTTTGTCATAATCCTTCCACTTGAGGCCTTGCCTAGTTACAGAAAATGGCTGTTTCAGGTTCCATGTCCCCCATTACTAGGAGTCTTTGCTAGGGTTACTCTCATAGAGTCCACAGAGTTTCTGTTGCACTAGGTTTCCACATTGCCCCCCAAATGCCTCCAATTCTAGTCATTTCTCCCAGTATTTTCTTCTTCCCTCCCCTTTCCTGATCCCTCCTGTTCCCAACCCCACCTGCCCCCAGTCTACATGAGAAATCTATTCTATTTCCTCTTCCCAGAAAGATTCTTTTGTCTCCACTTTCCTTCTCTGTGTTACTTAGCCATTCTGGACTGTGGACGGTAGCACGCTTGTCTTTTATTTTACAGCTAATATCCATTTATCCATTTACACCATGTTAGTATTTCTTGGTCTAGGTTACCTCACTGAGGATGATCTTTTACTGTTCCATCCATTTAACTGCAAATTTCACAAATTTTCTCTATCCATTTTTCAGTTAAGGGATGTCTAGGTTGTTTCCAGTTTTTGGTTATTACAAATGAAGCTGCTATGTACATAGTTGAACAAGTGTTCTTGTGATTGGATGGAGTGTCCTTTAGGTATATGCCACTATAAAACTTCATTGACTCCAGCAACAAGGCTCTATATCCTAAAGGTCTCATAACTCCTGGAAGGCACCACTAACTGAGGATCCTATAGTAACTGGTGAATTTCTTTGTTCCTTTCTCAATCTTAACTCATTGAAATAGAAAGCACTCATTTTCTTTTGTTCTATCTGCTTAAGCCTATCACAATGAGTTGACTACTCATTGAGTGAAATAAACTACTAAGATAAAATTAGCTATAGAGACAAAGTATACTGCTTATATGTCATTTAGAAGAACTTCCAATTCTACACAAATGTTTAAAAAATATTTTGCCCCAACTACACACTCCCTACTAAAATAAAGTGAAAATAAATAGTACCTAAATTTGAGGGCTGAGATTATAAACCTTTTCAAAGAAGACATAAGGATAAATGTTCATTTTAGGCAACAGTTTCCTAGATATGATACCAAAAGCAAAAGTAATTTTAACTTCATCAAAATTCAAAACCATTGTGCCTTGAACAACAACAACAACAATGGCAGTGACAACTACAACAACAATGAAAGTGAAGAGGTAAGTCACAGAATGAACCAAATGCTTGCAAAGCATGTCTTAGGAATACACAGCTTGAATACATAAGGAACATTTACAACTCACCAATTCAAACTTGGCAACAGTTTGTGCTGGGCAAAACCATGTAATGGGATATGCCTTTAATCCCAGCACTTGAAAAGTAGAGTCAGGAGGGTCAAGGGTTCAGGGTCATCCCTGACTACATATCAAGTTCCAGGCCAGCCTGAGCTACATGACAAACAAACAAACAAACAAACAAAACAAAACCAACAACTCCCCCCAACAACAAAAAGGGGACAACAGATTTGAATATACATTTCTTCAAAGAAAACTATACAAATAAATATATGAAAATATGTTCAACCTAATTCATTATCATGGAAATGTAAATGAAATCATGTTAAAATACCATTTCAAGAGCCAGGCATGATAGATAGTGAACGCTGGTGACTCCAGTATGAGAGGCTGAGGCAGGAGAATGCCATGGGCACTCATGGCCAGCCTGAATTACATAAACAAATAAAAATGAAAGAAAGTGAAAACACGTACATTTATAGAATAAGTGTAACAGAAGCAAACAAAACTCATTGTTTTCTTCAGTGGTATTAAATTGTATGTTCTTTTAGCTAGAACATAAAAGAGGTTTAGGTGTTGATGACAAGACTAAGAAAAGGATGGTCACATATGTAAATTCTAGGTGCATCAAGTTGTGCTGAGGAGATGGCTTATTGGGTTAGAGCATTTGCTGTAAAAGCACTAGAATCTAAGTCAGATTCCACACATGACTTAAGAAACTGCCCCCTTCCCCCAAGCCCCCAACGTCACCACAGCATTGACAGGGATGAGAACAGAAAGACTGCTCAGGTTTGCTGGCCAGCTGTCCTAGTTGGGGAGAAAACCAGAGAGCACTGGGTTCACGGAGACTCCTTGTCTCAAGGAGTAAGGTGTAAAGCAGAGCACAGGGCACTAGACATCCTCAGGAGGTCTTTGTGCTTTAAAGCTGTATCCCAAGTTGTATATTTAAATGGTTTCTTGTAGTACTGATAATGTATTCAGGAATCAGCTATGACTCATGAATTCATGAATCTTTCCCTTCCTCCCTTTTGCCCGATTTCTTCCTCTCATCTTTTCTTTCTAAGATGCTTATCAACTTGTATTGAACCAGCCTATTGTTAGCCAGAGAAGATCACAGGGACCCTGCTTTCCTGCCCAGCTTGTTCCTATTGCCTGCTTGTATGTGAGTTCCTACCTAGGTTGAAACCCTGTCTAGTTCCTGATGGATGCAAATGAACTTGCTTTCCTGATGGCTCCCTTGGTGGAAATATTATAAGAGGGTAGCAGATGCCTCAAAAGGAGGAAACACTGCATGTTAAACTTGTAAATGCAGATAATTGGTGTGTTTCCTTTCGTCTGCCAACACTGGCCCGAAACCAAGACACCATCAAATGAGGTTTTGCCTCAAGACAACTGTGGCTCCTGGCACTGAAAATTTGTTATCTGGGAATGAGAAACACTGATCTAATCTCTAACCGCTTGTGGCTACAGATAGTATAACTGCATGTGTCATCTAGAGGCCATCACTGTTTAGTCACTGATTCTTTAGATAATGAGGTAGCAAACACTCACTGTTGCTTTTTAACATTTGCTTTACACGTGTGTCTCATCCTTGAGGCAGGATCAGGACTATTTGTTTCCTTCTGTAGGGACTTGGCTTTGATGATGAGAGGGAGTTTGCTTTTGTGTTTCCTATGGCACCTAGCATAGTATTCTTACAGAAGATGAGCTAGCTCAAATCAGCCTTCCTGACTAAGCAGTCTTATTCCGAGATGTTAGATTGTTCACAATACCCTTACTGCACATTCTCAGGTGAGCTGTTGGGGCTTCAGAAGGACATCTACAATCAGTTTCAGGATTTATAAGAAGGGAGGGCATCAGATCTTCCCGGCTTCTGGTAGGGAGGGGTTGTTGAGGGACCAGAGGAAAAAAGGAGAGTGCTTAAATTTTCTCAAGGCCCAAGGCAGATACTCACTTTTACAGGTTCCCCTAGGAGGCTGAGACTGGAGAACTATGGCTTGCATTAATTTCATTTGGTGATCTCTATGACCCCACAAGGCAAGCCTCTTCTGTGAGCCTCAGTCCAATGACTGGTTTGCCACCTTTACATGTGGCTAAGCTGGATACACAATCTTGGAGAGACAAACCCAAACAGGAAGGACCCAAGTGGGTCCTTCAAATAAAACTCCTTCCATCAACAAAGTAAACAGGAGTGTTAGCAAAACAATGCTGAAGATTCTTATGGAGATAAAATTAGAGCCATGGTGGGGCTTTCTGAGGAAACTAGAGAACTATATATTTTTGGAAGAAATTTTATTAAACAGATGTATTTGCATATTTTCATTTATATAAAAATATCCCTAATGCCAAGTACTATGAGGGTGATGATGAGCCAGACCATCACTTTTCCTTTTAACATATTGAAAAAAGGGACATGAATAAGTAGACATGATGCAAAGAGGGATGACACAAGATCTTATATGAAGTAGAAGTCTAATGTCTTTGTGTATAGGAGGAGGCATGAATTCTAAATGGCAGTCAGGGAACCAGGACCAAGAAGGTCCTGTTTTATCTGGCTCTGAGGATGAGGATGTCCTCAGCAGAGGCAATGAGGTTCTGACATGCTATGAAGGTGCTAATGGAAAGCAGTTTTGCCCCACAGGTGGAGAAGCATCAGGTTCTAGACTTTGACATCAGTGTAGTCAGATCTTAGAACCTGTTGCAATGCTTTCCGCTATATGATCATTTGAAATGGCAATGTGGATTTAATGAGATACTGAGGACTAAGAAAGATATAAATAAGAGCTACTGGACATTGTGCCTTCTTGGTGTAGGTATACAATTCCCTTAGCTAAACTCACTTCCTCTGGTTGACCCCATACCACTTCTACTCAAAGAATTGCACCTCCCAGGAGCCCCATATTATATCCCTATACAATATTAGGGATGAAGTGAATATAGAGGGCTGAAGTAAACCCAAGAGCCTACTAATATACTTGCTGTCTGAATAAGCAAAGCAGAGAGACATAGGTAGAGTGTCTCCATTTTGCAGTTGAGAGATTTGGAGCTGGAAGAATTTAAACAACATGCCTATGCTGCCCAGAAAGTAAGGCTTCTACTGGGGATTGAAGTCCAGAGCTCATCTTCCCTCCCCATCACACTGCTGCTGGGAGACAAGGTGGGGGTAGGAGGCAGTGCTATTAACAGTGTGTGCCATGCTTTTGGAAAGTATACAGTTGTCTTTGGTTAGTATCAGAAGCTGAACCTCAGAGATGAAGGGCCAGAGTTGGGATATAATAGGTGCTCCAGGGAGGTGCAATTCTTTGAGTAGAAGTGGTATGGGGTCAACCAGAGGAAGTGAGTTTAGCTAAAGGAATTTCAGGTTGGTGGTACTATGGATAACCAATGAGGGATTTATTTCTTGGGTGTCCAGTGTACTGCCAGTTCTTTTGAGATCACTTCTGCTTACAGAATAGCATCATCCAGGGCTACACCTCTTTCTTCCCCTGGTGACTGACACAGCCCATCCCCAGCTGACAGTACCAAGGCTTTCTCCCAGTTGGAGAGTACCCTGAAGGCTCTCTAGGAGCTTAAGTTCCTCATGGGGTCTACTGATTTTCCTACTGGAACTGCATCATGGGTTGCCTTGTCCTGCTTTTGCCTCTGTCTCCTTTCTTCAGGTGCTGGCCCAAGATGTGTCCATTGTACTTGTGTCATGGGTATGTACCTAAGTAAGCAATATACAGAACCCAACTGGAGATAGTTGGATATTAGTTCCTATCACTGGACTGAAGCCCACAAAAGGTACTTTACAATATTAGGGATGAAGTGAATATAGAGGGCTGAAGTAAACCCAAAAGCCTACTAATATACTTGTATAGAATCTGTGGCTTGTTTTGTTTCTTACCTTCTGTCCATCATTTAACATTCTTCTTTGGGACGGGTATGTTTCTTTATAGCAGGTGGTCCAGGGCTGAAAAGTCAGTGTGTGTGCGTGTGTGTGTGTGTGTGTGTGTGTGTGTGTGTGTGTGTATGTGTGTTTGCATGTGTGTGTGTATGTATGTATGTGTAGAATGTGAGATTGCAATGAAGCAGATGAAGCAGAGGTTGCCATATGTCTCTATCTTCTAAATGTGTTTGGCACGTTGAGACGAGGGAGAAGAACAGAACATGGGAAAACAGAGACAGAGCCATATTGAATGGAAGGAGAATCAGACTCCAAGAAAGATACTTGAATAGTCTCAGTCTTCTTAGATCTGTGCCTACTTTCTTCCTTTGTCTTCCTCAGTGCTTTTGATGGAACCCAGGGCCTTGCACTGGTGCTTACTTTTGATGTGTACAAAAATTTCATTTATAAATTTATTTTTTCATGAGTATGATTATTTACTGTAGTTTTTTAAAGTTTGTATTTATGGTATACCATATGATGATTTTTGAAATCTTTTTTTATGGGAAAATGGTTACTATAGTGAAACAAATTCATATATGCATGAAACCAAAACATAGTGAGAAGTTTAAACAGGCCATCCAAGGGGGAAACATAAAGAACTTGTAGCTAAAAGGATGGAGGTGATGCAGAACCAGAAGGTCAGCTCTCAAGAATGAGTGTTCCTCTGGGCTTTATCTTCTGTAGTTTGAAATATGTGAGAACAGTTAGTCTTCAGTCCAATTTATGAATATGAAATGGCTAACTGTAAGGCTGTGTCTCTCCACTGGAAGTGCTGTCATAGGATGGAGCACAGCAGTCTGAGCCTGTGACCACACAAACCTGAAACGGGGCTGGTCTGGTCTGCAGGGATCTCTCAAGGGCTGAGCAGCCTCTTGAACTCAGGGACCCCAGGGAGTACTCTCATGTAAAAGGGAAAGGACAGAGACTGACAGTTCCTGAGGGCTACCAGGCTGGCTTGTGGCTGAGAATACTGCTCTCAAGTTTCCTGTGAGCAGGAGGACTGACCAAGGTCTGTTATGTGTTGTGCTCTTGCAGAGTCCCCAGGGCCAGTTGAAAAGACAGGGCTCTGCAAGGGGATAACACCCAATGGCAGAGTAACCATTCTTTAGGCACCAAGCATTGTGTGTCAAAAAGTCAGATGTTGGGGACCAGGTTCCAGTTTCTTCTAACTTCATGGGTGGCAAAGAAACCAGTGCACATCTTTGAATAAAGAGCTGGCTAAGGGTAAAGTTTTTGAAAAACTTTAACTTTGGACTCTGGTGACTTCTGGTACTAGCATGATTGGAACAGATAAGAAAGACTCCAGTTTGTGTGTGTTGGAGATCCCCCAACTAACAAGCTAAGTTAGCATAGGATAAATGGACATGGAAAAGAGGGGCTCATGGGTGATATGTAGAGGGAACAATGGTTTCTGCTTGGAGGTTTAGTGGCTGGTAATGCTGTTAATTTGGGAAGCCAGCTCTTACAAACTCTATGAGACAGGCTTCAAAAACAGAATTTGGTTACAAATTCTAGCTGAGTTACTTGCCATTTTATTGGCAAACCACTTTATGCTGTCTTGACTGTTTTTAATTAGTAAAATCTGGAATGATAATGGCTAATTCATGTTAGTTATTGCCATGAATAAGGCAAACAGTCAATCATTCATAGAGCATTTGTGGTAGGCCAGCCAGTAGTTGGGAATTGTAACGACTACATAGGGTGTAATTCCTACCATTTGTGGGGTTGTAATAGAAGCTGGGCCTACAGAGGATGGGGCATTTCTAGTTAGGCTTGGGAGGAGGGCTCAGGGTGGAGTTAGGTTGGTGTGGTGTCAATTCAGGGTCTTCTGTGTTTTAGAAGAATAGCTCTTTGAAGCACAGATAGGAGTTAGGCTGTAAACAGTTTCAAACTATTTTTCATGTAGGTACAAATGACAAACATGAATATGACTGATAGACCTTGTTTTTCCCTTTTATTTTAATAATAGCTACTATCTTGAAAAGAGGGGATTAGACTGCAATGACACATTTACGTAGCATGAAGAGTTCAACACTGGTATTAAAAGATCCAGACTTTCTCCAACTTTTTGTTTCCCGAGTATTTGGGGGTTTTGGTCTTATACTTGTTGCCTCTATTGCTTCTTGGTTGCAAGATCATGGTCATAGCATAATGTATCACATCTACATTCAAGATGAGAGAGGGCAAAGGAAAAGGAGAGGAAGCATAAGGAGAATGAATCTGAATGGATATGAGAATGGTCTAGCACCATTGGCGTCTCTGATAGCCACTTTTCTTTCATCCAAGAAACAAAATGTTTTCCAGAAGATCCAACTGAGCTGACCAGAATCAGATCACATGATCCTGACCCTCACATTAAGTGTGGGAAGTCAATTTATCTGGTAAGAATACCCGGATTATCCAGTGATGGTTCCCTACAATATGGAGATATTCCAGCAGTTGAAATTCTATCAACCTTCCAGTGGTATCCTCTGTAGATCATTGGACTTCAAGAACACGAAGACAGTGGCTATTTTCTAGGGGAAAAGAACTGAAAGGCCATTAAGGAAGAAGAAATTAAGACACTTTGGTTTCTCATGGCCTGAAGGAGCTCTGATTCTCCTTTTTTCAACTTCTTCCTCTATCTTTAGGTAAGTTAGAAAATCTCTTCAAGTAGATGACAATTGAAAAATACTGGTGTTGCTACCTTTAGCAGGAAGCTCAGATGCAAGGGAAGCTAAGAGTACAGGAAGGAGACCATCACCCAGTCCACCTGGAACAGGAAGGGGCATGTTCATGGAGATTAGCAGATGGTTCTTTGATGTCCATGCTGCTCCTTATTAAGAAAAAATTTCTAGAACCTTTACAATTCAGTAGAAGCTAAACAGCAATAGCTATCCATAGAAGTTTGATTTCCAAATTTCTTGTTATAAAATGAATTAGAAAAATCATGTGTTGGTGATTTGTGATGTCAGCTTCAGGGATTTAAAAATAGGTTATTATAATAATTTCAAATATATCTATAGTATATAGATTTTTCTTTCCTTAAGAAAAGCAGAAAGTCTGGATATGGTGGCATATGCTTTTAATCACTGCACTTCAGATACAGAGGAGTCAATGCAGACCTCTGTGTGTTTGAGTCCAGCTTGGTCTACACAGTGAGTTCTAGGACAGCCAGGACTACAAAGTAAGACCCTGCCTTAAACAAATAAACTAACAACCAACAAAACAAACTACAGAAGGAAAGGCAATGAAAATAATCTCAAAAACTACACTGGAGACACTGGAGACAGACGGTGGTAACAGCTAGGAACAACATGAAAATACCAAGAGACTTGCTTACAGGAACAGGAAGACTGCTTTGTAACAAGCAGAACAAATAAACCACTTAAAAAATACAGGTTCCCATGCTAGATTCACTACATGTCTGGATCCCGTGCACAGTGTTCTTGTATATCCAATGACATTCCGTCTAGTTGGCATGTCTCACAGACACTTCAGATCCATGTCTAAAGCTGACTTCAGTGTCTTCGGTTCACTGGAGGTCACCTGCTCTTCCCCTCCTTCTCTTGTAGTTAAGGGCACCAGAAAGTCCAGCTGCTCAGGCCAGGGATGCCGTTCTTGTGAATCTTTCTTTTCCTTACTCTCCACACCAGATCACTCAACACAATGATTGAATTCCCTCCACTTTAGTCTGCCCATTTCTCTTCACCCCATAGTTGCCAGTGTGAAATAAATAAGGAGCCAGGATCTGTTACCTCTGAAATAAACTTCTAGTATTCGTTATGCTGTCTAACCAGCTTAAGTGTAATGTCTTATCAGAGTGCTGAGAAATCATTGGTGCAGCCATGGTGGATGGTCTGCTGGCCTTGTTAGATATAGGAACAAGTTGCTTAGCAAACCAATTGTACAAAATTACTCAGCCACAACTTTGAGAAGTGGAAGCAAATGGCATCTCAACAGTACTTTTGTAAATCTCAAGATATCTTTCTCTCCCAAAAGTCAACACCCCTTTTCCATGTAGCATAGAGGCACTGACAATGAAAGCCAGAACTAGACAGCAGGGTCCTCAAAGTATGTTATGGAAAAATGGCTACTTTGCAGGAGCTTGAGGATCCAAGGGCAGAATTGTTTTATGCATTAATCAGCTAATTAACACTATATATGTGTGGCATTGTCTCAGACAATAGGGCATAAGATATAAAGTCTCTGCCCATTTCTCTTAGAAATGCAGTTTTGGGTAGAGATAGAAAACCAGACAATTTCTAAACAGAGTTGAGGACCAACAGGGTACAGGGTTCTCTGAGGAAGGGATTCTCTACAGCAGTGGAGAACTATGATAAGGAAAGCTGCCTGGCACGGTTTAGTAGAGATGTGAGTTCCAAGTCTAGCCCTCTTCAGAGCCTTTTCTTTTTCAGCTAAGGATATAATCAATATGGCATGCACTAGATTTTAATAATATCACGTGAATTTCTGTAGTCACTACTCAGAATGAGTATCTTTTCATGTTTATTTATCCCATTCTTTTCTGTACATGGCCCATACATCAGACTGTGGAAAAAAATGTCAGGCCTGAGAGAGAAGGCTCTGATGCAGGTCTGTCTTGGCTCCTTGAAGAACCGTCTCCTTAAGTCCTACACACATCTTTGGGCAAACATAAGATGCAGGATGTTTTCTCAAAGCAGACTTGCTTCCTGTCAGTGTCTGCCTTTCTCTGGCCATGAAGCTTCCTTTCTAGGCCAGTGGTCACTGGGGCAGGTCAGGAGGATGTGATGGAATTTGTACATGCAAACACCATAGTTGTCATTAATGATGTTTTGTTTCCTTTAAAAACCAGTCAAAAGCAAGAGAGAAAATCTATACAGATGGATAGAGGGAGTTGTGTGTAGGCTAAGGAATGTGAGAACTCTCTGGTAAAAGCAACAGATCTGAGTGTACAGATCTTAGAAGGATGAGGTACAACATCTTATCTGTTTTGAGAGAAATGTCCATAGAAAACTACTATATGTGTTTGAGAATGACTTATTCATGTACCAATGGAATATGCATCACTGTCCACCTCAGATATTAATATCATGTTTCATCAACACCAAAGACTCAACCTTCCTGATTAGCCTGGGAGTCAAAGGGGGCTCTAGCTATGCCTGGTATTTGAACCACTTAGTGGTCAGAGAACAGAATTTAAGCTGCCTGAAACAGAGAATAGAGTGCATCCAGGATGTGAAACTTGGGTACTTTGCTGTGAGTCTTGGGTTTGCAACTGGGCAGCTGTGTATTCTAAAGCAGTCCTGTCTATCTTCTGAGCCCTGGTGTTCTTTTATGGAAGCAGGAGAAAATTATTAGCTCATTAAGTTACTGTAAGCATTTAATACTATGTTGCTATATATGTCTGCTTTTTAGTCTTTTCTCTTATTGTATCATTCATGCAGCTATACTTGTACACCCCTTTGGGTTGTGGCACCTTTATCAAACCTCCATCTCTAAAAATATTTACATTAACATTCATCACACTATCAAAACTACAGTTATAAAGTAGCACCAGAAATAATTTTATGGTTGGGAGGTCACCACAACATAAGGAACTGCATTAAAAGGTCACAGCATAGGGAAGGTTGAGGACCACTGTGCATGCACATCTCCGAGGGGACTGTTAGAAATGGGAAAGTCTAAGCCAGGGTTTGCAGTTGGCTAATTGCAGGCACTCTGAAGGTTGACGTAGGAGGATCACAAATTCAAGCCTGCCCTGACGAAAGACAAGTTCAGGGCCAGTTGAGCTATATAATGATGTTCTGTCTCAAAATAGAGGGCTGCAAGACAGCTCACAGTAGCACACTTGCCAAGCATGTGTGAGATCCTGGGTTCATTCTCTAGTACCAAACAAAATAAAACAAAAACAAGAGGAAAAATATTAAAGTTCTTGGACTTGCTCTTTAGAAACTATGCCAGAAAAGGATGCTAGGAAGTATTTCTATCTCCAAGCAGTTTCAACATTATTAAAGTTTGAAAATCACTTGAGAGTGTGTTTTCACACTTGTAGTCAATGTAATATGAGATATGGTGAAAGAAAAAAAACTGTCTGTGTTTTAATGATATAAAAGTTATTTAAAGTTTCAGTAGATTTTCTTCTGTTGGTTTCTTTAAAATAAATGAAACAAGTTCAAAGCAGAATTGTTTCCTGTTAGTTCGCAAAGACAAGCACAGGAGTGTGGCTAACACTGGGCTGAAGATAACTCTCTGATAATCTACACTGAGCAGTAGTATATATGGCTTTGAACCATTTTCTTGATGGTAGAGGTTATAAATGAATGGTTGCTATGCTACACATCATTAGATTAACATCATCTTTTGTCTATGCTTATTTCTGATTAAATAGATTCTAATTTTTATTTAAAGCCACAACCATTTGCCTGTGTTCACAACAATTATGTCTAAAAACTATGCTTGTTAATATTTGCTGCATATCAATGTTAATGCTGAGGCCCCATGCAGCAGTTCATTCCCATAATCAAGCCTCACCAGTAGGCAGAGCTTTACCGAGATCTTTCATCATTTACCTTGGCTATACCATTTTATCGTTCAGTGTGTGCAACAGGCATTAATGAGTAGGTGCACTCAGTCTGAGAAGTAAGTCTTCAGCATTACTGAACATTCCTAAGCCTCTTATGTGAGATGCGTCAACAGCACAGATGCACCTTCTGAGCCATTGCTTTGCATCTTGTGTGCCTTTGTGAAGAAACACATTGATTTGTACACACACATTCCATACACAGAAGACATCCCTTCAGGCAGGAACTGATACTTAATGACCATAGGCTGGTAGAACTGCATGAATTAAATATGTAATACATACTTGATGGCAAAGTAAAAATTACTAAAACAAAAAAGGTATTTGTTAAAATGAGCCCATGTATAAAATGAGACCATACATACATACATACATACATACATACATACTTATTTTCCCTTTGTTGCAAGGAGTAAACTGAAATTTTGATTAAGAACAAACAAACAATAACAACAACAAAAAACAAACCCATTCAGGTTCTAATTTCATAGACACCAAAGTAATTCTTGGGTCCAATGACTGGCCTAGCTTGGGATCCATCTCATGGGGGTCAGGGTACCAAGGCCTGACACTACTTTGCTGTGATGTGCTTATAGATGGGAGCCCAGCATGGCTGTCTTCTGAGAGGCCCTACCAGCAACTGACTGAGACAGAAGCAGATACTTACACCTAACCATTGGACTGAAGCCTGAGACCCCTCTGGTTGAATTAGGGGAAGGATTAAAGAAGCTGAAAAAGAGAGTGACCCTATAGGAGATAAGCAGACTCAACTAACCCAGACTCAGACTCAACCCAGGGAGCTTCCAAAGACTGAGCCAGCAGCCTGGAGAATACACGAACTGGTCTGAAGTCCCTGGTACATATGTAGCAGAGGTCTACCTGGTCTGGCCTTAGTGGGAAAAGATGTGCTTAATCCTCGAGACTTGAGGACCCAGGGGAAAGTAAGGCCTGGTGGCGTCAGGGAGCACCCTCTTGTAGGCAAGGAGGATGAGGAACTGTGAGAGGGGGGCCTCTGTAAGGGGGGGCAACAACTGGAATGTAAATTTAAAAAAGTCTTGTAAGAGACACAGCTTGGTGGGAGCAGAAGAAGCTGCTATACTATGGGAAGGCTTGAAGAAAAATAAATACTTGGCATCTGAGAAAAAAGGAGGCCAACAAGTCTGAACTCCTGACCTGCCTTTCTTCCTCTCTCCTTCCCTCTTTTTCATGTGTGGTGTGTGTGTGTGTGCACGTGCATGCACTCATGCAGGTGCACATTGCCTATGTGTAAGCATATGGAGGCTACAGGTCATAATGAAGTTGCTTCTACTTTCTCCTCTATTTTTTTTTTTTAAAGACAAACTCCTTAACCCAGAATTCTGCATTTTGGCTAGACTGAATGGCCAGAGGGTCTCTAGGACTCTCCTGTCTGTCCCCATTCCCAGACATAAGTCTCCAGGCTTAGCTTTTGTGTGGGTACTGGGGATTCAAACTTAGGTCTTTACGCATTTGTGGCACTTTACCCACTGAGTAATCTCCCTTACCCAATGTCTTACACCTCTCTATTTGAAGTAATAGCCTCATTTATCTGACCTATTTGTCAAACTGCATTGCATGCAACTGGCCTGGAAGGCACAGAAGGTGCTATGGTTAGGAACAATGCAGAACTGAGGATTTTCAGGTTTGTAGTGAGCACACAGCAGGGGTATAATGTCTGAAAAGTTGGGAGGTGTATCAAGAAGGTTGGAGTACCTCCTTGGTAACATGTATTCTTTAGGTCATCAATACAAAAATAGATGTATTGTTAATAGTTTGGACAAACCAATATACTATGTTATGCTAGGATAGTCAACTGACTTTTAAAGAAAACAATCAATGGACAAGTTTATCACAAAATAGGGGAAGATTACATTGCACAGATATTTTAATAGAAGAAAATCAAACCACCAAGTAAGGAAATACTGAAGAAAGCACAGTGTACATGAGGAGTGAAACACTATGCCACATGCATCATTGCAAATCAGAGTGTCTTAGTACTGCCTATTATGGCGATAAGACTTCATGGCCAAGGCGACGTACAGAAAAAAGCTTATTTTGTGCTTACAGTTTCAGAGAGTTAGAGTCCATGACCATTGTGGGCAGTAGGCAGGCATTCATTGCACTGAGGCAGTAGTTAAAAGAGTTGGTCCACATTGATCCATAAATGTAATTCAGAGAGAGAGAGAGAGAGAGAGAGAGAGAGAGAGAGAGAGAGAGAGAGAGAGAGAGAGAGAGAGAGGAGAGGAGAGGGGAGAGAGAGGAGAGAGAGGAGAGAGAGGAGAGAGAGGAGAGAGAGGAGAGAGAGGAGAGAGGAGAGAGAAGAGAGAGAGAGGAGAGAGAGGAGAGAGAGGAGGGAGAGGAGAGAGAGGAGAGAGAGAGGACTCAGAATTCCCGGGCTTCTGAAATCTCAAGTCCACTTCTAGTGATTCCCTCCCAAACAGTTCCACCAACTGAGAACAAATTATTCAAATCTACGGGTGTCATCCTAATTCAAACCACATTTGTCTCCTTGGTTCCCCCATAGGCTTGTGGCCATATGATAATGCTAAGTGTGTCTTAAGTGATAATTGCATACATTTATATAACTGATAGCTTTTAATGTCTCTAACTTCCTGTACCTTTTATTTGATGTAAAGTTGCTTTTTCTTACGTTTTGGATTCTATCACTCTGCTTTAGTTCTCTGAGTGCTGAGATTGTATGGGATAAAGCCCCTCCTAAAATGTCATTGGTAGGTCTTTGGTCTTTCGTCTACTTTAGAAGAAGCTATTTGCCCATTAGGCACTTGCTGTACTAGTTAGATGCTGTTACCCAAACACCCATAGAAAATAAGAAAAATTAGATGACTTTTGACCTCTCTTCCCACTGTGTTTGCCTTTACTGCACTACCTGTATTTGATTATTTTTCTTCTACCATGTGCCATAAATGATAAGTCCTGAAATAGGACTTTATTGCTTTTACTGGGAGAAAACATCATGGATTTTACTGAATGCTCAATATTTTTCACATTTATATGAGTTTGCCTGAGACAGCCACTATGGAAATCAGCATGACAGTTATTTAAAAGATGGAAATTGATCTGCTGTGGGATCCAGCTATACCACACTTGGGGATGAGCCCAAGGGACACTTCACCCTACCACAGGGGCATTTGCTCTCCCATGTTCACTGCTAGCCAAACTTTGGAAATGCCTTGATCTCCCTCAACAGAAGAAAGGATAAAGAAAATGTGATAGATTTATGGAATCTAGTATTATTCAGTTATTTTTTTTAAAAATGACACCATAAAATTTGTAGGCAAATAGATGGAACTAGAAAAAAAATCATCCAGAAAGGAAAACATGGTATGTATTTGCTTCTATGTGGATATTAGCTGTTAAGTCAATGACAACCAAACTACAATCTATAGAACCACAGAGGTTAGGTACAGAGTAAAAGACTAGAGGGTACAGATAGATCTTGGTAGGAAAGGGAAATAGAATACATAGTTATGGATGAATGGGTGGGGGTTGGAACAGAAAGGTTAAGTGGAGAAAGAAGAGGGAGTTGTGGGAAGGAATACAGGTAGAAATAGCTAAAAATTCAGGGGGTATGGAAAAATTCAGATGAGTAGTATGGAAGCTTAATACAGTAGAAACTTCCTAAAATATACACATAAAAGGCAATCTAAATGTAATTGCCAAATAATGGGAGAGACAGAGTCACAATTGTATCTCTTGTCACCATATAAAGCTTTTAGTAATGTGACTGGGTTACATCTACTTGAGTTGTTGGTTAAAGAAGTCCCATGGGAACTCTTAAACAATTCAGACTGTTGCCAACACTATAAGTTGCTTTCCACAAGCTGACAGCAAGGCCTCATTGCTGAAGACAATATTCACACAACTCATTGAACATAGAGAAGTTGAGTTGGTACCAACATATTGACTCCAACCCTATATTCTAGTTGTCTCTAGTACAGGAACATACTCAGCACACTACCAAAAACCAAACCAAACCAAACCAAACCAAACCAAACCAAACCAAACCAAACCAAACCAAACCAAACCCAAATACCAAGGCAGCCACAAACACTTTGATCTACAATGGTGCCTGCAAGATATATTATTGCAATGGTAGCACAAAGCCTGTGGGAGTAACCAACCAATAACTGATTTGACTGAAGACCCACTCCAAGAAATAGAACCCATACCCAACTATGCTTGGGTGAGCAAGAACCAGAGACTAGATAGTCCAGGGACCTAGGGTAAATCCAAATACTAGTCTTAAACAAAAGAAACCAACCAACCAACCAACCCCACCAACCAACTCCCTAGAAAACACCTATTCTGCTATATTCATAGATCAGTTCCTTGTCCAGCCATCGGAGATGCTTCCTCCTGCATTAGATGGCAAATACAAAGGCGCATAGCCAGCTGTGCAGAGACTGAGAGACCTTGGTACACTCAACTCTAAATGGGATGTCTCCATCAAATACCTCCCTTCAGAGCTCAGGAAACCCAGAGAAAGAGGAAGGAGACACAGTGTAAGAGCTAGAGGGGATGGAGATCAAGAGATCAATAAAAAAACCAAGAACCTCTAAGTCAACATGAGCAAAGCTCACACGAACTCACATTGACTGAGGCAGCATGCACAGGACCTGTGCATCAGGTCCTCTGTGTATATATTATGGTTTCCAGTTTAGTGTTTTTATGAGATTCCTGAGTGGGTCTCTGTGCCTTTTCTTGGGCTCTTTTCTTTTGCAGGTTTGTCCTGTTAAACTTAGATGTGATAATTTTGTTTTATCTTAAACTATCTCTTAGAACCCATTCTTTTCTAATAGACAGAAAGGGAGTAGATCTGGATTGGAGGGCGGAAGTTGGGAGAAGTAGAGGGAGGGGAAACCATAATTAGGCTATATTATATAAGAAAAGAACCTATTAAATAAAATAAAAGGAAAAAAAAAGAGAGAGAGAAGAGAAAAAGTCCCAGTATAAAATGCAAGGAGACAGTGTAGCAGTATGCCTCCATTCTGCCCCGTGGTTGTACTGGCCTTTCACCCCTTCTACTGTAATTCTTCAGCACATAACTTTTGTAAGTTTTTCTATTGAATTGCTTTAATTGTAGGCACATGTGTGTGAAGGTGTGAAGGTGGGATATGTGTGGAGGTCAGAAGACAACTTTCATGATTCTGTTCTCTTCTTCTACCATGTGGATATTCAGGTCATTAGACTTGACAGCAAGCTTCCTAACCTGCTAAGCCATCTCATCAGGCAAGATCTCTCTTTTAATACTATCATCTCTAACATTCCCCACACCTCAGTCAGTAATTTACTCACAAAGGAAAGACACTTCCAATTTTATTAATAACCAACATTTTTATTAGGGCAGTTACAGTTGTACAAACTGTACATTATACATTTTGGTTTCAAGGATTATAAATTAAGGAACCCACCAGTAGGGAGTTTTTTTTTTTTTTCACAGAAAGAAACTTTAAATAAACAAAGTCATGTTTTATTAAGTACATTGGCAGACTTCACGTGCTGTCCAAAATGTAGAGTACAGTATAACAACCCATTAGAAAGATCCTTCATGGAAAATACAACTGTGCACATTTTAGAAAAATACCCACAATTTGAGCTTTGTTTTAAAAAAGCTTATAAATCATATATATTTATAAATGTAGCCAACAAGCTCATTTCATAAACATCTTTTACTTCTCTGTTGCCCATTATTTTCAAAGCATTACACATTTAAATAAACACTTAATAAGATTAAATAGTCTATTTTCTTAAAAAAACAAAACAAAAACAAAAACAAAAAACCCAGCCTTCCCAGCATAAGGAGCTACAGGGGGAGAGAGGGGCAGGGAGACTGTGGGGACAACAGAGGGACTTAGTTTGTTCTTGAGTAAAAATGGACTCCCTAAATTTAAAAGTCAAAGCAAAATGTAAAAAATAAATATACAAGTTGTAATTTTATTTTTATTTGCTCTCTTTCTGCCTTCTTCTTTAATCCATACTGGTCATACCCTAAAGTCTCACTATATTGCCCTTCTGGAGAAACCACTGCTGGGTTACAATCCAGAAGGTGATGAAGCATTTGGTCTTCCCCTGTGCTGCCAGTGGAGTGACATACACTGTCCTGCTCTGCAAAGGCTCCTAAGGGAGAGACTCGGCTGACACTGTGACACCATGGACAAAAGTTAGGAAGACTTCCCCCTCCACCAGGTAATGCCTTTAAGAGACTCAGACATACCTTTCCTACCCTGATTTCTTTTTAAATAATTATTTTTTATAAAGATCATGTAGTTTCCCTAAGTAAGCATGCTTCTGAGTAAATTATTTAATAGAAAAAAAAATCAATATCAGAATGATATAGGACAGCAAAAGACAAATATTTAAAATAAAACCGTCTAAGTCTTTAAAATTTAATATAGAATTACAAAACAACTTTGAAAAACATTGAAGGCAGAGAAGGGGCAGTGGCTTAACAAAGCTTAAACACCTGAAGGCAGGCATTCAACCAAACCTCGAGTGGGGGTGGGGTGCAGAAAGAGAAGAGTAGCTATTAATAGACCTTGCTTAACTTTCATGGGAATTAATAGAGCCACTGACAAGATTTTATTTGGTTGTAACATACGTCAGCAATGAAACTGAACCCGTAACCACTGCTTACTGCAGTCCAAGCAACATTTTGACTTCACTTCTTAGTATTCTGTCGTCTGTCTTTCAGCTTTTAAAATTTAGCACCTCCTGAGTGCATCAACAATTCACCTCAGTGATGTTAAAAATATTTAAAGTTAAATTATTTCTTTGGAAGGTATAATACCATCAGATCACTATATTTTAAAGATAAATAACCCTTTATTGGTTTAAAAAGAATAAACAACATGAAAACAATGCATTGCTATTAAAATAAACACTATACACACATACATACATTATATATATGTATATATATATGCATATATGTATATATATGTACATATATATATATGTATATAAACTAGTCTTTTGTTGCTGCTTTTCCTTGAGATGCAACCTGTGTGTTCTTATCCAGCCAGGACTGCAGGTGGAAGATGACTATACATCATATTTAAATAAACAGCAGAAATGAACAGAGTCGTGCACAAGCAAATGAAACATTCCCTTCCAGAACATTTCAGGAGATGTTAAAGCAGCAGGTCACAGCAGAAGACTGCTGAGTGACGGTGCTACCTACTTCTAATGAGATAGGAGTGAATGTTGGAGCCACGCCCACTGCAACACAATCCTCAGACTGCATTCCTCTGGCAGTCCTCTCTCTCCAGCTCCCTACTAAAAAAATGTCAGATGGTAAAATAGTAAGGCAGCTGTTGACTTCTATCAAAAAAAAAAATCTGCAGGTCCATACATTTCCAGTTTAGTCACATTCTGCTAGGACAGATGGAGTAGCCAACGTCAAGAACTTCGCCGGATGGGGCTGCTTCAGCAGATTTTAAAAAAGAATCATTATTAAGTTTTGCTTTTCACCATGCTGTGTGCTTCAGCTCCCAGAGGACCCCAAAGACACAAAGCATTGCTGGGGGACGTGAAAGGTCCTCTGGCTGAATTTTCCAAGTTTCATCTCTCTTGTGATCCCATCCCAATCTATGCCTCCTTGCCTGTGTCTGAGTCTGACTGGGGTGTGGACACCAAGGCAGAACTGTGGGCTAACTCTACTAGTTGTCATGACTTCACTGATGAGTCAAAACAGTTATAGCAGTTAAGTAACCGTACTGAGTCACATTCAAAATTAAAGTGAGGGACAATGCCATTGTTTAAAAAAATTGCAAATTGGAATTAGAGAAAACGATATTACTATGATTATGTGTAGAAATTAAGGCTATGCTTACCTGTCCTAATTCCAATCAAGTCAGAAAGTGAACAAAAAGAATGGCCAACCCAATATTCAACAGCATGACCAGGACAATCATGATGGAATTAGGGCCCTAAGGAGAAACAGAACAGAGCAAGCACAATGTTTTCATGTCAGTATGGCTGCTTGACAGAAACCCATCACCAGAACCAACTAGCAGAAATATAAGCATACAAACATTGTGGCAGAAACTAAGGCATGAAAGATAATCCATAAGGAATGAATTAAGAATAGTAATGCTGCATTTACGTGGTGTCACCATCTAACTTCCACTTAAAATTAGATTTGAATTAAATTAAAAAATGTCTTCAAGTTGGGTGAGGTGGCACACACCTTTAATCTTGGCACTCTGAGTCTGAAGTCAACCTGGTCTACATGATGAGTTCTAGACTAGCAGGGCTACATAATGAGACCCCACTTCAGTATTTTTTTTTTTTTTTTTGTAACAATGTACTCTATTCATCTCCCACACTGGGACAGGTCACTGGAAAGGAGCCGGGAGGTAGTGGGATTCCGTTGTCCTTAGAAAGTGAAGGAGTCAGAAAAGAAGAGGAGCCCCTCATCAAGGCTTTTAGAAAATAATGAAAGCAGGGGATTTCATTCTTCCAAGGAAGGATTCAGAACACTCGGGGAGGTGCTTTTATTTTAATAGGTTATCATGTAGCCTAGGCCAGCCTTGAACTCATTATGTAGGTGAGATGACTCTGAATTTATGATCCTCCTGTCAGGGCTTCCTACTGTGCTGGGATACAGGTATACAACACCATTCCTGGTTTATGTGGCGCAAGGGACTAAATTCAGAGCCTTTTTGCATGCTAGGGAAATACTCTACCAACTGAGTTACAGGTTCAGCCCTCAGCTTAACTCTTGCTTTTTATTTTTCTGGGTCTTTTTCTGGGTCTACTCCCTCCTTCCTACAAATAGGAAGTTGAATACTTACAGAGACATATACTTTTTTCAGGTCTAACTCTTTGTTTCTTGAATCATAACCAAACCACTGTAGACTCAAGCATATTAAACCAACAGTAGACTCCTATTTTGATAAATCCTACTAGAATAAGTACCAGATAACCCAAAGTCACCAAGCTTTGATTTGTAACAGTAAAGCTTATATGACCTAGCCATTCAGGCGTGGTGGTACCTAAAAAAAAAAAATCTACCTTTATTAGAATTGTATGATCTTGGTATTTAAAAAGTTATTATTAAAATAGCACACAATTCTTAAATAGTAGTGTTCTAGAATGCCTCTCTGTCAAATGTAAATTAATTGACTTTTGAGAAGTTTATTTTTATGTATGAGTGTTTTGCCTAAATGTTTGTATGTGTGTGTGGAAGAGGGGGGAGTTTAGTGGTGCCTGTGTGTGTGTGTGTCTGCATACATCACAGCCTGCAGAATACTGATCTGTGAGAGCCAAGAAAGCAGTTTAGTTGAACATGACTTAGTAGATGCAGTACAATCTGAAAAGAAGTTTCCTAGAGATAATTAATTCAATTTGTGTGCATGACAAAACTTAAGATTTGACCATGTCAAAACTTTGTATGTGACATCTTTCATAAAAGATGGGTTCTACAGATTAACTAAGAGATCGCTGAAGATAAAGGCCTGAGGAAGGATCTAGTATGGTTTCAGCTACACAGTGTAAAGTTCATAAAGCTATTAACCATGTCCATGTCCAGTCTTCTGGAGAGAAAAGGGGTTATACATATATCCTTTTAAAAAGATAGCCCTGTGTGTTTAGCGTCCCATAGTCCCTAATTGCTTATTCATTAAAACAAGAGCCTCTTAATCATCTACATGTACCCACGTATGTGCTTGGTCTGTAGATGCCAGAGAGGGTGTTGGATCTCCTGGAGTTACGAGTGGGTATGCGACATCATGTGGGTGTTAGTAAGTAAACCTGGGTACTCTGAAAAAGCAGCAAATTCTCTTACCTGTGAAGCCACCTTTCTAGTCAAAACTGATTGTTATAATTAAGTGCACAGAAGAGGAAGCACTCACATTCTGAGTACCAAATAGGTTTGGGTGGAAACAAGGTTACAGGGACATCGATTGTGCTTTCTCTGGGGACAGGATTGAACAGGGAAGTCTGGTAAAGTGTTCATCTTCCAGGCCGGGGCTTAGTTTAGGCTACCTACCACTGACTGAAGGATATCCTACTCCATGTGTTCATGGTGGAGGTCAGAGTGCCCTGTTCTTTCTCTATCATAACACTTGTCACAGTTTGTTGCCATCTGTTGATGTATTGCCATTTTCCTACCTAGACTCAGTGCCACAGTATCAAAGGCTTTGACCTCTTCCTCACCATGTACCCAGTACCTGACTCTTGTGGTGTTTAGTTCATTCGTACAGCTAGAGCTTAAGGAGAACATAGGTGCTGCTCTCCTCAATGTTAACAAAACAGGCAAAATCATTGCATTGAAGACAAAGTATATTGTTAGTAAATTGGGGTGTGGGGTCTGAAAACAGGGCCCTTTGAGGGAAGAGAAGCAACCCCTAGTTCTTAAGCCTAAGTACAAGGAAGAAAAGTAGGGTTTGAATGCTAGGCAGTAGACTAAGCATCTCTACGTAGATTATCACCTGGTTTTCATTTCTTCTGCATATGAGATTATTAGTTCCATACTAGAGGGTATCATGAGGATAAGTGCATTAGAATATTTACAAACTATTTATGAATCTAGGATCTTTAGAGGCAGAATTAAATATTATGCTGTCCACTGGGTACTTACTCTAGGCTCTTTTCTCTATCTCTACAAAAGCACAGACCTTTGTTTAAAAACAATTTCTAATGAAGATATGCAAGGTCACACTTTTACCTATATCTTTCTCTTCTCAGAGAAACAGAAATCTTACTAACCTCCAACTACTCAATAAATAGGCGAGCAGTCATGGTGGTTCATGCCTGTAATCTTAGCACTCTGAAGGCTGACACAGGAGGACTACTATCAGTTCAAGGCTAGGCTGGCGTACAGCACGAAGCCAGCTGCAATAAACGGTGAGTTCTAATCTATGCAGCTTCTTAACCAGGGCAAACTTAAGACATATAAACTCTTAGAGCTCAAAATACTAGATAACATTTCAACATCACATCTAAGCATAAAATATATGCTATGGCTATTCAGGCTTTGGTTAGACTTTGTTTTTAAGTGTACAATTTGGGGTTGTATCAATTCTTTGGGGCTAGTACATAATTCCTCCCCAAGATAACGGGTGCATGAAGTATAGAGAAAAGTTTGGGTGAGAACAAACCTGTATAAGTTCAGGGCGAGAGAGGATTCGGGACACAGAATCACAGCGTGCCTTTGAAAACATCACAGGGCTTTGTACTCTAATGGCAGAATGCCTTCCTAGCATGCCCAAGGCCTTGGACTCAATCCCAGCAAAAAGAAAAACAACAACAACAACAACAAATTTTAGCCCCACGTTAATCTTTAAGTCCCATTTCATAAATCCTGGTAAGCTTCTGTGAGTTTACATGAACTCTTTTGAATTGATTAGTACTTTGGGCTTTATAGATTGTCTTGGGTTGAAGTTAGTAGCTTAACTATCTCTCTTCAAAGGTTTGGCCTGCATTTTATTATACTTATAGCCCAGAATCAATGAATAATGGATAAATGCTTTATCTAGAATGAAAATACATACATGTGTGTTTCCTACTCAACATACATATATATTTATTCTGTATATGCTTTCATACACATTCATATTTAGCCTACCAGTTTAGCCCCACTTATGACGTTATTGTTAAAGATCACTCAGGGAAGATGAGCATAGACTAGCAATGGGAGGCTCAAATAACACCAGGTAAAAATGAAAATTTGGGATGTTATGTTTACTGGCAGGTACCAAGCTGTGACCTCAGTTTTCTTCAGACACCTTGAGCAGGCTAGTGGGTGAAAAACTTTAAGGTGAAGTCCCATAAATATGGCTGTTGTCACCAGTGGTGGCTAAAAATAACAAAATGAAGAGAAGCTTAGTTCTGTTTCCCCAGACTGACTGGGACAGATGTGATGGGAAACAGCAAGAAATCATACACTAGGTACACATCATAAGAAACTTTGAGGCAGTTAGAAAAATAAAACAGAGGGTATCAAATTATGAGAAGATATCCTGACAAAGTTAGGGCTGTAATCTGCAGGGGCCTACCTTCTCACGCTTGAGCAGTAACTAATTTCCTCTAATCTGTATCTCAGGAGATTTTCTACATTTTCTAGATACTTATCCAGGCAGAACATTAAAAAAAAAAAAAAAAAGGAATCCATTGAGCCATTTATGAGCTATTTATACTTCAACTAGTACGCCATTGATAATGATAATAATAATGCCATTTGAGCATTAACTCCACTCAGTCCTGCAGTAAGAACATAACAATGTCCCCTGCTGTTCACACAGAGTACTGGCTGATTTATTACAGGCATCCTCTACATGCCTGCTTTTGTGTCAATGATCCTATGAATTATAAACTGTTCATTATATATGTTGAACTTGCACAGTGCTCTCAATTGTTCAGAATAGTAGGCAGCACTCCACTGTTTCAATGATCATTCACTAACTATTCTAAATGGTCATGTGCAGGAAAGAGGGCTGACACTAAGAACACAAGTCAGCTTCTTGATCCTATTAGGACAGTACCATTTTCTCACTGAGGGCCAGTCAATCTGACTCCTTGGACTAGAATGTCATTCACAGGGGAAGTCTCAAGTTCAAGGGGAATGTAGGGCTGCTGATGCCATCTCATACATATGCAGCTTGGGTTTTGATCAGTGAGCCTGGGTTGCAACTTTCTTGGCTTACATCAAGAACCTATACAAAATACCTCCTGAGGGCTTCCACCTTTTCACGAGAAGAGGAGTGAAAAGTGGGGGGAGGAACTGTGTGACAGTGGGTCAGGTGGAGGGGACTGGGAAGGGAGGTGGATATTGTGATGTAAAGTGAATAAGTAAATTAACAAGGTCTTAACACATTACTAAAACCTATGCTTTTTCTAAATACAGTTGAACAGTGGTAATGTGTCTACCAGCACACATTACTGCTATAGAGAAAGGTTTATAGGTATTAGAAATATTTTTCCTTATGGTAGACTGATGAGGGGGATGCTGGGTACATGATTCCATTGTGGTATGTGGGAAATTAAATGTCCTATTGGGTAGGCAAAGATGCAACGTAGTTGGAATGACACTGTTTAATCCACCCCTTATTAATCAGGTAAAATGGATACTATATATACAAGAAACCCTATTCATTATAATTATTCATGTTGACTGCCTAATAAGAACTGATTGTTTCATACAATGAATCAGTAGTGGTGGAATTATAATAACAGATAATAGGGTATATCAATATTCAAACATTTTATGACAAATATTAACTAAATATTCAAGCATCTTAAAAAGATGAATTGTATTTCTTTAACCCTATGAGTAAATGTAACAAAAATAAGAAACTAATAGTCTATAATCTTCTTGATCAGGATTCCAGAAATACATATTTCTCAAATTGCCTGTACCCATCAAGTGGTGGTGTCTTATTCCCTGAGTTGTACTTCATAGTGAACAGGACCATCTAGAGGCATATATGACCAAGATAACCTAACAATTTATTTTAAATCACTCACTTTTAAATAAAATGATTCTAAAAGAGTTCAAATCCTATAAATTCTATGGAACTCGATAAAATCCCAGTTCTATATAGTACTTACCCAATCAACATCATGTCAAGGAACATGAAGTAGACATTCATCAATAACTGGCCAAAAGAAAACTAACTTGTTTAAGACACATCAACAATGGCTAGCATCTACTAGACTGCTGAATCTAGAAACACTTGTATCTGGAGATGTATCATAAAGTAATCATGTTGTTGTAAAAGTTTCTCATTTGGGAAGAAAAATATTCTTGCTGCAGAGCCTGGCTCATGAAGGAAAATACAAATTGCATATTTATGAGAATTTCCAACGGCTGCAAGTGATGTTCCTTTGTGAATGGGCCAACAGAAGGCCAGGAATTCCTAGTAGCTATGCAGAAAGGTGCTGGCTGTGGCAAGTTGGCCATGTTTCCCTTCCAGGGCACTGAGTGGGTAATTACGAAGTTCACCAAGACATAGTTGATAAACACTTGCTAACATATGACTGGGCTGGCCAGGCCTGAATCCTACCTGAATTTTTTCAGTGGCTGGCTGGGTAGGCACAGGACTTCTGCTCAGAGAACTCTTTGCCATCATGAGCTACAAACACGTTCTGTTCTACTCTAAACAACCCAGTGAACTGGGGATCTTTGTCTGTTAAGATGTGGTCAAGATCTAAAACGACCCATCGCATGCTACTCCCTGAGCACACCTAAAGGAAAAGCTCATGCAAGACTTACAGAGTTGGCTTCTTTTTCCAAGGAAGGGCAGGTATCATTGCTTGCTGGATTCTTTGGTATAGCAAGTTCAGACTTCTTTGCTTTTGGCTCAGTTTTGCTTTCTTTGGCAACTGGTTTTGTCACAGATTTAGGGGGACCCCACTTGTTAGGTGATGGCCTAGGTACCAATGCTGAGGAGGAAGACTGGCTGACTCCTCTGTCATCCTCCCTGTCTTCTGGAGGATGCTGGGGTGCGTTCAGTTTCACATAATAGCCGTGATACTGAGAGTGCAGCTCCCCGTTGCCGGGGTTGGGGACGTAGTGGCGGCCGGAGTACTTGGACACAGCTGCTCCCAGTTCTTTTGCGGGAGCCTTTGACATAGAGGGTTTATTGACAAAGGCTGTCACTTGTTCCTCAGCTAGGCTCTGTTTATCTTGACTGAGTCTCGCCCCTGGGCTGGGGTTTCGTTTCTTTGAGGACTCTGGGGAGGAAGGCTGGGGAGAGTGGCTCTGTTTGGGACTTGACTCAGGGGACCTGGGGGGTGTGGTGCCTTTGCGATAAAAATGAGGAGATTCCTTTGGCGACGGAGGCTTTTCTAGGACCTTTTCTTCCGGATTTTCTTTAATATCTCCCCCTTCCTGACATCTTTGTTTGATATAATCAGGGCCTGGAAAAAGGAACAAGAAAGGAAAGGAAGGTGATAAAAGGTGACTATCATTTTTCCTAAATGAGATCAGTTCCCTCTCTCCCCACTTTGAAGAGACTTATAACACGTGAACTTATAAGTTTCTTGTTTCAGTGTGCAAGGAAAGGATTATTACTGAAATTTTCTTTCAAAACTTGACACTCAAAAAAAAAAAAAAAAAAAAAAAGACTTCATCCACAGGTAGAGCTGAGGGGCAGTTTCGAGGCTCTGACCTGGCCCCAGGCTCCGCTTCTTCCCGTGCTTCCACAAATGGATGAAAAATTGTATCATTAAACTCCTTGATGTTCTTCTGTCTAATTGAACCTGTGAAATTTCCTAAGGTGCTCCAGCCTCCAAAAATTCAATTTTCCATGTAATGCATGGTGACATGTCAATAAATCATGCTGTAAAAAAAAAAAAAAAAAAAAACCAACAACAAAAAACAAACAAACAAAAACAAGAAAACTTGACACTCTTTATACTATATTGATAACATAAAAGATAGAAAAATCTTACATTTCTCTAAAATTTCTAACACTTTTTACTTGAAGAACATGGTTGTTTAGCATAGAGCAGAACACACGTTGATCAAAACCCAACAAAACTCATTTATCCCATATAGGTAGGATAATTAAAGTACAGAAAGCATGAACTTGAATAAAGAAATAAGCTTATTTTGTCTGATCAGCAGTCTAAAGAGATCAGCACTATACAGGTAGAGCCTGATAAGAAGGTATTTTTAATCATTGCTGAAACTTTCTGGACAAGAACAATGTCTGCCTTTGGGCTGTGTTCTTTAGAGTAACTTTTGTACAGTTCATTCACAACAGGGTATCATCCACAAGTGTATCCAAGACAAGGGGCTGTCTCTGGCTCTGTAGTCTCAGGGTTTGTATTTAATCTTTTAATATACTTCAGAAACATTTACAACAAATTAAAAAAAATCAATTTAAAATTATTTTTGAAAAGTAGCAACTAGAGAAACAGCTCAGTTGATAAAGTGTTTGTCACAACGGCTTGAGGACCTGGCTTCAGTCATCAGAACCTACATAACAAAAGCCAGGTATGGTTTTATGCCTACTCAGTAATACTGGTCTAAGACCACACTTACAATTATACATTTTAGTGTTATATATGCATATAATTATACACACACACACACACACACACATATATATATATATAGTAACGTTTGAATATTAACACATTTTCAAATGTGCTTTATAAGTAGGTAAATAAAACAAAACAAAAACAACCCGTTACAAAAAACATCAACATCTTAATTCTTACTTATGAATTTAATTAGGACCCTAAGTTGAAGAAGTTCCAGTAATAGATCCGTGAAATTCAAACTTGGATTACACCAAATGTACTTATTTAATTAACTCCTAGTACCAGCCTAGGCATTTCTGTTTCCTTTAGAAGTCTGACATACTGCTTTTTGCAAAGTTTTTTTGTTTTTTTGTGTTTTTTTCGTTTTAGCAGCACTAGTAAAGGTGTACCTAGCTCAGTCACTCAGAACTAAGACTTTTCAGAGATGCTCAGCTACATCTAACAATTGGGTGGCTGATGTTGCTGAAATCTGCTGCAATCAAAGAAATTGCTAGAATAATGGAAGTACATCTGGCTATCAATGTTCAGATTTAAAAATGCCTAGCTTTATGCCCTGGAAAATGACTGCTTATGTAAAACAAGTGAAGTCCCAAGCAGTGGTTCTCATTCCTGTGGTCTATCAGACACATCCCAGGGATTTCAACTTAATGGAAAGCAGAAATCCAAGCCAGAGGCACTGGAATTTGCATCTTCCAGGTGATTCTACACATAAGATATAAGTGACTGAAATCATGCAAAAATTACGGGTGTAAAATTGGCCTTTGCCTAATGCCAGCCTTACATGGCTATCCCCAATGGGAAGTGATTCCAACGTGGCACATTCATGTGAGAACTGGCCAAATATGAGGATATCCAGCTAGGTTTTTCCAGAGCAAGATTCAATTAATCTTAAACAAAGCAGTTAATGTATTGCAGTGAACAGCTTTTTTTCCTGGACTCTTTTCCTCTTGGAAGGCACATTCTGTGCCTGTTATTTGTTCTGTGTAGTGATATGTGTTACGTGTAATGGTAGCTACATAAAGCTGGTGAGTGGTGGCAGCTTATGATCAGAACTAGCCATTATTGCCACAGAGGGAAACTAAACTAAATGCTGAGAGTTTGGCAGTTGGAATTTGTAGACAGTCATGTTTTTATAGGCAGAACCTGTGAATTCTAAGAGATTTTCACCCTTCTGGGGATATTTACGTTGGGAAAAAGTCACCTGGTGTACAACGTTCCACATTTGATCAGCCAGCCCACCATCCCCACACAGAAAAGTAAGTCTACACACTTGGCACAAAGACTTTGAGCAGACACTGGCAAATGATGAAAGCAGGAAATCCAGTCTGAACTTCAGAAGTGAATGTTGCTGGACTGTCCACTGGCAGACTAAGACTGTCCTAAACATATAAAGTCAATGCCCATGTCAAAGTCTTTACTGCAGCAATAGGAGTAATTTATTAAACAGAAACCAGTCATTCTCTCAAGACTGCCAATCAGGAAAAGAAGAACAGGTTGATAGATTATAAAGAGATGGTATAAGCAGTGGAAATGACATCATGTTCCCTAAAGGACCTTGTAGTCCCATCTGCAAAAGTCGTGCAGTATCTGTGACCAGTCAGTGTTCATGGTGGTGAGCTGTGGCTGTCCACCCTGACACCCTGTAAGTGACTGCCACTCGATACATATTTGTGAAATTGAATATATGATTCAATCTGGTTAGAATAACCAGTAGGCCCAGGAATCACCACTTTTATATTTAATAGCAGACTATTCAGTTTCCCTTCTTCATGAAAAAAAAAATTGGAATTTTAGGTTTGGAAGCTGAGTTTACAAGCCATTTATTCCTGGATGCTTCTCTTTACTTAACCAAAAATAGTATATATTAGTGGTTGGCACAGGCTTTTAGTAATAAACAATACCTTGACTTCTAATTTATGAGAAATGCAAGCATAGTTAACACTTGGTAACATAGATTACAGGTTTCACTTTCATGTAAATAATCAACAGTGCAGTGTGTGAGCATACACCTTTCAACTACACTTGTTCAGGATGCTGCCTAGGGAAGTGGCTGGCATTCTTCCAAGAGGGCTCAAAAAAAGAATTTTATCACATTCCAAGGTGGTGTTTCAACTTATTTAACTCATTCCCAGACCCATTGATAAGTAAAAATAAATGCCTTACTTAATATGACTTGGGATTGAAAATGAGATAAGAACATTGAGGGAAGCCCTTTGGGAGATGACTCCGCGGAGTGCTTGCCATAGACGTTTGAGAACCTGATTTTGGATCTCTAGCACCCACATCAAAAGGAGGGAGTGGTGGTTTGTGCCTGTGATCCTAGCACTGGGAAGGAGCCTGCTGGCCAGCTAGTCTTAGGACATTTGTTAGTTCCAGTTTCAGGAAGAGACCTTCTTTCAAAATAATAAGGTGGAGAGAGATCAAAGGAGATAACAGGCACACACACACACACACACACACACACACACACACACTACACTCTTCCACACACAAGCAAAATCATGACTGAAAGTAAACTCAAATAGTAGGATGAAAAGCCATGCAAATAGTTTCTCAATTATTCCTATTCTCTAATCTCATCTACTTCTTGATCATCCTCAAAAGCTATAGCTCAGTCCTCTTGACTTAGGAACATGAACGATTAGCACACAAAGTGCTCCGGACAGACTCCTCTTTATGAAACACAAGACTGACACAATATACTGTAAAGGCCAACTCGCTTATCTATAGTGAGCAATGTAGAAGGTCCTCAAGGTACATGACTTTTACTGATATCACCAGAGGGCAGAACTTCATGATTCCCTAATCACTGGGAAATCAGGATGAGGGATAGGAGATGAACCACCTCTGTAATGACATCAGGATGCCAGCCTGATGCATCTATTTTCTTGATGGGGACAATGATGCCAGGAGAGTACATACTTGTCTCCTGGCTATAGTTCCCTGCCTTTGGTCACATAAGTAGAAATATTCTTGTCAATGCAAGTACAGTAGAGCAAGCTCTGGCCCAGGCCTCTCTAGGTAGGGTCTGGAAGGACAATGTCAGTGTTTGTCTCTGTGACTCACTTCCTTCTATACTTCCTTGGCTGACTGAGTCTTCAGATGTTTTTATATACCCAGTCATGTTATGAGTACCTCCTTAAAATTACCACTGAGGGTCTCTTGACTGATTTCCATAGTATTTTCAAGTTAAAACCCCGGGGGACAAAGTTCTTTCCAAATTCTCAATGGGTAAGTCACTATTCTCTCCCACTTAGTCAAATTTAGGTTTTTCCATGTGTAAGTAAACTTAGCCCTTTGAGAACTTAATACCCCTACACAGGTCTGTTTTTATCTTGCAATTTTAATTGGTTTATATAATACTGGATTTCTGAATTAAAGTCATGAGATTTCACAATGATGAAAATACTGCCAGCTCCTTAAAGTAAGTAATCTGCTACAAAAACTTTCAAACTGGAAGGTAGCAGCCATCACTCTCCTGAGGACTGCAGCATATGCCTTCCAAACAATGGTGATACATGTATCTGAGATGTGCAAATTAAATGAGCGGGCTTACAAGTGGTACTAGAAGTCTTTTTGCAAAAGCCTATCTGATTTGATCACCCTGTAAATGCAGAATTGAAAGCATGTGTTCCCTTGAGAAGATCTCTAACACCCAGCACAGAACTGGCCTTCTATACAGTTGCAGAAAAAAGTGTTGACTGTGGGTCAAAGGGGACTGCAGTTTTCCACTTAGCTCTGGTCTCAAAGAGGCTCACTGTCATCTCATACGACTAGAATGTATCCATTACTGATGAACGACTTGCTTATATGAATCTGCTCGAGCTAAGGAAGGGTGGAATTACATTTTCCCACAATATTTCTTTTCCTTCAAATGCTTTTCCACCATAAAAAGGCTTTTAAAAACCATTCAGCCTAGAAAATCCAGATGGCCTTCAGTATCACTTACCTTGTGGTAACACCTAACACAAGTCTAGAGGGACCCCCCTCCCCCCCCAGCCCCCTGCTCTGCAGCAGAATGAACAGCAGAGCCAAGAATTAGCATCTGCAGAAAACAATGGTAAGTTTGTTTGCTTGCAAAGCAGTTCAAGCCTACAGTTTCCCCACTGTGTAGCTTCCCCAGATGGTGGCATGGCTGGGACCACAGGACAAAACTCCCTCTGCTTGCTGAGCTCTCCCAGTGGGGTTCACACCCTGGAATGTCTAATCCCGCAAAGTACCAGGGAAGGGGGAGTTGATTTATCAGGTCACTTCAAAATGAGCAAAAGGTCCCTTTCTTAGTGAAATATACCAATGCATTTAAATGTTTGAAATAAGCTGCACACAAAGCGAGATACTCATTTTATCACTCTTGAATAAGTCACTCTATCAAGGCACTTATGTCAGCAACCCAGTGGGGCACCTCTCCAGAACAGTGCTGTAACCTGCATTTTACAGTCTTTCTTTTTCTTTCCTACCCTCACTACGGTTCCCTTTCTCTCTGTGGGGAGTAGAGGTGTGTGCACATGCATTGGTGCTATTTGTTCAGACTAGAGATCTGATAATCTTTTGTCTTCCTCAATTGATCTTCACACCATATTTTTTTGAGACAGGGTCTCTCATTGAGCCCAGACTGCATTGATTCAGCTTTGTTGGCCTGCCAGCAGGCCTCAGGTAGCCTCCTGTCTTTTCCCACTTATTTTGTAGTATTGCTGAGATTAAAAAACATAGGCCTTTAAAGGAAAAGATCCAGACCGAATTGCTCCCAGGGGCACAACATGTGGCACAGACCTAGGTAGGCTAGCTGACTACTCCTCCATTCCTCTTCCTTTCCAATTGCTCTGGTACTAGCAGAATCTTCCGTCCAGAGTCATCTGATCCCAGCCCTGACTGTTCACAGGGGTCTTGTGGTCACATGTACTGTTACATGTTTTGATGACATCTGGATATAGGCCATCTGGGCTTCCCTTCTCCATTCTTCCAGTTGTCTGAACTATATCCAACCTCCAGGCTTTGCTCATGTCTTCTACCCTAGTTGGTGAGTTCTCTGAACTCTATGCTGCCTGCACCCTCTCCAATACCCAGCCTTAGCCTGGATTATACCTACGGTGTGCTGCCCCATTCTGATCAGGCTCACCTGAGCCATCTCAACATCCAGTCACACATCCTATATGCTGATCCACTCTGTTGAGACCCCCATATACTAGTCTGCCTGCATCATATCCAGCCTCCAGGCCTGTTAATAGATCCATCTGTTCATGGATCAAGCCTGTTAAGTCTCCAAAACCTGGCCAGCCTGACTATCCCCAACCCACAGGCCTTGCTTTAGTTGCACAGTCTGAACAACCTAGCATGACACATCACTTCAGACCTACAAGCAGCAAAAGAAGCCTACATGCACAAGTCACACTGTAAAAATGCAAACACTATGAAAGACCAACACAGGCTTTCTTCCTCTTAAATCCATCAGTGTGTTAAAGATGCTCCCCATTGGGAATTACACAGATGTCCCCAAGTCACAAACTTAAAAAACAAAAACAAACAAACAAACAAACAAAAAAAACCTTAAAATTTCATCAAATAATTCAAGGAGTTTAAATACACAAATAGCTCAGTGAACTTAATGGGAATAACAAAAAATGCTCAAGCGAAGCCCAAGAAAACACAAACACACAGCCAAATGGAATGCTGAAGACAATTCAAAATTTAAAACTAATTCAGTAAATAAATAGAAATAGTGAAGAGAAATAAGCTGAAATGAAAACTTGATTAGCCCAATTTGAAGACTCAGAGGGACAGCTTTCTACAAGAATGGCTCAAGTAGAAGAAATGGTGGGGTATGAAGATAAAGTAGAGGATTTAGAAAAACAAACAAGAAATAAACAATAACATTACCACATGCAGAAACTATGGGACACCACAAAAAGGCCAAAGTTTCTAATTATAAGCACAGATGAAGGAGAAAAATCCCAGGTCAGTTGCATAGACCAGGTTTTCAAAAAAATCATAGAAGAGAACATCCTGACCAAGGAGACAGACCCAGTTAGATATAAGAAGCACAAAACACCAACTTGACAGGATCAGAAAAGAACCTCTCCATAGCATATCATGGTCCAAACACTAGATACACAGAACAAAGTAAGACTACTGAAGGCTGCAAGAGAAAAGACAAGTCACATATGAAGGACAGTCCCTCTGAATAATAGTTTCTCAATGAAATTTTTGAGCATAGAGTAATTATTTCAAGTTCTAAAAGACCATGGATGCTAACCTAGACTACTGTACCAAGTAAAACTCAGGTATGGCGGAGGGAACAAAAGGAATTTCCATGATATAAACAGACTAAAAGAAAATACACCACCAAACCAGCACGTGGAGAATTCTGGAGGCAGTATTTCAGATTGACAAAAAGAATAAGCACAGACGAGAGACTAAAGAAGAAAATAAGTGAACTAATAACTACTGAAACATAAAATAAACACAAGACAGGACCAAGAACACAAACAAACACAGCTAACAAGCTAAATGCCTATGATCAACACACACTTTAAATAGTAATGGTCCCCACTACTTGTCAAAAGACACAGGTCAGCTAAAAGGATTAAAAAACAAAGTCCACCTTTCTGCTGTCTACAAGAGATTGATCTTAGCTCTGAAGATGAGCACCTCCTTAAAGAGAAAGGATGGACAAAAGTATCATGAGTAAATGGGACCAGGAAACACGAAGCTGCACTGTCCTTATATCCGACAAACAGACTTCAACCAAAAACTAGTTGGAAGAGATAAAGATTACATTGTAATCCAGGGAAAAATTAACTACAAAGACATTGCAATCCTAAACATATATGCACCTGACTTCATAAGACACATACTACTGAAAGGAAAGACACATGCTAACTCTAAGTCAGTTAATAGCAGGTGATTTCAAAACCCCACTTTTACCGACAGGTTAACGAAATAGAGAAATGTCAGAACTGAATGACATTGTACACCAAATAGGTATCAACAGAATATTCTATCCAAACACCACCAAAGACTGTACAAAAACTCAGCAGCCTACAGAAACTTTTCTGAAATATATCACATAGCCTGGGAAACACATCTTTAAAACTTCAAAAAAGTTAATTCCATGTATCATTTTGAACTGTAATATAATGAAATCTAATCAGCAAAGGACTGTACATAGACTCATGGAGATTAAATGAAAATGAAACCTCAGCATAAGAAAATGTTCAGGACACATTAAAAGCAGTTCTACAATGGAAAGTTATACCTCTAGATGCCCACATTAAAATACCAGAACATTCTCAAGCTAGGAGTGGTGGTATACACCTTTAGTCCAAGCACTTAGGAGACAGACCTGAGTTTAAAGTCTACATAGAGAGTTTTAGGTCAACCAGGGCTCTGTAAAGAGATCCTGTTTCACCCCCACCCCCTACCCAAGATGGAACTCAAGAATTTAGGAAACCAAGGAAAAAATAAACCCAAATCCAGTAGACAAGAAAATAACAACAACAACAAAATCAGAGTAGAAATGAAATAAAATTAAAGAGAACAAGACAAAACAAAACAAAATCAAGAATAAAAAAAATTTAAGAGCTGGTACTTTGAAAAGATAAACAAAGTAGATAGATCTTTAGCCCAATTAGCTAAATAAACTCCACAAACCATGCCCCGCATCATATCAACAGATCAAAGATGAACAGGGAAACATTATAACAGACACCAAGGAAATTGAGAATATGGTAAGGAGATACTTTTTTCCCACCTCGAGATAGGTTCCCTTGAGATAGGATAGCCCTGGCTGTCCTGGAACTCACTCTGTAGACCAGGCTGGCCTCAAACTCAGAAATCTGCCTGCTTCTGCCTCCCAAGTGCTGGGATTAAAGGTGTACTGCCCAGGTAAGGCGATACTTTAAAGACTGACATTCTATTAGGTTACCATACCTAGAAGGAATAGATTTCTAGATTCATCTGAATTATCAAAGTTAAACCAAGAAGAGATCATTTAAACAGACCCATAACAAATACAGAGGCCGAAACAGTGATTAAAAAGTCAAGAGGCCCAGATGGACTCATAGCAGATTCAACCAGACTTTCAAAAAAGAGCAACCAACACATCAAAGCAGGAGCACTCTCAACTCCTTCTCCAAAGACAGTATCCCTCTAATACTCAAGCCAAGAGAAGAGTCAACAACATGAAAAAGACTCACATAATCATCTCAATAGATGAAAAAAAAAAAAGCTTTTGACAAAATCTAACATACACCTTCATGATAAAAGTCCTAGAGAGAGTAGAACTTGAGAGAACACACCTCAACTTAATAAAAGCTATCTATGACAAACCCACAGGCAATGTTATCCTAAATGGAGAACAATTTGAAGCAGTCTCATTAGAATCAGGAATAAGACATGGTTGTCCATCCTTCCTACTCCTTTTCAGCGAAGTGCCTGAAACACTAACAGAAGCAATAATTCAAGGGATACAAATAAGAAAAAAAAATCAACCCTATTTACAGATTATGCATTATACATAGATATTACAGGCATCCCACTAGAAAACTTCTAGGAATGATAAGCAATCATTTCAGCAATGAGGCAGGAAACAGAATCAACTTAAAAAATTACACACCACAGCAAACACACTGGGAAGATGGTCGTGGAGACACCATCTAAACTTAACTGAGGTGGTAAAGCTCTAAAGGGATACTAAAAATGGAAAGATTTGCCATGCTCTTTTGTTTGTTTGTTTAAAATTCTTCTTTTTAAAGTTCTTATAGAGGGAAGTTACAAGGGCAGAAGGCAGATACAAAGAGACAGGGAGATGACTGGGATTGGGGTGCACGATGGGAAACTCACAAAGCATCAATAAAAAGTTTTTTAAAAGTATGCATACAGGGGGCTGGCGAGATGGCTCAGTGGTTAAGAGCGCTGACTGCTCTTCCGAAGGTCCCGAGTTCAAATCCCAGCCACATGGTGGCTCACAACCATCTGTAACGAAATCTGCCCTCTTCTGGAGTATCCGAGGACAGCTACAGGGTACTTACATATAATAAATAAATAAATCTTAAAGAAAATGTATGCATACAGCTCTAGTAGAGGACCTGCAGTCGTGTGCACATTCCATGCCCCCCATAATTTAAAATAATAACAATAAAATATTCTTAAAAAGAACAACTGACAACAAATGCTGGAGAGGATTTGAGGAAAGGAGAATCCCAATCACTGTTGGTGGGATTTCAAATTGATACAGCCACTGTAAATTAGTGTAGAGAATTCCTTCCTAGTTGTAAAGCCTGTAGACCTGAACAACAATTGAACTGGGATAAAATCCATGAAGGCGCAAGAGTGGAATTTTCATCTTGGAGGAAACCAATATGTGCTATCTGTGTAGAAATAAGGTCCACCCCACAGGAGAGACCTCGTGCCGGGGGCTGCAAAACCAGGTTCATAGTGAGGGCATGAATCCTAGGATAGAGCAGTATTGTTTCTATGCATTCTAAATACTTATCTGTATACTCAAAGACAAGTGTAACTCTCACTCCTCATCAAAGCATCCTTTTTGTAATAGGTGGAGATCATTACAGATATCTACAACTTGGTCAAAATGTAGAGAATAAGTCACCGGATGATGCCCAGCTGAAATTGATACAACTGCAGTGAATACAACCTAATGCTCAGGAAAAAAAATTCACAAAAGAGAATGTAAAAAGGTTTTGAGAGCTAGAGGCCCAAAATGTCTCCTGCTTGATAGTAGCTCCTATACATAACAAGGGGAATGCACCCATGAACTCTCAACAATATGGTTGTCTGAACAAAACCGTCATGATGACAATACTAGTTAGCCTGCTAACAGGGGTGGGGGAAATTCCCCATTGTCCTACACCCAGATGAAGAGCTATAGGAGGCCAATGACTGCTGAGAATGGGAAGAACCAGCTTTCTCCATGGATGAGTTCTGATAGAGGTTGTCCAATTCCAAGTGGTCAGCCTTGGACACACAAGCAAAGCAAATAGACCCAGTTGGTTATATATACACATGTGTGCATCTGTGCAACACATATTTATACAGGTATAACAGTAATAATTGCAGAGGTCATGTGCTTGGGAGGGAGACACAGGAGAACTTGGGGGAGGCATGAGTGAAGTAGATATCCTGCTCATGCATTAAGTTCTCAAAAAATTAAATAAATAAAGCACAGGAAATGAAAAGCCCATGGTCCAACTTCCCCCAGCAAAGGAAGAAATCAAAATTTACCTGGTTGGTAGAAATCAGGAGACAGCTCTCTGGCCACAGCTCTTGCTATGTCGCACTCCTGGCGAGCAGCCAGTGCAGCTTGGTCGGCAGCATCAGCTTTTGCTCTGGCATGTGCAGTCCTACATGGATATAAAAAGGCAGGTCAGCAGAGAAGTCATTGCATTAATTACTCATGGACAAGCAAACCACGATCTAGGGAAAGAAATGTTAATCATGATCATGGCTCTTGCAGGTGCAAGAACAACTTTTAGTCATGTTACAGAGACCTCAGCAACAGCCAAAACGCAGATGAATCACCACAGTACAGCTTCCAAGGGAAAAGAAAATCATGATCAAGGTCTCTACCACTGGATACTGTATCTGGTCATCAGAACTCAGGGGACCAACCCTTCTTGCTGATTTTGCATCCTTTCCCCCCAACTCCAAAAGACTGCCAACTAAGATTGGTTGCATAGAGTAGGATTTGACCATTTGAATTAGCTGTATGTTCATGACCAAGTTCCATTGGTAGAACTGAGTAAGAATCAGACTTAGGGAAGGTTGCCCAGTGGCAGAAATGAACAGAACTGATACCACTAGTGCTGGCTAATTCCTATGTATAAAAGTCTCGGCTGTGGTACTTTAGGCCATCAGCATAAAGCCACTGGACATGTTGGTGGGAAAAAGCCTAGCACATCACAGGTTCTCACTAGTGTGCCCTGGAAGGGATATCTACTTATCTGACTAATTTAAATTAGAAGTTATTTGTGTGTGTGTGTGTGTGTGCTAGTAGGAGTGTGAAGAGGTCAGAGAACAACTTGTGGGAACTGTTTCTCATTCTACAGTGTGGCTTCTGAAGACTGAACTCACACACCATGGAGTTGCTCTTACATGCTGAGCCATCTCCCTGGCCTTGTATTTGCCTGTCTGCCTTTCTTTTCTTTTTTTTTCTTTTCTTTTTTCTTTCCTTTTCTTTTCTTCTCTCTTCTCTTTTCTTTTCTTTTCTTTTCTTTTCTTCTCTTCTCCTCTTCTCTTTTCTTCTCTTTTCTCTTCTTTCTTTCTTTCTTTCTTTCTTTCTTTCTTTCTTTCTTTCTTTCTTTCTTTCTTTCTTTCTTTCTATCGAGTTTGAATGAAACAGAAAGGAGCCAGTGAAGCAGAGTTGGTAAGGATGGAATGGATCTTTTGGTCTTCTATCCCCTCCCTGGTTTATCCTCATACATTAAAAATCTCACCTGTTATAGGGGAGAAAAAATATTGGGCTTCCTGGGCTTGGGATGATAGCCCAATTAGTAATGAACTTGTTCTGCAAGCATAAAGATCTGAGTTTAATTCCCCTAAGTACACATAAAAAGGGGAAAGAAAAGTCAGGTATAGTGGTACACACTTGTAAGCCTAGTGTTGGGGAGGTTGAAGCAAGCAGATACCTGGGGCTCACCAAGTTCCAGTCCAGTGAGAGACCCTTTCTCAAGAATGAGGGTGCATGTTTCCTTTGCCTGTTTTCTAAAGAGAGAGAAAGAAAAAAAAGCATGGAGTTGGACAGGCAGAGAGTTGGGTAGAATCTGAGAGGACACTAGAGAAAAAAACATGATCAGAATATACAGTATGAAAAGAATTATTTTCAATTTAAAAATGAAGTGGCCAGTGCCTATCTCAGAGTGCCCAACAGAGAAAACTGTCCCTTTTTTAATCCACATGTAAAAGCACACTTGAACACCTGCATGCACACATACACAAGAATTGAGCTTGAGGTCTGCGAAGCACCGAGTCACCTGGGCATGGAGTCGGCAGATACCCCCAAGGTCCCTAGAGGACCCTCCACATGATCTTAGGACCTTGAGTGGAACATAACTTCTGTTCCATTCCAATCACATGGGACCTGAGACAGCATTAGGAAAGCAGAAAACCCGGCCTGATTAGGGTCACAAGTCCCTTCAGATCGGCTCCAGCACCAGGTCACCTTGGGCACGGAGTAGGAGGAAACCCCCAAGGTCCCTAGAGGTCAGCTTCTGGGGTAGACCCCGTTTTGGGCTCCAGATATCTGGGCACCTTCCCTGCCAGAGGCGAGGTGTCCGCCCTGCCCAGGAGGGCTTTGCCGGAGCACCTGGGGGAGCCATCTTGGTTCCTGGATCCCTCCAAGACTAGTCTGCATAGGTAAGAGTGTGGACTACAGAAGCTAACAGCTTCTGGGACAGGCAGAAGCCACACTACTTCTGAGGCAGACCCCATTTCAGGCTCCAGACATCCGGGCACCTTCCCAGCCAGAGGAGAGGTGTCTGCCCGCCCAGGAGGGCTTTGCCAGAGCACCCGAGAATGCCATCTTGGTTCCTGGATCACTCTGAGACTAGTCTATGCAGTTGAGAGTGTGGACTACAGAAGCTAACAGCTTCTGTGACAGGTTGAAGCTACACAGCTTCTGGGACAGGCCCTTTTTCAGGCCTTCATCTTCTGCCAGGAGGCAGGTCCAAACGCCAGGTATCTCTGCACCTTCCCTGCTCATCTGCAGAGAGTGCTCTGACCACTGAAACCCAGAAGAGAGCTAGTCTCCCATGTCTGCTGATAGAGGCTAACAGAATCAAAAGAGGAACAAGATCTAACCAGAGTCAACTATAACAACTAAATCCAGAGATTACCAGATGGCAAAAGGCAAATGTAAGAATCTTACTAACAGAAACCAAGACCACTCACCATCATCAGAATACAGCACTCCCACCTCACCCAGTCCTGGGCACCCCAACACACCCGAAAAGCTAGACCCGGATTTGAAAGCATATCTCATGATGATGGTAGAGGACATCAAGAAGGACTTTAATAACTCACTTAAAGAGATACAGGAAAACACTGCTAAAGAGTTACAAGTCCTTAAAGAAAAACAGGAAAACACAACCAAACAGGTGGAAGTCCTTAAAGAAAAACAGGAAAACAATCCAAAAAGGTGATGGAAATGAACAAAACCATACTAGAACTAAAAAGGGAAGGAGACACAATAAAGAAAACCCAAAGTGAGGCAACACTGGAGATAGAAACTCTAGGAACCCTAGGAAAAAAATCTGGAACCATAAATGCGAGCATCAGCAACAGAATACAAGAGATGAAAAAGAGAATCTAAGGTGCAGAAGATTCCATAGAGAACATCGGCACAAAAATCAAACAAAATGAAAAATGCAAAAAGATCCTAACTCAAAACATCCAGGCAATCCAGGACACAATGAGAAGACCAAACCTATTGATAATAGGAGTAGATGAGAATGAAGATTTTCAACTTATGGGCCAGTAAATTTATTCAACAAAATTATAGAAGAAAACTTCCCAAACCTAAGAAAAGAGATGTCCATGAACATACAAGAAGCCTACAGGACTCCAAATAGACTGGACTAGAAAAGAAATTCCTCCTGACACATAATAATCAGAACAACAAATATACTAAATAAAGATAGAATATGAAAAGCAGTAAGGGAAAAAGGTCAAGTATTATATATAAAGGCAGGCCTATCAGAATTACACCAGACTTTTCACCAGAGACTATGAAAGCCAGAAGATCCTGGACAGATGTTATACAGACACTAAGAGAACACAAATGCCAGCCCAGGCTACTATACCCAGCCAAACTTTCAATTACCATAGATGGAGAAACCAAAGTATTCCACGACAAAAAAAATTCACACATTATCTTTCCATGAATCCAGCCCTTCAAAGGATAATAACAGAAAAAAACCAATACAAGGACAGAAACCATGCCCTAGAAAAAGCAAGAAAGTAATCCGTCAACAAACCTAAAAGAAGAGAGCCACAAGAAGTGAATGCCAATTCTAACAAAAAAAAAAAAAATAGGAAGCAACAATTACTTTTACTTAATATCTCCTAATATCAAGGGACTCAATTTCCCAATAAAAAGACAGAGACTTAACAGACTGGCTACACAAACAGGACCCAACATTTTGTTGCTTACAGAAAACCCATTTCAGGGAAAAACACAGACACTACCTCAGAATGAAAGGCTGGAAAACAATCTTCCAAGCAAATGGTCTGAAGAAAAAGCTGGAGTAGCCATTCTAATATCTAAAAAAATCGACTTCCAACACAAAGTTATCAAAAAGACAAGGAGGGACACTTCATACTCATCAAAGGTAAAATCTTCCAAGAGGAATTCTCAATTCTGAATATCTATGCTCCAAATGCAAGGGCAGCCACATTCATTAAAGTAACTTTAGTAAAGCTCAAAGCACACATTGCACCTCACACAATAATAGTGGGAGACTTCAACACACCACTTTCATCAATGGACAGATCGCGGAAACAGAAACTAAACAGGGACACAGTGAAACTAACAGAAGTTATGAAACAAATGGATTTAACAGATATCTACAGAACATTCTATCCAAAAACGAAAGGATATATCTTCTTCTCAGCACCTCATGGTACCTTCTCCAAAATTGACCATAGAATTGGTCACAAAAGAGACCTCAACAAATACAAAAATATTGAAATTGTCCCATGCATCCTATCAGATCACCATGGACTAAGGCTGATCTTCAATAACAACATAAATAATGGAAAGCCAACATTCACGTGGAAAGTGAACAACACCCTTCTCAATGATACCTTGGTCAAGGAAGGAATAAAGAAAGCAATTAAAGACTTTATAGAGTTTAATGAAAATGAAGCCACAACATACCCAAACTTATGGTACACAATGAAAGCATTCCTAAGAGGAAAACTCATATGTCTGAGTGCCTCCAAAAAGAAACAGGAGAGAGCACACACTAGTAGCTTGACAAAACACCTAAAAGCTCTAGAACAAAAGGAAGAAAATTCACCCAAGAGGAGTAGATGGCAGGAAATAATCAAACTCAGCGGCAAAATCAACCAAGTGGAAACAAGAACTATTCAAAGAATAAACCAAAGAAGGAGCTGGTTCTTTGAGAAAATCAACAAGATAGATAAACCCTTAGCCAGACTCACTAGAGGGCACAGGGACAGTATCCTAATTAACAAAATCAGAAATGAAAAGGGAGACATAACAACAGATCCTGAAGAAATCCAAAACACCATCAGATCCTTGTACAAAAGGGTATACTCAACAAAACTGGAAAACCTGGATGAAATAGACAAATTTCTAGACAGATACCAGGTACCAAAGTCAAATCAGGATCAGGTTAATGATCTAAACAGTCCTATATCCCATAAAGAAATAGAAGCAGTCATTAATAGTCTCCCAACCAAAAAGAGCCCAGGACCAGATGGGTTTAGTGCAGAGTTCTATCAGACCTTCAAAGAAGATCTAATTCCAGTTCTGCACAAACTATTCCACAAAATAGAAGCAGAAGGAACTCTACCCAATTCATTCTATGAAGCCACAATTACTCTCATACCTAAACCACAGAAAGACCCAACAAAGATAGAGAACTTCAGACCAATTTCCCTTACGAATATCGATGCAAAAAAACCTCAATGAATTCTCACTAACCGAATCCAAGAACACATCAAAACAATCATCCATCCTGACCAAGTAGGTTTCATTCCAGGGATGCAGGGATGATTTAATATACGGAAATCCATCAACTTAATCCACTATATAAGCAAATTCAAAGACAAAAACCACATGATCATCTCATTAGATTCGTGAAAGCGTTTGACAAAATCCAACACCCAATTCATGATAAATGTCTTGGAAAGACCAGGAATTCGAGGCCTATACCTAAACATGATAAAAGCAATCTACAGCAAACAAGTATCCAACATCAAAGTAAATGGAGAGAAGCTGGAAGCAATCCCACTAAAATCAGGGACTAGACAAGGCTGCCCAATTTTTCCCTACCTATTCAACATTGTACTTGAAGTCCTAGCCAGAGCAATTTGACAACAAAAGGAGATCAAGGGGATACAAATTGGAAAGGAAGAAGTCAAAATATCACTTTTTGCAGATGATATGATAGTATATATAAGTGACCCTGAAAATTCCACCAGAGAATTCCTAAGCCTGATAAACAGCTTCAATGAAGTAGCTGGATATAAAATTAACTCAAACAAGTCAATGGCCTTTCTCTACACAAAAGATAAACAGGCTGAAAAAGAAATTAGGGAAATAACACCCTTCTCAATAGTCACAAATAATATAAAATACCTTGGCTTGACTCTAACTAAGGAAGTGAAATATCTGTATGATAGGAACTTCAAGTCTCTGAAGAAAGAAATTAAAGAAGATCTCAGAAGATGGAAAGATCTCCCATGCTCATGGATTGGCAGGATCAACATTGTAAAAATGGCTATCATGCCAAAAGTAATGTACAGATTCAATGCAATCCCCATCAAAATTCCAACTCAATTCTTCAAGGAATTAGAAAGGGCAATCTGCAGATTCATCTGGAAGAACAAAAAATCTAGGATAGTAAAAACTCTCCTCAAGGATAAAAGAATCTCTGGTGGAATCACCATGCCTGACCTAAAGCTGTACTAGAGAGCAATTGTGATAATAACTGCATGATACTGGTATAGTGACAGACAAGTAGACCAATGGAATAGAATTGAAGACCCAGAAATGAACCCACACATCTATGTTCACTTGATCTTTGACAAGGAAGCTAAAACTATCCAGTGGAAAAAAGACAGCATTTTCAACAAATGGTGCTGGCACAACTGGAGATTATCATGTAGAAGATTGTGAATTGATCCATTCCTATCTCTGTGTACTAAGGTCAAATCTAAGTGGATCAAGGAACTCCACTTAAAACCAGAGACAGTGAAACTTATAGAGGAGAAATTGGGGGAAAGCCTCGAAGATATGGGCACAGGGAAAAGATTCCTAAATAGAACAGCAATGGCTGAGTTGTAAGATCAAGAACTGACAAATGGGACCTCATGAAATTGCAAAGCTTCTGTAAGGCAAAAGAGACTGTCAATAAGACAAAAAAGCCACCAATAGATTGGGAAAGGTTCTTTACCTATCCTCAATCAGATAGGGGACTAATATCCAATATATATAAAGAACTCAAGAAGGTAGAGTCCAGAAAATCAAATAACTCCATTAAAAAATGGGGCTCAGAGCTAAACAAAGAATTCTCACTTGAGGAATACCTAATGGCTGAGAAGCACCTGAAAAAATGTTCAGCATCCTTAATCATCAGGGAAATGCAAATCAAAACAACTCTGAGATTCCACTTCCCACCAGTCAGAATGGCTAAGATCAAAAATTCAGGTGATAGCAGATGCTGGCAAGGATGTGGAGAAAAAGGAACAGTCCTCTATTGTTGGTGGGATTGCAAGCTTGTACAACCCCTCTGGAAATTAATATGGCCGTTCCTCAGAAACTTGGACATAGTACTACCAGAGGATCCCGCAATACCTCTTCTGGGCATATATCCCGAAGATGTTCCAACCGGTAAGACAAACACATACTCCACTATGTTCATAGCAGCCTTATTTATAATAGCCAGAAGCTGGAAAGAATCCAGATGCCCCTCAACAGAGGAATGGATACAGAAAATGTGGTACATTTACACATTGGAGTACTACTCAGCTATTAAAAAGAATGAATTTATGAAATTCCTAGGCAAATGGATGGACCTGGAGGGCATCATCCTGAGTGAGGTAACCCAGTCAAAAAAGAACTCACATGATATGCACTCACTGATAAGTGGATATTAGCCCAGAAACTTAGAATACCCAAGATATAAGATACAAGTTGCAAAACACATGAAACTCAAGAAGAATGAAGACCAAAGGGTGGACACTTTTCCCCTTCTTAGATTGGGAACAATACACCCATGGAAGGAGTTACAGAGACAAAGTTTGGAGCTGAGACGAAAGGATGGACCATCTAGAGACTGCCATACCTGGGGATCCATCCCAGAATCAGCCTCTAAATGCTGACACCATTGCATACACTAGCAAGATTTTGCTGAGAGGACCCTGATACAGCTGTCTCTTGTGAGGCTATTCCAGGCTATTCCTAGCAAACACAGTAGTGGATGCTCACAGTCAGCTATTGGATGGATCATAGGGCCCCCAATGGAGGAGCTAGATAAAGTACCCAAGGGGCTGAAGGGATCTGCAACCCTATAGGTGGATTAACAATATGAACTAACCAGTACCCCCTGGAGCTCGTGTCTCTAGCCTCATATGTAGCAGAAGATGGCCTAGTCGGCCATCACTGGGAAGAGAGGCCCATTGGTCTTGCAAACTTTATTTGCCTCAGTACAGGGGAACGCCAGGGCCAAGAAGTAGGCATGGGTGGATAGGGCAGTATGGGGGGGGGGAGGGTATGGGGAACTTTCAGGATAGCATTTGAAATTTGAAATGTATATAAAGAAAATATCTAATAAAAATTATAAAATTAAAAAAAAAAAAGAATTGAGCTTGAGACAGTGAGATAGCTCACCACTTGCTTCTAAGGATGACAAAGGAAGTTTCAATCCCCAAACCCATATAGGACAAGAGAACTATGTCCTACAACATATGATATGACCTCCATAGATGATGTGTTATACACATACACACACACACAGAATTGAAAAAATTAAAGCTTCTTAAGGAGAGACGAAACAGAATGTGAAGGAGAGAGAGAGAGGAGCGATAATCAGTTTATGAACACAGTATATACTGAGAGATTAACTTACATATGAATAAATGATGATTCCTTAGGAATACCTGGGCTGCCAATTAAAAGTAAGTGAACTAAAGAATATATTGTATGAAAAAACTCTATTTTCAATAAAAACTTTAGTATACCACAAAACCACAGGAATGTTAAGGAGAGCATGGCCATCAGGGTTCAGTAGGGAGAGGAACAGGTAGAGCAGAGGGCATATCTAGGGGAGAGAAACAAGTCCATGTGACACTGTAGTAGATGTCATACATGTACTAAAGTTTGTAGGATCTACATCATCAGGAGTGGATGCTAATCTGAGCCATGAACTTTACTTGATGAAGTACAAGCACTTACATGAATGAAGGATGTTACTGTAGCTGCATCAATATTACTTCATCACTCACAACCAATTTACCCAAGATGTCAGACAAGGAAGCTGCATGTGAGCCCAAGGTGGGGAGAAAATGTGTATAAGAACACTCCAGTCTCTTGTTAGTAAAAACTGCTTTAAAAAATCAATTATAAGTACAGCAATTACAAGACTGAGAAGGTTATATTTATATATTCAGGAAAGCTGTATGTATGGTTTATCCACATCTATCACGTATACATACATACATACATACATACATACATACATACAAACAACAAAGAAAAAGAACCATTTACTTGAGAACAAGGCAGATACATGGTATGGACTAGAAGGAGAAAATGGAGGGAAGGAAATTACATAATTATGACTTCAAAAGCAAAAAGTATTAAAATGAATGGATCATCTCCCACATATCCAGATAGTTATTTTTATATCAGATGGGATATTTCTGATTATTTCTGCCTATGGGGCATTATTAATTTGAGGTGAAAATGAAAGCAAGAGTTTAAGAGAACATATTCTGAAATGCCTGTCTGCAGTGACCTTGTAAGACACCATCCTTGTTGATTTGGGGAAGGGGGAGGGGCGTTGAGTCTAATTCTAGGCCCGAGGACCAGTCTATAGTCCCTGTTCATGTTCTTTCAGCTTCTCAATTTTTTTCCTTCCCAGAATGATTTTCCATTCTATCTGCTATTCTTAGATAGAGTCTAATTATGTCTCAGTACCATAATTAATGAAGCTGTAAAGAGTACAGCCATGATCCCCTTTTTTTTTTTTTTTTTTTTGGTTTTTCAAGAGAGGGTTTCTCTGTATAGCCCTGGCTGTCCTGGAACTCACTTTGTAGACCAGGCCGGCCTTGAACTCAGAAATCCGCCTGCCTCTGCCTCCCACGTGCTGGGATTAAAGGCGTGTGCTACCATGTCCAGTGCTTTTTTTTTTTTTTCCATGATCCCTTTTAATGTGATTTCCTAGCACTTCAATAAATCCATAAAACTAAACAACATATTTTGATACAACTGCAACACACTTCTATCAAGCCAAATACAATGGAAGTATTATCTCTATATTGTCTTATAATCCATCAACTGGAGAGTAGACTATAGCTTACCCTTCCTGTCAACACATCTTGGAAGCACAGAGTCAATGAAGCTGCATTTACTACTCTTGTGCCTAACTTACTTTTTCACTTGTTCTTCCCTGAAGATCCAGCCAGACCTTTCTGTCTAACTCAGATACAGTGTCTGTCAGTCAGGACTATTTACAGCTGGTCAGATGAGCAAGACCACATCCACATCTGTACCCAGAGACACTGAGAACTTCTGGTGATTCCAACCATGACAAATGGAGTACATTCTAGCTTCCAGGGGTCAAGGTCACTGCCATGGTTAGACTCTGGAGGTTGCTCTGCCTCATGTGTACACTCATTTATTTAAGTCCCATGACTAGTTCCAAACCTACAAATGGCTGGTCAGACCTGCTGCTGTCCCTGGGGTCAGGGTCAGAACAGTCAGTCTCAGGAAATCAGCTGAAGGCACTTAGCACTGGTTCCTACTGGAGGTGGTTGTATGGAAACACACAGACATTTACAGAGACAGACAGACAGACACACACACACACAAGATACTTTTCATTTCTCAAGACCCCTGATATAGACAAGTCTTTGGCTCTTTATAGTTTTGATCTGCACACACTATTATCACATACTTTCTCCAATGACATAATTACAAAGTCACACCTATAACTCAGGTGGCAGCCACTGACCTCTTAGAATGTCACTTCTGCAAGTCTACCATGCTTTAACTTTAGGATGAACCCTTAAGAACAAGAGTGATTCCCTTTTGTAAGTCTACAATACTTTAAGTCTAGGATGAACTTGTTAAGAATAAGAGCAAGTTCTGGATACAGAGACCTGGTGCCTGGCTTGCCTCCTTTCTTGGAGTAGCCAGAACTTTTAGATGCTACATATTCACAATCAGAGTAATTATAAACTCATTTTCTAGTCAGCAGCTTGAGTTCTAAAGTCATTTTGAAGAAAATAATTATTTCCTCAATATTCTTGAACTTTTAAAAGAATTTAATGATAGGATGTTCCTTAAATATAACAATGCCTTTACAAAAAGTATATTCAACTGTTGTCCCCTTAGACTCAGTATCCACTCTTCTAAGGTACACACATGGCCCTGAGATGCCTACCCCACCACAGGCTTTTACAGATAGAGCTGATGAAAGTTTGAATCCAGAAGGAAACATGATTTTGCTAAAGAAGAAACTACCTTTGATGTTTATCAAGTTGCTACTTCTACATTTTCTTCCCAACAATAAAGTGCTTTGAAAATACACTGGTTCTTAAAAATGTGTTATATAGTAATTCATGGGACTCCTAAAACTTGATAGCAAAGGCTGCCATCTGATAGGTTCATGGTCTGTCCTTGGGATTTTCTATTACATCCAAATGTCTAAAGAATATTATTATTCAGGCAATTTAAAAACAGGAGAAACTGGCTGGTGGAAATCAAGTCTTGGTTCAGAACCATACTGGTCTGACAGATGCTAGACTCAAAAGTGCTTGCCTCCCTTGGGGGCTGCTTTGGCAGAGTCAGACCCTACAGTTCTCCCCACTAACACCTCAGCAAATTCTAATTCCCTCTGGTTCTCTTGGAAATGCCTGGCAGTAACAAGAAATTCCTTCTTAGGCTATGGCATGATGGGTGATAAAACAGAAGAAAAATGACCTGTCCTGCCTTTTGGACTATGACATTATTCCTTTATGGGAGACCTAGATTTGAGAAAACTAATTATCTCATGCATACAGTTGCAGGACTTGCAAAGAAGAAATTAGTCTGTGGAGCAAGGAATACTCTGGGTAGGGACAGAAGGCAACTGGCTCTGCAGACTTAGGTAAACCTAGGGGCTTCGTTCTGAGGCATTCACACCGAGTAATCAAGCCATGCTTCAGTCTTGATTTGGTCCTCCGATAAGATTGGCCCAGCAAGAGTCAGCACATGCTGTACTCCCTTGGAAGAGCAACTTTCCATCTCTTATACCCTTGCTAACTGTTACAGACAATGAAGATACAATCTAGAATGGACAAGATTCCGCTGCTGCCCCTCCCTGGTTCAGAAGACCTCATCTGAGTTGTCTTCCACTTATGAATTGTTGAACGTTAATGTTCTCCTCCATAAAAGGCCTTAAAAACCAAGAAATAAAACAGAACAAGACCCACGAGACCCACTTCAGGACTGAGTTCTTAGACTATAACTTTATACAAATAATTTAATGGCGAATAATTAATTTAACAAGTTCTTTTTACCTGAAAGCAATAGCAAGTTATTTATATATAACATGGGACATGAAAGGGCACGATATTGAGCTATTTAGCTATAACATGGACATGAAGGGGCAGGGTTCTGTTAGTGAAAATTGCTATTTGATACTTCTAGGACTTTTACCTTTGCACAATGTGTTAGAAGAAATGAGGCTTTATAGTTAACACTTAGGCCAAATCCTTTCAGAGCCTCAAGTGATCATTGTCAATGAGATCACAAGGGAGAGTACATTCTGTATCTGAGAAATGTTTACATACTGCAGTAGTTGGTATCACACCCCTGACTTCTGCTCACAAGGGATGGTGGGGGAGCCAAGGTCCATCTGAAAATTGTTTACAAACCTTTGACAAAATGTTTTTCCACTGTCAGTCTTATAATGAACCAGGGGATATAATACTCTTACTGTTTAGTGGCAGGAACAGTTTGCTCTCTGATGATAAACAGGTTTGCTTCCTAGTATCAGACAACCCAAACAGCATCATCTATTGTTTCTCTTTTTGTTAAAGCTACCAGGAAACTCAGAATAAGATGATCCTCAGTCCACATACACAGGTACCTTTTAAAGTTTCATAGTTGCAGGGCTCTAACTGGACTCCTCATGCCAGGAATTCCGGTATGCACATGATCAGTCACCATGTACCATGGACATTTTCTGTAAGCTGGCAGGATGTTTAAGTAAAATAGCCAATTCCTTGATCAATAAACTGCTGTCTTACTAAAGTTTCTCAACTTTGGTCCCACAGTGTGCTACTGCTCTGGGGTCAGATGTAATGATTTGGGGGGACCTTAGCATGTACTGTTCTGTCTTCATTTATAAGATTCCCTTTACTCTATCTAGAACACTTTAAACCTTTGAAAAATAAATCCCCATTGCTAATTCCTTTAAACTTTATTCCCTGATATTTACTTAAAGACTTAATGAGTTGAAAGGCTATATACATTTGTTTTTATTTGTTTGCTTCTGTGAACATGTGTGCGTGTCACATTATCCTTGTGGAGTTTTTTCTCTTTTGTCATATTTGTACCAGGGATGAAACTCAAGCTGTAGGGCTCCCCAGTAGGCATCTTTACCTACTGAGCCATCTCAGTAGCACCATGAAAGACTTTATGATTTTCACAGGTAGGCTAAAGAGCCTCTCTAACTCTTCTCAGGACTATGTTACATCTTTTACTTTGTTTTTGTTGCTAGAGACCGAAGTCAGGGCCTTGCATATGCCAGGCAAATGCCTTACCACTAAGCTATTTATCTTTTTATACAGTATCTTACTTATATAGTCTAAACCTGCCTTAAACTCACAATCAAGTGCTGGGTTGTAGCCATATTTTTCCATGCTTGGTTTGCTTAAAATTTGTTTTGTGATATTTATCTTAAGATTTATCTCTAGAAATCCAATAGAAGAAATTAGGATGTTTTATTCTTAAAATTGTTTGTGGATAAAAGTCCTTTTAATGAGGGCAGCTCAAGTCCAAAAACACATTTGTTAAGATTAAAACACACAATGTAGTGTGAGTGTTCTGAAGAAGAAGAGGTTCTCTGCATCCATAGGTATCTTCTTTCACTAAACAACTCCTAAAACTGGAACTATAAAATGAAGAGTTTGAGAAATGATTCTCTGCTGAATATTTTCTGGGGTAAATATGCTTGATGGTAAACCAAAACTAATTCATTAAGCTCAGAAGAAAAGTAGCTTAAGAAGGTAAAGGTGGACTAAGGCAGGAACAGCCTGGAAAGCACAGGCCCCAGGAGTAGTGGAGCAGCTGGGACAAGTTCTTTCTTGCCACCATCTGCTCCCAGGAGCTGGGGCTGTACTACAGCCCTCTGTGCATGGGTGCTGCCAGGGGAGAGCTAGTCTCCCAGAAATGCTGGCACATGCTTACAGGCCCACAGGAGGGACAAGTTCAAGCCAGAGACAGCAAGACCAACTAATACCAGAGATAACCAAATGGTGAAAGGCAAGCACAAGAACCTTACCAACAGAAGCCAAGGCTACATGGGATCATCAAAACCTAGTTCCCCCACAACAGCAAGTCCTGGATACTCCAACACACTAGAAAAGCAAGACTTGGATTTAAAATCACATCTCATGATGCTGATAGAGGATTTTAAGAAGGACATAAATAACTCCCTTAAAGAAATACAGGCGAACACAGGTAAACAGGTAAGAAGCCCTCAAAGAGGAAACACAAAAATCCCTTAGAGAATTACAGAAAACACAATCAAACAGGTGAAAGAATTGAACAAAACCATCCAGGATCTAAAAATGGAAGTAGAAACAATAAAGAAATCACAAAAGGAGACAACCCTGAAGTTTAGAAAACCCAGGGAAGAGATCAAGAGTCATAGATGCAAGCATCACCAACAGAATACAGGAGATAGAAGAGAGAATCTCAGGTGTAGAAGATACCATGGAAAACATTGAGAACACAAATTCCTGCTCAGGCAACTATAACCAGCAAAACTCTCAATAATCATGGATGGAAAACACAAGATACTCCATGACAAACCAAATTTACACAGTATCTTTCCATAAATCCAACCCTACAAAGGATAATAAATGGACAACCTCAAAATAAGGAAGGAAACTACACCCTAGAAAAAGCAAGAAAATAATCTGCTTTTAACAAACCAAAAAGAAGATAGCCACATAAACATAATTCCAACTCTAAGAACAAAAATAACAGGGAGCAACAATCACTTTTCCTTAATATCAATGGACTCAATTTCCCAATAAAAGACCTAGACTAACAGACTGTATACGTAAAGAGGACCCAATACTTTGCTGCATACAAGAAACCCAACTCAGGGACAAAGACAGACACTACCTCACAGTAAAAGGCTGGAAAACAATTTCCCAAGCAAATAGGTCCTAAGAAACAAGGTGAAGTAGCCATTCTACTAGCGAATAAAATTGACTTTCAACCTAAAATTATCAAAAACGATATGGAGGGACACTTCATACTCATCAAAGGTAAAATCTACCAAGATTAACTCTCAGTTCTGAACATCTATGCTCCAAATGGAAGGGTACCCACATTCATAAAAGAAACTTTGCTAAAGTTCCAAGCACACATTGCACCTCACACAATAATAGTGGGAGACTTCAACACCCACTCTCATCAATGGACAGATGATGGAAACAGAAACTAAAGAGAAACAATGAAACTAACAGAAGTTATGAAAAATTGGATTTAACAGATATCTATAGAAAATTTATCCTAAAACAAAAGAATATGCCTTCTTCTCAGCACCTCACAGTATCCTCTCCAAAACTGACCATGTATTTGGTCACAAAACAGGCCTCAACAGATACAAGATGATGTCAGATTATCACGGACTAAGGCTGGTCTTCAATAACAACAAGAATAATAGAAAGCCCACATGTGTGGAAGCTAACAACACTCTACTCATTGATAACTTGGTCAATGAAGAAATAAAGAAAGAAATTAAGGCCTTTTTAGAATTTAATGAAGCCACAACATACCCAAACTTATGGGACACAATGAAAGCAGTACTGAGAGGAAAGCTCATAGCTCTGAGTGCCTCCAAAAAGAAAATGGAGAGAGCTTACACTAGCAGCTTGACAGCACACCTGAAAGCTCTAGAACAAAAACAAGCAAATAGTTCCAAGAGGAGAAGAAGGCAGGAAATAATCAAACTCAGGGTTGAAATCAACCAAGTAGAAACAAAAAGAATGATACAAAGAATCAACAAAACCAGGAGCTGGTTCTTTGAGAAAATCAGTAAGATACATAAACCCTTAGCCAAACTAACCAGAGGGCACAGAGACAGTATCCAAATCAACAAAATCAGAAATGAAAAGGGAGACATAAAAATGGAAACTGAGGAAATAAAAAAAAAATCATCAGATCCCACTATGAAAGACTATATTCAACAAAACTGGAAAATCTGAATGAGATGGACAATTTTCTAGACAGTTACCAGGTACCAAAGTTAAATTAGGGTCATATAAACAATCTTAACAGTTCCATAATCTCTAAAGAAATAGAAGCAATTATTAATAGTCTCCCAACCAAAATATGCCCAGGACATATTTTAGCACATGAGTTCTGTCAGACCTTCAAAGAAGACCTAATACCAATCAATACTCTTCAAATTATTCTACGAAATAGAAACAGAAGGAATACGACCCAATCCGTTCTATGAAGCCACAAATACTCTGATAACTAAACCACACACAGACCCAACACAGAAAAAGAACTTCAGACCAAATTCCCTCATGAATATAGATGCAAAATGCTCAATAAAATTCTGGCAAACTGAATCCAAGAACACATCAAAACGATCATTCATCATGATCAAGTAGTCTTCATCCCAGGGATGAAAAGATGATTCAATCAATATATGTAAATCCAGCAACATAATCCACTATCTATATAAACTCAAAGGAAAAAAAAAACCACATGATCATTTCATTAGATGCTGAGAGAGCATTTGACAAAATCCAATACCCCTTCATGATAAAAGCCTATACCTAACACAGAAAATGCAATATAGAGCAAACCAGTTGCCAACATCAAACTAAACTGAGAGAAACTTGAAGCAATCCCACTAAAATCAGGGACTAGACAAAGCTGTCCACTCTCTCCGTACCTTTTCAATATAGTACTCCAAGTCCTACCCAGAGCAGTTAGACAACAAATGGAGGTCAAAGGGCTACAAATTGGAAAGGAAGAGGTCAAAATATCACTATTTGCCAATGCTATGATAGTACACTTAAGTGATCCCCAAAATTTCCACTATAGAACTCCTAAACCTGATAAAGAACTTCAGTGAAGTAGCTGGATATAAAATTAACTCAAACTCAAATTCAGCACATCAAACAAATCAGTGGCCTTCCTCTACTCAAAGGTTAGACCAGCTGAGAAAAAAATTAGGGAAATGACACCATTCACAATAGTCACAAATAATATAAAATATCTTGGTGTGACCTTACTAAGCAAGTGAAAGATATGTATGACAAGAACTTCAAGTCTCTGAAGAAATAAATCAAAGACGATCTCAGAAGATGGAAAGTGGATAAAATTGGAAATGTAAATAAAGAAAATATCTAATAAAAAAAGAAGGTAAAAGTGGGCCTAGATTTTATTACTTTATCCACAAATATCTCATTTCATTTTTGTGAACATGGTGGGCTTTTTTTTTCAATGAAAAAAAAAAAGACACTACAAGTAGGAGATTAATGACTGTATATTGCATCCAAATAATGCCCAATAAAGTAACAAATACTAGTCAGTCCCCCCCCAAAGATCAAAACACACCTTTAAACTATGAGAACTACTCATTATCGATGAGATGAAGGAAACTACAGCAAATCAAAAGCTGATGTTGTTATAGAGACTATGTAAACATTCCTGCAACTCAACAAAAGAAAAGTACAAATTGCAAGCAAACACATGTAAAGATGCTTAGAACAATTAAACATGGAGAAAATGTCAATCCAAAGCAAAGTAAAATAACCCATCTCAGATTCACTCAGTATGTGTTTATGATACACCGGTTCTACAAGCAAGGTCTCAATAATTTTTGTTGTTGTTATTTGATTTATAATCAGCACATCCTTTTAATAGAAAGTCACCCATGTATCAAGGGAAAATAAAAAAAAGTGCTAAATAATGCAGGCTTACTGTTCAGCTTTTAAAAAATGTGTACACATGCTACTATATGGGTAAACCCTGAGGATCTTAAACTAAATGAAATATGTCACAAAACAAGTTTTATATGCGGTAATACAGTAGACAAATGTGTAGAAAGAAAAGGAAAGATGTTCCCTGGGGGCTGAAGGGAGAGAGTCATGGTGTCATAACACCAGTCCCCACAAGTCTTTCATGTTGAAAAATTAAACCACTGCCCTGACCATGACTGTATGCTATACTCAATAAGGTTTGCATTATAAATACTTTATGGGTCTTTTTGTTGTTATTGTTTTTGTTTTTCAAGACAGGGTTTCTCCGTACAGCCCCAGCTGTTCTGGAACTCACTTTGTAGACCAGGCTGGCCTCAAACTCAGAAATTCGCCTGCCTCTGCCTCCCGAGTGCTGGCATTAAAGGCGTGCGCCACCACCTCCCGGCTCTATAAACACGTTATAATTAAGAAGAAAATCAGGGATTGGATAGTATCTACAGAGATACAGAGAATCCAATATATCCAAAAAAGGCAAGAGGAAAATCCAAGGAGGTTTTGCTCTTAGTTGAAAAGTCACTTCTAATCCCAGCCATAGCCAAAATTCTAAAGGAGGAAATGCCTCTGATGGGAAAAATCTTTAGTAGACAGTTCAGGGAAGATACAGCAAAGCTTTGAAACATACCCATTCGGCTATCTTTTGACAGAAATCTTGGCATGGAGACTGCTTTCGAAAATATTAGTGGATGGACAAATGGGTGTGGAGAACAAGATCATGGTTAACCCCGAGATTTGTAATTAGGAGCCCAGATGCATGACTTCACTACTGAGAGACATAGTGCAGGAGGTTATTTATACAACATAGACATTTTTTAGTTATAAATACAACACTATGATGCAAACTCAAGGTCTAAGTTATAATAGAAGCATGAAGACTACGGGGGGTTCAAAGACATGTGGCTGAACCTAACAAAAAGTGAATCAAAACGCTGAGGACTGAGCCCAAAGTGACTTAGGGACCCATGGAGGAAAGAACAGTATAACGGACAGGTGGATGCATGGAATTAGATGTAAATTTCCAAGGGAGTCCACCAAGGTTTTTTGGTAAACCCTACACATCTGTCAGGAATAGACTGGGTCAGAGGCGAATCTGTCTTTTCTATGGGGTAGCTTTAGTTTCCTCAGCCTGAGTGACTGATTAATGTGCACACTCTGGAACAAGTGTGGATAGACTCATAGGGTGGAATGGTCTGCCAACCCTGATATGTGTTGGGAAGTGCAAGGGCTGAGAATAGGCAGCTGGGTTGGATAAGATCCTTTTGAGAGGCAGTCTGAAGAAGGAGGCTACTGCTGATGGGAGCGAACTGCTGGGGAACTGGCTAGAGGAAGCAGAGGAAGCAGATGTGGGCCACATACTAGAGACTTTTGACCCAGAAAGGAAGGTAGAAATTTGGACAACAACCAGAGGAATTAGCTAGGTCAAGGGGAAAGATGATTTGCTCATATTTTTACAAAATGAGAGCTACTGAGAGGTAGGCAGAGAGATGTTTAACGAAAAGGAGAAAATGAAGGCACTCTAAGACAACACAGGGAGTCATGTCATAGAAGAAGTGGGAAGATGCAGGAAAAAAACTAGTGATACATTGAGCTAAGCACTATAAGGTTTTGTTTTTTTAAAGGGTTCTAAGGTTTAAAGAGAGTTTGTGCCATGGGCTTTGGAACTAGACTTATTCTCTCACCCCAGTTTACCTCATGTTAACTATGTTTCCATTTCCTTACTTGTTCTGACAGGTAGGCAATATTATCTCAAAATTGCTGTGGAATCAAGGTTGAGCTATTTGTATTCTCAAAATTAATCCAGTATACTTAGAATATAAGTGCCCCTTATTACATTTTGCAGAAAAGAAGGGGCAGGGGGAGAATCAGGACAGTTAAAAAGGTGAAGATTTGGAATCAGCACTTTATAAAATATCAGCATTGTCAAGCAAGTCCAGAGGGAAAAAAAACCTCAGGTAAATGTAACTTTTCATCTCAAGCAGGACTTCTCTAGGAGAAGAGGAGAAGGCAGAGATGGTCTTTGAAGCAGAGACTTGTGACAAAGAGAATATAGAATAGGAGGGAACTCACGCTAGAGCCCTGGGCAGGAGAACCTGTTTCTAGTTAATAGAAGCTGCTCTTCCAGAGACAGCAGGGCTATGGTAAGTAACTTGATGAATGCCAATGTCACATAAATGCAGACAGTTCAGGGTGTTTTTCAGTTGGTTACAATGCAGCTCCTGTCCTTTCCTGTGATACATGTTGTAGAAATAGTCTTATTCTGAGAGTGGCTTTCTTGTGAAGGCATTATTTTTAAGTTGAAGTTCAAATTATGAGCGATTAGGCCTTTAGAAACAGGTGAACTGTATTACTTTAAAAAATGAGTACAAATTTCATAAAATCAAAGTACACAGAATCATTAAGACAATTTCTCTTTGGTATTTTATGGAAACACCTATATATTCCTGGTAAAGTGCCTGGTAACGTTCAGAACTTAGGTAACCACTGAGAATTGAAAGTGTCAACACCATTTGTATTTCTAGGCCAGTGATCTGTTTCTCTTCTCTTTCTGACAGTTCACTGATAGATTTAAAGGATGGCCAAGAATGAGAGCAATTTAAGATGACATAGGTCAACCCGGGCGTGGTGGCGCACGCCTTTGATCCCAGCACTTGGGAATCAGAGGCAGGTGGATCTCTGAGTTCGAGGCCAGCCTCGTCTATAGAATGAGTTCCAGGACAGCCAGGGCTCCACAGGCTGGTAGCTGAGAACCAAGTGATTAGTTCCCAGCTGACCTATTGCCTACCCACCCCCATTTATGCTCTGCATGAATACTCTGCAGTGCTCAAATGAGGCTTTTTTATAGATATTTATACATTAAAACATCCCTGGGTTGGGAAATGACTTGACAGGTAAAATGTAAGCATGAGGACCAGAGCTGGCACTCTCGGCACTATGTAAATGTTGGGAGCAGTGGTGGCCCACCTGTAACTCCAGCTTAAGAAGGCGGTTTGGCTGCTGGGGGTTGTGATTGGTTAGTCAAAACTAGCCAAATCAGGGAGCTTTGGGTTCAAGTGAAAATACTCTTCCTTAATTAATAAGATGAATATCGATTAAGAATATATCTTGGGTCTAGAGAGATGGCTCAATAGTTAAGAGCACTTGGTACTCTTTCAGAGTCTCGAGTTCAATTCACAGAATCCACATTAGGAGCTCACAATTGACTGTAGTTCCAGCTTTAAGAACCAAGGCTTCTGGTGTTTAAGGACATAAGCAAGCACTTGACTCAGCACACTCTTACATTCTCTCTTACACACTGCCCTCCACTCTTAAAATAATCAATTAACCCTGAACTTGGGAGATAGAGACAAACAGAGCTCTGTGAATTTGAGGCAGCCTGGTCTAAAAAGTGAGTTCCAGGCCAGCCAGTTACATAGCAAGACCATGTCCGAACACCAATGATGATGATGATAACATAAACAAACCTTTTAATATGAAAGATAATCTATGACTTCCATATGACACACACATGCAAAAAGGAGAAGCAACACCTCTTGACTCTTTAAAAATGATACACTGATTGAGAACATCTCCTTGAACACACAGTTCAGACATTCTCTTAGCTAAAAAAAAAATCCATTTCCTATTTCTTTATTTTCTATCTGAAATGGTTCTTTAAAGATTCCAAGGGTCAGCTGAAGGGGTCTGCAACCCTATAGGTGGAACAACAATATAAACTAACCAGTAGCCCCAGAGCTCGCCCCCAGAGCTCATTTCTCTAGCTGCATATGTAGCAGAAGATGGCCTAGTCAGCCATCACTGGGAAGAGAGGCCCATTGGTATTGCAAACTTTATATGCCTCAATACAGGGGAACGACAGGGCCAAGAAGTGGGAGTGGGTGAGTAGGCGAGCGGGGGTGGGGGGAGGGTATAGGGGACTTTTGGGATAGCATTTGAAATGTAAATGAAGAAAATACCTAATAAAAAATTGGAAGAAAAAAAAAGAGATTCCAAGGGTCCAGTTTCCAGTTTAGTTGGTTCCATTGAGATGGAAACAGTAAAGGAACCTGTTCTCCTGAGCATCCGGTGCTCCAAGGATGAACACAAGCTATTGGAATTAGTTACATAAAACTGCTAGTTTTCATTTTAAGCTCTCAGTGTTTTCAAGATTGCATTTTGCAGTTGTAGAGCTTATTATGAAAGGGTGGTTTTATGAGAAATTACCAAACATGAGTGTATGGCTGTTTTCTCACCAATGTTTTTTGTTGTTGTTTGTTTGATTGATTTTTTTTTGTTGTTGTTGTTGTTTTCACTTTACATTTCCTGGTAGGCACTGCAGTTCTGTTACTTCTACTTCACATGGTCTGTGAAAAGGGATCATGCTGCAGTTTAACCAAGATGTCCTTGACAATTTTTGCTTAAAATGCCAGCATTTTGGTTTTAAAACAATGCTCCAAACTTGTCTTACCAGACATACTTAGAAACACACTTGGAACTTGGAAGGGCATCTGAGAGTTCTGTGGCCCTGCCCCAGCCACCAAATAACTATTTTTCCTTCTGTTGGGATCTGAGACATGGAGAGGCTAAAACATGCATTCATTCACCCAGGTAGGGCCAGTGGCATTGCCCTTTGAGTTGCCAACAGGACTGCTAATGTGAGTCCAGTCTCTGGGACCCACATGATAGGAGGAGAGATGCAACCCTCCTCCAGAATCAATGTAGTGAGAAATTTACCCAGCTTCCCAGTTAAAGGGTGGATTAGACCCAGGTCTCTTAACCCTTAGAAGGAAGACTTGTGAGTACCTTCTGAAACAGATTTTTATATTAGCTCAACAAAGTTTACACTTATTTTACCCTCCCATTAGTTATGCATTTTTCTTTCTGCTTTAGGATTTTGTTTCCATAACATCTTATAGTCATGCTTTCTCTTACAATTTTTAGAGCAATTTTGCCTAACTTTCAAATGAAAACACACAGCTTCAAAACATCGTCCTGAAGATGGCAGGACGGGTCTAAATTTCAGCACGGTTACACTTCAGCAGGAACATTTTTAGGTGGTGTTAAAATGCTAAAAATTCAGCCAAACTGGGCGTGGTGGTGCACGCCTTTCATCCCAGGCAGAGGCAGGCGGATTTCTGAGTTCAAGGCCAGCCTGGTCTACAAAGTGAGTTCTAGGATAGCCAGGGCTACACAGAGAAACCCTGTCTCAAACAAACAAACAAACAAACAAACAAAAACCAAAAAAACCCAACAACAACAACAAAAAAAACCTGTCAAGTTACAGTTAACCATCCCCAGATCACCAACTTTGTAATTAATGCCTTCAACTTTGAAAGGAAGTCTCAGTAGTTCACTCAGTTTCTTCTGGATTCTTAAATGTTCTCTACTTCTCTTGAGAATCAACAACTTTCTGTTGTCTCTACTTGCTTTCATCATCGTTACACTTTTATCCTCAGACCAATCTTTCTCCTGACAGTCAATAGGTAAAACTAAAAGTTTATCCTAAGATAATGAGGAAAGAAAGATGTAAATGAACAAAGGCAACTGGTTTTTTTCTTCAGTCTTTTAAATAAAAATAGCATGTGAAGCAAAGGTGGTTTTGAAGATGAATACATAGACATCAAAATAAAAATGCATGCTACCTCTTAAAGATGGTGATGAAAATGAAGGCAAGATTTCACTTTTTTTGTGTCTTCATGGGGACTGACTGGTACTGTGGCCTGTCAGTGGGGACAGGTGGACCCCTTGGTGCAGCCACTGAGGAATGTGGACCTCAAATTCTTAGATTCTACTCCAGAGTGCGAGGTGGACAGACATAAACCAGCATCCTCCATAATGCTCAAGAATTCCAGGCATAGGAGCACATTATCCTCAAGAACAAAGGGGAACAGCTGATGCCATTTCCATTGAGGTAAGATCCAGAACCTGATTTTGTTGTCTTGCAATGATGGTAAGTCACATTGGACCCTGAGGAGGCAGAGAGAGTTACCCATTGTCCTGCTGCTTAATGTAGTATCTGAGAGCTTTAAGCCATAGTCTATACTTTGGAAATAACAGCAGACTTGGTAACAAAAAGATGTGGCCTAGCTTTACCAATTGATTTTATCTTATATGAAGCGTAAAAACAAACAGCAACCTTGTACTTAAAAAGTGAATACTATTCAGCTGTAAAAATAATGACATCATGAGCATTTATCACAGATAAATGGTTGAAACTAGGAGAGATTGTATTGAATGAGGTAATGCAGACCAAGGAAGTCCAACATTTCATGTTCTCTCCCATCAGAGGCTCCTATCTCTGAAGCTGATGTGAGTAGATGTCCTGGAGCAACTGCAGAAACCAGGAAGTCAAAAGGAGCATCAGGTAGTCGGTAGGGGAGCAAGAGATAAAGGAATAGCAGGTTACAAAGAAATGGGAAAAAGGAGTGAGGGTACTAATTACAGAGGAGGAAGGAGATATATACAGAAAAAGGAGTATGGATGATTGAAAAAATTCATAAGGAAACATCCTATTAACTATTTACTAAAAAAATTTAAGAAGTCTCTGTGAAACATATATATGTTATTAAAACGAAATGTTCTTATCTGGGCTGACAATGCTCCCTTCGAGAGCTAAAGATCACCTAAAAAAATGCCAATATCAGGCATAAGCAGCTCTCTTTTGAGTTGTTGATAAGTCTATTCAGGGGAATCCCCGAACATTACAGGTTATTGCTATTGCACTTGGTTGTCCCCGAAAAGTGGAATGTGATGCTACTGCTGAAGACGCCATACATTTTCAAACACATGATCCAGAGGCCCCTGAGTTACAACTTAACTGAAAATCTACTCCCTACCAGAAAGTGTCATTCAATCTTCTAAATGAGGGAAGAAACCAACAGCTCTACTCAGCTAGGATGCCTACGAACCACAAAAATAACCAGCATGCCATGATAAGCCCAAGGGTACAGTAGTGGGGTGTATACCTTGGCATTAACCAACAGCTCTCCAGTTGGACTTATGAATCTGACAACTGGAAGGAAACCACACCTGGTATCAGAAACACAGGTGGGTAGGCAGGGCTGGTGAAGTATAGATTCTGGAGGAAAATCTACAATCTCCACTTTTCTAAGGCTAGAACAATCTCTAACTACCTTCTAAATATTTGTCCTTATATTCACAGATAAATGCAGTCTTCACCCCTCAACAAGGAAACTTCTTTGCTATAGATGGATATCATTATAAAAACAAAACCCTACAACTATTCAAAATGCAAAATTGTGGGATCCAGTCCCAACTGATATACCTACAACACAATTCTTGCATATAAGTCTCAGAGATCATTGTAGAAGACATGATGGAAGGATTTTAAGAGCCAGAGAATCAGGACATTTGTTATGACACTATGCCTCCTAAACAGTGTCAGAAACTAGACCCACAGTCTCACCAACATGACAGCCTAAACATGAGCTGAAGAAAGACAACAACAGACATTCCAAAGTGGCCAGGGTAAGGGCTTCAACCCCACATAAAGAAGTATAGGCATCCACAGAACGTTGAGAGCAGGAGAAACCGTCTTCCCCAGGGAAGAACACACCAATTAGTTATCCTATACAAAACCGTCAGCCCGGAAAGCACATCTAGAAGTAAGAGTCTACACAATGAGCAGGTTATATTTATGTATGTAGGATTGTATGTGTATATGTATGTAACAATAATTAATGAAAAAATGCCATAAATTTGAAACAGAGCAAGGAGAGATAAAAGAGCTTGCAGGAAAAGAAAGGGTAAATGACTTAATTTTAATTTCAAAACAAAAGGAATTATTTTTAAAAACCTGCTTTGTAGTTATAATTGTCAATTTTAAGCATATTAATTGTAAATTAATTACAATTAATTTAAATTAAAATTTGTAAGATGATAAATTCTTTGTATCAATAGACACCATCTGTAAGCCACCACTATGGGTATGTGAAGGTGTCTTGTCTATGTTTGGGCTAAAACTTAACTGCATACATTCTCCTCTAATAAAATGCCTTCTGTTTTTGTTGGGAGTCAATAGAATAGGACAGGATTGGAATTAAGAGTAACTAAAAATCTAGCAAGACAAACATTTTAGGGATGAAGTGTTTAACCAACATTAGAGTCTGTGTTGACTATTCACTCTGTTTTGGCAACTAGTTAAGGCATGGTTGTTCAAACTTTTAAATTATGATTTCATTAGTTGAAACAGCAGGCTCTTCTATCAAATAAGTCTTTAATACAGTTCTACTATGTAATTCAATTCATGGGTTAAAAATGTCTCCTCTCCCTGGAAACCTAATTGCAAATGGTACTGCCTGACTTCTGATGTGAAATCATTAAACTGGAATTCAGTCATGAGACCTTATTTTAAAATAATATAGACAGTTTCTGCTTAGCTTTGGAAATAGTCTTCTGGGTGTTTCAGCATGTTACCAAAGTTCTTATCATCTGGGAATCATGGTGGGAAATGGAAGCCATGAAAACCACCAATAGGATCACAAGGTGTTCCATCCTGCTGTGTTCAAGCCCTACCATCTAGCTTGAATGCCTGTTTTCTAATCTCTTTGCCATCTCTTGGCAAAGGGCCTCATTCCCTGTCACTTGCCATTTGTTCTGAGCTATTTTAAATCTGGACAAGTTGTGGTAGTAGGCTATATTTAAATTGGCCAGCACTGTGAAGAAATAGCTAATGCACGTGGCACCTTTTCCTTTTTTTTTTTTTTTTTTGATATAATCCAATTGTGCTTTGGCTGCAAATCAAATTGTGAGATTCTGTATCTTATACCCCCTAGCACACGAACCATTTCTACTCCCACTCCCGGCTCCCCAAGCAATTGACCCTCGACTGGGGGCCATGGGAGTCTTCTGGACTGATGAGGTGTGACAGGGACCCAAGATCAGTCAGCGACTGCTTCCAGGAGTAAACAGAGAGACATGGCGATAATGAAAGAGAAAACAGAGACCCAGTGGCTCCAGGCTGAGTGGTAGGAACATCAGCAAAATCATTTCCCAAGGACCCAGTTCCAGATCTGGATGTCATGAAATGTAATGTGTCCATGGTGAGCACCATCAAGGACATGGCACACATATATATGCAAAGCCAGCTTTCTCAGGTGTCTAAGCCTTGAAAAGGGGGACATAATGAGGGGCATGGTGTCTAGCCTGGTCCTCTGCCTCTGTCCCTTCATATGGTTGAACTAGACTTCTGTGCTAGGCAGGAGGGGGAATTCTTATTTGGAGTCACACCCTTGTTTTGCAGAGGAAAAACACTTTGGAAATGTTCTCAAATAACTATAAGTTAAAAATCATGTAAAATAAATAAAACACCTTTGGGGAGCACAGGTCTTTAGGTTCATAGTTCATGGTGGCCCAAAATTCAGACTTAAGACTCCATCGTGAGGAACTGGAAGACAAGGTAGCTTTGTAGAAGTATATCACAGACTTAGGACTTTCATCAGACCTGAACTATGTGATGTTGATACTGATATGCCCACTTGCTCTGCAGAGGGTGGAAATCCAGGTGAGGTACACCATCATACTCCTCTGAGAGGCCTAAGAGCATGTAAGCTGAAACCAGGGGTTTTGCTTATTTATTTTGGCACTATTTACTTTGACTGCTTGTTTCCTGCTGTAAGCCAAGTTTCTACCTGGTTGGTTTTGCTGAATAACTTTACAACCAAGCCAAGAACTCTGCTCAGTGGCAGAGTTCATGTCTGGAATGGACAATGAATGCCTGGGTGCAATCTTTAGTACTGTCTTCCACTAAAAAAAAAAGACAAGACAAAAATCAAAACTAACCACTTTATTACCCATAGAGGTAGTGAACAACAGCCCGTGCTTTGCCTCCTGGAGCAAGCAAGAAAACCACTTTAGAAATTGTATAGATTAAAATTGTATTTACTCACAAAGACTCATCAATGAACTTGAAACCACTTTTAACTGTCCTTAACAAAGGAAGATCCCTCAGCAGGCTATTTGATTACCTGTAGTCAGGGCTACAGATTTTCAAACTTATTTTTACAGTAAGAAAGCAGAGATGAAGAAAACTGATCAAAATTGATGTTTGTTTTTACTGGAAGGCAAATAAGCGGCACCAAATATAATTATGATTTGAGTATAAGCAAAACACGTCTCAAAATAAATTTCATACAATCCTCAGTGCTCTGGACTTTTAGTCTGTTAATTCCAAATTTTAATAGATATAATGTGATGCCATCTTCCTCCTGGATGCATTTCTAGTATAAGAAAATGACCAGTTCTTGTTTTGTCTGTTCTTTCTTTAAAGTACTACATGGGTTTTTGCCCCAATCCCTTATGCTGGGGTAAAACCCAGGTTCACACTGCTTACCAGGCAAGTGCTTACTTTTGAGCCCTATACCCACATCCCAGCCCCAGGCTCATTATTAAAGGAAGTATGACAAGGGAAAATATGTGGTACTCTCCAATGGAACTCTGAGTAGCATTTGATATCTAGATCGAGCCTTGTACTTAAAGTCTGTGTCTAGAATCTGCCATGGCAATACTGCTAAGGGGACCTGACCAAGGTCACAGTACAGCAGGTGAGGAGCATGTTATTCATACAGTGACACTAGATGTTTCAAACAGGCATCAGGTTTTCCTCAAAAAGCAAGCGGTAGGAGAAAAGGGTCTCAGCAACTTAAAAAAATGACATAATCAAGAATGAAACAGATGGAGACCAATACTAGTCTGGAAAAAAAGCCTGGAACTGTCACCATTAGAACACATTTATGTGCACATTCATATTCAGTACAGATTCACCAAATTCTATGAGCTTAACCAGCCGTATGCTCATCCTTGGATCAACTGATGCAATACACATTTGTGAGGATGTTGGTTAACATTTTGACTTGTATTTCACATGTACTATCTTTTGTAATCTGCCTGTTCTATCAATTGGTGCGAGTGGGTTTGAAGAAGCCATTTTCATCTGAATATCCACACCCACTGTGTTGGTCAGGCTGTGCATTTTCCCTGCATTAGCCATTCTTTCCAATGATTTTCTGTACTATGAGATGAATGCAAATTCTCTACTAGGTATGACTTTACATTTTTTCTCATACTAGGATAGTCATTATTATTATTGTGTGAGTTGATTCTTTCACATAATAACCTTTCAGGAATAAGCAATTTTTAGTTTAAACAAAAAGTCATAGCTCTAGCCTCAAGAAACCAGTGACTACTTAACTCTTCAAAGGGTTTTATGTCCAGATATGGAACTCAGTGGCTATAGTACCTCCCTCTGACCCTTGCAAGGTCCTGCAAGTCTTGTTCTTTTTTTCACTGAGATTCAGCAGGTAATACTTGCTAAACCATCTGTAGCTCTTGTTCCATGCTCTTGGGTTAGTATATGAAGCCATGCACCTGCCAGGCTGCCCCTAGACCACACTTGCATCTCATCATGGTCCCTGGACTGCTCCCTCCCTCATTTTTTGCCCTGGGTGCAGCATATTGTTACAATTACAGTGTAAAGGCAATCTTTGGGCTAGATTACCACAGTGGAAATTCCACAGCTCTCTGTGCTTGCCCTATAGATGTAGACATACCATTTAGGATGCACAGACTTCAAAAACAGGTCAAAACTAAACTCTTATTTTTTACATCCAGAGTTGAGCTTCTTGCTGTTTGGCTAATGCATTCCTATACTTTTGTCTAATGTGAGTAGTAGTTCTCACGATTTATAGCTTGTAGCCAGGATGAGTTACTCAGCTTGCCTGGGTTTCATATTCTTCATCTGCCTAAGCAAACAGCAGTAGAATCTGACTTTATACTTTTTTTCTAGATATTTTCTTTATTTACATTTCAAATGTTATCCCCTTTCCTGGTTTCCCCTCAGAAAATCCCCTATCCCCTACCCCCATTCACCAACCCACCCACTCCTGCTTCCTGGCCCTGGCATTCCCCTATACTGGGGTATAGAGCCTTGACAGGACAAAGGGACACTACTCCCATTGATGACCAACAAGGCCATCCTCTGCTACATATGTGACTGGAGCCATGGGTCCCTCTATGTGTGCTCTTTGGTTGGTGGTTTAGTCCCTGGGAGTTCTGGAGGTACTGGTTGGTTCATATTATTGTTCCTTCTATGGGGCTGCAAACACCTTCAGCTCGTTGGGTCCTTTCTCTAGTTCCTCCATTGGGGACCCTGTGTTCAGTCCAATGGTTGGCTGAGAGCATCCACTTCTGTATTTGTTAGGCACTGGTAGAACCCCCTCAGGAGACAGCTATATGAGGCTCCTGTCAGCAAGCACTTGTTAGCATCCACAAAAGTCTGGATTTGGTGACTGTATATGAAATGGATCCCAGAGTCTGCTCTGGATGGCCATTCCTTCAGTCTCTGCTGCACACTTTGTAAGTCCTCCCATGGGTATTTTGTTCCCCATTCTAGGAAGGACCAAGGTATCCACACTTTGGTCTTTCTTTTTAAGCTTCATGTGGTCTGTGAATTCTATCTTGGGTATTCTGAGCTTCTGGGCTAATATCCACTATCACTGAGTGTATACCTTGTGTGTTTTTTTGTGATTGGGTTACCTCACTCAGGATATTTTCCAGTTCCATCCATCTGCCTAAGAATTTCATGAATTCATTGTTTTTAATAGCTGAGTAGTACTCCACTGTATACACGTACCACATTTTCTGTATCCATTCCTCTGTTGAGGGACATCTGGGTTCTTTCCAGCTTCTGGCTATTATAAATAAGGTTGCTATGAACATAGTGGAGCATGTGTCCTTATTACATGTTGGAGCATCTTCTGGGTATATGCCCAGCAATTCTGAGGAACCACCATACTGATTTCCAGAGTGAACGTATGAACTTGCAATCCCACCAGCAATGGAGGAGTGTTCTTTCTGCACATCCTTACCAGCATCTGCTGTCACCTGAGTTTTTGATTTTAGCCATTCGGACTGGTTAGAGGTGAAATCTCAGGGTTGTTTTGATTTGCATTTCCTTGATGACTAAGGATGTAATTGAGTCCATTGATGTTAAGAGATGTTAAGGAATAGTATTGTTCCCTGTTATTATTGATGCTATTTTTATGTTTGTGTGGGTATCTTCTTTTGGGTTTGTTGAAAGATTACTCTCTTGTTCCTTCTAGGGTGTAGTTTCCCTCCTTGTGTTGGCATTTTCCATCTATTATCCTTTGTAGGGCTGGATTTGTGGAAAGATATTGTGTTTGGTTTTGTCATGGAATTTCTTGGTTTCTCCATCTATGGTAATTGAGAGTTTGGTGGATATAGTATCTGGGTTGGTATTTGTGTTCTCTTAGAGTCTATATGACATCTGTCCAGGATCTTCTGGTTTTCATAGTCTCTGGTGAGAAGTCTGGTGTAATTCTGATAGGTCTGCCTTTATATGTTACTTGACCTTTTTCCCTTACTGCTTTTAATATTCTTTCTTGGTTTAGTGCATTTGTTGTTTTGATTTTTATGTGACAGGAGGAATTTCTTTTCTGGTCCAACCTATTTCGAGTACTGTAGGCTTCTTGTATGTTCATGGGCATCTTTTTCTTTAGATTAGGGAGGTTTTCTATAATTTTGTTGAAGATATTTACTGGTCCTTTAAGTTGGGAATCTTCACTCTATTCTATACCTATTATCCTTAGGTTTGTTCTTCTCATTGTGTCCTGGATTTCCTAGATGTTTTGGGTTAGGAGTTTTTTTAATTTTATATTTTCTTTGACTGTTGTGTCAATGGTCTCTATGGTATCATCTGCACATGAGATTCTCTCTTCTTTCTCTTGTATTCTGTGGGTGATGCTTGCACCTATGACTCCCCCGGTCTCTTTCCTAGATTTTCTATCTCCAAGGTTGTTTCCCTTTGTGATTTCTTTATTGTTTCTATTTCCAGTTTTAGATGGATGGTTTTGTTCAAATCCTTTACCTGTTTGATTGTTTTCCTGTAATTCTTTAAGCGATTTCTGTGTTTCCTCTTTAAGTGCTTATATCTGTTTACCTGTGTTCCCTGTATTTCTTTAAGGGAGTTATTTATGTCCTTCTTAAAGTCCTCTATCATCATCATGAGATGTGATTTAAAATCAGAGTCTTGCTTTTCTAGTGTGTTGGGGTATCCAGGGTTTGCTGTGGTGGGAGAACTGGGTTCTCATGATGCCAAGTATTCTTGGTTTCTGTTGCTTATGTTCTTGTGCTTGCCTTTTGCCATCTGCTTCTCTCTGATGTTAGCTGGTCTTGCTGTCTCTGACTTTGGCTTATCCCTCCTACAAGTCTGTGTGTCAGCAATCCTGGAAAACCACCTTTCTCCTGGTGGAATTTGGGTATGAAGAACTTTGGTATAGGGTCAGCTCTGTGGTGCAGACAGAGACCAGATGAATCCTGTCCCCAGCTGATCCTTGGTTCCTGTGTCCTGATAGCTCTGTGAGGGTTCCTCTTGGGCCAGGAATTTGAAGAGAAGTAGTGGTCTTATCTGTGATTACAGGTATGTAGGCACTCCTGGGAGACTAGCTCTCTCCTGGCAGTATTTGTGTATATAGCTCTGTGGCACAGAATCAGCTCTGGACACATATGGCAACTGGAAGACTCCTGTTCCAGGCAGCCCCTTTGTTCTTGTGCCCTGAGGGCTCTGGGCAGGTCCCTCAGAGCAGAAGTGTTGGTCCTACCTGCACTCACAGGTCTGTCCACACTCCTGGGAGGCTTGCTCCCTCCTGGTACTATATGGGTATCTGGACTTTTACAGGGATCACAGATGTGGTGGGTAAAGCCCCATTAGACCTCACAGAAATAGCTGGTCAGCGAACAAGAGAATGCACCTCCTGATCAACCCACCTTAAAATAAGGGAAGTTTCTAGATAAGAAACAAATTTCTGATCACATAATTCAAGGATGTACTTTAAAAATATAACAGGATGTGTCTTTTAGTCACTAATACTGACCTAGCTACAGCTAACTGATGTTGGAATCAGAAAATGGTGAGCAATCAAAGGATAAGGTAAGATATTGTGACAAACATGACCCCTTTACCTTTATGATAGAAAATGGTAAACTAGGGACAAAGGTAAACAGGGCAATCAGAGGAGGATGAAGTTGGGGAAATCTGGATGTGGGGCCTTCCTTGCCCTTTGAAGCTGTGAAATGCTGGGTAGGTTACTTACAGTTGATAGGTGTGGAATTGGTATTGTCAGTGGGGATATAATAAAGTAAGTGTGCAAGATGCAGGAATGCATGTGCCTATGCCTGTGTATAAGTGTATACATATAATATTTCTTGTTATAAGTTACACAACCTACAGTTCTCCTCACATGAGAATAAACCAAAGGTAAAGAATGGATGGTAAAGGCAGATTTCACCAAAGACTCCCAGGCAGGCCTGGAAGGAGTCCAGGGGAAATTCTGCTCAGGAGATTTGAGAGGTTTATAGTAGGGTTCTTTCTATCATTCATACCTTCTCTTCATGATAAGAGACCTTTCCCCAACCTGTGATGTGTTATTCTGCAACTGAAAAATGTAGTGTCTAGAGTTAGAACAATTCTAATTTGTTTCTTGTGAATTTAACATGTTAGTTGCCCTCAGTAAAAAAAAAAAAAAGCAGACACTAGTATGGCTCACAAATGCCTTTCTCCCTTATCCACGTTCCCCTGCTTCCTCCTGGCAACTGCAGACACACCTGGAAGATCAAACAAGGCCCTTTGAAAACCATGTCAGGGCACTAGGAAGGAAGCAGCAGGCCACAAGTTTAAGGTGGGTTTTGGTCGTCCCACAAGTTAAAGCCCAGTATCTGATACTCTACATCCTATTTCCAAACACACACACACATACACACATTTGCACACATACACTCACACAAGCATGAACATGCACACACACACACACACACACACACACTAAAAACATTAGAGAAGTACTGAAAATCTCATTTTAGGGTAAAAAAACTTACTATATAAATAAAAACTAGGCACTTCCCCTTTATCCTACCTTTTTTGTTGTTGTTGTGTTTTTTGTTTTATTTTGTTTTGGTTTTGGTTTTTTTTGTTTTGTTTTTCGAGACAGGGTTTTTCTGTATCGCCCTGGCTGTCCTGGAACTCACTTTGTAGCCCAGGCTGGCCTCGAACTCAGAAATCTGCCTGCCTCTGCCTCCTGAGTGCTGGGATTAAAGGCGTGCGCCACCACGCCTGGCTTCTCTTTAATCCTACTTTTGTTTTCCTATGAAATGATTATTTTACTTTGGTAAGTGATTTAATAGCCATTTTAGGTAGGGAAATGCAGATATACATTCTAACTGAAACTTCTCTATTATCTGAATAAAAACCCACCAATGCCCCTTCATACAAACAACCATATAACATGTGAAGCAAAAAATGAAGTTGTATGTATTTCATAACTACAGAGTAAAAGCCTAACAGAGGTTTATGTCTATGAACATTATATTAGAAAATTTACTTCTTGTCATTTGGATGCCTGCCTCTTTGATAGTAGCCGGTCTTTACCTTGTAACCTTCTGATTAAACCACTACTATTAATGAACATAGTCTATAAAGTCTGGAGATCAAGAAAGATCTCAGAGACAATTTAGTTCAATTTTTTTTTTTTTTTTTTATGGAACTGTCTGTCCATAGTCCAGAGAGCTGAGACCAACCACAGCTAAGGTTCACATCTCCCTTGTACATATAACTAGTGTCTACATGACACATAGATGGTCTCTATTGACATACAGGCATTATAGCTCCAGCCTGCTCAGTTCTAGCATCCATAGAAAGCATGGTAGGAACGTTACAACAGAGCCACATGGAAAACAAAATATGAAGATTCAATAGGCTGGGCACAGATATGAAAATTTGTAGGGCTGATTTGCACTGCCAGCTAATACACCAAGGACAGCTGGTCACCTGACTACCAGAAACTGGGCTACTCTTCAGCAGGCAAATGTTTCTATATTTTTTTCTTTGTCTTTATATTTTAACTCAATTACTAAATATATTCACCTTTTTTGTCAATGATAGAACAAATACAGATGGGAGGAAGGGAATGTTCAGTCTAGGAAAAAATGGATGCTGGGAAACCAAGGTGGAAAGGACCACATTTTCTACATGAGTACAAGATGAAAAAGGGCACCAAAATAGGAAAAAAAATTAGAGTTCATCTTAACAACGAAAATCTGTGAGGGCCACAACACATGAAGATTATATACATTTAATATTTATATAATAATATACCATGCATGAAGCCGCACATACTCTAATAGTATAGGGGCATAAGAATTTTATGCTATACTTGTTAAGCATAAGTACTGCAAAATCTCTGTTAAACATATTATGAACAAAATTATTGCAGTGAACACTCACAGTGATTCAGTTTAGCCATTATTCTATTTCCTGTATATGGGGACATGCTCCAGCAGGCAGTGTGGTACAGAAGAATCAGGTACTGAACTCAGGCTTAATACAAAGCCCACCCTTTTCTAACCGCATTGTCCTCGCAGCTAGAGAGAATTAGAATGCTATGGGGCAATTCCCATTTGCTTATAGCAGCTTTAGTATTTAAGTCTTAAACATTTTAAGCTTTTAAATTTAGGTCTTATTTGCAAAACACATGAAGTTCAAGAAGAAGGAAGACCAAAGTGTGGATACTTCGATCCTTCCTAGAAGGGGGAACAAAATCCCCATGGAAGGAGTTACAGAGACAAACTTCGGAGCAGAGACTGAAGGAATGACCATCCAGAGACTGCCCCACCTGGGGATCCATCTCATAAACAACCACCAAACCCTGACACTATTGCAGATGCCAACAAGATTTTGCTGACAGGAGCCTGATAAAGCTGTCTCCTAAGAGGCTTTGCCAGTGCCTGGCAAACACAGAAGTGGATGTGCACAGTCATCCATTGGACCGAGCACAGGGTCCCCAAAGAAGGAGCTAGAGAAAGTACCCAAGGAGCTGAAGGGGTTTGCAGTCCCCTAGGAGGAGGAACAATATGAACTAACCAGTACCCCCAGAGCTTCCTGAGACTAAACCACCAATCAAGGAAATCACATGGTGGGACTCGTGTCTCTAGCTGCATATGTAGCAGAGGATGGCCTAGTTGGCCATCAATGGGAGGAGAGGCCCGTTGGTCTTGTGAAGGTTCTATGCCCCAGTTTAGGGGAATGCCAGGGCCAGGAGGCGGGAGTGGGTGGGTAGGGGAGCAGGGGGAGGTGGGAGGAGAGGGAATTTTCAGAGAGGAAACTAGGAAAGGGGATAACATTTGAAATGTAAATAAAGAAAATACCTAAGTAAAAAAAATAATAAAAGGTCTTATAATTACAATGAAATGACATTTCACTAGGCTGATAACTCAGAGAATTTCTATCAATTCTAAGAGTCATATATGAATATTGACTAGCATTTTAAAATTCTGCTTGCCAGACCCTCTCTGGATGAGAATGTCTCTAGTGGCTACTTGAGCATGTAAGGCTTGCTTTAGTATAGTAAGAGAAAAAAGCCCACTGATGCCCTAGTCAGCCAATTTGGTTAAGTTAGCCAAAAATACTTAGTGGACCAACATGTTTACCAGATTTTTTTTTTCATCCAAACAGACCCACCCTTAGCACCCAACAAACTAAAGTTAAGCCCATACTTCTCTGGACATGTCCAGCAACAACTTTCTAACTGAAGCTTGCTAAGAATGTTCGGTTTTGTCACTGCTGGGAATCAAGGACCAAGCCCTGGGATCAAAGCATCATGTTCAGACTGTTCACATTTGCCCTGTGTGGTGGTGGGAGCTATCTCGGCCCTGTCCCAGCTCATTCCACACTCATCTCCTCATGTCCATACTCTGAGCTCTTAGGTCATAGGATAATCTTGGATTTCCTCCTCCCACATTCTGCCTTTTTCATGTAAGCACTGGTATCACCCGCTGCCAGTCTCCTCCTTTCAGTCCCTGCTAACATTGGAATGGTTGGTCAGGAATATAGAGAAGCAACCCCCAAACAGTACAGCACTTCAGACCCAGGCTTGTGAGTATCCAATCAAACTGAGGTTAGGGGACTCAGACAGTACTCCACAGATGCCACCTTTGAAGGCTTATGACATGACAGATGCTACTCAAGATCCATCTCAAAAACAAACAAACAAACAAGTCACCCAATCCTTTCACTCCAATCATAAGGGCTCTTATAAATACATTAATGTTATTGGTGAGGACATCAAGGTCAAGAGGATTAAATAATGTGCCCAAGGTGGGGTCAAGACTTTTATTTCAAAGCATATTTTCCTTCATGTTCCACTACATTAAATCAGAGTATGCATCAGGTAATTTCCCATTACTTGTCTGTCTACCAGCCTAGAATCTTCCACCAAGTTTTCCCATTATACAGTTAGGGAAGATGTGTGAATATTTGATTCTAAACCAGAACACCCAGAAGCCATCTTCCTAACCACAGAATACATTTTATACTCTCAGAATGTTTAAATATTTCTTTGTGCCCTAGGGATGGAGACCTTAAGAATATCTGTGAATGCTTGGAGTCCATTGGAGGAAAATATTTTCAATTAAGAAATTTAAAATGTATATATTTGATATAAGCATTTTATAGAAGGCATTTTAATGAACAGTATCTTCATCTTTAAAAGATAGATGCAATGATCACTATGGTACTGTTTGGGCTAGAGGAATATTGGGGAACTTATGGGTCACTGAAAGAAAACTTAAGTGAACATGGTATGTGTTGGTTTTTAATATGTGACAGTCAAAATCAATGGACCAGGAGTACATATTACCATAAAAAAAATCTGAAAACATTATAGAACTTATGTGTGTGTGCATGCACATAGAAAAGTTACTAACATATTTTTTAAAATTACAATCAATGTGAGCTGTGTAGCATGCTGTATACTTATATAAATTAAACAATATAGAGAATACTACTATGTAGACTATGTACCACTACTGTCTTCAGATTACACATATGAAGGAACCATAACAGACATACTTTACTATGCGGACGGCTGCATACAGAGGTCAGAAGCCAAGGACCATGAAACTTTACTCTTCTGTAGGGAAGGTTAAGAAAAGTAAAAGTCCGGAGGCAGAGGCAGGTGGCTCTCTGAGTTCAAGGCCAACCTGGTCTACAGAATGAGTTCCCTGATAGCCAGGACTACACAGAGAAGCATGCTTCAAAACCAAAACCAAAACCAAAAACAAACAAGACAAAACAAACACAAAAACAAAAAGAAGAGAGAAAGCCCGAGAGGGCAAAAACATTTGTGTGCAGATAACTGAGGATAGACATAAATTTCAAGGCTGCCTCGGAGCGTTGGCCCACAAATCCATTTTTATTGTTAGTTACCCTACACAAATTGCTCTATGGTCTTTTTATAAATAGAGAAGGGCAGTAGAGAGAGGGAGAGAATGAAGGAAGAGCAGTGAGCTAATGACTGAATGGGATTTACCATTTGTTCCCTAACCGCTCTCCCTCATCCCCCATATTCAGTGACTCCAATGGGTGGCAGTAATTGTGAATTGTCTTCCTTTGAACCTTTCAAGTTGTCCCATCCCTTAATCTCAAGCCAACAGTGGAGCACAGTGGGGGCTAAGGGAAAGGTGGGGTTAGGGAGGGCTTCAGGATCCAGGGCTGGTGAAAGAACTCCTAAACAAACCTGACCCAGCACTAAAAATAAGCATGCTTACATGCTGAGCACATTTTTGGAACACTAAACTGAACTCTTCCTGAGACTTAGATGTCATTCTTATTCAACTTTATATAAAATACAGATGCAACAACTCTCAGTGCTGGGACCAGTAAGTTTTGATATAACAAACACACATCTGTTTAGACATGAACAGAGAATGAAGACAGTGGACAGGCCCAGTGTATCAGCTGCTCACCCAGATTCCCGTCAAATGCTGATAAGGCTCACTGGGGCATTGCCTTATTTAGTCAGACTTCTGTACCCAACACTGTAGTATAGTGACAACTGCAGAAGTTCTCCTCCTTTCAGCCATCTGCTGACACACCAATTAGAAGAAGCATCTTTACCAAGCAGTGTGCTGGAACTTTCCCACAAAGAATGATAACGACAGGACACAGCAAGCTGCATAGGCTGCTTGGCAGTGGAATCCCCATGATGGGCAGTAATACCAATTATGGTTTAGTTTGTAAGGCTCTCCCCCAACCCCATCACTGAACAAATTCAGTGGGAGCTGATCTTGTACATGCTGTCCACAGAGTATATAAACCAAACTACCCCCAGACCTCAGTGAGTCAGTTTTAATTGTTTATAGACTTGTGAAGTCATTTATCTATTAATGTTAGATGAATTGCAATATATATTGCTAAATAGCAACAAAAGCGAAGTACAGGCAATGCTTTAGCATGGGCTCCCATGTTTTAGCCTGGGCTCCCATCCTTTATCTATCATTCTGAAATACAAAAAGCTTTAAAAAGACAAACAGCCATATACATTTCATGCCAAAATTTCACAGGAACACCTGAATGCAACTGACATGAAGGTGTTCATGGTTCCCTTTTAGTCTACTTAGTGTGCGTGTAAATTTCCACAGAGAATGTCTTTGATTTCTTGGTATTACTTAGCCCCCAAACAATCAGAGAACAGCAGGAATCCATGTTATATTTTTCACACTGCTTTTCAAAAAGCCACTTAGTGTGGAATATAAAACATGCCTTTACTCAGAAGATTTTTTTTTTTTGTTTTTGATTTTAAAGCTGAAGGGCTATTTGTTTCTTTATGTCCCAGTAGTGAGAATTTAATCTAGGACCTTTCAACTGCAAGCACAATACCACTGAGCTATCTTGCAGCTCTTTTCTTTTAAACTAATCTTTTTCATTTTGAATTTATTTAAAATGTTCATACAAGTATACACTGTATGGGTATACTGTTTTTTACATAGTCTCACTATGGAGTTCTGATGGACCAAAGGATTCCCATACTTTTGTCCTAGCCTAAGGCAATAGGCTTCCCAGAAAGTTCTAGATAGTAACTGTGGATGTGTAGTATGCTGGTATTTGTATAAAAGGTGATAAATATATATGTAGGTATAAAAACTAGGAAAAAATCTACAAGATTACCAACATTTGCTGCCATTGGGAAGAGCACACGGCCAGCCAGAGTCAGGAACAGTGAGGACATTTGTATACTTGATCTATGTCATCTGATAATTTAAGATTATTAATCATGAACAGTACACATCTTTAAACATAAAGAAATTTGAAAAGTGCCACCCCTTCCACTCATATGGCAAGAGCTCAACCTACTTATAGTGTACCTAGCTGGTGGGCATCTGTAGGCAATACTGCACTTACATAGCAGCAGATAGTTCTGGCCGGCCCTTCCAGATCAACCAAACTCCGATTTCTGTCTCCTTTAAGCCTGTGTATTTCCAGAGCCTCCTTCTCTCCCTTCAAAGCACAGTTCATTCTTCAGTGATGCTCTCCTGTCCCTAACCTCTCTGTGGCCACTTCAGCTCTGGCTGTAATGTCACTGTGGCCCATTAGACACATGCGTGCTCCTTGATTTGCTCCATCTTTTTTGAAGTAGGGATGAATAGCCTGCCTTTAAGGTTTACTTGTTACAGTTTTTCCTACATTGTCAGTTTATTATATGCTGTGTATGTATCTGCTCTTCTGTAATAAGCCTTCCCAAACACTAACAGTTACTAAACTGAATCAAGCGTATAAAACATAACCACTGCCCATAGAATCTTCAAAATATAATAAAAGGGAAAAATAATCACTATGGGTTTTGAAGACTCAAATGCCACCTGTCATTACAAATGTACATGCAAAAGATGAGGTTAGGTAGACAGGGAGATGCTCTTGGGCCCACATCCAGTCATATTATGTAACATATGACCATGTGAACAGGCCTAACTAAGTTACTATGAGTTAAACATTGCACTTGTTCCTTGGGATATTAAAGAAAATAGTCATCTAATTGTTATCAAGAGTGTGAGGAACCTAAACTAAGAGTCAAAATCTTTCAAAAGTCCTGGTTAGTCTTTGTAGAAATAACCTAAATCCCAAACATACCTCAAAATGATTTTTGAAAAGCTTACCAAATTGCATTAGTATACATATGCAACTTCACAATTAGTTAATAATTTAATTATATCACCATACATATGCAATTATGCATTTTTGCATCAGTATACATATTTAAGTTAACAAATATCTGAGCAAGTATGTTTATTTAAGGCAAAAATGAAATTCCATGTGGTACAGTTGAATTTCCCTCTGACCATTAAGTTCACTTCTAGTTCACTGTTTTGGTTTTATATATCAAGAAAACAAACAACCACCACAACAAAAAAACCTTGAATTTAAACCCTCACTCACAAGTCAAAAACAAGGTAAATTTTCTCCTAGAAATTAATCCCACCTGAGAATTGCACATTAAACCCCAACTTTGTAAAAACAGAAGAAATACAACATTTCAGTACAGCTTGCAATAGTTAGTTTAGCTGATAGGATTCTTTTTAAGCCTGACTTTAAAAACAAAAACAAAAACAATGTAAAATCATTGTTTTTACTTTACACATATGAAAACTAAACCTAGAGAAATTCTCCATTGGCCATGGATGTCTAAGTATTAAAAGAACTGGCAGGATTTACCTAGAGAATAATGTTGAATATCACGAAATCACAAGTCCAGTCCAAATACTATTAGGGAAGAAGGAAGATGGGGTCAGGTAGAATAGATAGCCCTGATGCACTCTGGGACTGCCTAGTTCTACATTCCCATCCTCCTCGGATCTCTGAGCCCCTTGCTGCCTCCTGCAGAATTTCTGGTGCATCAGCACTTGAACAATACAAGGAAGTTGGCACTCTACATCTCTATTAAATGAACCCAGTCAATCAATGACTTTGGATTTGAAAACAGTCACAGTAGAACTGCCATTTAGAGAATAATGGATTGAAAGCAGGCAAAATAAGGAAAACATGGGCAAGAGAGGCAGACTGGGAGGAGCTAAGGAAAAATAAGAGGAGCATATGAACAGCCAAGGACACTTTGTGTAAGGTAAAGCAAAAAGGAAGTTTCTCACTTGGATAACGTCTCAGGATAGGTGAACCTGTGAACCATCATTGGAGGCCACCAAGTAAGTAAGGGGTAGGAAACCAAAGCGTGACATAATTTTATTATATGTGTGTGCTCTCGGATATGCTGCATGCTCAAGCATGTGTGTGCATGTGCATCCTGGTACACGGAGACCAGAGGTCAACTTTGGGTCTCTACTTCCATCACTCTCCCTCTCGACTTCATTTTAGGAGACAGAGTCTCTAATTGAACTCGGTGTTTACTATTTCATCTAGGTTGGTCAGTCAGCAAGTCCCAGGGATACGGTTGTCTCAGGTCTCAGTCCCTTCCTACCAACACTGGGGTTACAGGTGGGGGCCGCAGGTGGGTGCTGGGAATCTGAACTCAGATCCTACATGGCTGCATGGTAGCCTCGTGGTTATCCACTGAGACCTTGTTCCAGCTCAACTTAAATAATCTGAACGACAGTCTTAGGTTATGGGAATCATGTTCTGTTCATATATTTCAGGAAAAAACCATAAGTTAATGTTTTAATTGTATAGAGATATAATGTTTAAAAGTGACTTAAACTTTTGTGGATGGAACAAAAGGTTTCATGTAAGAGATTACTCTTACAAGGGTATACATGAACTCTGGGCAAACACTGGTTCATTCATGCATATGTAGAGTGGAAACTGACAGGTCCCAGCACCATGTGTTTACAGTCACGGTTCGGACCTGCCCTAAAAGAAAAGGAGAACTTCCTACCAAACCTTTTTGTCTGAGAAAATGGAACAAACCATTTGGTCTGATTTTATTTATTTTTGCAAGATTAAAACAGAAATGACTTTGGTGGTTTAACCTAAATGTAGTTCCAGCAGCAACTATGGTGTTTAGCTGAAAGCATGGTCATCACAGCTTCCTGTGGTACCTTGGAAGTGGGAATGTGTCAAGATAGTCCCTGGGATCCCTCTGAACTGTCTTATACCGGCATTTGTGGTGTGTCTTTTCAGAATAAGTTCTCCTCCATGTGTGTCCCCAAATATTCTGGCTCAAGTTCTGATGCTTATGTTCTTCTTTCCCCAGGAGACCTTTCCCATGGACTCCTCTATCCAGGGGGGTGCCCTGGCCCCGAGGACACATTCCTTTGTTCATTTAAACTTTGTCACTTAAAACATTCTGAAAGCCACAGGATTTTATCCTGCCCCATACTCCTCCCCTTGTAACACAGAAATGTGCACCATTTTACATTGGCATGGTTGATGCTCACATGAAGTCCATGAAAACTCAGCAGTGTTGGCTCATGGAAGCATTGAGTACGAGTAACAGGATGGGGTCTTGTGCTGCTATGAACTGGCATACATACAATAAAGAGGTCGAGCACCACAGACCTGTACCTCTTGATTACTGAGTGAAAATTTATGCTGTCATTTTGTGAATTGCAAGCTTCTCCAATTATAATGAACTAATTTTGATTATTGGTTACAAAGCCTAAGCTCATACATTTGGAAAAAAGATGTTTTAATAATGTTAAGACAGATACTTTGTGTTTGTTTGTTTCTTTCTTTAAATAGTAGTGTAAGGAGAATTTCCTCACAATTTAAAGTTTGCTTATTTCTTCTGAGCAGGTTGACTAACACTAATGTGAGGAGGAACACAGACATGCAGATGTATAACTGGGCAAAGCCCAACTGAGTTCTCCTGAGCCAGGCAAGAGCTATGACAAAGACACAGGTGTGTTTCATTCAAATCTATTTAAACACCTATAGCAGACAGCTGGCAATGGTAAAACAGGCTGGCTCAAGTTTTAAAAAAGAAACCTGAATCACAAAAATCTGTCTCTACAGTCACAGTTTGTACACACCCTGCAGCAGCCTTCAGGAACTTCCAAAGAGAAGTGCGGCCACGTACACAGCAAGCTGGGACTTTTGTTCATATTTGCATGCAGTGGACTAGGAGAAAATAATTTACCCCAAACAGGATTGGAGTGGGAATATCAGCAGTTTTCCTTTTGAGAGATCTACGAGTGCTCATAAGATCCCATTAGCCTCATAACTGAATATACATCTTAGCTGAAACATCATAGAAGCTGTGTGTAAAGCCTCAGGGGCATCACCATATTCTAAGACACGCCCAGCATTGGAGCAAACCTGACACAAAACATCTTGACATATCCATGGCTGTATTAAGAGCTTCCACATACTCCAAGTAGCTCACACAGGTCCATCTAGTGAGCCTTCCCCTCGCTCCATGAGATTCTATCAACTATTAGTCCATGGTACAGAGTCAGTTTGGAGAAGTAGATTTCCTGAGGTCACTCGGCTAAAAGGTGACAGTGCCAGCATCTTAAGCTGTTCTAGCTCCTGAGTCTTAACATATTATTACAGAAAGAATTTTAAAAATCCCCCAAATCTCTCTGGAGAGAATGGTTGTCACGCTGAAGATACTTCACCGTTTTACCTTTCTCAATCTCTGGGTAGCAAGGCGCAGGTTAACATCTTCCCTAATTTCAGCATCCACAAATAACCTAGAGTTGACTATCTTTTTCTCCAGGATCAGAGTGACAGAAAGAGTCAGGGACTTTATTAGAGGTGAGACTGTGGGACAGTGCCAGAGTGTGAGGCATTTCAGAAAGAACCAGGGTAGTGCGGACCCCACAGTTGGAATATCTTGGGGACTCTCACTGAAGCCCCTGGGGAGGTGCATGGTACTCCTTGCAACACAGGGACTGGAAACTGTTGGAGATTCTGATCCTCATCTTGGACAGGAAGGTGATGGAGACACTGAAATCCACAGCAAATAAGCAGAAACAGCGTGATGAAGCTAACAGGGGAATACCAAGAATGAGTCTCCAAGTCCAAGGATCAAGTTCCCCAGCTTTTGTCATTGGCTCCTGCAAGCTATATTGCTGCCTCTGGCTAGTAGGCAAATAGAGAGCACACCTGCTCTGTTATTGTCACAGTCTCATATCCAAAGGAGCCAAGTGACCATATCCAAGTAGATGGAGAGGAGCCAAGATCAAGTTGGCCACAAGGATTGAAAGATGGCCAAGAGCAGGTCTGGATGGACCTTCCCTGATTTCCACAAGAACAAACAAAAATGACTACCAAGAAAAATTCTGCCTGAACCTCCCTTCTCCGAAGAATGTCCCTTCTCCACAGAAGAGATCTCTGACATCCACATAGCTCTGTTTAATGCTATGCTGTCATGTGTTTACATGCCCATCTCTTTCACCTGACTGCACACTTCCCAGAGACCAGATACTGTATCTTTTTCTTTGGGGGATCCTACTAAGGCACTTAACTCTGTTCTTTCTTTATATGAAGAGGCATTTGGGAAATGTTGGCTGAAATTATTATAAAGTTTAACCCAGTGCAAATATTTAGTGCCTACTTTCTGTTTAAGTTTCTTAGCTCTTCTGACTTTTGCAATACACCACTGAGTGGCTATGACTCTCCTCCCAATCTGCAGACAAAGCACTGTGAAGTATGCAAAGGGTAAGCTGTGCACCAGGCTCAGCTTCACACTATTGCCAACCCAGGATTTGAGCCAACCACCAGACTGCAGCCTGTGGAGTGTGTGTTCCTAATCAGGAACCCCACACTGAGTGAATGACAACAAATGGAGCTTTTAATTTTTTCAGGAAAAACAATCTCTACCAAATATGGGTTCCTTTGCTTGGGAAACTTGTCTACCCCTCTTCACTTTGGAAGAGCTTGTTTCCTCAAGATCCTACTCAAGACTTTTTGGAAGTCTCCCAGGTTCCTCCTGATGGCCTGGGATCATGTGTATCTTAGATATACTGCCTTTTGTTCCAACTCAGCCCTTACCATCACAATCTGTTAGCTTTTCTTCTCAATCTCTTGACTTAGAATATAAGTCTCTGGGAGAGAGGCCTTCTTATGACATGTAGCCTGAACACACTCAATAACTGTTTGTTTGCTTAACACAACAGTAACTGCTGTTCACTCTAAGAACAGTCACATACACTTAATATCAGAAGTCTCCCAACCTCCCCAAGCTATTCTTACATGGCCACAAACTATGGCTTTAGCTCAATATAGTAAGGTGGATTCATTATAGCATTCTTGTCCCCAGACTGGGGACAAGACCAGTACTCCAAGAAAGATCAAGATATTCTCATGTAGTTTGCCTGCAGGTAAAACTTTGAACCCATTCCTGAGGCCTGTGAACAGTTTTATGGTATGAGTTCAGAATAGTGCCTTAATCTGCTCATTTCATGTCAAGGGTCACATGTGCTAAGTATTCAAGGAAATCAGTGTCACTGACTATTAAAGAAACCAGGGATAAGTAAACTTTTCCACTAAGCTGATAATCCTTTATGCAGCAACCTCAATAAGGAGCTTAAAAGATATCGGTAATATCTGTAATGCTGAACTTATGATCTATGAACTGACAGAACCTTAAGTCTTAGCCTCATGCTGAATATTCTAAACATCACTCTTAAGACTATAAATCAGATCTTCCACGAGAACCCAGTGGAGGGTTCAAGGTCCCCAGAGGACTCTCCATGCCTCATGCCTCCTAGTACACCCAGGACCTTAGAATCCCTTGAGAGCACATGGGTGGCAGAAACAACAGAGCTTCTTGGACAGGGTCCCTTTGGGCCCTCATCCTCAGCCAGGAGGTAGAGCTGAGACCCAGACCCAGGGCACCTTCCTTGTCAGAGGAGAGTTGGCCTACAGGGAGGGCTCTCACCCCAGGACTCAGGAGGTGGACCAGAGCTCCAGACTTCTGGAAACCTGCCCTGCAAGAGGAAAGCTTGCCTGCAGAAAGTGCTCTGACCACTGGGACTCAGGTGAGAGTTGGACTCCCAGGAGTGCTGACAGGGGCTAACAGAATCACAGGAGGAACAAGCTCCAGCCAGAGACAGCTAGATCATTTAACACCAGAGATTAACAGATGGCAAAAGGCAAATGTAAGAATCTTACTAACAGAGACCAAGAACACTGGGCATCATCAGAACCTAGTATGCCCACCACAGTGAGTCCTGGATACCCCAACACACCCAAAAAGCAAGAGTCAGATCTAAAATCATCTCATGATGGTGGTAGAGGATTAAGGGCATTAATAACTCACTTAAAGAAATACAGGAGAACATGGTGAAACAGGTGGAAGCAATTAAAGAATTACATGAAAACACAACCAAACAGGTAATGGAATTGAACAAAACCATCCAAGATCTAAAAATGGAAGTAGAAACAATAAAGAAAACCCAAAGGGAGACAACTTTGGAGATAGAAACCCTAGGAAAGAAAGCAGGAACCACAGATGCGAACATCAGCAACAGAATACAAGAGATGGAAGAAAGACTATCAGGTGCAGAAGATTCCATAGAAAGCATGGACACAACAATCAAAGAAAATGCAAAATCTAAAAAGATCCTAACTCAAAACATCCAGGAAATCCAGGACACAATGAGAAGTCCAAACCTACGGATAATAGGAGTAGATGAGAATGAAGATTTTCAACTTAAAAGGCCAGTAAATATCTTCAACAAAATTATAGAAGAAAACTTTCCTAACCTAAAGAAAGAGATGCCCATGAACATACAAGAAACCTACAGGACTCCAAATAGACTGGACCAGAAAACAAATTCCTCCCGACACATTATAATCAGGACAACAAATGCACTAAATAAAGGCAGAATATTAAAAGCAGTAAAGGAAAAAGGTCAAGTAACATATGAAGGCAAACCTTTTAGAATTATACCAGACTTCTCACCAGAGACTATGAGAGCCAGAAGATCCTGGACAGATGTTACACAGACCCTAAGAAAATACAAATGCCAGCCTAGGCTACTATACCCAGCAAAACTCTCAATTACCATAGGTGGAGAAACCAAGATATTCCATGACAAAACCAAATTCACACAATATCTTTCCATGAATCCAGCCCTTCAAAGGATAATAAAAGAAAAAGTCCAACACAAGGACGGAAATTACTCCCCAGAAAAAGCAAGAAAATAATCCTTCTACAAACTTAAAAGAAGACAGCCACAAGAACAGAACCCCAAAGCTAACAACAAAAATAACAGGAAGAAATAATTACTTTTCCTTAATATCTCTTAATGTCAGTGGACTCAATTCCCCAATAAAAAGACATAAACTAACAGACTGGCTACACAAACAGGACCCAACATTTTACTGCATACAGGAAACCCACTTCAGGGACAAAGATAGACATGACACTACCTCAGAGTAAAAGACTGGAAAACAATTTTCCAAGGAAATGGCCCCAAGAAACAAGCTGAAATAGCCATACTAATATCGAATAAAATTGACTTCCAACCCAAAGTTATCAAAAAAGACAAGGAGTGGCACTTGATACTCATCAGAGGTAAAATCTGCCAAGATGAACTCTCACTTCTGAATATCTATGCTCCAAATGCAAGGGCAGCCACATTCATTAAGGAAAATTTAGTAAAGTTTAAAGCACACATTGCAGCTCACACAATAATAGTGGGAGACTTCAACACCCCACTCTCATCACTGTCAAGATTCTGGAAACATAAAATAAACAGAGACACATTGAACATAACAGAGATTATATGACAGAAATGGATTTAACAGATATCTACAGAACATTTTATCCTAAAATAAAAGGATATACCTTCTTCTCAGCACCTTATGGTACCTCCTCCAAAATTGACCATATAATTAATTGGTCACAAAACAGGCCTCAACAGATACAAAAATATTTAAATTATCCAATGCATCCTATCAGATCACCATGGACTAAGGCTGATCTTCAATAACAACAGAAATACTAGAAAGCCAACATTCACGTGGAAGCTGAATAACACTCTACTCAATGATACCTTGCTCAAGGGAGAAATAAAGAGATTAAAGACTTCGTAGGGTTTAATGAAAATGAGGCCACAATATACCCAAATTTATGGGACACAATGAAATCAATCCAAAGAGGAAAACTCATAGCTCTGAGGGCTGCCAAAAAGAAAGTAGACAGAGCATACACTAGCAGCTTGACAGCACACCTAAAAGCTCTAGAAAAAAAGGAAGCAAATTCACCCAAGAGGAGTAGCCAGCAGGAAATAAGCAAACTCAGGGCTGAAATCAACCAAATGAAAACAAAACAAACAAACAAAAAAACTATTCAAAGAATCAACCAAACCAAGAGCTGGTTCTTTGAGAAAATAAACAGGATAGATAAATGATTAGCCAGACTAACTAGAGGGCACAGGAACAGTATCCTAATTAACAAAATCAGATATGAAAAGGTACATATATCTACAGAACCTGAGGAAATTCAAAACATCATCAGATCCTTACTATAAAAGGCTATACTCAACAAAACTGGAAAACCTGGATGTAATGGACATCTTGTTAAATGCTGAGAAAGCATTTGACAAAATCCAACACCCATTCATGATAAAAGTCTTGGAAAGATTAGGAATTCAAGGCCCATACCTAAACATAATAAAAGCAATATACAGCAAACCAGCAGCCAACATCAAACTAAATGGAGAGAAACTTGAAGCAATCCCACTAAAATCAGGGACTAGACAGCTCTGCCCAGTATTGAAGTCCTGGCCAGAGCAATTAGACAACAAAAGGAGATCAAGAGGATACAAACTGGAAAGGAAGAAGTCGAAATATCAGTATTTGCAGATGACATGCTGGTATATATAAGTGACCCTAAAAATTGCAGCAGAGAACTCCTAAGCCTGATAAACAGCTTCAGTGCAGTAGTTGGATATAAAATTAACCCAAACAAATTAGTGTCCTTTCTCTACACAAAGGATAAACAGCATGAGAAAGAAATTAGAGAAACAACACCCTTCACAAAAGTCACAAATAATATAAAATACCTTGGTGTGACTCTAAGGAAGTGAAATATTTGTATGATAAGAACTTCAAGTCTCTGAAGAAAGAAATCGAAGAAGATCTTACTTAGAAGTGGAAAGATCTCTAGTGCTCATGGATTGGCAGGATTAATATAGTAAAAATGGTTATCCTACCAAAAGCAACCTACAGATTCAATGCAATCTCCATCAAAATCCCAACACAATTCTTTACATAGCTAGAAAGGGAAATATGCAAATTCATCTGGAATAACAAAATACCTAGGATAGCAAAAACTATTTTCAACAATAAAAAATCTCTGGGGGAATCACCATGCCTGACCTCAAGCTGTACTACAGAGCAATTGTGATAAAAGCTTCATGGTACTGGTACAGCGACAGACAGGTAGATTATTGGAAAAGAATTGAAGACCAAGAAATGAACCCACACACCTATGGTCACTTGATCTTTGACAAAGGAGCTAAAACCATCCATTGGAAAAAAGACAACATTTCAGCAAATGGTGCTGGCAGAACTGACGGTTATCAAGTGGAAGAATGGGAATTGATCCATTCTTATCTCCTTGTACAAAGCTCAAGTCTAAGTGGATCAAGGAACTCTACATAAAATCAGAGACTCTGAATCTTATAGAGGAGAAAGTGGGGGGAAAGCCTCAAAGATATGGGCACAGGGGAAAAATTCCTGAATAGAACACCAATGGCTTGTGCTGTAAGATTAAGAATTGACAAATGGGACCTCATAAAATTGCAAAGCTTCTGTAGGCAAAAGACATTGTCAATAAGACAATAGGCCACCAACAGATTGGGAAAGGTTTTTACCAATCCTAAATCCAATAGGGGACAAATTTTCAATATATACAAAGAACTCAGGAAGCTGGACTACAGAAAATCAAGCAACCCCATTTAAGAATGGGGCACAAAGCTAAACAAAGAATTCTCAACTAAGGAATACCTAATCCTGAGAAGCACCTGAAAAAAAAAAGTTCAACATCCTCAATCATCAGGGAAATGCAAATCAAAACAACCCTGAGCTTCTACCTCACACCAGCCAGAATGGCTAAGATCAAAAATTCAGGTGACAGCAGATGCTGGCGAGGATGTGGAGAAAGAGGAACTCTCCTCCATTGTTGGTAGGATTGCAAGCTTGTACAACCACTCTGGAAATCAGTCTGGCGGTTCCTCAGAAAATTTGACATAGTACTACTGGAGGATCCAGCAATACCTCTCCTGGGCACATATCCAGAAGATGTTCCAACTGGTAATAAGAACACATGCTCCACTATGTTCATAGCAGCCTTATTTGTAATAGCCAGAAGCTGGAAAGAATCCAGATGTCCATTAACTGAGGAATGGATACAGAAAATGTGATACATTTACACAATGGAGTACTACTCAGCAATTAAAAACAATGAATTTATGAAATTCTTAGGCAAATGGATAGATCTGGAGGGTATCATCCTGAGTGAGGTAAGCCAATCACAAAAGAATTCACATGATATGCACTCACTGGAAAGTGGATATTAACCCCAAAACTTAGAATACCCAAGATACAATTTGCAAAACACATGAAACTCAAGAAAAAGGAAGACTAAAGTGTGGATACTTTGTCTCTCCCTAAAATAGGGAATAAAATACCCACGGAAGGAGTTACAGAGACAAAGTTTGGAGCTCAGATGAAAGGATGGACCATCCAGAGACTGCCCCACCCGGGGATCCATCCCATAATCAGCCACTAAACCCAGACACTATTGCATATGCCAGCAAGATTTTGCTGAAAGGACCCTGAAATAGCTGTCTCTTGTGAGGTTATGCCAGTGCCTGGCAAATATAGAAGTGGATTCTCACAGTCATCTAGTGGATGGAACACAGGGCCCCCAATGGAGGAGCTAGAGAAAGTACCCAAGGAGCTGAAGGGGTCTGCAACCCTATAGGTGGAACAACAATATGAACTAACCAGTTCCCCCAGAGCTCGTGTCTCTAGCTGCATATGTAGCAGAAGATGCCCTAGTCGGCCACCACTGGGATGAGAGGATCCTTAGTCTTGCAAACTTTATATGCCCCAGTACAGGGAATGCCAGGGCCAAGAAGTGGGAGTGGGTGTGTAGGGGAGCAGGGTCAGGGGAGGGTATAGGGGACTTTGGGGATAGCATTTGAAATGTAAAGGAAGAAAATATGTAATAAAAATTTAAAAGAAGTATATAGTCTAAAAAAAAAAATGTAAATCCACCAAAACCAAGCATTTAAAGGGTCCCAAATGTGCTGCCATTTGTGTTAGATTCCATGTAAGACCACCCCCAAATACTCTCTTGGCCTATAGTATGCATTATATTAATAAAAATAAAGTAGGCCTCCCAGGAAGCATTATTATCACTTTCTTTCCTACTTACTGTCGAAGTATGTTATTCTGTCAGCAGCCCAGAGTCAGCCTGTATTGAGAAGGATCCAGGTTTACCTTAGTACCACACTAGGAGGAAGCATTCAGAATCTCTATGGCTTAATGGTACATTATCACAGTATTTATTAACTCAGACTTCTAAAAGCTCCCCAGAATTTACATGAACAGAGTTTTATATGAACACAATGGATGGGAGAAAAAGAGAAAACATACTGGAAAATGTCCAGAGAAGATTCAGTCCTGTATCGCATAGTTAAAACCCCTATAGGTCTTTACTATGCTGCAGAACATGACTTGCAGGGATAGCAATTCTGAAGCACAAAGTTTCACTTCGTCCTCACAAGAAATACTCTACCCAGAACTTTATTCAACTATAATTTCCAAATGAAAACTGAGTATACTTACAGGTAAAGTGTTTTCTTACTCATCCACATTGTGCGATGATTAAGCCAAATCAATATATCTAAGAAGCCCCTTCTGAATTCAGTGGATTAAAAATCCTATCTTTGACTAATTCAAAATTCTCATATAGACCAAATGTATAAGACATGACTTGCAGGAGTAACTCATATCTGCGCAGTGTGATAAAAATAGTAATATTCTGATCCACTTGTTTATGTTTTGAGAACTTTCCAAAAGACTGTTGCTGGACTAGAGGATAGCTTATGATTAGTACAGTCCTGTCAGAACCAATTAGGATGCCTGAAGACCTCTGACCTCTCCTAGAACTTACTTGCTTCCTCAGAGGGGTGAGGCTGCTAAAGCAGGGACATGCTAGTACCAGGGAGCTATGGGAAGGTGTCTGTCAGGCTGGGTCTCTGTCTTCAGCCAGTGAGGAAGGCCAAAGAAAGCAAGCCCTCACAGGGCAAGAGAAGAAATGGTGATATGGACCCCAGATAGATTGCTCCCTAGGTTTACAAGCTGAACCCAAGTGCTTGGTACAGAACTCCGACCTCATCGTTCAGACCCCTGACTGTTACCGCATGTCAGTCAGGATGTTCTTCAGAGGTTCAACCCTGGGTTTAGGGGTCTGCATTACCTAGTCAACATTTTCTTCTGCATTGAATTGTAAGACAATTATCCACATGTAGGTATGTCCTTACTCTCTGAAGATAGGCCTTTTGCACAAAGTCATTGTTAATTTTATTCTTTTAGCCAAAAGACCAGGAAGCAGGATGGTTTAAGTTAGAGGGTCACTGTACTGATTATGCCTTACAGAAAAAGGAAATGCCAATTGGATCAATTTTTAGGTGTGATCACATAAATAAGTGACATTCTCAAGTACAAACTGGGTTTGACCTTGCCTCAGTACACAGTAATTTCCTGCTTCACTACATCTGCCTCACATGCTTCTGCAGACATCTCTACATACTTTCCAAATAGATGTTTATTATGTCAACCTGCACCTTGATTTTGATGTTTCATTTCTTTAGGGAACTCTCCAATGCTCAGGCCTCATAGCTCTATTATTATAGGAGTCTCCTGATCACCCAGTCATGTTCCACAATGAATGTCCACGCATTATAAGATGTAATAGTTTGTGTCCTACTGTTCTGCCACCACCAAGAGTGCCACATGCTCCTGGTCACTCTACTTACATACACCCTTAGTACTTATTTACAATTGTCACTGACTTTTCTCCTTTGGAGTTTCAAGGCTTAGTTTTTTTTGCTTAGACTGATGTCTGGATGTCATCTTCTCTGTCCCACAACAACTTCTGCTGCCTTCCATTCAGTGTGCAAGCAGCTAAACTCAGTCTCTGGGAGACACTGCTTTGCTCATGTTACAAGCTTCTTCAGCGCTCAGAGATGGTTTCCGCCTGTGTGCTACATGGTGCTACCCTGGATGCACCCCCCTCATCATCATTTGGCTGTGCTTAACCCCATGGCATTATACATGCCGAAGAGGACACGGAATCAAGAAGGGTTTGTTGTGTTGTTTGTATTTTTTAAACATTTATTTGCATGTGAGCACATATGTGGTGGTCAGAGAACAACAATGAGAATTGGTTCTCTCCTTCTACCAAGTGGGCTCTGGCAAATGAACTCAGGTCATCAGGCTTTGGTAGCAAGCACCACAAACTGAAGAGTCATCTTGTCAGCTACCTGGAAGTGCATTGTTGTATGGGTACTGTAACAAAACTTTGCAAGTGAGGATGTTTCTAGCCTATTTTTCTATTTCAAATCAAAACATTCTTTTTTATATACCAACAACATTGATTCTTATAAGTTTTGGAAGTAGTATCACTATTTGCCAAACACTTGAGAACTTTCTACATCACATTTCCTGGTAGTAGGATGAGGGCAGGAAGGTTTGTCTAGGAGAAACCCTTGTGTCCAGCTGCTATTGGCAGTGAGAGCCACTCTGAAGCATTAACAGAATACCAAAAGCCCAAGAACCTGAGAATCTATGACCCACTGGTGAGCTCACTGCTTTTGAGTGTGTCCCTTCTCCTTAGGCTATGGGCCATTAGGTACATTACTGCTTCCCTGAAAATGTTGCTTTTTTTCTGAGACTGGCTCTCAACAACATAGTACAAGCTGTCCTTGAACTCATGATCCTACTTCTGCCTCCTGAGTGCTGAGATTATAAGGCTTGTACAAGGCTCTATCTTGACCAAATTCTTTATGACATCATGCTCAACCAGTTCTACCTTGCCCAAGGTACGTTTATTGTGCCAGAATTCCCAGCACTTTACTGGTCCTTTCTTTGGGGCCGGCATCCACCCACTCCGGTTCACCAGAACCCTAGTGTGGGAGGGTGTCTGTCTGCATCTTCTCTTTGGTGTTTTATCCTGTTTCTCTTGAAACATGTTTACTATATGCCGTGAAGGCTCAACAACTGTGACAAACACAGCAGCTGCAATTTAAACACTTGTAAACATTAAAGCTTAGCAACTGAACTTTAAAGCCAAAAATCATACAGCATAGAAAATGCTGAAACAACAAAGCAAAACCAAACCACTAAACCAATTCCCAAGTTGGATTTTCTTACTCTTGTTTTCACCTGTAGAGTTAAACGCTAGCAGTGATTATCTCCTTACTTGATAATCAGATTTCAGTAATTCCAGTAATGGGTTGAAAGTTACCCTAATGAAAAGCAGAAAGCAAACTTTTACTGGCTATGGATGTAGTGCAGAGCTAGAGCACTTCTCTAGCATGCTTGGACCCCACATTAAATCCTTAGCACTTCAAGAAAAAAACCATGTTTTTACTGTCAAGTTTGTACTGCAATATGAAGAAATCTTACTGGGCTATGTAGCCAAGTACAGCAGAGCCATTGGAACAGCCTGATAAACAAGTCAATCAACTCACTTTTAAGTCCTCTAAGAACCATCATTTTGACATTTATGCAAACTGTCTTGGGACTAGTGTAAAGTGAGGTAGAGTACTAACAAACACCTGCTTTCAGTTCATCTGTGTTAACTCTTAGTTTGTGGTGGGAGGCAGGCTCACACTTCCTTTTCTTCCCTCATGTCTAATACAATGTGGAACATGCAAGTATTTAATAATAATTTCTGAGTTGAACAAATGACTAGTTTTGGAGCCATGTTTTTGGTACTTCAGAAGAGTTTTTTAGCTTTCATATCTCTAATTACAATCCTGTTCCTAAGAGTTTAAACAATGTGGGATGCTGTTCACTGGTTTAGGATACCATACCTGGGCTATCTCAACAGGCTACCCATCTTTCCCTGAATATACTCTTGGAGGTCCGAAGTCATGTTTGCCTCAGTATCCACATCCAGTGGCTTTCTACCAATGGGAGGAGGTGCTTATCTATCAGCATGATGTGGTGGCTACCAAGGAGCTGCAGGCCACTGTACACTTGGAGGTTACCCAGCCCCTGGGGGGTCTATCCTAGTGACCCATAGTCAGGGGACATGTTACCATATCCTAGAGGCCAAAGCTTTGAGGTCTCACTTGGTGAAGCAGGCTTTTCAGGCCATCTATAGCCACTTGCACAGTTTTATGGTCATGGATCAGCCTAGGATCCATTATTAGGTGGCTTTCCTGGAGGACAGATGCCTTCTCAGTACCTTAGAGGACAAACTCCTTACCCTAGTCAGCTTGCTACAATTACTCAGGGCACTGAAGGGACAATCCAACCAACCTCTCATTTGATGTAATGAGAGATACAGTAACTCTGAAAAGCAATGAAGGGTGCTACATCTACTCCAGTAGTGACCCACCTGACAGGCTGAAAAGCCTGGGCACAGTCCTGAAGCAGAAAGTTCATGGAAACTTAGTCTCCTGGAACCGTGGCATCCTGTATAATGAATGTTCCAATGTCCTTGCTTTAGTTGGTAAATGGATCTGTGTGGTTTCCCTTAATATTGCTTTATTACAAGTGCTCCTAAGGATTGATTTTTTTTTTTTGACATATAGCTAAGTTAGATTCTAGACAGTCCTTGATCTGACCCTGGGCATGGATAGCTAAGTCACTGCCCTACACAGAAATTTACCATTATCTAGGAAGAAGGAAGTTTGTGACCTAAAGACATGGGTCTCCACACAAGAAGCTTCCCTAGACTGAAAACCGCTATGGAGGCTTATCCAGGATGGCTAATCAAGATTGTTAAACAGTCTCAGCAGAGTTTTCCGGATATGTTGAAAGTGGTTTGAAGGCCATCTTGTATCGTGTCCTCAACCACCCTACATTCTCTGCAGACCTCTATTACTCTCTGAAAGGTGCTGGCACAGGTGGCTTCCCCCTAGTCACTATTACAGTCACTCAAATTGAGATTGACCTTGTTCAGATAAAACAGATGTTCACCCAGATGTATGAGAAGACTCTAAGCACAGTGGGTGCAAGTGACATGATGGGGTTTCTGGCCATTGTTGGCCAGTGAGGTGACAGGGATTTTTTTTTTTTTTTAATGAATGAAGCTGTTTAGTGGGTATCCTTCCAAGCAATGAGACCTACATGCAACCATGTTCAAAAACCACCTAACCAGGGTAGCTTTTTACTAAGGACGATGCCACAGTAGTGTGCTTGATCTGCACATGTTGTTACTGCCTTAGTTAATGCTTTCCTTTCTCTTTTCTTTTCTTTTCTTTTCTTTTCTTTTCTTTTCTTTTCTTTTCTTTTCTTTTCTTTTCTTTTCTTTTCTTTTCTTTCTTTCTTTCTTTCTTTCTTTCTTTCTTTCTTTCTTTCTTTCTATATCCAGTGTACAAGCCATATCAATAATGTAGTAAATCTTGCAGTATTTGTAAAGCTTCATTCTCATTGTTTTTACTTTTATCAGGAATTCAAATGGAATAAAAATCACAGTAATCTCTTAAAAAAAGTTACCTAATATGGCCTGTTCCCTTTTATCCTACCAACTTTTGACTGAGGATAAATCTGAAATTAGAAAAACGAAATGTCAGGCTGTTTTACTCCATACTCTATTTCCTGAGTAACTTCTCTATGAAATGTCAAGTCTGGTTCAAAACCAGACAAAGGAGAGGAATCTACATTTCAGAAGATAGTTAGACTTGGTTTTTCTTTAGCAATCTCGTTCATGTTACTAATAAGAAAAAGAATCATAAAGATGACTTGTTTCATATATTTGAAAAATGCCTGGGAAGCCCTTTGCTAACCTCACGGGGCATTAGAGAGCACTGGACACACATCTTAGAGTTGCTTCTGCTTCTAGTTCACTACTACCAAGTCTTGTCAAGTGGTCAGGATACAAGATAAGATTCTTCACCATCCCTATCCTCCACTAGAGTGTTAATTAAAATCACTGCAAATGCACACATATATCATAAAGTAAAAGTTGCAAGGGATGGGGGTTGGGTGTGAGAAGGAAGGGAGAGTTCCAAAGGAATTGAATGCAACAAGAGATGGTAAGGAGGATGGGAAACAAAAAATATTTCTCTGTCTCTGTGTCTGTCTATTTCTGTCTGTCTGTCTGTGTCTGTCTCTGTATCTCTCTCTCTCTCTCTTTCTCTCTCTCACACACACACAAACACACACACACACACACAGAGGACATGACAGGATGATATTGTGAGTGAGGAAAGACAGGAGAGGCCTGTGATTAAGATAAATATTCAATGTATATAATGAAATGCATGTGAAAACATAAAAGATTGGTACTCTAAAAAATAAAATATAAACGCAAAATAACTACTTTATAAAACAAAACAAAACAAAACAAAACAAAAACCTGTTTCCTCCACAGATAAAGCTCTACTTGCATCTCTCCTCCATTTCAGTCAGACTATCCATGTCATAGGCTAGTGGGCCTGTTTAAATAACTTCATAGACTTCCTTCCCACACCTTCAGCTTGCAAACCTTCTAGATCAAGTCCTTCAACATAAACCAAAGACTATTTCCTAAACGTCAGTGTGCTTTAATATACTCTGGGAAGTTTGAGGAGTGAAAAGTTCTTTCTATGCCTCATTTTGAGAAATTTTATTGTGTAGTGGAGGAAGAAGTGAAACTCTCCTCCCTGTGATGGGCTTCAGGGGAGCAGAAACAATGTCTCCAGAGGCAATACCACTCCCGTGGAAACTATATGACCCAATCACTTGTATGATTACACACAGGCACACTTTCCTTCCCCTGCATTGGTCTGGATCTTCCTTCTGTCTCCAGCATCTCAGTTGCCAAGTGTTTCTTGCCTCATCCCCCTGGTGGATAGCCATGGGGCTAATTACATTTGATGCTAATTCCATTCTCATGTGAGGGGCTGCAAACAAGGAATAAGTCACCACTCAGGTGATTTCCTGTAAACCTGCTTCCCACCTTAATTTGTAAAATAAAGGAGAGCTGATGATTGGGCAGATAAAAGGGAAGGTGGAGGGAAAAGGAGGAGAAAATGGAAGAGGGAGAGGAATGCCGAGGAGGAAGAAGGAGAAAAGCTGAGCAGAAGCACATGGCCTGGAGAAACCACAAGTTTCTCCAAGCTGTGGAAGATGGTATTGTAGCGGTAGGTCTGCCCAATCTAGGCACACAGTATGTAATCATATTAATTGTGTTGTGTTTTCATTGCCAGGGCATATTTGGGTTGGAGAGATTTACCACAACACATCCCCCCTCATCTTATTCACCCTCAGTGGCCCTCTCTCCTCGGTCTTCTCAGGATCCCCTCTCCCCTAGAATTTACCTTATTATATTAAATCTGCTTACATTGGCCTCCAAGATTTGTGGCTATCCAAAGTATTGTATCTGTTTAACAAAATAGTTGCAAGATGTAATCTGTGAGTAAATAACAAAAACTAAGTTCCTAGGAGTAAAGAAATAAAAATAAAAAGAAAGGAAAAAGGAAAGAAACCAAAGCCATTGCCATGTTCCCATGTTGAAGATGCCACAAGGTTGAGTGGTTAGGATTATTAGAAAGTCATGGTTGTCGACTCTAGGAGCACTGTAGATCCAGTATGAAGTCATCTTAGGCTATCATTAGTCTCTTCATTAGCCATTGCTTACCTCTGTGTCAGACATAACACCTTTATAACTCTTAAACCTAGAGCAGCTTGGCTGCCACCCTCTTACTTTACATTCTCTTACAGTAGTTTCCACTGGTACATTTGGTAAATGCTTTGTGACTAATCCTCTTGTGATTATTAGTTCAGGTAACTGCTTTCCACCACAATGGAGCAATCTGAATCCATGTTGCCAGGCTTTGGTCACTCATATTTGGCTCAGAATGATCTCTTTGAGGTGTGATCTGTTTTGCACTGCAATACTATTGCTCCTGGCCAGGCCAGCCTTTATGAACCTAAGGAGGGTCACGACTTCAAGAAAAAAACACCCAGCCCAATTTTCAAAACTTGGAGGTTTCTTGGGCCTCAGCCTAGATCTATTACATACTTGTTTTGTGATCTTCTAATTCTCCATTTCTTACAGACGCAGTTACTCTGTGTGTGTGTGTGTGTGTATTAGACGAGATGATAAATGTCATGGTCATGCCACAGTTCCAGGACCGGGTAACTGATCAAGACCTATTGGCTCTTCCATATGGCCAAATGATATCAGCCAGGATGCTATCCACAGACCAAAGAGGGAAAATCACAAGTTAGTGCTTCATGAGCATAGAGGACATTTTCGGTAATCTTTGTACTGCCCCATTTGGACACAGTAACAAAATTAATTTACAAATCAAACAGCTAACTTCGAAATCATTGAATGCAAAGAGGGGATCCCACTACCCTTCAAAATTCTAACAGATTTCAAACATAATTTAACTCTCTAAACTTTATGTGTATGTGTATGTGTGTGTGTGTGTATTGAGAATTTTGTAAGGCTCAGGGGGAAATCTAGGAAGGTGGGTGGGAAGATATTGAGTGCCAGAAAACCAGAGTGCCTGCAAGCAACCAAAGCATTTGCTTCCAAACATCACATGAAATCCTGTTATCAAGATTATGATGATCAAGTTCATTTATTTTTAGGCATTTTTAGTGCCAGACATAGTGGCACTCAGTTTTAATCCAGAACTTGGGAGGCAGAGGCCCATGAATCTCTGTGAGATCAAGGCCAGCCTGGTCTACAGAGTGAGTTCTAGGACAGCCAGGGCTACATGGTAGACCCTGTCTTAAAAAAAAAAAAAAAAAAAAAAGAACGGGGTGGGGGTGGTGTGGGCAATTTATTCAGTTTCTGTTCTTAGCTATTTTCCATATGGAATATAACCACAAACCTCTAGGAGAGGTTAGGCAAAGAAAAATGGTCTGAAGTGGGACGTGGCGGCTAGAGAGAGCTGACTGTGAAGAGTCCACATTCAAGTATCTGTTACAAACTTGCTAAGGCTGTGTCAGTTACCTCCTTGGATGGTCATCTATGGTCCCTGCCAGATACACAATAGAACTGTGCACTGGGCTGGGTGTTTGCTTTGAAGGACAGGTTTTAGTTCTTATTCATCTCTGTATCCTCAGGGCTTAGTGCCATATTTGGACAGAGCTTGGACTACATAAATGTTTGCTCAAGGTATTTCTGTACCATAATAATTCTCAAGGGTGATATTTTGTCCTAGGATGTAGTCAAGAAAAAAAAGTGCAAAGGCACAGTTCTTGCTCACTGAGTAGGGGGTCTGCTGCGCACAAATCTCAGAAAGCATAATTCCACAACTTCAAATACCTAAATGACATCATCTTGAGGCAACAGATTTCTAGTCACTTAATACGAGAATTGTTCGACTTGTCTCTTTTAGAAAAGTGTGTCTAGTAACACATGCACAGAATTCCTTTTTCTGCATGACCAATAAATATCTAGGTTCCTTAAAGCTGGGATCTGGACTGTAGAAGTAGTATGTACATTTCCCAGAGTTCTTCCCCATCAGCACTTAGAAATCTGAGAAATAAAGTAACAACATTGGGCTAAGCCTGGTGGTGAATGTCTGTAATTCTAGCCAACACCTGTGTAGACACAGGTGGAATGACCATGCTTTTTATTTCTCTTAAGAATGAATGAAGAAGAAAAAGAAAAAGAAATCCAATATTCTGAGTAAGTAATGCTCCCATTTACCTAGGTGACCAACCAGAAACTCCAGAGCATGCTCATTCTTCCCACACCCACTCAACCACTTAAGAAATCCTGGTATATCTGTGCTTGGGCTTTTCTCACCACCCCGCACTGTCCTGCATAGCTCAATTGTGGGCTCTTGTCTTGGGTAGTAGTCAGCAGGTGACTGTGTCATCGGCTCCTGGTTCTACTGCCTCTTGCTTCATCTATACTACCAGTACCCAGAGTAAGCTTTCTAAATACGATCATGCAATTCTTCTATTGAACATATATTAATGGTACTCCCCTATGTGAGAATAACACCTCAGTTTACTCCCTACATGGCTCCAATCATATTAAACATTTTACCATACCCCCGCAATTGTTTTGCGTACCTTCTCTGTCACTCCACCTTCCAGGAGACATCCACTCATCCTGTGAGTCTCAGGCTAGATGCCAGCCATGAAAGCCTGCTTACAGTCTTATACTACAATAAAGCTCCTCCCACATTGTTCCTAAATTCATAGCAATACATCAATTATTCCATAGTTAATATAGTTTAAATTTGTCCCAACTAGAGTCCAGAAGAAAAACTCTCAGTATTAGTTGTACATTTACTTAAAATTGATATGTTCAAAGAATGATTAAAAATTCATATTTCACTAAGAATCAAGTCTTAGGAAATGGACTGGCTAACATGTGTTTTGTGCTGGTTCGTTTTTGTCCCAACAAAACTAGGGTCATCTGAGGAAAGGGAACTGCCTCCTCCAAACTGGCCTGTATGCATGTTGGTAGGGGCGTTTTTTGATTAATGGTTGATGGAAGAGAGCCTAGTCCACTGGGCAGGTGGTCCTGGGTTGTATAAAAACCAAGCTGAGCAAGCCACGGGGATTAAAACAGTAAGCAGCCCTTCTCCATGGTCACTTGCTTCAGTTCCTGCCCTAACTTCCTCAGACCTGGGAGTTATAACATGAAATAAACCCTTTTCTCTCCAAGTTGGTTTTGGTTAGTATTTATCACAACAAAAGAAAACAAACGAGGATGTCTATTTTCTGAGATTCCGCACATAAGTGTTAGTGAACATAGTAAAACATGACAAGTAAGAAAGGTACATGATAGATCCATTGATCTCCAAGTTACTGTACTGACCAGGAACTGAGTTGATACGAAGATGACCTAATGCCCATTGCTTGATGTGGCTTTATTTTCGCCCCTGAGCCCTAAATTGCTGGCCTTGGTGGTGTATTCTTCTATGTACTCTGACTAAATGGTGCCTCAAGTATATCTCAAACCCTTAATGCATGAAAACAAAAGTATGACATCTCATTAATATTAATATTTCACACCAGTGCAGCAGTAAAACAATAAAAAAGACTTCTAGCAATTTGATTATTTTGATACCATTAAATTTCCAAAACTTTTAACCTTAACTCAGGGTGACTAAAAGTAGCAAAAAATCAAATGAAAATTATTTTCTAGTCCTGTAATTGTTTAAAAGTGATAGAAAGTGAATGAACACACACACACACACTTCAGTTGGCTTTAATAAGTTTCTTCTGGCCTACACAGAACTCCAAAGGAGATTGCCTTCAAAAGAGTACAGCACTTTGAAGCCAATCTTGACTTCTTACATATTAATTAAACTTCTCAGAAAGCAGCTTAGTTTGAATTTAGCATATTATAGAACAAATGTGAAACACCAACTAAAACAGAAGGTCAAAATTCTGAAAAGCTGATTTGATTTTATTCTCAGGAGGCCGCTGTACTAAAGCTGAATGACTTACATAAATACCTTTGGCATTTGCTGGATCCTGTTCCTAAACACAATGTTCATATTTCATCTATAATAAGAAAAGCATCTCAAAGATTTGCAAGGCACTAGTTTGGTGTCTTGAGTAAAGGGAGACTGGCAGAGTCAGCTTAATTCATAATGGAAAGTTGTGAGTGGGGAGCTTGGGCTGATGGCAGCTGCTGCTGGGAGGAGGCCACAGCTGTACTGACTTGCACATGAGACTCTGCCACTTGCCCACAGAGCTGAGGTCAAAGTATACACAGGACAGAGCTGGGAATGCTATCACAATCCTGAGGGGCTTCCCAGAGACCATAATAGTTTATGGCTTTCATCATAAATGAAACTATACTTCAATAATATTGCTGCTTCAACTCTTCATATTTAGGTATCAGGAACGTGGTCTAGTTCACACTAAATGAGATGGAATTTGCTGAAATTTATACAACTTAGACTCCAATTGCTACAGTCAAAAGTCAACATATGACCTCAAACTTATGACTGCAGTCTTTCAGCTTGTTTTTTTCTCCTGTTTTTAAAGCTAGTTCTCACCACACACATCTCTGTGGGATTAAATATTGTCTCAAATCCATTCACACCACATAAAACATCTCTTTGCCTTTCTTGTTTAGTCAAATTGAGAGCCGTGCTTATGGTTTTAGAAAGAATGGCTGCAGCAACCTCAGAGTCTGGCCAACAGTGTGCCATTGATTAAAGCCCAAAATAAATTTTCACTAAATTTTTATTTGATTACCTTTACTTCTGTATCAAAACACACATCTACATCACTGGCTCAGAGTTTCCTTATAAGCCAAGATTTGGTTTTCCTAATAAGCCAAGCCATAGGTTTTGAGAGAAGGACCCTTAGAGTCAAGACAGCCTAACGAAGGGATGAGAAGGCCCTCATAGCAGTATGTTCTTGAGTTGTGTGCAATAGCTTGTTAAATAGTAGTTGAGTGATGTAACATCAGGTCTGAGGGACAGAACTGTCACAGTAGTTTCTCTGTGTCCCTGAGTTATGCCTCCCAGCTCTCCAGCAGTTAAAACTCATTCCTGGCTTGGGGGCAGGACAGAACTGTGCCTGAGAGGTCATCTTTCTGGTTTCAACTGTTCTCTCTGCACACCCACAGTCCTAGAATTCTGGGGACAGCTTCAGGGCCCTGATATGGAGAAGGCCATGTCTGGCATTAAACACTCCATAGACAAATAAGTGGGAAGAAGTTAGGGCCAGCTCCTTTTTGCCTCCCGCAGGAATGGCATTTTTTGGTAAAGAGAACTGTATCTTCTAAAATTGCTTAGTTTCCTTGCCTGTGAAAAAGATAATTGCCTGTGGACCAATTGACTACAAAGAGAAAAGAGGCTGGAAATGGGGTCTTCTTATGTGTGTGATGCTGAGAATCAAATCCATGGCCTCATGTCTGTTAGGCAAGTGCTATATACTGAGCCACTTTCTCAGCCTCATGGAGCAGGTTGGCACTCATAACTGTGCACACAGAGTCCAACTTGGCAGAGAGTGCATAGGTATAATGATGTAAAGAACACTGGCAGACAGGCAAGGATAATACCCCATGCCCTATTCAGCAGAACAACCCCATGTATAATCTGTTGAGTAGCCTTTTCATTGTTAGTTTTGAAATCATTAGAATTCCTTTCCATGCAAAAACTAAGAATTAGACTTCCAATGGCAGAATCGTCATCATCGTCATCAACAACAACAACAAGAAGTACATAAACTTACAAAAGTTGCATAAAATTGTTCTTATTAAAAATAAGACTTGAGATGGTATCAGGCCAAGATCCTGCAGGCTGCAACAGGAGGATTACTAGGTGGGCTGTCTTACAAACACTAAGTAACAGAAAGCCCACTAAGATAGCAAAGCAGCAGCAACAACAAAACAAACAACCAAAAATAAACCACAAAACAACCAACCGAAAAAAACACAAAACAACCAACCAAAAAAGATCCAACAATAACACCACCCCCACACACAAAACAAAACAAAACTCCCCAAAACAACAACAACAACAACACAACAAAAACCAACAAGGGGAACACAAATTTTTCATTTTGACTCTCAAAAGAGAAAGAATATTCTTCTTCTAATAGAATTTGAGAATTTCAATGTCTTGACTTTCCACAACAACTTGGCATAGAATAAGGATCCCCCCCCCAAAAAAAAAAAATCAGTTTAGACCTGCAGCACATACTGACACAATTACCCACAAATAAGTGTGAGTTAAATGAAATATCTTTATAAAGGGTTGATCAATCTAGCCAACTTCATGTATTATGCTCAGATATGATTCAGTTTAAGAAAATGGCCCAGAGAAAGGAGCATAAACTTAAAAAACTTAAAAAAAATAATAAAGACAGCTGAATACTCAGGAAGCATTGACTCTTAGGAAGCAACATGCAACATGCTGTCTTACTCTGATTCACTACGTATTTTGGTATTGTCAAATGCACAGAATGAACCAATGTTATTATCATCACTATGCATTGAATTCCTGGAGGTTTCGAATCTGTAGAGAAATTAGTTTATTATTGGATCAGTTCAACTTTCATTGAGAATGGTAAAATCTTGTCAACCAACAATTTTGGCCCCTAGCCATACCCTGTGATCCTGTTTGTTTCATGAGGAAAAGGAAAAGGACGGAGAAAGATACAAGAAGGAACTGCAGCAGGAAGCCCTAAGAGAATGGTCACTAAGTGTTGGTAGCATGTCAGTCAGAGGGATAGTTAGAGATCTTGGAAAAGCCCCATTGCTATCTCTGAAAGAGGGGAGTGCCCTGCATAAGATATCACAGCCCTTCAATCTCTGGGGTTGCCATCTTTAGTCTTTTCTATACAAACTGATTTCTAGCACACAAGTCCAGTGTTATAAGAGATCTCAAGTATGGTCAAAAGTGAGTCAAAAGTGTGTCCAGCTGGTCAGGTCACATCAAAGGGTAAACATGGGTGAAGGAAAGAAATGGAACCTAGGTTTGGGTGCTGGCATGGTTCTCGCTGATTTGAAAGTCTCTCAGAGGGTATGCTCATCTACATAGCAGGGAGGCTGAGGTCAGCAGTTGGCATGGAAGCTTAGAAAGGCTAGGCATGCTCATGTCTTGAAATAATCACAGCTGCTCTCTATCTATTTAACATTTCGAAAGCAACCAAGTGAGACTCGTGTTAGTCGCTGATGATGAATTTTACCCCAATCAAGACGAGAAAAAAAAAATGTCAGTTTTTATCATACTTTTGAATCAGAGCAGAAACCTGAGGAAAAGTTTAATGGGTCAACAAATTATCAGCATCCTTTATAGTTTTGACTTTAAATTAAGAAAAATAAAAGCATTTGCTTATGTGTGTGTATGTGAGGATGCGTGTGAAAGTCAGAGGACAGCTTGCAGAAGTCGGTTCTCTCCTCCCATCATGTGGGGCCGGGGATTCAGATACTCAGGTTGTCAGGCTAAGTGGTCAATACCTTTACCCACTAGGCTATCTCTCAGGGTCTACTTTTGACTTTTAAAAGGACTAATGTGCTAGTAAGCCACCTATCTTCATATTGCCTATCTATTCTGGGCTGTTTACTATTTACCTATGTCATGAACCTTAAACTCAACCATTCCAAGGGAAATGTCAGTCCAAACGTAACTATTTCATGGGAAATGCCAATCTGTTAGTTACTTTTACCGAAAATAATGCCAAACGTCTATACTGAAGTATCTATTGCATCCAGGAACGGCATTGAAAAATGGAAGAAGATATAAGCATTTAGTTGAGTGTTTTTAGTCTTAAATTTTGTCTAATTTGCCATCTAAATACCATCTTTATGTTGTGGCAAAGCAAAAATAGTTCACACAACTCCAGTCCTCTTCATTTTTTTTTTTCTAGTGCACAGTCCAATCCTATGAACTACAGGCATGTCACTGCACAGATGTCTTGAACTGACGCATTTCACACGTCCTCAACTGCAGACCTTTAGGCAGTGACTCCTCAGCTCACCCACTTCCTGACAACTATCATTTTGATGGTCTAAGTAGGATTTGTCCTTATGCCACTAGATTATTTCACTTAGAATAATGAATTGAATATTTTTTAAAATGCTCAATGAAATCTCAGCTGCTGAAAGTATAAAGTTTAAAGATGCCTGGATCACTAACTATATGATACAATGTCCCCAAACTATATGCTACTCTCTCTAAGTCTTTCAAGAGAGAATGTGGCTCTGACTTGGGAAAATATTTTATGATGTCAGGATAGTCTCAGTGTGCAAGCATGCTCACTTCAGTTAGGTGGTCTCCTCTAATACAAACAAATCATAAAAACCAATGCTTAGAATACATTATTTGCAGGAGCGTTTATTTCCCCTCCACGAAGCCTAAACTCTTGCTTATAGTGTGCCACTAACTTGTAAGGATAGTGTGAAGTGGAAGACTGCAGGAATGCCTTAGGCCAGGTAGAGACAGGGCCTAGTAAGCAAAGGGTACAGTGTTAGCTACAAAGGGGAACTGAGGGCCAGTGAGACTGCGCGAGTCAAGCACCCTGAAATGCACACAGATCTAGCACTTAGCAAAGAAAACTGTTACACTAGAGGATGCTCAGGAAAGAGGGCAGCAGAAATCCTGCATGGAAGTTTCAGTTGAGAAAAACCATGAGGGTTAAGAAGTGACTCCATTTCACTTTCTGATTAGTGTTGCAGATACAGATACAACAGTCCTCCTAAAACAGGAGTATTCAAAGCAAAATAAAACAAATTGAGAATTCTGGAAGCATTACTTTGAACTCTTATAAAGCTACCTTTTTTTTTTTTTTGCATTAAAAGTTCAAATACTGGGGCTGGGGAGATGGCTTCGTGGTTAGGAATGTGTGCTGCTCTGGCAGAGGACCAGAGTGTGGTTTCCAGCACCCACACAGTAGCTCACACCTGCTTATTGCTCCAACTTCAGGGCTCCAGACCTCCTCTTCTGACCTTGAGGGGAACCATCGTGGTACACACACCTCCGTGCAGGCACAGGCACATAAATAAATCTTTAAAGTTTCCTTAAGGTCCAATCAAAAGGGGTGGGTTACTCAGTGAATATTAAATGTAGACTATTATATTCAGTACTACCAATAAAGGCCCTGATGTGCTGATATTGTGTGCTTTCAGAGGAAGATTTACTAAGACAGATGAGTATTACTGAGGCAGAGACAGAATTTTTAAATATTGTATGCCAAATTTATGACTGAAGCCACATACAACAGTGGCCAGTCTTAACCTGTAAAACTAAAAACTCCAAGCAAAACCACCCCTTCTTTCCCGTCTAACTGATAACACCTATCCTTAATAAACCTCTATCCCTACCAGGGACTCGGTGTTTTGGTGCCGAGCTGCTGAGCCTGGTTTCTAGAGTGAAACTGCAAACACAAAACTCACCTATGCCCATATGCATCTCTTTGTCAATCTCCTATTGACCCGTTTTCTCTTGCTTATGCCAGCCCTCCTCTCAACTGCTCTACTTTCTTCCAACCTTGGCACAGTAAGAAGCCCATCTGTCCATGTCAAGTTCTCTCCAGCCCTTTCCTTTTAATACACAAGTGATCTCATCTTTCCTGCCCAGACTGGGACAATCCTTCACAGCCTTGGTCTCCTGGTCTGTTCCCGAGAAGGAACTCTGGCTTTCAACATTCGTCTTGTCGCTATCTGTGTTTGCCTCACTTAGACCCCCTTTTATCTTTCTGATTTCACCTAGAAAGCTTCAGTAAACAGAATTCTTATTTCATAAATCAGAATAATCTTATTGGACAGTTGTAAATATGTTCAACTTAATATCGTTATAAAGATATATCATTTGTATTGTAGATATGTTTGTACATAAAGGGATATTTTCTTTTTATACACACAGAGTGGTGAGTATTTCAGAGGCCCCTTTTAAAATAGGTTGTTAAATATTAGGGACATAATTTAGAAGAAGAAAGGTGCCCCATGTGCCTTAAGCAGTTTTTGAAAATGGTTTCTCTTGGAGTCTTCTCCTCTACTCCCAAGTGTACTGGGAACCTACTCGGTGATGCCATCAGACAAAAACTGCAGTGTTTTGTTTTGTTTTGTTTAAAAAAAAAAAAAACTTCATCCCTACTTTATGTCAAACTACCAGCTCTATATTTACATACCTTGAGTTTGCTATTTCCACTTTGGTTCTGGCCATGGCTGCCGCCCTTTGTGCACCTTCAATTGCTCTATCCACCTTCTCTCTAGTTTTTGTATTTCTTATTGGTATAAGCTGCTTCCTTATCCCACGGACCAGGATATTATTTTTGTATTTTCCCTCTTCTTTGGAGCCATCAGGAAACACAGTGCAGCCGTACCCATGCCTCTTGTTATTGGCCCACTCGCCTTCGTACTTCATGCCATTGGAGCGTTCGCTGATGCCGAAGCCATTGCGCTTATCGTTCTTCCACTCGCCCATGTAGGTTTCCGTGGTAGTGGCATCCACGTGATCTTCCACGGGGCAAAAATCACAGTCGACGTCACCAAAGCTGATGGTGGAGTTGGCATCGCTAGAACTGATTCTGCTCATGGCTGCATCACTGCGGACCGAACTGCGCTTGCTGGAGATGGAAGACTTGGATTCGGACTTGCGGAGTTTCATGCTGCCGAGAAGGGAACCCCGACGGAAGAGGCCGCCCTTCTTCTTGCCCAGTTCTGTGTCCGCATGGAAGTTGAGCACGAAGCCACCTCTTGTGCCAGCTGGGCTGTCTGCAGCTGCCGCTGCAGCTTCATGCAGCACGCTGCCATTGCTTTGCTCACTGCGCAGCGAGGCCAGGGAGGTGCGCAGCGGGGAGCGGATCACTGTGGCCATGCCATAGGGCACACTCTGGCGTACACCGTAGCCATGCCGCATGCCTCCAGCCCACTGGCCCTGGTAGGTACCTTCGAGAAAGAAGATCAACATAGTGTGAGTCTTCAGGGACCGCATTTGCATACTGAGAATATAGTACCCTGGGCAGGAAGGGCCAGGGTCAAATTTAACACACAATTTAATCTACTTCTGAATGGCTACTTGGTGACTTTGACTCTCATGGCTTTAATGTATAAATTTTCCTGATAGTCTGACTTCTGCTTTTTATTTAAATTTTTTATGAATGATAGGCATGCATAGGAACCACTGTTTGATATGGTAAGTGGATTAAACCTAGGACCTATACACTAGGCTAATTCTCCATCAGTGAATTACACCCTCAGAGCTGTGAACCATTTTTTTTTTTCTAATACAAAAAGAGTGATCATTAGAAATCATCTTTTCTTGTCTGAAAGCATCAAAGTAAGGCACTGCTACAGCAGGAAAACAAATTCTAGTCATGGTTTCAAATATTTAGCTGAAAAAATGGTTTTTAGGTCTATGCCCAGGTATACATTCTAAAAAGCACATAGGTTTAACATTAATAACAGTGATCAGAATACTTGGGGTGTGGCTGTCCAACAAGATGTCCTGGCTTTTCCTACACTTAGGCAAGGCCAACCTGTTGAATACTGAGGATTGGTGGTGATGGTGGTGGGAGAGTGGGGGTAAAGATGCGGGGCATATTACTTGCTAAATCTGTTTTCTCCCAGGCATTATGCTTCTCCCTAGTCTCTGCCAAACTGGAAGTATCTGAGGGCAGGAACTTACTTTCAAAAGAAAACAAATGTCTCAGACTCATGGCTTATGTGTTCTGGGGTCTCTGGCTGTCTGAAGATGATGTTTAAAGAGCTTTAAAGAACTGACAGGATGGAAGAAATATTTCCAAATCTCAGAGGAATACTCAGCAACGTCCATTAAAATTCTGTTAACCCAGATCACCTTTTCTATGAATATTATACTTTTTAGGAATAAGATAAACCCTAAAAATAGTTTCAGAGTTCTTCGACTTAATAACCAAGATAAGTTTTTAAAAACAACCTGGTAGAGATTTTTAAATGCTCTTTGGAAGCAATGAAGAATAAACTAAGGAGCTCAGAATTCTCAAAGTGAAGGCTATTTCCATTCAATTAAAGGCAAATTTTGCATCATAGTGTGCCCCCAGAACAGCTATGTGGAAAAATTTCAAATGTGATTACTTTGTTGTTATTCCTAACAATTCCCAATGTGGAAGAAAATAAATCATGATTATAGAAGGTGATGACCTTGTTCTGTTTCTGATTATATGTTATAATTTACATTACCTCGCAGATTTCCAGTGACTAGGACTCATTTTTCTTAATACAACCAGAGATAATGCTGTTGGGCACTATTATTTCTCAAGATGGTTCTTAGTATATAGTGCAGGCTGGCCTGGAACTCTCAGTCCTCCTGCCTTAAGAATGCAGGAATTACAACTGCACAGTACCACACCTGTCTAGTGTTTTATGTCACTGTATAAATAGGAGCTGTTCCTAAGTCAGTTTCAAGATCCCCCTCTCTTTCTTCTCATGCTGACATATTTACATTATAAAAAAACACCAACCACAGAGTAACAATGAAATACTAAGGGGTCTGGTACCATGACTGCCATATCTTGAGTAGACCTGGAGTCTTAACTTCATGCCTATAAATTTCTAAAGAAGGTGGGGCACAGCTCTCAAAACAGGGCAAGATTGTTATATACAAACATTTCAGAAGCTGAGTGGGGAAGTATACGCCTGCAATCCTAGCACTTGGAAGACTAAGACAGAAGGCTACTGTGTATAGGTCAGTCTGGGCTACTCAGTTGAACCTCGTTTTAAAAAAAAAATATTAGTGGGATTTTTTCCCCCATGATAATAAGCTTCATAATGAACAACAGGTATCTCTAAACACTGCTGCTTCAATACGAAAAAAAAAAAAATTGTTAGAAACTTTCAACTTTGACTTTTCCTAGATGAACCCTAAATAGTAGGATAAAAGTTATATAACCTTATATACAGAATAAAACGAACCACTGTATTTAATATTTTGTGTTGTCAAAGCTCCATATTTCTACCATTTTAACTTTTCTACAGGATAATTTTGCTAAAATAATTTGTAAAAGATGCTATTTGGCCTAAGCAGTTATGCTTTTAAAACACAGCCATAATATTTGAATAAATCATAAATAGCAATGGGAAGTCAATGGCCACTTTCTTCTGAAGGACAGCTCCAAAGTCAAGCCCAAATCTACTTTCCCAAAAACCTGCTTGAACACTCAGGCTGTTTATAAAGAACAGCAAGGATTAGAAAGTTTAAATATCCTTGGAACTATCAAATAGAATGGGGGCAGGAAACAAAGGTATCAGTGCCCTTCCCTTCTGAGTGGTTACACTATCACAGTACTGGAGAAAATCCCTCCAGGACATGCTCAGCACCACTAGAAACCTGTTTGTTCAAAGTCTAAGCAGTTGGTCTGAAATTTTAAGAGGTTTGGTTTAGTCAAGGAACCTAGAAAAAAAGACCTATTTCTGTAGGAAGCAGGTGGGCTCCAAGTTCTTTTGTCCAAAAGGAGTAGTGACTTACTATTCTCTGTTCTCCTAAGACACAGGGCAAGTTTAACACACAAACAAATGTGTTTTGTTGTTGTTGTTTTCTTTTTCTTTTTTTCTTTTACTGCACAATATTGTTGAGAATAGCTTCTGGACCAAAATGAATTTTAATCAAATTTGAACTACTGAGTGCCAAAGTTAAGAATATGCTTCGAATTCTATAATCAGCTATAAATCTAGTTTAGAAAACAATGGCTAGGACTGAGGATGTAGCTCTATTGGTAGAGTGTTTTCTTGGCATTAATGAAGCCTTAGATTCCATCTCCACACAGTCCTGGCCCATAAACCTGGTCCTGGAAAGGTGGAGGCAGAATGCTTATAGTTCAGAGTCACACTTAGCTTAAAGCTAGCATGGGCTACAGTAACCCTGTCTCAAATACAGAAATAGCACAGTGGGTCTTCCTAGATATCTTCCATAGCTTTATAGTAGGTTTATCAGAATCTGCACAAAAGAATCTGGGCATCTGGACTTGAATTTCATGAATATGATGCATTTAGTTCTTAATATTTAGGGACTCTATTTCAGTGACACTTTACAAAGAAGTCTCTAGTGAAATAAAGTGCGAGCTCTCACATGGAATTATTCCTTCCTTCCCTGCTGTCACTAAAAATATGTAGGAAGGGAGGCAGAATTAAGCTAACTCAGGAATAGAGAAGGTGGTATTCCTACCTGGATTAAAACCTCTGTATAAATTAATTGTATCCATATAGATCTGTTTAGACCATTGTTTTTAAATTATTGATTTTCTGATAAAAGGTGTTAACAGAAGGAAAACCAGGAAACTGACCAGCAAAGAGTAAGCATTCAAAAGTGACTTACATGTTTAACATTTTTTCTTGATTATAGCATACCAGGGTCTTGTTTGTTTGTTTTGTTTTGTTTAAATTTTCAAAGTTGGTTTAAAACAGAAGGCAGATTATTCAGTTACTTGGAGATATATTTGGCCTTGTGCAAACAACAAAGACACATCAGCTTTTCTGTGCTCTCTATGTTCTGATTACTAAGCATAACAAATACCCTAAAGTCACCAAGTTTCATTTAATGAGTTTTAACTTTTAAAGGAAGTCTATATTGTAATTAAACTATAATAAAATAAGTCTATCTTATAATCTTTAAAATAAGGGCTATAAAATGATCATATTAAAAAACAACTAAATTTTTACTGTTGAACACAGCATTTTGTTATATCAGAGCTAAGGCTTCCAATAAAATCCAGAAACAATATTCGTAAGGCTGTCAACCAAGGCACATTGTGGTTCTGAAGAGTAAACGGCCCTGTTAAACTATCAAGGCACTCAGGGCTCAGTCCATAGAAAAGTATTAATACCCCCCCACCCCCACCCCAATCCATGAGAACCATGTCCTTATTTATACTGCAGGGCCAAATGATATTAAAAAAAAAAAAGCAAATCCTACCATTCTGCTGTTTTGCATTTGAAACACAGCCCAAGTGTTCTGAGCAAGTGAAGTGTACAAATTGTATAAGCTTTTATATAAGCAATAGCATAACGGAATTTCAGTGGGCTGGAGAAACTTTTAATTGGATCCCTTTAATATCCTCCAACTCTGAAGCAGCTTAATTTCAAAAGGTGACATCCTACAATCCTTTTCAATTAAATATGACTATGTTTATTATCAGAAAATAGTCTTTGCCCAAACGTAAGCCCTATTCATCTCTCCCAGCTTTGTTTTTAAAGAAATTAATCAACTTTCGACCCCTGTTTCACTAATGTATGCTTTCCTAGCGAAAAAAAAAATGAACCCACTCCTATAACATACAGAAATTATAAGGCAAACATTGTTAAATCACAACCAGGCTTACTTTTTAGGCCACACCCCTTAATGTCTATCCAGGATATAGCATACTCTTTAACCTTTTTAAGTATTTAATGGAAACTCCGTCGATTTTTCCTAAGGCATTTTCCCAAGATCTCCAGGTCAGCAAAGATTAGAATTCTTCTGATTCAAAAGTACTTTAAGGAGCCAAGTGAAAGTTAGGGAGAAAATTAGGAATGCAGCTTGCTTTGGGCAGTTGCTCTGCTGCCTGTAACTAGGACTCTAGAAAATACACCCTCAGTAAGGTCCAGTTCCCCAACATCCTACTTATGGGGTTCTGGCTTCTATCTTTAGGCTAACTGGAGGGCCAGTAGCGAAATACGAGACTCTACGTGAAACCAAACCGCGCGGCGGTCAGCACCGACCGGCAGCCACACAGCTCAAGACATCCCTCTAACTCCTCCGGAGTGGCGATTTCAAACCGGGCCTGGAGAGGGAGGGATCAGGAATGTAATGTGACAGGCTCAAGTGACAGTGTCCTCTCTCCTGCCCAGCCCTCCCGGGGCAGCGCGGCTCTGGCCCCCCGCCAGGTACCTGCACGCCTAACTCCCGGGGTATGGACAGCCTACCCGCCCGGGGAGCCGCAGACACTTGCGACTCAGCCGCGAGACCAAGTGGTCTCCCTCGGAATGGGGAGGAGGGCGAGAGGGAGGGTAGACTCCCCAGATGTTTTGGCGGGTTTCCGGACACGTGCGCCTCGCGTCCTCCCCACGTCCCCGAAGCCAGGGAAGAGCCCACCGCGTCAGCCCTCGGAGACTCCCGAGATGCCGCTCACCTCCATCCCCGTAGGTCTCCACGCCGTACCCGTCCTGCAGCCCGTTACTCCAGGTCCCCTCGTAGCGGGCGGGGGTGCACAGGCTCTGCCGGACCCCGTAGCGCCCCTTGAAACCATGTGACCACTCCCCCCGGTACATCCACTTGCCCTTCGTCTCCACCCCCAGCCCGTGCCGCTTGCCCTGCGCCCAGTAGCCCTGGTAGGTGTTGCCGCTGGGCCAGGTGTAGACTCCAACCACCTCGAAGCCGTGCGACCAGGAGCCAGAGTACTCGCCCTGGCCCTTGGGCCCCGTGCAGATGCCATGCCCGTGCGCCTTGCCCTCCTCCCAGCCGCCGCAGTAGGTGCCGCCATCGTCGAAGTCGAACCTTCCGCCCGTCATTCGGGGGGCAGCCCCGGCGCGCTCCTCGTGGGGGCACAAACGTGGGCAGAGCTGGGCACCGCAGGGTGTAGCTCCGGGGTAGGGGCCCGTCGGGCGAGCTCACGACTGCGCCCCGGGCAGCTCGCACCGCCGATCGGCTCCAGTCCGACGCCGCCCCCGTCTTCCCCTCCTCTTTCGCCGTCGCCACCGCCGCCTCTCTCCCTCCTCCTTCGCCGCCGCCCCGGCCAGCGCCGCGCGCGAGAGGACAGCCCAGTCTCCAGAACGGACTTTCAGCTGCTCCCACCCGCCCACGTGAGCCGGGCACCGCCCCGCGCCCGCCCCTAGTCCCCTCCCTGGGCGCGGAGGCCCGGCCCCATGACACGCCCGCCCGCACGCCCGCCCGCCCGCCGGGCCCTGCCCCCAGCCCGCGGAGCCGAGCTTCCCTCCGGCTGCTTGGCGCGCGAGCTCTGGGCACGTGTGTGTCTGCGGAGTGGGCTGTGACTGGGAGGGCCAGTGTACTCTGAGACGTGAGACGGTCAAGCCTGCGGATAAAGGTGCGGCTGCCGGTGTTGGGGACCGGCTCTTTGCTGCTGGAACCTCCAGCGTTTGGGCTTTTCAATTGTGTTTAATCTTCTACAAGTGAGGCCACCTGTGTGATGGAGTGAAAACTCTTGTGTAGGTGGGTGGTGGTAGTGGTGGTGGTGTGTGTGTGTGTGTGTGTCTGCATAGGGTTTGTAGTTGCATTTTTTCCCCCAGCATTCCAACTTGAGCTCTGTTGGATTTGTCATGCGCAGCTGTCATCATGAATTAATATGCTCCAAATATATGTCTGCATGTGATAAATCTGTGGCAGCCTAGATATAATTGTGCAGAATGTTCTTTTACACCTACCCATTTCAGGGCACATGTGTTTGCATTTCTTTTCATGAAGATTCCAAGAGAGGCAATGCAGTTTGAAAGAGCATGGGCATGAGTTGTTTGGGTTTTATTTGTGGAAATGATGGGCTTTGTAGCTGGCATTGCAGGAACATAGGGCATTGTCTTTTACATTCCAGCCTGTTCCCTCATCTGTTCTCAACGTTAGAAATTCTTCAGCCTGGAGCTGTGCACCCAAACAAGCTCAGTCTGTATATATTGCTTGAGTGCCTGGAATGCACACCTGGGACCTCTCCACTGTCGCCCACTGTTTAAAAAAGAAAACACAAGTTTTCAAGGAGAAATATGGTAAGTAAAGCACGCTGCTAATGTAACAAAGAAGCCATGAACTTCTAAACACAGGACAGGTGTCAGCTGATCCACTCTCCTGCAGCAGCACTCACTGCCTTGTTGAACTCACGCCAGATACCTCCTCTAAACCTTATCTCCGTTTTCTCAATGGAAATACCCTCCCCTTTCTGTGTGGGGAATGACTTGGTGTATTTTGATGGTAGTACCCGTAAAGTCAAGAACTGGTAACAGGATAGTTGAATCGAATACTACAGCCTCTTTTAGGAGTGGCATTGATCTCTCCTTGCCTTCACAAAGCCAGTGGAGGAAGTCTTTTCCGCAGGTCACAAGCCAGGGTCTCAGAAGAACTCCCAGATTGTGCATTCCTGCTGTTCCCCAGGCTGAGAGGCTTCGACAAGACAGGTGAGCACTTGGGCCTCTCACTAGGTAGTTGATAATCAGATAAAAACCCTAAAGGACAACTGTCAAAAGGAGAGCAAGAGAAAAGGATTCTTTCCTGAGCAGAATTCCCTCTCAGAACTGGAGCTGTCCTTTCCTGATTATTATCTGTCTAAATGACAGAAAGGAAAAACAAAGACAAAACAAAACAAATAGAAAACCCCCAAAACCCCAACTCTGTTTACACTGAGCCAAATCACCAAAAAGAATTAGAAACCCTCGTCCATGGTACTGCTTGTGGAGTGCCAGGAATAGTGCTTACCCTAGTGGCCTGAAGTAATCAGGCACCTTGCTCAGCATCCCTTTCTGACCTGGGGATTGATTTAGGCCACGGGGAAAATGAGGAGCCAGGGCTTTGCAGCTGAGCCACAGCTCCTTTTCTCAGTCACAGGAAACGCTGGCACTGGGGGCTCACACAGCATCAAGTCCCACTTGTTTTGAGGGTTTGGTCGGCTAGGAAAAGAAGACTTGCTCAATCTGATATTTCTCTTCTTTGTCTTTCAACTGGTATTCTTCCCAGAAGAAGCACTTATGCTTTGTTTCTTGTTGGGGTTTGGTTTGGGCCCTACTTCTAGTGTTAGGGTCCCAGTGTTCTTTAAGAGCTTTGCTTTTTTTTTTCCCCTTGAAGTATTTGTTTTCTTCCCCAATTCTCTAAAACTGAGGACTTTCAAGGAGTACACTAGACATCACAATTTTCTGGCTTCTGCAAAAGCTACCTCGTCATTCATGGTACAGGGAAAATAATGGTTAAGTCTGCATTTACCATCTGGGCCGGGTATGGAGGTTTGTGTAGGTTTGTGTAACACACAGCTGTTTATTTCTTAATCTGCTCTCCTGCCTAACCTTCCTTAGAAAGAACCTTAAGTAAAATTGAGAACCGTGCAGTAAATATGAGCTGTTTAATTTCAACAAAACTTAATTCTAGCCTAACTGTGACTGACTCCTACGGGAAAATGTTAGTATTGAACTTTTACTGGCTCCTGGACAATTTTTCAACCAATGAAGGGCATGAGCCTATATTTCTATTTACCTCATGCCACCACAAAGAAATGCCTCCTCATCCCATAGCCGTGTATATAAACGTAAAGATTGAGGCTTGGTGGCCATGCTAGGAGAGCAGAGGGCAGAGCAAGAGGTGCAGAGCAAGTAGATCCTGGCAGTGGAATACTGTTGTAATTTCAGAGTCAGGGTTAGTAATGTCCTTATGTTCCCTCTCTCTCTGAACCTTTGCCCTGGATAAGGGGGAGTTGAATTTAGCTTTAAGACTGGATTAGTAAGAAGAGAATGTGAATGTTGGTGTGACAGGTGGAATGGGGGAGGTCAGTAAGGCCCAGGGGCCAACAATTAGCAGCTTCTTTTCCTTTGTACACAAAGCCCAGCCATTACTAGTTTCTCTTCTAAAACATTATTTATAATAAACAGTAAGCTGGTGCAGTGTATGTCCAGTTCATATGTTGGTAAGGATGTTTTGCTTACAATTTAGTGATGTTATTTTTTTTATTTGGTGATATGATTTCATTAGAATTACTGAGAGTTTTAACAAAAAGTTTATAGGTGACAAAAGGGCTGAAGTATTTGTTTCAGGAACATGAATTAGGAGCATAAAGACATATATAGAATTAAAGTGAGTCACATAATTCAAAATGAACATTATTAGCTGGATTTGTAAAGTCAAGAAATCCAAATGATTCATTTGTGATAAATGTTCATAAAATTTAAGTAAATTTTAAATTTAATTAATTTTGAAAAATTAGAAGATCTAAGCTTTTTAGATAGCATGAAATCAGAAGAATACCAAAGTCAGTGTTCTTCAAATTGTTTAGTGTAATTACTGCACACCAGAACTTGTGCTAAGCTTTTTAAATCTCGTTTTTCTGTACTACTGATTGAACCCAGGGCTTGGTGTATGCTAGGCAAACACTACTTCTGAATATATCCCCAGCCCTTCTTTATTTTTTCTTTGAAGAAGGATATTGGTGAGTTGAGTGTCTTGGCCTGGATCATTAAATTCTCCTGCCTTACCATCCTCCCCCAAAGTGTGTGGATTTTAGCTTTGTGCCAACAACGTGTCTTCAGTCTTTTAATACTGTTTTTTTTTTTTTTTTTTTGGAGAGTACTTTGAAAGACCTCAGGTGGAAGGAAACAGCCTGGGTATGAAGTAAGGAGGGGTGGTAGAGATGAGTTTTATTTCTTGTTTGGCTAAATGATTTATAATGCCACTGTCTAGAATTTGAAGAACAAACTATAGTTAATTAGAGGAGTTGGTTATGATTCACTCATGTTGGAGTAGAAGATCCCTAATTCATGCAAATACACCAAAACTGAGGTAGCTTAGGGGTAGTGTGCTTGCCTAAGATACATGAGGCTCTGGGTTTAGAACCCTGCACTGCAAACAAAACACAGAAATATGCACCAGGACACAGTAGGCACTCAGTACTGAAAGTCAGTAAATAATTTTTTTTTTCTCATTTACAATAGGGCTTCCTTTTGAGACTCAAATTATTCACTCATGCCTTCAGAGGCCTAATCTTGTCAGCATCTTTAGGTCACTGCCTTGTGTTCTAAAAGGAATTTAGAACTATTCCACAACTCCTCATCTGTGTGCTGTCCCCTGCCATTGTCTTGTACAGTATCACCCTAGCATCAGAGTATCTCTTACGTTCTGCAGTGTCATGACTTTCATCTTAGAGTTCACTTCCTCAGACACAGCATTATCCTAGGTATAGGCCAGTTCTGATAACTGGAACTATGTTTTACTCAGTGACAACATTCCTTCATATTTTCCAGTGTCCCCTAAGAAACCAGTGACTCTTATCAAAGTTTCCACTTCTTGAGTCCTGTCTATCTAGTAGCCTTTGTAGTCATTTCCACCTCACTGCTGCTGGCATTCCGTTGCTTTTTCACAGTAGCTTCTTGTAGGCTTTGAATTTTCAAAACCTACTTTAATAAAGGTTCTTAAACACTTCCACCTCCCTTCTAGCCCATGAGGGGGGGAAAGAAGAAGGTTTGTAGGAAAAGTGGATCATGGGCCTGCTTAGTAGTAGTTAGTTCTTGAGGACATTACCATTCATTGTCAGGATATCAACAGTCCAGCCCAAAACATCACACACAAATCAGTAGCAACAGACCAGTCCAATGGCAAACATCAAACATGAATCAGTAGCAGCTTGATCCAGAAGAAACCTTGAGGCTCTGCCTAATCAGCAAGTCAGTGGACGTGGCAAGAAGCAGCTGGAATACCATGAGGAAGTTCCTTGACATGTTTCTCTCTATCAAGTCACAAGTGAAGATCAGTGAAGACCAGCAAAACGTTGAAAGGCGAACCAATGCAAGAGTGTCTCATTGTGGGATTATATTTATATTCTTTCTAAAACATCATGTGCCCTCTGTGTCTGTTTCAGTAAAACATATGCCCTCTCACAAGACAGCCTCCAGAAAAACACCATGTGTCTGTTCTCAGCAAAACATCCCTTCACATGTCTGCTTCCACAAAATATCATCTCGTAAGACAGTTTCCAGAAAAACATCACATGACAAAACTAAGTTGTTAGAGAAACCAGAAGTTTCCACTTTAGCCTCTGGTACAACTGTCTGTGCATCTTCCATCCTGAGCCACCATTTTCCATCCCTTGTTCTTGGAAGCCCCTTGTGGACGCTATCACACCATTTAATTATTGCTACCACAGATTGTGGTTGTGAGCCTTTTGCACAGCTCCTATGCCTGGTGGTAGATCTATTCCTGGCCAGCTCCATGTGTATGTCACTGTCCTCCAGCCCCTCTCAGTCATAACACTCCCCACTTGAACAAAAAACCTTTAAAGTTGATGTGTCTTTAAAAGTTAGTATCTGTATTAGCTTTCTGTCAGGTTTGGGCCACACTTAGTTGGCCCTTTTGCCTTTGTACCTGTAGTGAGGTAGTACATGGTAGGAGAGGGAAATGTGATGGAGGAGACCTGTTACCTCATGGTACTGGGAAGGAAAGAGGAAAGGCCATTATTCCCCTTGGGGGCCTAATTACTCCTTGAACCCCATCTCCCAGACACAGAGAAAAGAGATTCTTTTTCCCCTCTAAGGCAGCAGTCATTCATTCCCACCATGTGCCCTAGTTTCTTCCTCCTAGCCAGACTAGATTCTCTGGTGTCCTCTGTATCTTGTTTGTTTGTTTGTTTGTTTTCTTTTCCTCTTCAAGTTCTGTGCCTATTCTCAAAACCTCAGACTTTCTTGGGGTGCATCATAGTTCAATCTTTATCTTTCCATCTCTGATTCTCATAACACTTAATTTCTATAATGTGACCCCACTAGTTTATTGAAGTGTTAACTAGCCAGCAGCTGAGAACCTTTTGCTTCATAGATGAAATGGCCTTGTCTTTAGCTCCTATTCTGCAATAAGAGCTACAAACTTGGTAGTTGTAAGACCTCATCTCCTTGTTTTTGGTGAAACCCATCTTTCCTGTGTCTCTCCACTTTCCTCTCCCACCTCTTTAGCTAGGTCATTCCCTATTTTACTTCTCTTCTCCTTAGTTTTAGGCTGCTTGCAGTGTTCCAACCTATGAACATCATGGTACCAGAATTTTAGTGTGGTTCCTGGATGCTTGTTGACTAGTATCTAGCAGTCCTGCCCTGGAGGCTAAGTCTAATAATTTAGAAACAGTCTTAGTTCCTATGTAAAAACACCAGCTGAGCCACATGTAAATCTCAAGGGCAGTGCTTTTGTTTCTTCCCATGACTTGTCCCTGGGGCCCTCTGCCTGTTCTTCCTAAAGGGGTAAACTACACAGACACTTACCTAATAGCATCTGTGTCCAAAAGCAAAGCTTACAGTGACTTTCAGCAGTGATCTAGGAATGAAAAAGTTAATGATAGAAAAGGTAATTAACAACACTCTTACTAAGGGTAGAAAGCTAGAAAATGCAGAGTGAATCTCAGGTCTATCCTGAAGACCAGAAGCAGCTGGGTATGATGGTGCACACCTTTAACAAAGACACTCCAGATACAGAGACCTGGACACTTGTTGGCTGGTACAACAAAGCTGTTCTGCAGGAGAGGTTAATTTAGAAACAGTCTGATTGTCATATAAAAACAACAGTTGAGTCTTATGGAAATGGCAAGGGCAGAAATTTACATAGTAAGTTGTAAGCTGGCCAGGACAGTACAGGGCTACCCTGCCTCCAACAAAAGCAAACAAGTAATTAAAAGACCTGAATCCGAGGATAAAATGTATGCATGTGTATGAGCATCTGTGCTATCTGCCTTAGAGTTGGCTCAGACTTGAATTGTAAGGTCATTGGGAAATATCTCTGAAGACACAGGAGATACAAAGAAAAATAATATAAGAACATACAGGAAAGAGCTGCAAGAAGCCACCAACAGCCACACATTCTAAGATTTCAGAGAACTGAGTGATCTTGTAGACCGTTGTGGTTGAACTTGTTTTGGAGAGTCTTATAGCAAAGTTCATCCTTCCAGACACTGCAGTGGAATGAACTCCTGAAACTCAGACGCACTACCAAGGAATGAGAAGACTATGTGTCTGAGATGGTAAGGAAAGAGACCTGCTGGAAAAGGGAATGCCTGGCCTCGGAGAGGGTAAGACCTACCTTGCCTTAATCTTTCACATACAGCATGTAGAGTCACTGTCTTAGTCAGGGCTTCTATTCCTACACAAACATCATGACCAAGAAGCAGTTGGGGAGGAAAGGGTTTATTCAGCTTACACTTCCACATTGCTGTTCATCACCAAAGAAAGTCAGGACTGGAACTCAAGCAAGGCAGGAAACAGGAGCTGATGCAGAGGCCATGGAAGGATGTTCCTTACTGGCTGACTTCCCCTGGCTTGCTCAGCCTGCTCTCTTATAGAACCAAGACTACCAGCCCAGAGATGGCACTACCCACAAGGGGACCTCCCCACTTGATCACTAATTGAGAAAATGGCTTACAGCTGGATCTTGTGGAGGCATTCCCCAACTGAAGCTCCTTTCTCTTCTGGAGTGATAAGTCCAGCCTGTGTCAAGTTGGCACAAAACTAGCCAGTACAGTTACAAAGCTAGTTCCCATGAAAGGTAGCTCCCAATTTGAAATACCACAAACTAGGGATGATAAGGGACTAGATAAGTGTATTTAGGAGTGTTGGCATTAAGACTAAAATTAGTGAAAATTGATGTGATAACCTTTTTATAAAGCAGCTGGCTAAAGAAGGGAGGAGGCATACAATATTATGGAAAGTGCAACTTAGGAGTAAGCTAAATGACTCAGAACTGAAGGAAAGGAAAAAAAAATCAATTACTAGGGAGTAAAAGAAATGTAAATTATAAATGAAGAATGAATAGCTCTAAGAGCATTGTGATGAGATTTGAACAATGGGCAAGCATAGAGAAGGCTTTCCTCCAGCCAAGTGACAAGGGGCTGTTTTATCTTCAAGTGTTATGGCCCCATCTGTCTCCTCAGTATGTATACCACAAAGCCCACATAGGGCTCTTCAGGCAGATAGAAAGCCTACATTTCTACTCACCTTCATCAGGCTTTAGCACTTTTGTTATCCCTGGCAAATGCTTTAAATTGCTGGGATTTTTTGTTTTTGTTTTTTGCTTATTTTTGTTTTAGATTACTTTTTAAAGCTCAGGCAGACTTCAGAACTGTCTGTGACATAGCCTTGGTGGCTCAATGCTTAGATGTCCCTTCAACAGAACCTACAATGAAGAGCATACTCGCAGGCAGCCTCCACCTGCTATGACCCTTGATATGCTTGTAGTACTTATATCAAGGCCATGCTCTGCCCACATCATCCCTCTGACAAAGAAAGGAACTTGGTGCATTTTGTATCCCTTAACACAGATCATGCTGAGCACCAAGCAAGCCTCTTGAACTTTGAATTCACACTTAGAACCACCTCCTACTTTAGTGGAAAGTGATATTGTAGAAACTGTATAGCTTTGAGAGGACTCAGGAAGGACAGGATCTTGCCAGAGGCAACCTGGGGCTCAGTCTGTGATTTAAGCTGCTCTGCCTCTTAGGTTACTTGCTCACTCAAATTTAAAGGTGTTGGTCATACTGATAGTGTTAAAACATACATAGACACAGTGGCGAGCCCCTGTCTATCATAGTGTAGATGGGTAGGGATCTAAAGCAAGGCCATATCATCTGCAATAGAAAAATACATATCATGTGAAAAACAGCTCTTAGTAAGTTATTTAGACTTAATAGAGAATGGATATTTGACCATAGGACCTAGTGCCATTCTTCCAGAAATTTCCATCATGATTTCGGTCTTGTTGACCCTACCATGAAAAAGTTGTACAGACTCAAAGCAATCTAAGTATCATATAGTAAAACTGTATTATGCTGAGAGGACCAAAGGACACAAGAAGTGGACAAGATCAATTTTCCAGACCTCCATGTTCCATTCTGGGTTGTTCTTGTGTGCTTTCTCCAGCTTTTCTTGTGCTTAGATTAGGACTTATACTGGGAGGTAAGAAGGAATAAAGGTTGCATTTAGTTGATGGACAGATAGGCTTGGTATATGTGAGAAGCTGAAAATGAACAGAGATGTATTACAGCATAAAAATCTAGACAGATAATGATCCAGTAGATTGAGCTGGGATAGCAGTGGATCTCACTGTATGTTTTAGGTGAATGGAGAAATGATACAATGTCCAAATACATGTATTTTTTTTTTTATTTTGAAAAGTGGCCAACAGCCTGGCCATGTGGTTAGCGACCTTGAAGGAGAAAATGGTATCATGGAATTTATGGCCAGGATATGTGGATAAATGATAGATATGTGGGTGTGAACACTCTGAAGAGATTCATTTGCTGCAGTTGGTTTTTCCTAAGGCTGATGTTCTACATTTGACAGCAATTGAAATCCCAAGAAGACTTTAGGGTCAGGACAGTTAATGTTCATTTTCTTTATGTACTATGAGAGATCTGAAACAAGGAGCCTGTGAACTTAGCAGTCCCAGTCAGTCAAGGTCAGCTTAGCTACTAATGACTCTCTCTATTCAGTTTTCCAGCTACAGAGACTCTCTCCCTGGGATCAGATCACCTACTTCGTGTTATGTTGACTTATGTGGTTGCTTCCAGTCTACAAGTAGGAATGACTTCGTTCTGGTTGGGATAGACAATTATTCTAGGTGTAAATCTGACTTCTGCTCAACATTCCACAGGGGCTTGCAGAATGGCTAATCCACAGGCATAGAACTTCATACATGTTCAACTGGGACCCCTGGATAGTGAAGGAGGTTCTAGAATGATCCGTGATTGTGGAATCTACCGGTTTTATCATATACTGCAGTATCACATACCTATATTATCTATAAAGAGTCAACGATGGAACAGTTTTCTGAACTCATGGCTAAAGTTCAGCTTGATAGCAATAATATGCAGAGGTGCCATGCCCTCTTTGATAGTGTATGTGCACTAACTCAGACTACTCTTTGGGGTAGCCCTTAATGGGAACAACATGTAAACCTGAGAACTAAGAGTTAGAAGCAGCCGCATTCTTCTTACTATCAGATTAAGTGAGTTTTTCAGGATTATTCTCACACATGATAAGCACACAATCTACCACTGAATTACTTTGTAGCCCTGCAACTTTGAGCTCCTCAAAGGGGAAGCATTGTTACAACAGGACATATGGAGAATAGTGTTGAACTTCAGAAGGTAGCTGCTGCCGGGAAATCCCCATTGCCTTAGGTCCTCTGGTCAGCTGATGAAGGAACTGTCACCATACTGGGATAGTCCATCCTTAAGAGTAGGAGGGGACATTTATATAAGGAGGACAGAGAAGAATATGTGAGAACCTAGGTGGCTCATTAGGGTGCTTTGGGTCCTTTGTAAATATAAGTACATACATGAAGCATCCCTAATTGGAGAATGGTAAGGCTTCCAAAGAGTCTAACTCTGGAAACCACTAGATCAGTACCTATTAATGTGGTAGCTAAGGAGGAAGAAGATGAAAACCATTTTGACTTCAAGAGCAACGGAAGAGTCAGGGGCTGCTGCTGTCCCATTGAGTCCCCCTTTCCAAGCTTTGGTGAGAGCTGCTCTGAATGTGCGGAGATCTTTGCGATGTAAGAGCTTCTGCTTGTGGACATGCACCACTCAGCTCTTCACATGCTGACAGTAGGGAGGTAGTGAGTAACGTCTCATTGGTGTCTTTCTGGACCCTAACAGTAATTTATATTAAGTATATATACCTCCAAAGCTGTAGCCAGCCATCCACTGAGAACAGTGGGAGTATAAGGGGGTTTGGCCATTCCATTCCAACACAGGCCTTCTTATTGTATGATAGTTTCTGTGCTCCCTTGGTCTATTTCAAACTTTATTAGGACCACTGCGACCTGAGACTCCTTTATACAGTTCTTCCTTTAATATGCATCAGGATGTAAGGCCTTCCTCACTTACTTCTGCTCTCTTTGGCCATTATGCTTAACCTATGTTCCTGCTGGTAAATTAGTTGTATCTCTAATTCTGCCCTGATGTCTGCTTCTTGGAGGCCTGAGCTGAGATACCTCATGATTTTTTTTTATTGGATATTTTCTTTATTTACATTTCAAATGTTATCCCCTTTCCTGGTTTCCCTTCCTCCCTTCCCCTGCTTCTATGAGGGTGTTCCTCCACCACCTACCCACTTCCACATCTCCACCCACAGTTCCCCTACACTGGGGCATCTATGGAGCCTTCATAGGACTGATGACCTCTCCTCCCATTGATGCCTAACAAGGTCATCCTCTGCAACATATGCAGCTGGAGCCATGTGTACTCCTTTGTTGAAGGCTTAGTCCCTGGGATCTCTTAGGGGACTAGTTTGTTGATATTGCTGTTCTTCATGTGGGGTTTCAAACCCCTTCAACTCCTTCCATCCTTTCTCTAACTCCTCTATTGGGTACCCAGTGCTCCAATGGTTGGCTGAGAGCATCCATCTCTGTATTTGTAAGGCTCTGATAGGGCCTCTTAGGAGACAGCCATATCAGGCTCATTTCAGCATGCACTTCTTGGAATCCACAATAATGTTTGGGTTTGGTAACTGTATATGGGATGAATTCCCAGGTGGGACAGTCTCTGGGTAGCCTTTCCTTCAGTCTCTGCTCTATACTTTATCTCCATATTTGCTCCTGTGAGTACTTTGTTCTCCTAAGAAGGACAAAGCACACACTTGGGTCTCCCTTCTTGACCTTCATGTTGTTTGTGAATTGTATCTTGGTTATTAGGAGATTTTGGGCTAATATCCACTTATCAGTGAGTGCATACCATGTGTGTTCTTTTGCAATTGGTTACCTTACTCAGGATGATATTTTCTAGTTCTATCCATTTCCCTGAGAATTTCAGGAATTCATCATTTCAATAGCTGAGTAGTCCTCCATTATGTAAACATACCACATTTTCTGTATCCATTCCTCTGTTGAAGGACATCTGCGGTCTTTACAGCTCCTGGCTATTATAAATAAGGCTGCTATGAACATAGTGGAGCACATGTCCTTATTACAAGTTGGGACATTTTCTGGGTAAATGCCCAGGAGTGGTATAGCTGGGTCCTCAGGTAGTACTATGTTCAATTTTCTGAGGAATTGCCAAACTGATTTCCAGAGTGGTTGTACCAGCTTACAATCCTACCAGCAATAGAGGAGTGTTCCTCTTTGTCCACATCCTTGCCAGCATCTGCTATCACCTGAGTTTTTTATTTTAGCCATCTGGACGGCTGTGAAGTGGAATCTCAGGGTTGTGTTGAATTGCATTTCACTGATGACTAAGAATGATGAACATTTCTTTAGTTGCTTCTCTGCCATTTGATATTCCTCAGTTGAAAATTCTTTGTTTAGCTTTGTATCCCATTTTTATTTATTTTTATTTTTTTATATTTTTTATTTCCAATTTTTTTTAAATTAGGTATTTTCTTCATTTACATTTCAAATTTACTCCCACTTCTTGGCCCTGGTGTTCCCTTGTACTGAGGCATATAAAGTTTGCAAGACCAATGGGCCTCTCTTTCCACTGATGGCCTACTAGGCCATCTTCTGCTACATATGCAGCTAGAGACACGAGCTCCTGGGGGTACTGGTTAGTTCATATTGTTGTTCCACCTATAGGGTTGCAGACCCCTTTAGCTCCTTGGGTACTTTCTCTAGTTCCTCCATTGGGGGCCCTGTGTTCCATCCAATAGCTGACTGTGAGCATCCACTTCTGTGTTTGCCAGGCACCGGCATAGCCTCACAAGAGACAGCTATATCAGGGTCCTTTCAGCAAAATCTTGCTGGCACATGCAATGGTGTCAGTGTTTGGAGGCTGATTATGGGATGGATCCCCGGGTGTGGCAGTCTCTAGATGGTCCACCCTTTTGTCTCAGCTCCAAACTGTCTCTGTAACTCCTTTCATAGGTGTTTTGTTTCCAATTCTAAGAAGGGGCAAAGTGTCCACACTTTGGTCTTCGATCTTCTTGAGTTTCATGTGTTTTACAACTTGTATCTTGGGTATTCTAAGTTTCTGGGCTAATATCCACTTATCTCTGAGTTCATATCATGTGAGTTCTTTTGTGATTGGGTTACCTCACTCAGGATGATACCATCCAGGTTCATCCATTTGCCTAGGAATTTCATAAATTCATTCTTTTTAATAGCTGAGTAGTACTCCATTGTGTAAATGTATCACATTTTCTGTATCCATTCCTCTGTTGAGGGACATCTGGGTTCTTTTCAACTTCTGGCTATTGTAAATAAGGCTGCTATGAACATAGTGGAACATGTGTCCTTCTTTCCAGTTGTAACATCTTCTGGATATATGCCCAGGAGAGGTATTGTGAGATCCTCTGGTAGTACTATGTCCAATTTTCTGAGGAACCGCCAGACTGATTTCCAGAGTGGTTGTACAAGCTTGCAATCCCACCAGCAATGGAGGAGTGTTCCTCTTTCTCTACATCCTTGCCAGCATCTGCTGTCACCTGAGTTTTTGATCTTAGCCATTCTGACTGGTGTGAGGTGGAATCTCAGGGTTGTTTTGATTTGCATTTCCCTGATGATTAAGGATGCTGAACATTTTTTCAGGTGCTTCTCTGCCATTCGGTATTCCTCAGGTGAGAATTCTTTGTTTAGCTCTGAGCCCCATTTTTTAATTGGGTTATTTGATTTTCTGGAGTCCACCTTCTTGAGTTCTTTATATATATTGGATATTAGTCCCCTATCTGATTTAGGATTGGTAAAAATCCTTTTCCAGTCTATTGGTGGCCCTTTTGTCTTATTGATGGTGTCTTTTGCCTTACAGAAGCTTTGCAATTTTATGAGGTCCCATTTGTCGATTCTTGATCTAACAGCACAAGTCATTGCTGTTCTATTTAGGAATTTTCCCCCTGTGCCCATATCTTTGAGGCTTTTCCCTACTTTCTCCTCTATAAGTTTCACTGTCTCTGGTTTTATGTGGAGTGTACCCTATTTTTAATAGGATTATTTGATTTTCTGGAGTCTAACTTCTTGAGTTCTTTGTGTATATTGGATATTAGCCCTCTATCAGATGGAGGATTAGAAAAGATCTTTTCCCAATCGGTTGGTTGCCATCTGGTCCTATTGACAGTGCCCTTTGCCTTACAGAAGGTTTGCAATTTTATGAGATCCCATTTGTCTATTTTTGATCTTAGAGCCTAAGCCATCAGTTTTCTGTTCAGGAATTTTCCCCCTGTGCCCATGTGTTCAAAGCTCTTCCCCACATTCTCAGTTTCAGTGTATCTGCTTTTATGTGGAGGTCTTTGGTCCACTTGGACTTGAGCTTTGTACAAGGTGATAAGCATGTGTCAATTTGCATTTTTCTACATGCTGACCACCAGTTGAACCAGCATCATTTATTAAAAATGCTGTATTTTTCTACTGGATGGTTTTAGCTCATTTGTCAAAGATCAAGTGACTATATATATGTGGGTTAATTTCTAGGTCTTCATTTCTATTTCATTGATCTTGCTTCCTGTCTCTGTACCAATACCTTACCGTTTTTTTTTTAAATCACTATTACACTGTAATATAGCTTGAGGTCAGGAATGGTGATTCCCCTAGAAGTTCTTTTATTGTTGAAAATAGTTTTTGCTATACTTGGTTTTTTGTTATTCCAAATGAATTTGCAAATTGCCTTTTCTCTTTCTTTCTTTCTTTCTTTCTTTCTTTCTTTCTTTCTTTCTTTCTTTCTTTCTTTCTTTCTTTCTTTCTCAATTAGTTATCTTCTTCATTTACATTTCAAATGCTATCTTGAAAGTCCCCTATACCCTCCCGCCCTTTCTAGCCCTATGAAGAGCTTATTTGGAATTTTGATGGAGATTACATTAAATCTGTAGATGCTTTTGGCAAGATCGCCATTTTTACTATATTAATCTTGCTAATCCATGAACATGAGAGATCGTTCCATCTTCTGAGATCTTCTTTGATTTCTTTCTTCAGAGACTTGAAGTTCTTGTCATACAGATCTTTCACTTGCTTGGTTAGAGTCACACTAAGGTATGTAATATTATATGTGACTACTGTGAAGGGTGTTGTTTCCCTAATTTCTTTCTCAGCCTGTTTATCCTTTGAGTAGAGGAAGACTACTAATTCATTTGAGTTAATTTTATATCCAGCTTTACTTTGCTGAAGTTGTTTTTTAGCTTTAGGAGTTCTCTAGTGGAATTTTGGGGGTCACTTGAGTATACTGTCATAGCATCTGCAAATAGTGATATTTTGACTTCTTCCTTTCCAATTTGTATCCCTTTGACCTCCTTTTGTTGTTTAATTGCCTAGGCTAGAACTTCAAGTACCATACTGAATAGATTGGGAGAGAGTGGGCAGCCTTGTCTAGTCCCTGATTTTAGTGAGATTGCTTCACGTTTCTCTCCATTTAGTTTGATGTTAGCTACTGGTTTGCTGTATATTGCTTTTATTGTGTTTGGGTATGGGCCTTGAATTCCTTATCGTTCCAAGACTTTTAACATAAAGGAATGCTGAATTATTTTCAAATGCTTTTTCATCATCTAATGAAATGATCATGTGGTTTTTGTTTGTTTGTTTGTTTGTTTATGTAGTAGAATACATTGATGGATTTCTGTATACTGAACCATCCCTGCATCCCTGGGATGAAACTTACTTGATCGTGGTGAATGATCGTTTTGATGTGTTCTTGGATTTGGTGGGCAAGAATTTTATTGAGTATTTTTGCATCCATGTTCATAAGGGAGATTGGTCTAAAGTTCTCTTTGTTATTTGGTCTTTGCGTGGTTTAGGTAAACGCATAATTGTGGTTTCATAGAATGAATTGGATACTCTACCTTCTGTTTCTATTTTGTAGAATAGTTTGAAGAATATTGGTATTAGGTCTTCTTTAAAGGTCTGATAGAATTCTACGCTAAACCCATCTGGTCCTGGGCTTTTTGTGGTTGGGAGACTTTTATTGACTGCTTCTATTTCTTTAGGGGTTATGGGACTGTTTAGATGGTTTATCTGATTCTGATTTAACTTTGGCACCTGGTATGTGTGTAGAAAATTGTCCATTTCATCCAGATTCCAATTTAATTGAGTATAAACTTTTGTAGTAGGATCTGATGATTTTTTTTTTGGAACTTCGACAGTTTCTGTCATTATGTCTCCTTTTTATTTCTGATTTTATTCATTTGGATACTGTTTCTGTGCCTCTGGTTAGTCTGGCTAAGGGTATATCTATCTTGTTGATTTTCTCAAAAACCAGCTCTTGGTTTTGTTGATTCTTTGTATAGTTCTTTTTGTTTCTATTTGGTTGATTTCAGCCCCAAGTTTGATTATTTCCTGCCATCTATTCCTCTTGGGTGTATTTGTTTCTTTTTGTTCTAGAGCTTTCAGGTGTGCTGTCAAGCTGCTAGTGTAAGCTCTCTCCAGTTTCTTTTTGGAGGCACTTAGAGCTATGAGTTTTCCTCTTATCACTGATTTCATTGTATCCCATAGGTTTTCTTATGATGTGTTTTCCTTTTCATTAAATTCTAAAACGGCTTTAATTTCTTTATTTCTTCCTTGATCAAGTTATTGAATAGTTCAGCTTCCATGTGTATGTGTGTCTGTGTCTTCCATTGTTTTTGTTAGAATTTAAGGCCAGTCTTATTCTGTGGTGATTTCATAGGGTGCATGGGATTATTTCAATCATCTTGTATCTGTTGAGGTCTGTTTTGTGACCAATTATCTGGTCAATTTTGGAGAAGATTCCGTGAGGTGCTGAGAAGAAGGTATATTCTTTTGGTTTTGGATGATATGTTTTATAAATATCTGTTAGATGCATTTGTTTCATAACTTCTGTTAGTTTCACTGTGCCTCTGTTTAGTTTCTGTTACCATGTTCTGTCCATTGCTGAGAGTGTGTTGTTGAAGTCACCCACTATCATTGTGTGGGGTGCAATATGTGCTTTGAGCTTCAGTAAAGTTTCTTTTAGGAATGTGGTTGCCCTTGCATTTGGAGTGTAGATGTTCAGAATTGAGAGATCATCTTGGTAGATTTTTCCTTTCATCAGTATGATGTGTCCCTCCTTATCCTTTTTGATAATTTTTGGTTGAAAGTCGATTTTATTCATTATTAGAATGGCTACTCCAGGTTGTTTCTTTGAAGGAATTTTCCTTTTGATTATGGGCATATTTTGTTGATGCTTTGTGTCTAAATGAGCTGCCCACAAGTGTTTTTATTTAATTTTCCTTTATTGTATTTTAAAGGCATTGCATTGTATTGTATTTTAAACTCTCATGGAGCCAAAGATGACCCAGAGTTTCTGTTCTTTCTGCTCCCTTCCCCTCCCTCAGTGCTAAGATTGCATGTGTGTGCCTAATTTTTTTCCATTGGTGGTCATTGAAACCGGGGCTTTACCAATTTGCCCATGTTCCCAGCTGCAAATTAGTGCATTAGTTTATGATTTTCTTATATCTTCAAGGCCACATGTTACTTGCCTCAAATGTTAACTGCCTCTTACCTATTATTTATTTATTTGCTTATCTATCTATCTATCTATCTATCTATCTATCTATCTATCTTCTCTTTTCATCTCGATATGTGTGTGTATGTGCCTACCATTATGTAGGGTCAAGAGATAACATATGGGGGTCATTCTTTCCACTATGTTTGTTCTGGGGAATGGAACCTACATCCATCTATACACCCATCTATCCATTAATCCATCCATCCATTTATACACACAACAAATCCTCCATCCATCCATCCATCCATCCATCCATTTATACACCCACTGACCCATCATCCATCCATCTATCCATTCATCCATGCATTTATCTGCCATTCATTATTCAACCACTTATATGGGTTCCTTTCAATCTCTTCTATAGATATTGCTTAAATGGATTTTTCTAAAGGTAAGAAACTTAAGCAAAACTTTGAAGGATAAATAGACAATAGCTGTCAAGTACACCAGCTGGAGAAGAACCAACTATGCTGTGCAAAATCCTCCAACATTGAAAGGAGGAAGAAAGATAATGTGTGTTCTGGCTCATTGAACAGGGGAGAGATGGTCTTGGTAAGAGATGATGCTGGGGAGGAAGGTGGAGATGAGGGCCTGTTTATGATTTTATTGTAAGATCTCAGTAAGAAACCTGGTTAGTTACATCTCCCAGAAAACTAAAGAGTAGAAGTGGGACACAGAAAACTAAAGAGGAAGATGGCTAATATTAGAGAATTTGAGAAAGATATTAAATATCACCCTTTCTCCTTAATCTAATACCTACCCTCAAGCAAGATAAGGCTTCTTCTTCTAGAACAGGAGTATCCTTGGAAGAAAAATAAAGCTAGCTATATCTAGGTTTCATTCATATAGTGATTTGAATATATTAATTTTGTGTATATATACCTTGAAATATAAATAAGGTTTACATCAGTGTGTTTTTAGTTTAACTGTCAATATAAAGCCAAACTAATTTGGAACAGTAAAATTAAAAGTAAGAACCCAAATTTAACATGACAGATGATGTTTTGAATTTTCAAATGTTAGGGCACTGCCCATGAAGGCACAGTTTCCAAGACCAGCACTTGCATCCTTAAGGATGCCTGGGGGCTCCACCATGTGGTCTTTCAGGAAGCCTTTGTTTGCACAGTGTACAAGCTCCCCATTTGCCCATGGGTTGGTGGAGTTGTAGCAGTTCATGTTTGCCCTGCCCTTCATTATTTAGAAATAATAAAGACTTGGCACCAAGGTCTGTTCAAGAATAACTGAATAATTAGCCCCTCAAACCAAGTAACAGCCAGCACAAAAGAGAAAGAAAATCTAGGGAGATTTACCTGACCCCTTAAGATCATTGGATGAATTCCCATGGGAGACTAGACTCCTTTGTGGAAAACAATCCTAAATAAAGAGTGAATTATTTCCAGACTCCCTAACAACTAAAAAGGGAAACTATTTCTTCTCATATAGCACTATGGTAACAGGATAAATTGTTCCTTCTAACACTCTAAAAAGAAGAATTAGAAGTTCTATTGAAGACTCTAATGAGAGTTAGGAGAGATTAAGATGAGTGTAAGGACAGACTGTGGGTGAGGTGGCAAGTTCCTATGGTTCTTGCCTATAGAAGACTAGAAAGGGGACAGAGAGATCTGTCCCTGACCAAATGTTTGTAAAATGTTGGTCACCAATTTACACATACCTGACAAAGATTTTATAGGAAACCTGCGCTGTGATCTCAGGCATAAAAGGAACAGTTCTCTAAAAAGTTTTAGAAAACTTGGAGCTCTCAACACTTTATTCAATTGAAGAACACAGCCAATAAAAGAAATGTGTATTTTGTGACCAAAAAAAAAAAAAAAAAAAAGAAAAGAAAAGAACTGAACAACAGCAGGTAGAGTATACTCTGTATGCTGATCAGGTTTATACATTTGAAATGTCAAACAAAGCTGACTTTTGATGTTCTAAATTAACATAACTCTTCCATTCCATCAACAGTACTCATTGTTTTAGAGGGAAAAGAAGACAATGTACAAAGGAGTGCCTTTGACAATAGATTTTTATCCTTGGAGGATATGCAAGAGGGAAAATCTAATATTCATAAGATTTTCACTTTGGTAAAACAAACCAAAAATATGGGTCCTTAAAGGAATTCAATTGGAAAATTGGAATGCAGGTGTTTACTGTGAGATATGAGAGAGGACAAAATATATGCTACCAGGACAGTTTAGGGAGGTTTGGGACCAGTTGATATAGATAGAAATGTCCAGATTTACCCATGGATCTGGTAAGGGCTTGAAGGATGAAATGTCTTAATCATTCAGATGTACTCTTGTACATCTGTAAGAGTAACATCAACTTATAACCAACACCAAATGTAGTGGGCCTCCACATTCTAGCTACAATCCCTTCTCCATTGTGCACTGTTTTGTTTTTTTTTTTTTTTGTTTTTTGTTTTTTTGGTTTTTTTTGTTTTTTTTTTTTTTTTTTTGCAGTTCTAGAATTTCTTGTAAATTCAGCTTTGGGCCTTCAGGGCAGGTGTACCTTCTGTGTCTTCTCAACACAATTTTCTTCACTTCATTGTAAGTGATGTTGACTAGAATACTTGCTAACAAGCAAGTCTCATTGTGTCTAGGGGTACATTGGGGTCACCTGAGTTCTAGAATCAAAGTATGAAGAAGCCTGGCAATAAAGTTTCACAATATAACATGGATAAGAATGACAGCCTATGGTGGTGCAGTGTGAGAGAAGGGCAGAAGAAAGATATCCCTACATCACCAGAGAAGTAGATCCATCCTTAACCTTCTTTCCTAACTTGGAAGTTGAGAAATGACTGAATATTTACCAGCCAATAATGATTTGTATTAGAGTGGATGGAGTGGATGTAGCTGAATTACCTAGACAACACTGAGCTTTCTCATCACAGCAGAAACAGACCTCTGTGGTCAATATCTTAATGCTAAACAAAATAGTTAAGTTTCTACACATATGAGATGCAACAAAACAGAAATATACATTTGAAAAGAGGATAAAATAATAATAAAATAATGGCAAACAAGACTATGTATATATGTATACACACACACACACTATAAGTGCAGGCCCTGTTATTAAGTGCTTAAATAATTCTATAGTTTATAGACTTTGCAGCTGAGAAATAATCAAATTGTTGTTGATAGTATACATTGAACAATACTCCTGCACCCAAAAATACCAATTCTGGAGTACCAGGGTATGTATTGTGGTGTGTGTGTGTATGTGTGTGTGTGTGTGTGTGTAGTGTATGTGTGTGTGTGTGTGTGTGTGTGTGTATTGAACCCAGGCTCTTATACATGCTAGACAAATGCACTCCCACTTAGGTATAGCACCAACCTGTATTGTCATTCGTTCTGAGTGGGCAGACAGATAAGAATGAATTATGAGTGATCTAATCCAAAGCAAATGATAATGAGAAACTTTGATGCTCTGAAAAGGCAAACAAATATTATTTTTCTGCCTTTAATTTTTCAACTGATTATAGTTTTCCAAGAAATCTACAAAGTAGTTATTTATCACTTCAACTTAATAAAGACGTGAAGGCTTAATATGACTCTATAACTGGACTGTGGCCTAATGGGCATTCAAATTCAGAGCCTGTGTTTTTTGTTTTGTTTTGTTTTTGTTTTTTGAGACAGGGTTTCTCTGTGTAGCCCTGGCTGTCCTGGAACTCACTTTGTAGACCAGGCTGGCCTCGAACTCAGAAATCCTACTGCCTCTGCCTCTGCCTCTGCCTCCTGAGTGTGGGACTAAAGGTGTGCGCCACCACGCCTGGCTAGAGCCTCTGTTTCTCAATTCAACAACCCACTGTACTATATACAATTCAAGTGGAATTTGTGGAAAAGTAAAAGAAATATGTAGAAGCATTTTAACTCTCTGTGATGGTTTACCAGGTGAGTCCAAGCATGGAGGCTTAAGGGTGATGAGAGATTTTTCCAGGTGGTAATGAAGAGCAGTTAGTAGTTAAATCAGAATCTCTCTTCTCTGGTGTATCACCCAATGCATATTGTAATTGGTTATTTATGTGTCTAAGTTTTTTATTTAGGGAACATGTATACAGTTTCTTCCCAGGAGCCATTTACCTGTACCCTGTAGCCTTGTACCCTTAATTAGGGTGTCTGTAGCTTATTGGTTGCTCCCTTCACATCATAGGAATGTCATTGGAAGAGTGGAGAGACTGAGGTTGCACATAGGTGAATGGAAAAATCTTGAAGCCTTCTGGCAATATGTGAACATTCCCAGCACCCAAGAGTGCAAGAGTCAACATTTGCCATGATGAGCAATGGAGTTGTTTCCTCTTCAGCCAAGCTGAGATGACCAATGGAATTGTTTTTCCACCCTTTGCTGTGTTTCCACTCCTCTTTGAAAATCCTTGTTTAGGGTAGTAGTGGGGTGCTAACAGCACACATTCTAAAGCAGGGTGGCATTACTGAAAGATTTGATCGCACAATGCACATTTGTCTGAAAATGCTTGGGAATGTTTCATTTTAGCTTTCCTCTTGATAGAATCTATTTGTATCTCTGGGTTTATCCCTGTAGACTTGGAGGGAGTGGTGAAAGATGAACGGGCAGTGCTCAGCCACAAGGGGAGAAAAACGTCATCCAGCCCTTAGAATAGCAACAGCAATAAATATGGGCATGCAGTTCTGCTGCTGAGGCTGGAAAGGCAGGCCGGATCGCATTTACACACCCAACAGGCCTGCTTGGCTGAGACGACTTTGTCAGAATCATGCACAAAAGTCGATGCCTCCTTGGATGTTTGCTTTCTGAGCTGTGACTCAGCAAAGAAAGGAGAGCTCAGAGCACAGAGCCCACCACAGAATCTCTAGAGGAGATTCCAGCACCCTTCTGGCCCCAGGGGGACACTCTGAATTGACTTAAAAAAAATGGATGTTTTATTTGTTTACTTTTCAAATGTTATCCCCTTTCCCAGTTTCCCCTTGGGAAACCTCCCTCTCCCTGCTTCTATGACGATGCTCCCCCACCCACCCACTCCTGCCTTCCCACCCTGGTATTCCCCTACACTGGGGCATTGAGTCTTCCCATAACTAAGTGCCTTTCCTCCCATTGGTGTCTGACAAGGCCATCCTCGGCTACTTATGTGGCTGAATTGACTTTTGGGATAGCTGGCTCAGGGCTCTTGAAAGTGGAGTCCAAAGCTTCCCTACACATTGGTCTGAGAACTTGATGTTATCTGCAGCTGCCCCAGCCATCAAGGTGCATACGTAACGGAGAAGGTGGAAATGAGGGCTCTTGTTGGTCATCAGTTATTTAAAGAAAGCCCATTGGATTTCAGCCACTGATTGAACAGAATCAGCATCTTTGCTCTGGAAGGTCCAGGAAGAACATGCCCCTCTTCTTTGGCAGCTCCTTGTCTTTCTTTCTCAGCCAGCACCAGCTATTTCTGGGACCTACTTACTTTAACTTGTGCACCCATGTTCATAACTGTTCTGCTTTCACTTGCAGCTTGGCCATATGTGGCTGTGGTTTTATCATCTTTACTTTCTTCTGCTACTTGAAATTATCAACACTAGGCATCTTTATAGCCTGCACATAGCAGGAGTCTTAGGCTGCAGCTTTCAGGCTAACCCAGGCAGCCAGTTCTCACCATGTGCCTCCAAAACCAAAGCATCACCTGAATCTGACCTCTTCTCTTTTTCTGTTAAACAGCTCTGCTCTGAAATGAGAAAGTCAAGATCCTTCTCAGTGTGATCTTTGTGGTTCACCGATCTCTCAAACCTCTCTTCACAGGGAAGTTCTGGAAGCAGGCTCCCCTTGACCACATGACACCTATTTCTCTTACAAAGTCGCAGTAGGCAAAGGCTCAACCCTGGACTGTCATGTGTCTCGGTTACATGCTGAGCATTATTTATGTCCATCTCTTGTCTATAGATCACAATATTGTTGTTGACTTGAAAAATATCATAGTTAAAAATTAAGGAAAAGTGCTTTGGATACAGACTCATCATGAAATTCAGCTCATGATTGTTGGTCATCAGTTATTTAAAGAAAGCCCATTGGATTTCAGCCACTGATTGAACAGAATCAGCATCTTTGCTCTGGAAGGTCCATGGTTAGCTTAGCTCTGTGGGATCTTACTAAGACCCACAAGGTGAGCGGAACAGGTTTTTATAGCACTAGCTCCTGTGCTTATTCTGTCAACAGCCCTTGTGACATAAGGTGGCTAAGAAAAAAGCATGCCAGTGAGTTGAAGTTCATGCCAAAGGAACCGAGATGACTATTTGATGCCCAGAATCTGCACAGTCTCCTCCTTTCCTATTTTTATATTCACGAAGCAAAATCAAGCAATGCTCACAACATTAGCACTTTCTCTAAAGCTATGTTTCTGCATTTTTAAGCCCCTTTCTCATATGCCTAGAGTGAGTGAAGACACAAATTTAGCTCCCTACCTTCTATTTAGCAACAAAAACGAATACCAAAGATATTTGCAAAATAAATTCTGGTGTATTATTGAATACTCTAAATTTGAATTGCAGAGGCATGTACTAAATGATCTTCCATCTCGGGAAAGATCCCCTTAAATATAAAAAGGGAAATGATAAGAGTGCCCAAGAAGAGTCTCTAAGTCACTTACTGGGAAATAGTAAGACAGAGGCACATTCCTAGCGTTGTGTAGTTATGAGGACAGGATACTTAAAATATACACAAGTACATTTTAAATTAGTAGGAAAAACCTTTAGGAAACAACTAAGTAAAAGGTACAATTAAAACATAGACATGAAAAAAATAAGTAAAATATAGGCATTAAATACCCCTATGGAATGCACCTGTCCAAAGATTGTATCTGACATATCTCAGAGACATTCACAGTTGCAATCACCTATGAATATCAAAACAACAAAGGGAATGTGTACTAACCCTGATCTTACTAGATTTATGACAATAGTAGAACACATTGGAAAGAGATTTTCTCCATGTTCCTGATGTCTCTTATCTTCATGTCGTAAGTGACATTATAGAATATTAATACAACCATCATGGGTGTTTGTATAATAATCTACTAAACCAAGCATAAAATGAAGAAAGGAACTCACAAGGAGCTATAAGTAGCATCCTGGGATTTTTATTCTTTGTTGCCTTGTTATCTATTTTTGTTAGAAACTGTAATAGTTAATAGTGATTCACATTATTTCAAATGTGTTTTTGAAAAGTATAAATAGCTGAAATTTATTTAGAAAAAAACATCTGTTGGTTTTGTTTTTTTTGAGATAGGGTCTTGTATTTGGCCTTGGAGTTGTAGTGATTCTCTTGCCTCTGCTTTATGAGTACTGGGGTTACAAGTGTATGCCACCATGCCCAGTTTAGACTTTATAAATAAAAAGTTTCAAAGTCTAGCTGAAGTGCACGATTGAGTTGAGCCACCACCGTGGTGTGAGTGTGAGTGAGTATGATAATGTAGCCATGGAAATCAAGATAAGAGTGTGTGAGTGAGTATGATAAGGTAGAAGCCCGGTGAAGTAATGTGTGAGCACCTTAGTTATGATTGGTTAAAATTAGCTTTAAAACCCTGGTATGGCATTGCGACTCACTCACTCAATCCTGGAGGCCAACAGAGATGCTGAGAATTGAGTCCACAGGGACGCCTGCCACCAAGTGAGAACGAGCCCGCTCCATGCGGACCCAGCTCCAGCAAGATCCAAGAAGGACAAGTCTCGGACCTTACTTGATGCGCCATCATTGGACCAGGCTACGACATCAGCCAGATAGGAGGTTAGTGAAGTGTGTGTGTGTCTCTCTCTCTCTCTGTGTGTGTGTGTATACGAGTGTGATCCCATTTCATCATTTGATTATTGCTACTTATAAATAAATAAGCTGTTATAACCAAACCTCCGAGTCTGGGACTTCCTTCTTGCCTCTGTCATCAATCCCGATTCACGACAGTTTCACAACAGTTGGCATAAATCGGCAGCTGGGAACTAGCTGGGGCCCTGCTTAGCAGCCATCGCTTGGAAGCCGCTTAAGCAGTCGTTTGGGTCATGCTTTAATTTGCGGACATGCTAGAATTCGGACATGCTAGCAGCCATTTAGCAGCTGCATACCACCACCTAGTGTCTCCGCTTTAAATTGCGGGCCATTAACCAGGCAGTAGAAGTTAGATATGCTCCTAGTCTGAAGCGGAGAACCTCTGGCCATGAAGTCGAACATCTATGATGCCTCCAAGGCAACTCTGATCCAAAAAGTGATGAGGAAGAGCGGATAAATAGTGCAGACAAGTAGACCAAAGGAGCTAGGAGAGCCTGGGCCCATCACCCTAAAGCCAACTCTGATGCTCCCAAGGGAGCCAGGTTGGAGGAAGAGCTGAGGGTGAGGGTAGAAGCCTCTAAGCCGAATGAGGGAGTGGCTGGCAAAAAGACTAGTGAGATGGGCAGATAAATTATTTAATGAATTATTGAATAATCCACTAAGAAGTAATATCACCTGGTATTTTAAAAAGAAAACAATAAAGGCACTGTACCACGTAGCTATAAACACCACAAGCAGACTACAAAGGCTCATCAAGGGTATGAAAAAGATAAAATTAGAGGACGTAGAAGCCACTGACTCGGTGAAAAGAGCTTGGCAGGGTACTAACCACATAGTTAAGAATAAGACTAAGTGCAAGGAAGTTTAAACTGATGTCCCATCGACAGCACCACAGCAGGTGGAACCTATAATAGAGCACCACAAAAAGAAGTGCCTAGTATACTCATGAAGACTATAGTCAATTCGGATAAGGATAGACTAATGGTCAAAAGGCTAACCATGAATATCACAAAACGATGGAAGGACTCCAACCCTTTCAAAAATGCCCTAGAGTCAGGACCGGTGTGTCACTACCAGTGACAGCCTCCAGGCTTCTGATGCCGGTAAGGGGTTCCAGACACACTGGCCCCACAGAGGTGATAATGGAAACCAGAGCGTATACCCCACAGGAACTTAACGAACTTAGAAAGGATTATGCCCAGAACAGCATGAAGGATGCATCCTACATAGTAAGACTGTGGGAGAAGGGAGCAGATACAGTAACATCAGACCAAGAGATGCGCAAAATTAGGAACATGGTGGAAAATCCCGTCATGTTCAATGCTCTAGAGCACATTTTAGACAGTACCCAAGGAGATATGCACCCACTGCATGATTGGATAAATGCAGCTTGGAGATATGTGTTCTCCTCCTTAGATATAACTAAGTTTGAGGCCTCAGCAAAATGAACTAATTCACAGGAAGCAATCAGCAAGAAAATTAGGAGTACTCTACTTTATTTACAATCAGGTACCCGCCCCACAGGCAGCACCAATATTGGCCCAGCTTAGGAAAATCCTGTTAAAAGGAGCTTCATAACTTCTCAGGATGACCCTACCAGGACCACTGTAAGGATGCCAAACTATGGCAGATGCCATAGACTTCTTAAGATCATACAGAGAGTTACACTCAGAAGGTAATATCCCTACCCATAAAAGGTAAGAAATTTAACAAAATGAAGAGAAAGCTTAAAAATATAAGAGCATTTGGAAGGAGAAATACCAACCTCCCAATTAGATCAGGACCAAGCAAACCATGGAATCCCACCAGATGCCTGTTTGGGCAAGTTCCTCATAGGCCTTTTTCAGGGCAAAGGGGTCCCAACAGCTGAGGACCCCCTTACCCAGGATTCAACAACCAAAGGCCAAATGTAGGGGTGAGACCCATGAACATGCTGTCATTCAGGAACAACCTGAAAGGACAAGGATGTCTCTTTCAACCTCAGGGATGCAACATCTAAAACCCAGAATAGCACTACCCATCATACTACCCGATGGCACCACCAAAGTAGTTAAATGGCTGTTGGACATGGGTAGTGAACTTAACATATATGCCCTAGATGAAGTACAGATATTGAATACAGGCAAGATTAAAGGCTACATAGAAGTAGAGGGAGTTGGAGGCAAAGTCATAACCCCCATAACTATATTAATATTGCAGTATATAATAAAAACTATGAACTTAATTTCATTCTGTGCAGTGCCCCAGAAAATATCATAGGAATACCTATAATATACAAATTATTTCTGAAAAGTTTGAATTATAAAAGAATACCAAAGATACCATTGGCGAGTCTGTACAGGTTAAAGTGAGGACCACAGAGGCAGACAGCTTCTGGGACAGGCGGGAGCCACAGAGCCACTGAGGCAGCACCCTTTTGGGGCCGCAGACATCCGGCACCCTCCCAGCCGGAGGACAGTGACCTGCCCTGCAGGGAGCGCCATCTTGGCTCCGGGACTCCGCCGAACTAGGTCTGTACAGGTAAGACTGAGGACCACAGAGGCAGACAGCTTCTGGGACAGGCGGGAGCCACAGAGCCGCTGAGGCAGCACCCTTTTGGGGCCACAGACATCCGGCACCCTCCTAGCTGGAAGACAGTGGTCTGCCCTGCACAGGAGCCCTCTGCCTCAGGAGCAGGGAGCACATCTTGGATCCAGGACTCCACTGAACTTAGGAACTTAGTCTGCACAGCTGAGAGTGTGCACCACAGAAGCCTACAGCTTCTGTGACCTGCCAAAGCAACACAGCATCTGGGAAAGGTCCTGTTTTCCGCCTTCTTCTTCGGCCAGGAGGAGGTCCAAACGCCAGATATCTGTACACCTTCCCTTTAAGAGGAAAGCTTGTCAGCAGGGAGTGCTCTAACCACTGAAACTCAGAGGAGAGAGCCTGTCTCCCAGGTCTGCTGACAGAGGATACTCAGAATCACCAGAAGAACAACCTCTGAACAGAGACAACTATAACAATCCAGAGATTACCAGATGGCGAGAGGTAAAGGTAAGAATCTTACTAACAGAAACCAAGACCACTCACCATCATCAGGACCCAGCACTCCCACTTGGCCCAGTCCAGGGCACCCCAACACACCTGAAAAACTAGACCTGGATTTAAAAGCATATCTCATGATGATGGTAGAGGACATCAAGAAGGACTTTAAAGAACTACAGGAGAACATGGCTAAAGAGTTACAAGTCCTTAAAGAAAAACAGGAAAACACAACCAAACTGGTAGAAGTCCTTAAAGAGAAACAGGAAAACACATCCAATCAGATGATGGAAATGAACAAAACCATACTAGACCTAAAAAGGGAAGTAGACACAATAAAGAAAACCCAAAATGAGGCAACACTGGAGATAGAAAACCTAGGAAAGAAATCTGGAACCATAGATGCAAGCATCAGCAACAGAATACAAGAGATGGAAGAGAGAATCTCAGGTGCAGAAGATTCAATACAGAACATCGGCACAACAATCAAGGAAAATGGAAAATGCAAAAAGATCCTAACTCAAAACATCCAGGAAATACAGGACACAATGAGAAGACCAAACCTACGGATAATAGGAGTGGATGAGAATGAAGATTTTCAACTCAAAGGACCAGCAAACATCTTCAACAAAATTATAGAAGAAAACTTCCCAAATCTAAAGAAGAGATGCCCATGAACATACAAGAAGCCTACAGAATTCCAAATAGGCTGGACCAGAAAAGAAATACCTCCCAACACATAATAATCAGAACAACAAATGCACTAAATAAAGATAGAATACTAAAAGCAGTAAGAGAAAAAGGCCAAGTAACATATAAAGGCAAGCCTATCAGAATTACACCAGATTTTTCACCAGAGACTATGAAAGCCAGAAGATCCTGGACAGATGTTATACAGACACTAAAAGAACACAAATTCCAGCCCAGGCTACTATACCCAGCCAAACTCTCAATTAACATAGATGGAGAAACCAAAGTATTCCACGACAAAACCAAATTCACACATTATCTCTCCACGAATCCAGCCCTTCAAAGGATAATAACAGAAAAAAACCAATACAAGGACAGGAACCACGCCCTAGAAACAACAAGAAGGTAATCCCTCAACAAACCTAAAAGAAGACAGCCACAAGAACAGAATGCCAACTTTAACAACAAAAATAACAGGAAACAACAATTACTTTTCCTTAATATCTCTTAATATCAATGGACTCAACTCCCCGATAAAAAGACATAGACTAACAAACTGGCTACACAAACAAGACCCAACATTTTGCTGCTTACAAGAAACTCATCTCAGAGAAAAAGATAGACACTACCTCAGAATGAAAGGCTGGAAAACAATTTTCCAAGCAAATGGTATGAAGAAACAAGCTGGAGTAGCCATTCTAATATCAGATAAGATTGACTTCCAACCCAAAGTCATCAAAAAAGACAGGGAGGGGCACTTCATACTCATCAAAGGTAAAATCCTCCAAGAGGAACTATCAATCCTGAATATCTATGCTCCAAATACAAAGGCAGCCTCATTCATTAAAGAAACTTTAGTAAATCTCAAAGCACACATTGCACCTCATACAATAATAGTGGGAGACTTCAACACACCACTTTCACCAATGGACAGATCATGGAAACAGAAACTAAACAGGGACACAGTGAAACTAACAGAAGTTATGGATCAAATGGATATGGCAGATATCTACAGAACATTTTACCCTAAAACAAAAGGATACACCTTCTTCTCAGCACCTCATGGTACCTTCTCCAAAATTGACCACGTAATTGGGCACAAAACAGGACTCAACAGATACAAAAACATTGAAATTGTCCCGTGCATCCTATCAGATCACCATGGACTAAGGCTGATCATCAATAACAAAATAAATAATAGAAAGCCAACATTCATGTGGAAACTGAACAACACTCTTCTCAATGATACCTTGGTCAAGGAAGGGATAAAGAAAGAAATCAAGGACTTTTTAGAGTTCAATGAAAATGAAGCCACAACATACCCAAACTTAGGGGATGCAATGAAAGCATTTCTAAGAGGAAAACTCATAGCTCTGAGTGCCTCCAAAAAGAAACTAGAAAGAGCACACATTAGCAGCTTGACAACACACCTAAAAGCACTAGAACAAAAGGAAGCAAATTCACCCAAGAGGAGTAGACGGCAGGAAATAATCAAACTCAGGGGCGAAATCAATCAAGTGGAAACAAGAAGAACTATTCAAAGAATCAACCAATCAAGGAGCTGGTTCTTTGAGAAAATCAACAAGATAGATAAACCCTTAGCCAGACTAACTAGAGGGCACAGGGAAAGTATTCTAATTAACAAAATCAGAAATGAAAAAGGAGACATAACAACAGATCCTGAAGACATCCAAAACACCATCAGATCCTTCTACCAAAGGCTATACTCAACAAAACTGGAGAACCTGGATGAAATGGAGAAGTTCCTAGACAGATACCAGGTACCAAAGTTGAACCAAGATCAGGTTAATGATCTAAACAACCCTATATCCCCCAAAGAAATAGAAGCAGTCATTAATAGTCTCCCAACCAAATAAAGCCCAGGACCAGAAGGGTTTAGTGCAGAGTTCTATCAGACCTTCAAAGAAGATCTAATCCCAGTTCTTCACAACTATTCCACAAAATAGAAACAGAAGGTACTCTACCCAACTCATTCTATGAAGCCACAATTACTCTGATACCTAAACCACAAAAAGACCCAACAAAGATAGAAAACTTCAGACCAATATCCCTTATGAATATTGATGCAAAAATACTCAATAAAGTTCTTGCTAACCGAATCCAAGAACACATCAAAACAATCATCCATCCTGACCAAGTAGGTTTCATCCCAGGGATGCAGGGATGGTTCAATATACGGAAATCCATCAACGTAATCCAGTATATAAACAAACTCAAAGACAAAAACCACATGGTCATCTCGTTAGATGCAGAAAAAGCATTTGACAAGATCCAACACCCATTCATGATAAAAGTCTTGGAAAGATCAGGAATTCAAGGCCCATACCTAAACATGATAAAAGCAATCTACAGCAAACCAGTAGCCAACATCAAAGTAAATGGTCAGAAGCTTGAAGCAATCCCTCTAAAATCAGGGACTAGACAAGGCTGTCCACTTTCTCCATACCTATTCAACATAGTACTTGAAGTCCTAGCCAGAGCAATTCGACAACAAAAGGAGATCAAAGGGATACAAATTGGAAAAGATGAAGTCAAAATATCACTTTTTGCAGATGATATGATAGTATATATAAGTGACCCTAAAAATTCCACCAGAGAACTCCTAAACCTGATAAACAGCTTCGGTGAAGTAGCTGGATATAAAATTAACTCAAACAAATCAATGGCCTTTCTCTACACAAAGAATAAACAGGCTGAGAAAGAAATTAGGGAAACAACACCCTTCTCAATAGTCACAAATAATATAAAATATCTTGGCATGACTCTAACTAAGGAAGTGAAAGATCTGTATAATAAGAACTTCAAGTCTCTGAAGAAAGAAATTCTAGAAGATCTCAGAAGATGGAAAGATCTTCCATGCTCATGGATTGGCAGGATCAACATTTTAAAAATGGCTATCTTGCCAAAAGCAATCTACAGATTCAATGCAATCCCCATCAAAATTCCAACTCAATTCTTCAACGAATTAGAAAGTGCAATCTGCAAATTCATCTGGAATAACAAAAAACCTAGGATAGCAAAAACTCTTCTCAAGGATAAAAGAACCTCTGGTGGAATCACCATGCCGGACCTAAAGCTCTACTACAGAGCAATTGTGATAAAAACGGCATGGTACTGGTATAGTGACAGACAAATAGACCAATGGAATAGAATTGAAGACCCAGAAATGAACCCGCACACTTATGGTCACTTGATCTTCGACAAGGGAGCTAAAACCATCCAGTGGAAGAAAGACAGCATTTTCAACAAATGGTGCTGGCACAACTGGTTGTTAACATGTAGAAGAATGCGAATCGATCCATTCCTATCTCCTTGTACTAAGGTCAAGTCTAAGTGGATCAAGGAACTTCACATAAAACCAGAGACACTGAAACTTATAGAGGAGAAAGTGGGGAAAAGCCTTGAAGATATGGGTACAGGGGAAAAATTCTTGAATAGAACAGCAATGGCTTGTGCTGTAAGATCGAGAATTGACAAGTGGGACCTCATGAAACTGCAAAGCTTCTGCAAGGCAAAAGACACCATCAATAAGACAAAAAAAACCACCAACAGATTGGGAAAGGATCTTTACCTATCCTAAATCAGATAAGGTTTTAATATCCAATATATATAAGGAACTCAAGAAGGTGGACTCCAGAAAGTCAAATAACCCCATTAAAAAATGGGGCTCAGAATTGAACAAAGAATTCTCACCTGAAGAATACCAAATGGCAGAGAAGCACCTGAAAAAATGTTCAACATCCTTAATCATCAGGGAAATGCAAATCAAAACAACCCTGAGATTCCACCTCACACCAGTCAGAATGGCTAAGATCAAAAATTCAGGTGACAGCAGATGCTGGCGGGGATATGGAGAAAGAGGAACACTCCTCCATTGTTGGTGGGATTGCAAGCTTGTACAACCACTCTGGAAATCAGTCTGGCGGTTCCTCAGATAATTGGACATAGTACTACCGGAGGATCCAGCAATACCTCTTCTGGGCATATATCCAGAAGATGTCCCAACCGGTAAGAAGGACACATGCTCCACTATGTTCATAGCAGCCCTATTTATAATAGCCAGAAGCTGGAAAGAACCCAGATGTCCCTCAACAGAGGAATGGATACAGAAATTATGGTACATTTACACAATGGAGTACTACTCAGCTATTAAAAAGAATGAATTTATGAAATTCCTAGCCAAATGGATGGACCTGGAGGGCATCATCTTGAGTGAGGTAACACAATCACAAAGGAACTCACACAATATGTATTCACTGATAAGTGGATATTAGCCCAAAACTTAGGATACCCAAGATATAAGATACAATTTGCTAAACGCATGAAACTCAAGAAGAATGAAGACCAAAATGTGGACACTGTGCCCCTTCTTAGAATTGGGAACAAAACACCCAGGGAAGGAGTTACAAAGTTCGTAGCTGTCATGAAAGGATGGACCATCTAGAGACTGCCGTATCCAGGGATACATCCCATAATCAGCTTCTAAACGCTGACACCATTGCATACACTAGCAAGATTTTGCTGAAAGGACCCAAAGATAGCTGTCTCTTGTGAGACTATGCAGGGGCCTAGCAAACACAGATGTGGATGCTCACAGTCAGCTATTGGATGTATCACAGGGCTCCCAATGGAGAAGCTAGAGAAAGTACCCAAGGAGCTAAAGGGATCTGCAACCCTATAGTTGGAACAACATGATGCACTAACCAGTACCCCGGAGCTCTTGTCTCTAGCTGCATATGTATCGAAAGATGGCCTAGTCGGCCATCACTGGAAAGAGAGGCCCATTGGACTTGCAAACTTTATATGCCCCAATATAGGGGAATGCCAGGGCCAAAAGAATCGGAATGGGAGGGTAGGGAAATGGGGGGCGGTATGGGGGACTTTTGGGATAGCATTGGAAATGTAATTGAGGAAAATATGTAATAAAAAAAAACAGTGAAAAAAAAAAAGAAAAAGATACCATTGGCTATAGTCAAAATCCCAAGGGAGAACTATGTAAAATGCCACCCTCTTTCACACCACAATAGGTGTGAAGAGGTGGGATGGAGAAAGTAAAGGACACCATACAAATGTTATTAAAAGAAGCTATTATAGAACCAGCACAAAGCTTTAACTACAATAGCCCCATTTAGCCAGTAAAGAAACCAGATGGCAAATGGAGATTCTCAGTAGATTACTGGAACATAAATAACCTATCAAAGTAGATGCCTGGATAATTATCAGATGTATCAGACAGGTGGCACCTAAATGGTTAGCCACCATAGACCTATATATAGAAGCAGACATGTTCTTTGGCATTCCCCTACATCCCAATTCTAGAGAAATCACCACATTCTCATGGGAAGAGAAACAATATCAATTTACTAGAGTTCCACAAGGATACAAAAGCAGCCCAATTATAGCACACAGTGCTTTGAGTTGGGCTTTAGATTCATTCCACACAACAGAAGAAGGAAGAATCTTTTCATATGTAGATGATCTCCTATTGATAGCAAGCAACAAACAAATAATACATAAAACAGTAGCAGACTTAATTGCACACTTAACAAATGAGGGATGGACAATTAATAAAGACAAAGTAAGGGGACCAGCAGAGGAAGTTAAATTCCTTGGAGTACACTGGTCAACTAGAGGACCATCTGTTTCCTAAAAAGTAATTAACAACTTTAAAAAACTTACCAAGACCTCAGAATAAGACAGAAACCCAGCATTTAATAGGTTTATTTGAGTATTGGAGGGAACACACACCATGCCTGCAATTGTTGCTTCAACCATTACACAGCATAGTGAAAAAAAAATATGATTTCACCTGGGGACCACCCCAGGGAGAAGCAGTAAAATTGTATTAGGATATATAGAGCAATTTAGTAATTTAATTTATATCAATGCAGATAACACAGTGATAATAGATATCATATTATAAAGGGATATGGCAGTTGGAATATATTTGTTAAACAACCACTGATTAAACCAATTGGCTTTTATTGCAAATGCTTCCCTTGGTCAGACACCCAAGTATTCACTCTTTGAAAAAACAGTATGGACTGCCTATGAAGCATTCCACAGGTGCCACAGTATCCTAAGACAGAACCCGGTGGTACTCTGATCCACCATGCTCATTCTTGAATGGGCAAAGGCACAAGAAGAGGCAAGGGCAGGGCTGCTGATGGAAGGAAATGGTACCTCTTGGAGTTCCTTCAAGGAGCAAACCTGACTGTATAGGGGACCATATCAATGGTGTCTGAGCAAATACTGGAATTGATTATCAAAAGCCAGGTACCAATCACACTTGACACCTCTCCTCCCCAGAAACAGGAACATGGAGGTCAGGTAAATACTCCCCCTCAATGGTTAACACCTGGTTTACTGACGGCTCAGCCAACACTAAAAGCAACATGGTGTGCTGGAAAGCAGCAGCTTTCAGGCCAGAAGACAGAATGGTACTAATAGAGGGAGAGAAGGGCAAATCAGCACAACATGCAGAAGTAATAGCAGCCCCATTGGCAGCTAGACAGTCCCATAAGGACGGAAAGGACTGAGAGCTTTTTACAGATTCTTGGTGTGTGACCAACGGAATAGCAATTTGGTCAGGAAAATGGAGATTAACAGAATGGAAATTCAATGGAAAAGACTTAAGAAGCTTGGATGGAGATAGCTCAAATCAGTAAAGATATACGAATTAAGTTATGTCATGTAGATGCCCACCAAAACAAGATGACCTACAAACCAAGTATAATAACGAAGCAGACAGGTTTGCAATTATGGCTATAAAGCTTGAGGCACATTACCAAAGTAAGCAGACAGGATGTACAAAACTTAAAATTAAGAGGAAATGGACCACAGTGACTCCCCACGCACAGGCAGATGTTACAAGCTAGGAAATGGAGCAAATACACAAATTCCTCAGACATGCAGGAAAACATGTTACATACCAATGTTTCACTCAAAGGAACATAGTCATAACATGGAATAAAATGAAGAATGCCATACAGAAATGTGAAGGTCCCCTGCAACAAAAACCAGATTTAAACATAATTACTATGGAATAGGCACTCACAGGCTACGTTTTAATCACGCACTACAAATTGATTGCATAGGACCATTAAATGAGTTTAAGAAACAGTATGCATGCATAATAGTAAATGTCTGAACAGGATTAGGTATGGTCAAATCAGGATCCAAACCAGACCAAAACCTAACAATATTTACATTGTAGTCATGGATTTCAGCTTATGGTATACCCTGACTAATACAAAGCGATCAAGGAACCCACTTTACTGGTAAAATCATACAGAGACTGGCAAAAAATCTTGACATAATGTGGGAATTGCATCTGGCCTATAACCCAACATCAGCCAGCAGTATTGAAAGATTCAATCGATTACTTAAATTAAAATTAATAACACATAAAGATAGACCACTTTCGGGATCCAGGACTCCGCCAAAAAGTACTCTGAACAGGTGAGAGTGTGCACACAGAAGCGGACAGATTCTGGGACAGGTGGGAGCCACAGAGCTTGTGAGGCAGCGCCCTTTTCGGGCTCCAGACATCCGACCACCTCCCCAGCCAGAGGACAGGTGTCCACCCGGCCCGGAAGGCTTTTGCCTCAGGAACGGCAGAAGCCATCTTGGTTACGGGACTCCACCGAAAAGTAGTCTGCACAGGTGAGAGTGTGCACACAGAAGCTAACAGCTTCTGTGACAGGCCAAAGCAACATAGCTTCTGGGAAAGGTTCTGTTTTGGGACTTCATCTTCGGCCAGAAGGGAGGTCCGAACGTCAGATATCTGTGCACCTTCCCTGTAAGAGGAGAGCTTGCCTGCAGAGAGTGCACTGACCACTGAAACTCAGAGGAGAGAGCTAGTCTCCAGGTCTGCTGAAAGAGGGTAACAGAATCACCAGAGGAACAATCTCTAAACAGAGACAACTATAACAACTAGCTCCAGAGATTGCCAGATGGAGAAAGGTAAACGTAAGAATCTTACTAACAAAAACCAAGACCACTCACCATCATCAGAACCCAGCACTCCCACTTCACACAGTCCAGGGCACCCCAACACACCCAAAAAGGTAGACCTGGATTTAAAAGCATATCTCATGATGATGGTACAGGACATCAAGAAGAACCTTAATAAGTCACTTAAAGAAATACAGGAGAACACTGCTAAACAGGTAGAAGACATTAAAGAGGAGGCACAAAAATCCCTTAAAGAATTGCAGGAAAACACAACCAAACAGGTAATGGAATTGAATAAAATTATCCAAGACCTAAAAAGGGAAGTAGACACAATAAAGAAAACCCAAAGTGAGGCAATGCTGGAGATAGAAACCGTAGGAAAGAAATCTGGAACCATAGATGTGAGCATCAGCAACAGAATACAAGAGATGGAAGAGAGAATCACAGGTGCAGAAGATTCCATAGAGAACATCCGCACAACAATCAAAGAAAAAGGAAAATGCAAACAGATCCTAACTCAAAACATCCAGGAAATCCAGGACACAATGAGAAGACCAAACCTATTGATAATAGGAGTAGATGAGAATGAAGATTTTCAACTCAAAGGACCAGCAAATATCTTCAACAAAATTATAGAAGAAAACTTCCCAAACTTAAAGAAAGAGATGCTCATGAACATACAAGAAGCCTACAGAACACCAAATAGACTGGACCAGAAAAGAAATTCCTCCTGACACATAATAATCAGAACAACAAATGCACTAAATAAAGATAGAATACTAAAAGCAGTAAGGGAAAAAGGTCAAGTAACATATAAAGGCAAGCCTATTAGAATTACACCAGATTTTTCACCAGAGACTATGAAAGCCAGAAGAGCCTGGACAGATGTTATGCAGACACTAAGAGAACACAAATTCCAGCCCAGGCTACTATACCCAGCCAAACTCTCAATTACCATAGATGGAGAAACCAAAGTATTCCACAACAAAACCAAATTCACACATTATCTTTCCACCAATCCAGCCCTTCAAAGAATAATAACAGAAAAAAAAAAAGAAAAACAATACAAGGACGGGAACCACGCCCTAGAAAAAGCAAGAAGGTAATCCCTCAACAAACCTAAAAGAAGACAGCCACAAGAACAGAATGCCAACTTTAACAACAAAAATAACAGGAAGCAACAATTACTTTTCCTTAATATCTCTTAATATCAATGGACTCAACTCCCCAATAAAAAGACATAGACTAACAGACTGGCTACACAAACAAGACCCAACATTTTGCTGCTTACAGGAAACTCATCTCAGAGAAAAAGATAGACACTACCTCAGAATGAAAGGCTGGAAAACAATTTTCCAAGCAAATGGTATGAAGAAACAAGCTGGAGTAGCCATTCTACTATCTAATAAAATTGATTTCCAACCCAAAGTCATCAAAAAAGACAAGGAGGGGCACTTCATACTCATCAAAGGTAAAATCATCCAAGAGGAACTATCAATCCTAAATATCTATGCTCCAAATACAAGGGCAGCCACATTCATTAAAGAAACTTTAGTAAAGCTCAAAGCACACATGGCACCTCACACAATAATAGTGGGAGACTTCAACACACCACTTTCACCAATGGACAGATCATGGAAACAGAAACTAAATAGGGACACAGTGAAACTAACAGAAGTTATGAAACAAATGGATCTGAAAGATATCTACAGAACATTTTATCCTAAAACAAAAGGATATACCTTCTTCTCAGCACCTCATAGTACCTTCTCCAAAATTGACCACATAATTGTTCACAACAAGCCTCAGCATATACAAAAATATTGAAATTGTCCCATGCATCCTAACAGATCACCATGGACTAAGGCTGATCTTCAATAACAAAATAAATAATAGAAAGCCAACATTCATGGGGAAACTGAACAACACTCTTCTCAATGATACCTTGGTCAAGGAAGGAATAAAGAAAGAAATTAAGAACTTTTTGGAGTTTAATGAAAGTGAAGCCACAACACACCCAAATTTATCGGATACAATGAAAGCATTTCTAAGAGGAAAACTCATAGCTCTGAGTGCCTCCAAAAAGAAACTAGAGAGAGCACACATTAGCAGCTTGACAACACACCTAAAAGCTCTAGAACAGAAGGAAGCAAATTCACCCAAGAGGAGTAGACAGCAAGGAATAATCAAACTCAGGGGCGAAATCAACCAAGTGGAAACAAGAAGAACTATTCAAAGAATCAACCAATCAAGGAGGTGGTTCTTTGTGAAAATCAACAAGATAGATAAACCCTTAGCCAGACACACGAAAGGGCACAGGGAAAGCATTCTAATTAACAAAATCAGAAATTAAAAGGGAGACATAACAACAGATCCTGAAGAAATCCAAAACACCATCAGATCATTCTACAAAAGGCTATACTCAACAAAACTGGAAAACCTGGACGAAATGGACAAGTTTCTAGACAGATACCAAGTACCAAAGTTGAATCAAGATCAGGTTAACGATCTAAACAGTCCCATATCCCCTAAAGAAATAGAAGCAGTCAATAATAGTCTCCCAGCCAAAAAAAGCCCAGGACCAGATGGGTTTAGTGCAGAGTTCTATCAGACCTTCAAAGAAGATCTAATTCCAGTTCTTCACAAACTATTCCACAAAATAGAAGTAGAAGGAACTCTACCCAACTCATTCTATGAAGTCACAATTACTCTGATACCTAAACCACAGAAAGATCCAACAAAGATAGAGAACTTAAGACCAATTTCCTTTATGAATATCGATGCAAAAATCCTCAATAAAGTTCTTGCTAATCGAATCTAAGAACACATTAAAGCAATCATCCATCCTGACAAAGTAGGTTTTATTCCAGGGATGCAGGGATGGTGTAATATATGGAAATCCATCAACGTAATCCATTATATAAACAAACTCAAAGACAAAAACCACATGGTCATCTCGTTAGATGCGGAAAAAGCATTCGACAAGATCCAACACCCATTCATGATAAAAGTCTTGGAAAGATCAGGAATTCAAGGCCCATACTGAAACATGATAAAAGCAATCTACAGCAAACCAGTAGCCAACATCAAAGTAAATGGTGAGAAGCTTGAAGCAATCCCACTAAAATCAGGCACTAGAAAAGGCTGTCCACTCTCTCCATACCTATTCAACATGTACTTGAAGTCCTAGCCAGAGTAATTCGACAACAAAAGGAGATCAAGGGATATAAATTGGAAAAGATGAAGTCAAAATGTCACTTTTTGCAGATGATATGATAGTATATATAAGTGACCCTAAAAATTCCACCAGAGAACTCCTAAGCCTGATAAACAGCTTCGGTGAAGTAGCTGGATATAAAATTAACTCAAACAAGTCAATGGCCTTTCTCTACACAAAGAATAAACAGGCTGAGAAAGAAATTAGGGAAACAATACCCTTCTCAATAGTCACAAATAATATAAAATATCTTGTCGTGACTCTAACTAAGGAAGTGAAAGATCTGTATGATAAAAACTTCAAGCCTCTGAAGAAATAAATTAAAGAAGATCTCAGAAGATGGAAAGATCTCCCATGCTCATGGATTGGCAGGATCAACATTGTAAAAATGGCTATCTTGCCAAAAGCAATCTACAGATTCAATGCAATCCCCATCAAAATTCCAAATCAATTCTTCAAGGAATTAGAAAGAGCAATTTGCAAATTCATCTGGAATACCAAAAAACCTAGGATAGCAAAAACTCTTCTCAAGGATAAAAGAACCTCTGGTGGAATCACCATGCCAGACCTAAAGCTTTACTACAGAGCAATTGTGATAAAAACTGCATGGTACTGGTATAGCGACAGACAAGTAGACCAATGGAGTAGAATTGAAGACCCAGAAATGAACCCACACACCTACGGTCACTTGATCTTCGACAAGGGAGCTAAAAACATCCAGTGGAAGAAAGACAGCATTTTCAACAAATGGTGCTGGCACAACTGGTTGTTATCATGTAGAAGAATGCGAATCTATCCATTCCTATCTCCTTGTACTAAGGTCAAGTCTAAGTGGATCAAGGAACTTCACATAAAACCAGAGACACTGAAACTTATAGAGGAGAAAGTGGGGAAAAGCCTTGAAGATATGGGCACAGGGGAAAAATTCCTGAATAGAACAGCAAATGGCTTGTGCTGTAAGATCAAAAATTGACAAATGGGGCTTCATGAAACTGCAAAGCTTCTGCAAGGCAAAAGACACCATCAATAAGACAAAAAGACCACCAACAGATTGGGAAAGGATGTTTACCTATCCTAAATCAGATAGGGGACTAATATCCCATATTTATAAAGAACTCAAGAAGGTGGACTCCAGAAAATCAAATAACCCCATTAAAAAATGGGGCTCAGAACTGAACAAAGAATTCTCACCTGAGGAATACCGAATGGCAGAGAAGCACCTGAAAAAATGTTCAACATTCTTAATCATCAGGGAAATGCAACTCAAAACAACCCTGAAATTCCACCTCACACCAGTCAGAATGGCTAAGATCAAAAATTCAGGTGACAGCAGATGCTGGCGAGGATGTGGAGAAAGAAGAACACTCCTCCATTGTTGGTGGGATTGCAAGCTTGTACAACCACTCTGGAAATCAGTCTGGCGGTTCCTTAGAAAATTGGACATAGTACTACTGGAGGATCCAGCAATACCTCTCCTGGGCATATAATTAGAAGAGGTCCCAACCAGTAGAAGGACACATGCTCCACTATGTTCATAGCAGTCTTATTCATAATACCCAGAATCTGGAAAGAACCCAAATGCCCCTCAACAGAGGAATGGATACAGAAAATGTGGTACATTTTCACAATGGAGTACTACTCAGCTATTAAAAAGAATGAATTTATGAAATTCCTAGGCAAATGGGTGGGCCTGGAGGGCATCATCCTGAGTGAGGTAACACAATCACAAAGGAACTCACTCAATATGTACTCACTGATAAGTGGATATTAGCCCAAAACTTAGGATACCCAAGATATAAGATACAATTTGCTAAACACATGAAACTCAAGAAGAATGAAGACCAAGGTGTGGACACTGTGCCCCTTCTTAGAATTGGGAACAAAACACCCATGGAAGGAGTTACAGAGAAAAAGTTTGGTGCTGTGATGAAAGGATGGACCATCTAGAGACTGCCATATCCAGGGATCCATCCCATAATCAGCTTCCAGATGCTGACACCATTGCATACACTAGCAAGATTTTGCTGAAAGGACCCAGATATAGCTGTCTCTTGTAAGACTATGCCGGGGCCTAGCAAACACAGATGTGGATGCTCACAGCCAGCTATTGGATGGATCACAGGGCTCCCAATGGAAGAGCTAGAGAAAGTACCCAAGGAGCTCAAGGGATCTGCAACCCTATAGGTGGAACAACATGATGAACTAACCAGTACCCCGGAGCTCTTGACTCTACCTGCATATGTATCAAAAGATGGCCTAGTCGACCATCACTGTAAAGAGAGGCCCATTGGACACGCAAACTTTATATGCCCCAGTACAGGGGAACACCAGGGCCAAAAAAAAAAAAAAAAAAAAAAAAAAATCGGAATGGGTGGGTAGGGAAGTGGGGGGGAGGATATGGGGGACTTTTGGGATAGCATTGGAAATGTAATTGAGGAAAATACGTAATAAAAAAAAAAGAAAAAAAAACTCACTGATAAGTGGATATTAGCCCAGAAACTTAGAATACCCATGATACAATTTGCAAAACACATGAAACTCAAGAAGAAGGAAGACCCAAGTGTGGATACTTCATTCCTTCTTAGAAGGGGGAACAAAATACCCATGGAAGGAATTATAGAGACAAAGTTTGGAGCTGAGACTGAAGAAAAGACCATCCAGAAACTGCCCCACCTGGGGAACTACCACCAAATCCAGACACTATTGCACATGCCAGCAAAATTTTGTTGATAGGACCCTGATATAGCTGTCTCTTGTGAGACTATGCCATTGTCTGGCAAATACAGAAGTGGATGCTTACCGTCATCTATTGGATGGAACACAGGGTCCCCAATGGAGGACCTAGAGATAGTACCCAAGGGCTAAAGGGGTCTGCAACCCTACAGGAGGAACAACAATATGAACTAACCAGTGCCCCCAGATTTCGTGTCTCTAGCTCCATATGTAGCAGAGGATGGCCTAGCTGGCTATCAATGGGAGCAGAGGTCCTTGGTCTTGCAAAGATTACATGCTCCAGCATAAGAGAATGCCAGGGCCAGGAACTGGGAGTGGGTGGGTTGGGGAGCAGGGGGAGGAGGAAGGGTATAGGGGATTTTCGGAAAGGAAACTCAGAAAGTGGATAGCATTTGAAACATAAATGAAGAAAATATCTAATAAAAATATTTAATAAAAAAGTCACAGGAACAACTGAATCCTGATTTTAAAAAAAATAGAATTTTCTTTTCTTGAATGTGAACAAAACTAGACAGACTAAAAAACTCTACTATTGCTACTAAAGCATAAAGAGTTTAGTTTAATATTAACATTATTAGTCATTTCTGGAAGAAAGAAAATTAATTGGATTATTCAATTAGTAACTTCAAACTAAACTGTACTGGGAATAATTAATATTTGCTCTTGGAGGGAATATCAAAGGAAGTATATTAGAGACCCCCTCCCCACTAGTAAATCTTATATAACTCACATGTACTAAATTACTGCATGGCTTGTAGCTGAGTAGGCAGTCCAGTTTCTGGCCGCTCAGTTAATATTAACACTGCTGCCATCAAGAAAGGATGGAGAAAATTCTTTTTTTTTTTTTTTTCACTTAGCAACAGGCATTTATATCTCAGATTTTTTAGCTAAAAGTCCAAGATCAAGGAATTAACTGGTTTGATTTTCCCAAGGCCCCTCCCTCTTTTCTCCCTCCCTCCCTGTAAGGGTCACTCTTAAGGTCTGCAGATAGCATTTTCCTCTACTTTCTTTCTTTTTTTAATTTTTAATATTTTTATTACATATTTTCCTCAATTACATTTCCAATGCTATCCCAAAAGTCCCCCATAGCGCCCCCCACTTCCCTACCCACCCATTCCCATTCTTTTGGCCCTGGCATTCCCCTATATTGGGGCATATAAAGTTTGCAAGTCCAATGGGCCTCTCTTTCCATTGATGGCCAACTAGGCCATCTTTCGATACATATGCAGCTAGAGACAAGAGCTCCGGGGTTCTGGTTAGTACATCATGTTGTTCCAACAATAGGGTTGCAGATCCCTTTAGCTCCTTGGGTACTTTCTCTAGCTTCTCCATTGGGAGCCCTGTGATACATCCAATAGCTGACTGTGAACATCCACTCCTGTGTTTGCTAGGCCCCGGCATTGTCTCACAAGAGACAGCTATATTTGGGTCCTTTCAGCAAAATCTTGCTAGTGTATGCAATGGTGTCAGCGTTTAGAAGCTGATTATGGGATGGATCCCTGGATACGGCAGTCTCTAAATGGTCCATCCTTTCGTCACAGCTACGAACTTTGTCTCTGTAACTCCTTCCCTGGGTGTTTTGTTCCCAATTCTAAGAAGGGGCACAGTGTCCACATTTTGGTCTTCATTCTTCTTGAGTTTCATTTGTTTAGCAAATTGTATCTTATATCTTGGGTATCCTAAGTTTTGGGCTAATATCCACTTATCAGTGAATACATATTGTGTGAGTTCTTTTGTGATTGTGTTACTTCACTCAAGATGATGCCCTCCAGGTCCATCCATTTGGCTAGGAATTTCATAAATTCATTCTTTTTAATAGCTGAGTAGTACTCCATTGTGTAAATGTACCATAATTTCTGTATCCATTCCTCTGTTGAGGGACATCTGGGTTCTGTCCAGCTTCTGGCTATTATAAATAGGGCTGCTATGAACATAGTGGAGCATGTGTCCTTTTTACCGGTTAGGACATCTTCTGGATATATGCCCAGGAGAGGTATTGCTGGATCCTCCAGTAGTACTATGTCCAATTTTCTGAGGAACCGCCAGACTGATTTCCAGAGTGGTTGTACAAGCTTGCAATCCCACCAACAATGGAGGAGTGTTCCTCTTTCTCCACATCCTCGCCAGCATCTGCTGTCACCTGAATTTTTGATCTTAGCCATTCTGACTGGTGTGAGGTGGAATCTCAGGGTTGTTTTGATTTGCATTTCCCTGATGATTAAGGATGTTGAACATTTTTTCAGGTGCTTCTCTGCCATTCGGTATTCCTCAGGTGAGAATTCTTTGTTCAGTTCTGAGCCCCATTTTTTAATTTTTTAATGGGGTTATTTGACTTTCTGGAGTCCACCTTCTTGAGTTCTTTATATATATTGGATCCCTTATCTGATTTAGGATAGGTGAAGATCCTTTCCCAATCTGTTGGTGGTTTTTTTGTCTTATTGATGTTGTCTTTAGCCTTGCAGAAGCTTTGCAGTTTCATGAGGTCCCACTTGTCAATTCTCGATCTTACAGCACAAGCCATTACTGTTCTATTCAGGAATTTTTCCCCTGTGCCCATATCTTCAAGGCTTTTCCCCACTTTCTCCTCTATAAGTTTCAGTGTCTCTGGTTTTATGTGAAGTTCCTTGATCCACTTAGACTTGACCTTAGTACAAGGAGATAGGAATGGATCGATTCGCATTCTTCTACATGTTAACAACCAGTTGTGCCAGCACCATTTGTTGAAAATGCTGTCTTTCTTCCACTGGATGGTTTTAGCTCCCTTGTCGAAGATCAAGTGACCATAGGTGTGCGGGTTCATTTCTGGGTCTTCAATTCTATTCCATTGGTCTATTTGTCTGTCACTATACCAGTACCATGCAGTTTTTATCACAATTGCTCTGTAGTAGAGCTTTAGGTCTGGCATGGTGATTCCACCAGAGGTTCTTTTATCCTTGAGAAGAGTTTTTGCTATCCTAGGTTTTTTGTTATTCCAGATGAATTTGCAGATTGCACTTTCTAATTTGTTGAAGAATTGATTTGGAATTTTGATGGGGATTGCATTGAATCTGTAGATTGCTTATGGCAAGATAGCCACTTTTACAATGTTGATCCTGCCAATCCATGAGCATGGGAGATCTTTCCATCTTCTGAGATCTTCTATAATTTCTTTCTTCAGAGACTTGAGGTTTTTATTATACAGATCTTTCACTTCCTTAGTTAGAGTCACGCCAAGATATTTTATATTATTTGTGACTATTGAGAAGGGTGTTGTTTCCCTAATTTCTTTCTCAGCCTGATTATTCTTTGTGTAGAGAAAGGCCATTGATTTGTTTGAGTTAATTTTATATCCAGCTACTTCACCGAAGCTGTTTATCAGGCTTAGGAGTTCTCTGGTGGAATTTTTAGGGTCACTTATATATACTATCATATCATTTGCAAAAAGTGATATTTTGGCTTCATCTCTTCTAATTTGTATCCCTTTGATCTCCTTTTGTTGTCGAATTGCTCTGGCTAGGACTTCAATTACAATGTTGAATAGGTATGGAGAAAGTGGTCAGCCTTGTCTAGTCACTGATTTTAGTGGGATTGCTTCAAGCTTCTCACCATTTACTTTGATGTTGGCTACTGGTTTGCTGTAGATTGCTTTTATCATGTTTAGGTATGGGCCTTGAATTCCTGATCTTTCCAAGACTTTTATCATGAATGGGTGTTGGATCTTGTCAAATGCTTTTTCCGCATCTAACGAGATGACCATGTGGTTTTTGTCTTTGAGTTTGTTTATATACTGGATTACGTTGATGGATTTCCGTATATTGTACCATCCCTGCATCCCTGGGATGAAACCTACTTGGTCAGGATGGATGATTGTTTTGATGTGTTCTTGGATTCGGTTAGCAAGAACTTTATTGAGGATTTTTGCATCAATATTCATAAGGGATATTGGTCTGAAGTTTTCTATCTTTGTTGGGTCTTTTTGTGGTTTAGGTATCAGAGTAATTGTGGCTTCATAGAATGAGTTGGGTAGAGTACCTTCTGTTTCTATTTTGTGGAATAGTTTGTGAAGAACTGGGATTAGATCTTCTTTGAAGGTCTGATAGAACTCTGCACTAAACCCATCTGGTCCTGGGCTTTTTTTAGTTGGGAGACTATTAATGACTGCTTCTATTTCTTTGGGGGATATACGGCTGTTTAGATCATTAACCTGATCTTGATTCAACTTTGGTACCTGGTATCTGTCTAGGAACTTCTCCATTTCATCTAGGTTCTCCAGTTTTGTTGAGTATAGCCTTTGGTAGAAGGATCTGATGGTGTTTTGGATGTCTTCAGGATCTGTTGTTATGTCTCCTTTTTCATTTCTGATTTTGTTAATTAGGATGCTTTCCCTGTGCCCTCTAGTGAGTCTGGCTAAGGGTTTATCTATCTTGTTGATTTTCTCAAAGAACCAGCTCCTTGATTGGTTGATTCTTTGAATAGTTCTTCTTGTTTTCACTTGGTTGATTTCGCCCCTGAGTTTGATTATTTCCTGCTCTCTACTCCTCTTGGGTGAATTTGCTTCCTTTTGTTCTAGTGCTTTTAGGTATGTTGTCAAGCTGCTAATGTGTGCTCTCTCTAGTTTCCTTTTGGAGGCACTCAGAGCTATGAGTTTTCCTCTTAGAAATGCTTTCATTGCGTCCCATAAGTTTGGGTATGTTGTGGCTTCATTTTCATTGAACTCTAAAAAGTCCTTAATTTCTTTCTTTATTCCTTCCTTGACCAAGGTATCATTGAGAAGAGTGTTGTTCAGTTTCCACGTGAAGGTTGGCTTTCTATTATTTATTTTGTTATTGAAGATCAGCCTTAGTCCATGGTGATCTGATAGGATGCATGGGACAATTTCAATATTTTTCTATCTGTTGAGGCCTGTTTTGTGACCAATTATGTGGTCAATTTTGGAGAAGGTACCATGAGGTACTGAGAAGAAGGTATATCCTTTTGTTTTAGGATAGAATGTTCTGTAGATATCTGCCAGATCCATTTGATTCATAATTTCTCTTAGTTTCTCTGTGTCCCTGTTTAGTTTCTGTTTCCATGATCTGTCCATTGGTGAAAGTGGTGTGTTGAAGTCTCCCACTATTATTGTGTGAGGTGCAATGTGTGCTTTGAGATTTACTAAAGTTTCTTTAACGAATGTGGCTGCCTTTGTATTTGGAGCATAGATATTCAGGATTGATAGTTCCTCTTGGACGATTTTACCTTTGATGAGTATGAAGTGTCCCTCCCTGTCTTTTTTAATGACTTTGGGTTGGAAGTCAATCTTATCAGATATTAGAATGGCTACTCCAGCTTGTTTCTTCATACCATTTGCTTGGAAAATTGTTTTCCAGCCTTTCATTCTGAGGTAGTGTCTATCTTTTTCTCTGAGATGAGTTTCCTGTAAGCAGCAAAATGTTGGGTCTTGTTTGTGTAGCCAGTTTGTTAGTCTATGTCTTTTTATCGGGGAGTTGAGTCCATTGATATTAAGAGATATTAAGGAAAAGTAATTGTTGTTTCCTGTTATTTTTGTTGTTAAAGTTGGCATTCTGTTCTTGTGGCTGTCTTCTTTTAGGTTTGTTGAGGGATTACCTTCTTGTTGTTTCTAGGGCATGGTTCCTGTCCTTGTATTGGTTTTTTTCTGTTATTATCCTTTGAAGGGCTGGATTCGTGGAGAGATAATGTGTGAATTTGGTTTTGTCGTGGAATACTTTGGTTTCTCCATCTATGTTAATTGAGAGTTTGGCTGGGTATAGTAGCCTGGGCTGGAATTTGTGTTCTTTTAGTGTCTGTATAACATCCGTCCAGGATCTTCTGGCTTTCATAGTCTCTGGTGAAAAATCTGGTGTAATTCTGATAGGCTTGCCTTTATATGTTACTTGGCCTTTTTCTCTTACTGCTTTTAGTATTCTATCTTTATTTAGAGCATTTGTTGTTCTGATTATTATGTGTCGGAGGTATTTCTTTTCTGGTCCAGTCTATTTGGAGTTCTGTAGGCTTCTTATATGTTCATGGGCATCTCTTTCTTTAGATTTGGGAAGTTTTCTTCTATAATTTTGTTGAAGATGTTTGCTGGTCCTTTGAGTTGAAAATCTTCATTCTCATCCACTCCTAGTATCCGTAGGTTTGGTCTTCTCATTGTGTCCTGTATTTCTTGGATGTTTTGAGTTAGGATCTTTTTGCATTTTCCATTTTCCTTGATTGTTGTGCCGATGTTCTCTATGGAATCTTCTGCACCTGAGATTCTCTCTTCCATCTCTTGTATTCTGTTGCTGATGCTGGTATCTATGGTTCCAGATTTCTTTCCTAGGGTTTCTATCTCCAGTGTTCCTCATTTTGGGTTTTCTTTATTGTGTCTACTTCCCTTTTTAGGTCTAGTATGGTTTTGTTCATTTCCATCATCTGTTTGGATGTGTTTTCCTGTTTTTCATTAAGGACTTCTACCTGTTTGATTATGTTATCCTGTTTTTCTTTAAGGATTTGTAACTCTTTAGCAGTGTTCTCCTGCAATTCTTTAAGGGATTTTTGTGCTTCCTCTTTACTGTCTTCTACCTTTTTACCAGTGTTCCTTTGTATTTCTTCGAGTATGTTATTAAAGTCCTTCTTGAAGTCCTCTACCATCATCAGGAGATATGCTTTTAGATTCGTGTCTAGCTTTTCTGGTGTGTTGGGGTGCCCTGGACTGGGCGAAGTGGGAGTGCTGGGTTCTGATGATGGTGAGTGGTCTTGGTTTCTGTTAGTAAGATTATTAAGTTTACCTTTCCCCATCTGGTAATCTCTGGGGTTAGTTGTTGTCGTTGTCACTGTTTAAAGATTGGAGCAGAAGCTGTGTTCCACTCACCAGCAGTCTCAAAATTTTGTGGCGGGGGTCGTGGGTAGCTGGCGAGTGTCAGCCGACCCTGTGCCCTAGCTACCCCGGTGCTTTTCTGACCGGAAGAGGCTTGTGGCCCTATGTAGGCCGGATTTCTGCCTCCCCAACTAAAGCAGTCTCAGGTCCTGCATAATTGGACTGGAGCAGAAGCTGTGTTCCACTCACCAGCAGTCTCAAAATCCTGTGGCGGGTGTCGTGGGTAGCTGGCGGGTGTCAGCCGACCTTGCGCTCTAGCTACCCCTGTGCTGGTCCGGCCGGATGAGGCCTGTGGCCCTACTCAGGCCGGTTTCTGCTTCCCTAACTAATGCAGTCTCAGCTCCTCTACTTTCTTTTGTGTGCTCAAATTTCTTTTTCAGATTAGGTTCCCATCTGAAGGGTCTTACTTCACTTTTGTAGGACACAGCTTCATTCTGTGGTATTCAGGGTAGAGCTTCTTCATATGTATTGGGGCTGTGAACAACGTTCAGCCCATAACAAACAGTTTGAAGCTTTGTAGACAATTCTAATTCTCTATGTACATATGAGATCTTTAGTGTTTGGACATCTACTTTTGACATTGTTTAAGTATTGTCTAATTGAGTAAGATGATAGACAGCTCATTAAATGAATTCATTCCTGAAGAACTTCAATGGTTCAGTGTATGTTGACCTCCATATTTGATTTATCATAGTAGTTTCTAAAAAGCAGTCCCTCTGATGAGTTGTTTTTCACTATCTGGGAACCTGTTACATGTGTATACATTTTAATGAACCTTTATCTCTGGAAGCAAGACCCAGCAATTTGTGCTTTAACAAGTCTCCAGGTTTCTCTGATAAACAGCAAATTTGAGAGCTACCTACTTACTGTATCTATTGCCAGCAACTCTTAGCTTCCTGTCTCATCAGTAAATCTTTTAGAGCAGAGCAGCAGCACGAGACTGATTTCATACTCATCATAAAAAAAAAAAAGAAAAACACTGTATAGTTTGAAATAATTCCAAAACAGACAGAAAAATACCTGCGGTTCATACCACCAGTTCGAGTTCTTAGGCTCTAGGTGCGAAGACTGCCACATTACATTGGTGTGGTAGTCTAAATATACTTGGCCCAGAGAGTGGCACTATTAGTTGTGGCCTTGTGTGTCACTATGGGATGGTGGGAGTGGGCTTTGATAGCCTTCTAACTGCCTAGGAGACTCTTCTCTCCTGTTTGCCGTCAGAACAAGATAGAACTCTCAGCTCCTCTAGCTCTATGGTTGCCTGGACACTGCCATGCTTCCTCCTATGATGATAATGAACTAAACCTCAGAACCTGTAAGCCAGCCCCAATTAAATGCTGTCCTTTATAAGAGCTTCCATGGTCATGGTGTCTCTTTACAGCAATGAAAATCCTAACTAAGACAACGGGAAAAGCATAGCCAGATCTCCTGTTGCCTGTGGAGCAAAGGTCATAGTGACTGGAGAACACTGAATCCTGCTTTGCAGTTGCAAAACTGCCTTCAAGATTTCAGAGCACACAATTACATTTTCCACCAAGTATATCTTATTAATCTAAGAGGCTCTCATTTCAAAATTACTATACTTTATAATAATCATATTTTCCAGTCTCTCAAAGAATAACTACTCAGGTTAGCAATTCACTAATTCTCTCCCACCTTTTTTTTTTTTTTTTTTTTTTTTTTTTTTTTTTTTTAGTAGAACATTCACTCTGTCTTTCATATCTGGTGGAGAGGATTGGCTATCTCTTATAATGGTTTTTGTCAACTTAAAACTAGACATGTGTGGGACGAAGGAATCTTAGTTGAGAAAATGCCTCCATCAGATTGGCCTATAGGCAAGACTGTGGGGAATTGTCTTGATCCACGATAGCTAAGGGAGGACTCAGTTCACCCTGGGCAATGCCACCCCTTAGTCTGTAATGATCTAATAGGATGCATGGGATTATTTCAATATATTTTTATCTGTTGAGGCCTGTTTTTTTGTGTGTGTGTGTGGGGGGTGTTCCGAGACAGGGTTTCTCTGTATAGCCCTGGCTGTCCTGGAACTCACTTTGTAGACCAGGCTGGCCTCGAACTCAGAAATCTGCCTGCCTCTGCCTGCCTAGTGCTGGGATTAAAGGCATGTGCCACCATGCCCAACAAGGCCTGTTTTATCCTCAATTATATGGTCAGTATTTTAGAAGGTACCATGAGGTGCTGAGGAGACAGTATATCCTTTTTTTTTTTTAAGGATAAAATGTTCTGTAGATATCTGTTAAATCTATTTGTTTCATAGTTTCTGTTAGTTTCACTGTGTCTCTGTTTAGTTTCTGTTTCCAGGATCTGTCCATTGATGATAGTGGGATGCTGAAGTCTCTGACTATTGTTGTGTAGGGTAGAATGTGTGCTTTGAGCTTTACTAAAGTTTCCTTAATGAATGTGGATGGCCTTGCATTTGGAGCATAGATATTCAGAGTTGAGACTTCATCTTGGTAGATTTTACCTTTGGTGTGTATGAAGTGCCCCTTCTTGTCTTTTTTTATAACTTTGGGTTGGAAGTCGGTTTTATTCAATGTTAGAATGTCTACTCCAGCTTGTTTCTTGGGACCATTTGCTTGGAAAATTGTTTTCCAGCCTTTTACTCTGAGGTAATGTCTATCTTTGTCCCTGAGTTGGGTTTCCTGTATGCAGCAAAATGTTGGGTCCCGTTTATGTAGGCAGTCTCTTAGTCTATGTCTTTATAATGGAGAATTGAGTCCATTGATATTAAGAGATATTAAGGAAAAGTAATTGTTGCTTCTTGTTAATTTTGTTGTTAGAGTTGGGACTCAGTTCTTCCGGCTATCTTCTTTTAGGTTTGTTGAAGGATTACTTTTTTGCTTTTTCTAGGGTGTAGTTTCCCTCTTTTAGTTGGAGTTTTCCCTTTATTATCCTTTGAAGGGTTGGATTTGTGGAAAGATATTGTATAAATTTGGTTTTGTCATGGAATATTTTGTTTTCTCCATCTATGGTAATTGAGAGTTTTGCTGGGTACAGTAGCCTCGCTGGCATTTGTATTCTCTTAATGTCTGTATAGCATCTGTCCAGGACCTTCTTTCTGGCTTTCATAATCTCTGGTGAGAAGTCTGGTATAATCTAAAATGTCTGCATTTATATGTTACTTCACCTTTTTTCCTTACTGCTTTTAATATTCTATCTTTATTTAGTGCATTTGTTGTTCTGATTATTATGTGTCAAGGGGAATTCCTTTTCTGGTCCAGTCTATTTGGAGTTCTATAGGCTTCTTGTATGTTCATGGGCATCTCTTTCTTTGGGTTAGGGAAGTTTTCTTTAATTTTTTGAAGATATTTACTGGCCCTTTAAATTGAAAATCTTCATTCTCATCTATACCTATTGTCCGTAGGTTTGGTCTTCTCATTTTGTCCTGGATTTTCTGGATGTTTTGAGTTAGGATCTTTTTCATATTTTGCATTTTCTTTGATTGTTGTGTCCATGTTTTCTATGGATTCTTCTGCACCTGAGTGTCTCTCTTCCATCTCTTGTATTCTATTGCTCAAATCTATGGCTCCTGATTTCTTTCCTAGGATTTCTATCTCCAGATTTGTCTCCCTTTGGCTTTTCTTTATTGTTTCTTCTTCTATTTTTAGATCTTGGATGATTTTTTTCAATTCCTTCACCTGTTTTGTTGTGTTTTCCTGTAATTCTTTTTGGGATTTTTGTGTTTCCTCTTTAAGGACTTCTACCTGTTTAGCAGTGTATTTCTTTAAGTGACTTATTAATGCCCGTCTTAAAATCCTCTACCAGAATCATCAGATATGATTTTACATCGGAATCTTGCTTTTTTTGGTGTGTAGGGATATCCAGGACTTGCTGTGGTGCGAGTACTGGGTTCTGATGATGCCGAGTGGTCTTGGTTTCTGTTAGATATTTGCTTTTCACTATTTGGTAATCTCTGGCGTTAGATGTTCTAGCTCACTCTGGTTGGAGCTTGTTCCTCCTGTGAGTCTGTTAGCCTTTGTCAGTACTCCTGGGAGACTAGCTCTCTCCTGAGTCCTGGGGGTCAGAGCACTCCCTGGAGGCCAACTCTCCTCTGGTGGAGAAGCTGCACAGGGGTCTGAGGATCAGCTCTTCCTCCTGGCTGAGGATGAAGGCCCGAAGGGACCCTGTCCAAGAAGGTCTGTTGCTTTTGTGGCCCATGTGCTCTCCTGCATGGACCTGCCTCAGATAGACCCCAGATAAAAAATGGCGATCACACCTGAATTCCAAGGACTGGGCTCTGGCTATAGGCAAGCCCTTCTCTTGTGGGGAAGGTGCACAGAGGACTGAGGGTCAGCTTTGCCTACTGGCTGTGAATGAAGGCCTGAAATGATCCTGTCCAAGAAGCTCTGTTGCTTCTGAGGTCTGTGCTCTCCTGTGCGGCCCCCCTCTGAGAGACCCCCTGAATAGAAAATCAAGATAAGAATTCTTAAGAAGAGTGCTCTCTAGTTCCCATTTGAATTTGCCTGACTTCCACATACTGATCATAGAACCCCTTTGTTATAGAGCAGCTTTGTCATGGCACTAATCCTTGGCAACCCTATCCACAGTGAGTCTTTGGTCAGATCATGTCTTGGTCACATGATGCCGATGTCAGTGTGAATGAATGTCTTCCTCTTTTTCCTTATATGTATATTATTTCCAAATCCTACCTGATTAGTCTTTATGTGCATCTGCACTCCAGAACGGGACATCAGACAATCTGAGCTGCCATGTGGTTGCTGGAAATTGAACTTAGGACCTTTGGAAGAGCTCCTAACCACCAACTCATCTCTCCAGACCCACAAAGAGACTATTTTTAAGGCCTTGTGAGTAGTATTGCCATTTTGTTTACTGTCTTATTTATCTACTCAGTTCTCACAAAAAGCTTACAAATGAAATAAAATAATCTCTATTTCAAAAATGAAAACAGCAGGACATGATCTCAGGTATTTCTGATATGAACATTCACACTTAATCAATAGGCAATTTTACATTACCATTGTTGATTTATTTTTAAAATACATACTTTGTACTCCATTGTAATATATTCTAATGAAAATTAATTGATACTTAATTTTATTGCTTTGCTCTCTAGAACTCTCCCACCTAAGTAAAAACCCTGAATGTCTTGTGAAACCGGTGCCTTTATGCCCAAGCAACGTCCAAGGTCCAGGAGTATCATTTGCTGTTATCATTTTTCCTTGCCTTAAAAGCCAGACAGTCATATTTTAGAAAAATTCTCTACCTAAAAGTCATCTCATTACATCTCACAGATGATCTCTTAAGGGCCTCAGCCGACTAGGCAGCACAGCGTCCATGGGGAGAAACTACATTTCCCAGAAGCCAGTTCGACCGCGGAGGAAGTCCTTTACGCAACAGGGGGCCTTGAGAAAACCAAAGGATGCTTGCTGCTGCAAGTATCTGCAGAGAGCAGGCCAACCCATAAGGCTGCCTGAGTCCTTGCACGCGAAATGGCTCGGAGGCAGGACGAGGCGCGGGCCGGTGTGCCCCTGAGTGTTGAAGGCCCGCCGGACATGGAGGTCCGCCTCATTCTGTACCACTGGACGCACTCCTTCAGCTCTCAAAAGGTAAAGGCCTGTAGACGAGGGCTGCACTCGGTTTCAGCACCAGGACAGCTCCCGCGGCGTGCCTTGTGGGCCTCCAAGCGGCTGGACCCCGGGGGTGCATTCAGAACTGGGGTGCACTAAGTGCACCAGCAGAAATGAGATGATTCGGGAAGGCAGTGACTCAGGTACTGCCTGCCTCTCAGGAAGCGCCACTAAGAAGCGTCGCGTTCCGCGTTTGGCCTAGAGGTTTTGTCCTGGAGAGTGAGGGGAGGGGTTCCTTCCTGCAACCCCTTGATCTACTTTACTCCTAACCCCCAGAAAGAAGGAAGGAAAGAAAGAAAATAAGTAAATTATAGTTTTGAGACAGGGTCTCGAGGTGCAACCCTGCCCAAACAGCCTGACCTGTAGACCAAGTTGGCTCGAATTCATGGGAACTTTTCTCTCTCCACTCTTCTACTTTTGGGATTGCAGTCTTGGTTCATCATGACAGCTCTTCCTTAAAAATGGATAGATAGATATAGATAGATAGAGAAGGAAAGAAAGAAGTTAGGTGTTTAAGCTCAGAGATAGAGTCCTTGTCTAGCAGGCCCAAGGTTTCGTAATGCCTAGCATTTAAGGGGTATGCGGTGTGGGGGCAAGACAAATTCATATAAAGGCACCACCCCTCACCAAGGGAATGAAAATGCTTCTATATTTCCAAATTTGCATTCTTTATCAAAGTTCCAAACATATATTTGTACTTAGGTTGGTTCTTTTTTGGATTCCCCTAGAGCTGGAGTTACAGGCCCTGTGAATCACCCAGTGTGGATGCAGGGAATCAAGAGCAGTACATTTTCTCAAACCCGTGCTTCTCAATCGTCCTAGTGCTTCAACCCTTTAATACACTTCCTCATGTTGTGGGGAACACAACCATAAAATTATTCTCATTGCTATTCATAACTGTAAGTTTGCTGCTGTTATGAATTGTAATGTAAATATCGAATATGTAGGACATTTGATATGTGCTTCCTGTGAAAGGTTCGATTGACCCCCAGGTTGAGAACCACTGCCTTAACTGCTATGCCAGCTCTTCAGTCCTGTACATCCCGGGAGAACACATAGTTTGGTTTAGGGCACAAAGATCACAGCGGTGATGAGGAAAGAACAACTGTAATGAAGACAAAATAATTTTCATTCCTGATATTTTCTTCTGTAATGCTGTCAGTAAGCTGCCAGAATGCTTCTTATTCATTCCTTCTAGGAACAGACTTCGTGCACTGAACTTGTAAAGTACTTCTGGCTCAGGAAGGCAACTAGGGTTGTTTAGCTGTATCCAGGGAAGGTGAGAACAGCAGTAACCCCTGTGAACTCTTGCAGGTGCGCTTGGTAATTGCTGAAAAGGCACTGAAGTGCGAGGAACACGATGTAAGTCTGCCCCTGAGTGAGCACAATGAGCCTTGGTTTATGCGTTTGAACTCAGCTGGAGAAGTACCGGTCCTTGTCCATGGGGAGAACATAATCTGTGAGGCCACTCAGATCATTGATTATCTTGAGCAGACTTTCCTGGATGGTAATGTTAAGGCTATTTGTAATTTCTTGGTTTAATTTCAATATAGACACCCCCATTCTCTCTCCCTCTTCCCCTCTTTCTCTCTCTCTATTTTATTATGCTGGTTTAGTGATTTAAAAACCTTTTCCATTTCCATAAGCACAAAAATGTAGGCCAAAATTCAAATCAGCCAGTGTGAATGTTTGAAAGAATCTCAAGTGGAGTTGCAATGTTAATATCAAACTTTCAAATTCACTTGCACTTTCGTGGTGGCGATTTATTATTATTTTAAAAGTAAGATTCATGATGTTGATTCTTAGTATATATTGTGTAAATCATTTTCATCTTAAAAATGAGAAAAAGAAGAATCAATGCTAGAGAAGGACCATTTGCCGTTTTCTTTGCCATGTACAAATGCTTCTTTCTGCTGGCAGCCTCTTCAGGTCAGCTGCAGCTTGGTGACAGGGCCAGGTTGGCACAGTGACAAGGCTGACCACTAGCAGAACTGAGAGTGGAGCCCAGGCTCCAGGCTTTTATTTTAATTCTCTGCCAGACATTGCTCTCCAAGTGAGCCAGCTGCTTATCTCCTGCTGTGCTGGTGCTAACTGGGTAGTTAAGTTCAGCATACAGCCCAAAATTAAGGGAGCCATGGAAGGAAATGAATGGGCCAAAAAGTGTCAAAGGTATTCAGGAGGAAAATGGATATTAGACCTCATGGGGGAAATAGACTAGGGACTTGTAGTCTTTTTATTTGGGAGGAAATGTGCCATCATTCTTAATTTAAGTGTTAATAGTCCAGAATTCTGTCAGAAGTTTTCATTAAAGTTGGCCTTGGCCTAAACCAACTGGTATAAAGAACCACTTACTTTTCACTGCTACCTGCTGTCCTTGTGTGTTTCCACGCTGGGGACTGTGCTGAAAATGGGGGTACATTGACTTAATATACATTCTTTCAACCTTGAGCTTTTTGGAAATGGATAAGACTGTTATTAATATGTATTTCTTGGGAAAACATTAATAGGACCAAAGCAAAAATAGTTTTGTAAAAATTTATTTTAAATGACTAAAATTTAGATATTATTTAGATATTTTTATGTATTATATACAATATATGTTAGATCTTATATAATCAGATACACTACCTATATAATATGTGAGAACCAATACTTAAACCTCTGGTACCATTGCTTGAACTAATACAGCTGTATCGTTATTCCAGGTCTTCCTTCACTTTTGCCTGTTCTCTTGCTTACCTCATAAGAAACAATGCTTTAGAGTAAATGTTAAATGTAGTTGTTTTCTTAAAATTCCTTAGCATTTGCTGTTATTATAAGCTAAAATATATTCTGAGTTTTGCTAAGTTATATAGAGAGAGCACAACCAAATGGGGTAAAATAGGTTTTGTTGGTTTGTTTGCTTTTGAAGTAGAAATCAGTAGCTCAGGTTGTTCTCCGCTACTGTGTGGAAGTAACTTTTTTTTTTTTTGATGGGTTTATTGCTGAGATAAAGCCCTGTGACTGAGTGACAGGATGGGAGTGTGGGAATGGTGAGCTTCAGTTCTGCTTGAGTGTCGCTAGGGGTGGAGCTGTCAGCTCTGACTCCTGGCCAGATGCTGATGTCGATGAGGTTTTATAAGAACTGAGCTGGTGATGGTAAAACAAATCCAACTAACTCTCACTTCTTGTTCTACACTCCCAGGAGAGTAGCTATTCAAGTGGAGAAGATAAAAAGATTAAGACACCCATAATTTTAGGCAGATATGACAACCACACCTGTTTTCAGGTCAAGGTAGAATTTACCTCAGGATATTGAGATTTAAAGAAGCAACAAACATACGCATTACAACAATCATAGTCCAGACAGCTAGCATCTGTCATCAAGGACTCAAGGGAATAGGAAAGGAGCCAAAACAATATATAACCAAATGTCATCTCATTGTTAAGAAACAGGACAGATAAACGACCAACCTTTGTCAAAGTGTGTTCCATCACCAGCATCACCAGCATCATTGGCACCATCTGAGAGACTGTTTACAATGCACAGTTTCAGACCATATAGCAAAGCTGTTGGGTTATAATCTTGTTTTAGCAAGAACCCCAAGTGATTTATATGTGCTGTACAACGTTAGACTAATGCTATAAATTACTGTGTTGTGCTCAAAGCATTGCAGCAAATTACTCTGTATGGCAAAGTTCTAGGATGTACTGCCAACTTGGCTTCTTTTTCTTTTTCATTCTTTCCAATTGGAGAACTACCTTCCTGGGAAGAGGAAGGAGTGAAATGCTAGCTGATTGGACCTGCTTATCTCTGCCACTGATAACGTTGCCAAAGTTTAAAAGAAAACTTTTCATTTTCAGTCCTTATGTCTGCCAGTAGAAGGAACTGACTTAAGCTTTACATTGTTGGAGAATGTTATAAATACCTTTAAAATGTGTCTACTGTGTGTAAGTCTTGGTTCACTATATAATGGTCCAAATAGAACATTTGAGATTATAGAATATTCTTATGGAATAAAGAGACAGCTATGACTAGAGGATGGTAGGTAAAACACATCTGGGGATGAATTAATTATGACACTGAAGAATGCTGATGAACAGACTTAATACATTAAGTTGGCCCTCCAGCTATAAACTCTTGTTTTACTTATTCATATTTGAATTACTTTTAAGTCACTGTGAGGTCAGAGACTACCTTATTAAAAGGTGTGCCCCTATGCTTTCTGAAAGTAGATACTCCAGAATAGATATTTAATAAATAATACTGAATGGATAAAATGATTCAATTATTGATGTATCTGCCACCCTGGATGGGGCTTTGTAGTGCTCTTTTACTTATTGGTTGATTGATGGATTAAAGTTGTAAGAGTCAACCCACAGCTGGCTTCATGTGTGCTGGGCAAGTGATCTATCCCTAAGCTACTCTGCTAGCCCCCAGTGGTGGTTTTTTTATAAAGCTTCTGTTTCCTGACCTGAGCTTAATATACAAATGAGTAAGGATATTAAAGAAATGGTACAGTGGCTGGAGAGATGGCTCAGTAGTTAGAGCACTGGCTGCTCTCCCAGAGGACCTAGGTCTAATTCTCAGCGCCATTACGGAGGCTCACATCTGTCTGTAACTCCAGTTCCAGGGGATCAGTCATCCTCACACAGACATATATGCAGGTAAAATACCTGCATTTGAAATTAAAATGAAATGGTACCATATTTATGAATGCTGGAAAAGCTATGATCATTAAAATGAAAACTGTCTAATAAAATGTTTCTTGTGGAATAAGAATAAACTAGAAAAACACGATGAAGTTTAGCAAGGCTAATGTAACACATGAATTTTGTCTTTTTTTTTTTTTACTATAAACAATTGACAAGTGGGATTTTATTATTAAAAGTCTTCTGAATAGCAAGTAATTAAAATTAGCATACATCATGACCAAAACATATTTGCCTACTATATGTCTGGCAGAATATTCTTCCAGAATATATATTTTTAATTTTTTATAATTTTTTATGATCTTTGTTTATAGTCCAGATTTTATCCCCCTCCTGGTCCACCCTCTGACTGTTCCACATCCCATGCCTTCCCCCTGTCCTCTGCCCCACGTCTCCTTGAGGATGTACCCCTCCCCCACCCCGCCAGACCTTCCCACTTCCTAGGGCCTCCAGTCTCTTGAGGGTTAGGTGCATCTTCCTCTGATTGAGTCCAGACCTGGCAGTCCTCCGGTGTATGTGTGTTGGGAGCCTCATATCAGCTGGTGTATGCTGCCTGGTTGGTGGTCTAGTCTCTGAGAGATCTCGGGGGTCTAGGTTAGTTGATACAGCTGGTCCTCCTACAGGGTCGTCCTCCTGCTCAGCTTCTTCCAACTTTTCCTTAATTCAACCACAGGAGTCAGCAGCTTCTGCTCATTGGTTGGGTGTAAATATCTGCACCTGATTCTTTCAGCTGTTTGGTCTTTCAGAGGGCAGTCATGATAGGCCCCTTTTTTCTGAGCATTCCATAGCCTCAGTAATAGTGGGCCCTCCCCTTTAGCTGGATCCCACTTTGGCCCTGACGCTGGACCTCCTTTTCCTCAGGCTCTTCTTCATTTTTGTCCCTGCAGTTCCTTCAGACAGGAACAATTATGGGTCAGAGATTTTGACTGTGAGCTGGCAACCCCATAATCCCTCACTTGATGCCCTGTCTTTGTGCTGGAGGTGGGCTCTACACATTTCCTTTCCTCATTGTTAGGCATTCCATCTAAGGCCCCTCCCTCTGAGTCCTGAACATCTCTCACCTCCTAGGACTTTGGTACATTCTTGTGTCCCACCCCCTCCCCCAACCTCCAACCTCCCAAGGTTGGTTGTTTCCACTCTTTCTGCTGGCACTCAGGGCTTCAATCCTGTTCCCCTACCCAGTACCTGATCATGTTCCCCTCTTCTCCTCCCTGTCCATTTTCCCAGTCGGTTCCTTCCATCCCTCCCTCCCTCCCCCGTCCTGTGATTGCTTTCTTCTCCCTCCCAAGTGGGATTGAGGCATCCTTACTTGGGCTCTTCAGCTTGTTGACCTTTTTGAGTTCTGTGGATTGTATCCTGCGTGTTCTGTAGTTTTTTGGCTAATATCCCCATATTAGTGAGTACATACCAGGCATGCCCTTTTGGTTTTAAAACTTAGTTGCAATTAGAATGGGTAAGTGACCTGGTTGTTAGTAAGTTGCCAGGCTTGTGTAGTCTTTGGGTTGTTTTTAAAAGTATTGGTTCTATCCAGACCAGAAAACTGTAGTGGTCTGCATTCTAAACTGTTCATACTACTTGCCATTTTGTCTTTCTAAAATGGTCTACAGGAGTGTTAGGATGGTGATAAGTATGGTTTGATGAGTTGCATCATTATCCGTAGGTATAGTAAGAGCCCTGTATGTATGGTCATTTAACTAAAGACCAAAATGTTGTGAACTAGTGTCTGCTGTGAGTTGCTATCCTTTGTTAGCCAATCATTGAGAAGTATGCTAAAACAGTGTTTTGCTCAATCATTTTGTATATCCATATTCATATATTTGCATCCTGTGTTTTTGGGATATCTGTTAAACAATTGGCACTTGTACAGAAGAAATTTGAATCAGAAAGCTTTTTAAGTCTAAACCCAAAATAATGATTATCTAAGTTGGATAATAGACTTCTCCTTCCTTCCTTCCTTCCTTCCTTCCTTCCTTCCTTCCTTCCCTTCTTCTTCTTCTTCTTTGTTCTTCTTCTTCCTTCTTCTTCTTCCTTCTTCTTCTTCCTTCTTCTTCTTCCTTCTTCTTCTTCTTCCTTCTTCTTCTTCTTCTTCTTCCTCCTCCTCCTCCTCCTCCTCCTCCTCCTTCTTCTTCTTCTTCTTCTTCTTCTTCTTCTTCTTCTTCTTCTTCTTCTTCTTCTTCTTCCTTCTTCTTCTTCTTCTTCTTCTTCTTCTTCTTCTTCTTCTTCTTCTTCTTCTTCTTCTTCTTCTTCTTCTTCTTCTTTCTTCTTCTTCTTCCTTCTTCTTCTTCTTCCTTCTTCTTCTTCTTCTTCTTCTTCTTCTTCTTCTTCTTCTTCTTCTTCTTCTTCTTCTTTCTTCTTCTTCCTTCTTCTTCTTCCTTCTTCTTCTTCTTCTTCTTCCTTCTCCTTCTCCTCCTCCTCCTCCTCCTCCTCCTCCTCCTCCTCCTCCTCCTCCTCCTCCTCCTCCTCCTCCTCCTCCTTCTTCTTCTTCTTCTTCTTCTTCTTCTTCTTCTTCTTCTTCTTCTTCTTCTTCTTCTTCTTCTTCTTCTTCTCATGGAGTTAAGTTTGATATTCCCAAGGGAAAGACTTTGGCTAAGGAAGAATTTAGAAGTTCTCCATTATAACTGCTCAGCAGAGGGTCATCTGAGAATGTTCTCTGCATCCATTCTCTCAGGACCATTTAGCAGACATTAATTAGGTGCAAGTTCATGAGATGTGCAGGTATAGTTCACAGACCTTAAATCATTAGAAACTTGTTGGTTTTGAAAGATATTTTCTATCTACAGTTGGACAAGAATATCTTGCCTCTCCTTAACATGTGCATATGCTGTTACTATTCAGTTTATCCATGTTGCCTTTTTCAATCTGGCATATAATAAAGAAAATTATGTTAAAGCAACACATTAATTAAGCTAGGTGAGATGTGACAGTGAACAAACACAGGAATGGGGGACAGGACAAGGTAAATAAACACATCAATGAGGATGTTTAAATTCAACTATATCTTGTGTTATCCTAAATCTGTCAGTAAAATTTAATAAAGGAAAAGTGGCATGAAATATGTAGAAAATGCTAGAACATATGCTTTTTTATTACTGCCAAATAGCTCAGGGACAGCCTGGAGTCCTAGATGTTATATGGTATTTTTATATTTGATGTATAACAGTTCTCAGAAAATCATGTCTGGTGTCTTATGTCTATCATTTAAAATACTGTTAGAATATAGGATTTGGTTTGGAAATAAATTATTCTGGCACAATAAAAATAATATAGAAGTATGGTTGGGAAATATAAGTTGATTTTTAAGACACAATTTCATCACTATACACTGAAACTTAACCATAACATTAAAAGAATATTAATTTTGAAGTCATTTTATTTTATTTAAAACATTTTATAAATTTATTCTATTATATATGTATCAGTATTTTAGGTACTTGAGATTTAATCCAGTGCCTTGTAAATGATTAGCAAAATTTTTACTGAACCAACCCCCAGCTCCTATTTATTTTTCTTCAAGTCACTAAAGCTGGCTTGCATTATTGCAACCTTACTTCCAATGCTTTCACCCCCTTTTATCACCGCTTTTAAAAACTCACACACTTCCTTTCCTGACCCCATTTGCTTTATATTATCCACACTGATGACAGAGGGAGAATACCAATAAAATGTACTTTAAAAATATCTTTACAATGACACTCTATGGAAGAATTAGGAATAAAGTAAACTGATATTGGAGGGAGGATGTGTATAATTCAAGAGAAATTACCACTCTCATTTTTGTTTGGTTGCTTGAGTACTTGCTACTTAGCCCACACTGGCTGCTAAATGCTGGAATTGCAGGCATGCACCACTTGGTGGACTCAATTGTCTTTTGAAGAACTTTTCAGAGGCAGTGAATGCTACTGTGCTTTGCTCTTAAAGAAGGTGGTCTCTGTGGCACCGACAGGGCACCCATGAAATATTTGGGGAAAGGGAGCTAGTACAAGGACATGGGTAAAGTGGGTATCTTAGATTGTACCTGAAAAAGTTCTTCAGCAGATAGTGACTACCAGTGGACCACTAGATAGGAGAAAATTATGTTCATGGCTTTAAGTGTTTGTTCTCCTTTGAAGAAGTCAGACTTAGCCAGATGGATCATACCCAGAAAACAATTAAATGTTACTATTCTTCCTTTCATTCACTTTTCTGGGAAGGAAGTGGTATGTTCTTTTGGAGAAAGCTCTAGGGCTTGGCAGCAGAAAGCAGCTCTACCCAGGAGCCATAAACTTGTCATTTGGGAAGTGTTCAAAAATGTATTGTTTATGGTTATTAACCTGAGGCTCCTGGACTGCCAAGGCAATGCTTCTTAGTGGTTTTAGATTTCTTTGTCATAAAAACTATTGAGGACACTTGAGAGCTTTGGTTTATATGGGTCAATATTTACTGTTTAGAAGTGAATCAGAAAACTTTTAACATCCTAGAACACTCAAGTGTCTAAGGCTGTCACTTGTCATAGAGCCAGTGGGTTTTATGTTGCCCCTGGAAAGCTTGACTATAACTGGAGAGGTAACAAGAGTGAAAAGGCATTAGCATCACAGTGTTACTCTAAAAAGCCTAGAATTTGTTAATCCCCTCAATGTGCCTCTGGGAAATCTGTGGATCCTCAGGTCATACATTGAGAACTCTGTGGATCTATAAGTGGAAGGAGAGTTGAGATCTTAGAAGGGTGTAAAAATTATCTTTAACTTTGCTTATTTCTAACAGGAGTCTGCCATTCTTTTATTACTAATATAGATAACCCAAAGCAGTTAAGAGTGTGTTGACTTTGTTACCAATAGAAATCCCAGATATGTCCCTAGCATAGTAAATTATTATTGATGTTTTGATACTTTTATGTTAGGGCAGTTATCAGATCTGCTGCTTGGTATTACTACTGTGTTAGAGAAGTATATATGTTAGTATATTATAAATGAGTAGTATGTTGTTAATATGTCCTAAGAATCTCTGTAGTGCCATGTCTTTTATGCATCTAAGGACATTATTATTTTGGGACAAGCCCAGTGGCACATGCAAAGGCAAGAGGGCCTCAGTATTTCATAGCTTCTGGTTTATTGTACTCATGGAAATGGATTGGTTGGGGACCTGGAAATCCTGATGAGGTCCTGAAAAGTCTGTGTAAGGAGCTAACTAAGGCTTGTTGTGCTGAGAGGCTGGATGTGGTCTAGGCACATGGGGTTTGTAATGAGGCATTGTAGTCCATGCTTGTTGTTATTCTAAGGCAGCTCTTAGCATTCTACTGTCTAGATGGGAATCAGATATTTGTCTACTACTCTGAGGAATGATCCCTGCTTTTTTTTTTTTTTTTTTTTTTCTTAGAGAGTTGGAAATTGCTGTCTGGCTTAAAAAGCTTGTTTGTCTTGGTCTGGCATTAGAAGATCTTGCTAAAAATGCTCTGTTAATGGCAACCAACACTGAATTGTCAGTGTTTAAGAATGAATGTGGGATGCTCAGAGCATTCTGAATTCAATATAGAACATGAGCCAAGAAATGAGTAAATAAAAAAAAATTGAGGCTCTTCCTTGCACTAGTGGAAATAAGCTAGTTGGCATTTTTCAGAGCATTTTAAGAGGCAGATTGGGAAATGATTCTGAAGAGACATAACCTTGCCTTTTGGGTTTCATTCTTCACTTTTTTCTTTGTGGATACTCTTTGAAATATAAGTTCTTAGAAGATATGATGGTGTAATAAGTAGAGTAGAGTATTAGTAGTGGTAAGGTTATATTTGTTTTGTTTTACATAGAGGAGCTGTGAGATCCTGGGTTAACTTTCCAGTATCCATGTTCTAGTCTCTGTGTTAAGTACTACAGGGCTTTCAAGTGTAAGTATTCTAGAGTAATTCTCAACTTGGGGATGTGTTCACTTACTATAATTTATCATGTCCTGAGTATGTGTTAAATAGTTATTAAGCTTGAGGGGTCTAATGGAGCATGTTATGTGCTTCCAAATCACAAAGGTTTTACAATCTAGATTTTCACCAGCAAGTGAAGAGTTAGGCAGAATGAATTTGCCAGGCTTAAATTGCTAGAAATCTAGGGAAAGTGAAATGGGTTTTTGAGCAAAAGCCTTTCCTACTTTATATAGATTGTTATTTCATGGTCATTTAGTAACAGTGGGGCCACTGGTGGTATTGGTTGACACTTAGAAAAGAATGGCTCTTATTGCCTTCTCATAATAAATACTAGCTCTCCTATACTTTACCACCTACACTATAGTTTCTCATCCCCCCGAACATTCATGAAGTGAAAAGATGCAACTATGTACAAAGTGACAGGCCTATAGCAGAGCACAGTTAGTGTTTTATGGCATGTACAGGAAGACACAACTGAGACAGTTGGGTATAGGAGGTGAGGGCATGTTTCATGAGGAAGTGATGGACCTGAGGGTTGGACTTGAGGGTTGAGCAGGAATTTACAAGGTGGAAAAATGAGAGGATGCTGGCAGGTCATGGTTTGGATTCTGATCTGGAACATAAATCTAATTCAAAAGTTGAATATCTGGGCCGGAAAGACTTCATTTTGTGAATGTGCAACTATAATGAGATGTTAATAAGGCATTTAGATATTATGTCTTATTTGTAGCTGTCTTCCAATTTTGTATTTATATTTTCTATGTGTGTTTTAGAAAGAACCCCCAGGTTAATGCCTGATGAAGGAAGCATGTATTACCCACGGGTGCAGCATTACCGAGAGCTTCTTGACTCCTTGCCAATGGATGCTTACACACATGGCTGCATTTTGCATCCTGAGCTCACTGTGGATTCCATGATCCCCGCTTATGCAACCACAAGGATTCGCAGTATGTAAAAATCTCAAAAGTCAGGGACTGATTCTTCTTGAAGTTTTGTATCATTTTTGAGACTTGCTATATCTTCTGGTTACTGAGGGAAATGGGTCAATAGGATTGTTGAGTTTGTTTCATGGAAATGCATGGGACTGCATCAATTCAATAACCTGTCAGGTTAATCTGTTCCTGAGAAGTTTAACTAGATATATATTGTCTATCAGGCCTAATTTGTCAGCTTGTAGTCTTGAGGCCAAACTTGAATAAAAATTAGGAAGGTAATTGATAGAAAGGCTGAGAACATGATATGTTCTCAAAAAGATGAACTGAGAATCTGAATGGCTGACACCTTCTTGGATGTACGGGTAACTTGGTTCACATAGTTCATGAAGGGAGGAAGCTGGATGAGAGGATGTGTAGCCATCACTTCTGTGTTCAATGATTGGGAATTTTCTGAGATTGAGTTGCAACATCCAGCTTCTTCCCTACTTCCTGTCCTGAGGGTAGGTGGCATCAGTGTATGAGGTGTGGAGCAGGGGAAAGTGTGTTTTGCAGCATGGTTGGCTGTAGCTAGGAAGGACAGAGGTGGCACTGGTCACACTCAGGAGTCTTTGGAGACACTCAATCCCAAGTCTTCTAAACACAGAAACCATAGCTTTTTCTTACATGGCATATTACATTGTTGGTTCTATTACTTTTTCCTTGTTCCTTTTGGATACTTTTTCTTTTTCTTTTCCCATATCTTCTCTCCTCCCTTTCCCCTTCTCTCTCCTCTCTACACCCCTCTCTCCTGCTCACCCCTGCCCTCTCTCTTCTCCTTTCCCCTGCCCTCTGCCTAGCACTCTGTGTCCTTATATTCTTTTCTCTTCTCTTCATAAGTATTTATAATGTGATTTGAAATACAAACTGACTAAACCTTACTACCTATAGTTAACATTATTTTAAACAAGGTCTTCTCTTCCTTTCATCAGAGAAAGTGGAGAGTCATGGGAGTGTAAGGCAGTCCAACAGCATAGAGCACGAAGGTGCCAAGCCTTGCTTGAGCTGCTCACAACAGCTTCTCATGAAGTCCTTAGACTGTGTGCTAAGTATTTTGTCAATGCATTTTAAATGGGGAAACTGATGCAGATAAAGTATGTCCAAGGTATCAGCAGGCTACCAGTCCCAGAACTAACATTCTCAACCAGGGTATATTCCCACTTCTCCTTATGTCTGTGCCATGAGAGGAAGAATGCTGTTTTCATTTCAAAATGTTTTTATTATCAGGCCAGATTGGTAACACAGAGTCTGAACTAAAGAAACTTGCTGAAGAAAACCCTGACTTACAAGAGGCATACATTGCCAAACAGAAGCGACTTAAGGTAAGTGCCTGGCTTGCTATACTTCACACCACTTATTCTTTCTGAAAAAGAAGAATGCTATTTCTAGCACATCTTTGTACTATTGTAGATCATTGGTGCATGTGGCTCCTGTGGCCTGTGCTCTACTTTTAGAAATAGTCAGCATCTGAGCCAGGAGGATCACTGAGTTCCAGGCCATCCTGAGCTACAAAGTGAGATACAGTCTCAAGTACTCTCAAACAAAAACAAACTTTCAAGCAAAAAAAAATGTTTTTTCTTTATTATGTTTGATAGTCAGACCCATTGATAATTATCTGATAAGGAACTATTGAATATGGAAGGTGATGCATATAAGTTTTGGCTAATATAATGTAGGAGTCTCTCAGCAGGCAGCCTGCCACTTTAAGACCTCCATGTCTTGGGTGACTTGTTCTGTTCATCTTCAGGGACATCACTAGTCGTCAGTCTTTCACCTATGTTGGTTCTTTGCCCACACCCAGAAAGCACATGGAAGCTTTTTTTTTTCTGTATTGTGCATGTATCAAGCAGCACTCATGCTCTCCCTCAGCTTCCTGCCTTCCTTTTATCCTCTCTTAGATAGATGGGCTCTGAGTGCGTCCTCTATAGTTGTTCTCCTTACCTTCCACAATCACATTTAGACTTCTCTTATATTCTTTCTTTCCCCTTCTGGTGTGTGTGTGTGTGTGTGTGTGTGTGTGCACATGTTTCTGTATGTAAAGCCAGAGGGTGACAATAGGTGTTCCTCAGGACCATCTCTCCTTATTTTTGAGACAACATCGTTTATTGACTTGGATTTCACTGATTTGGCTAGGCTTGCTGAAGTCTAGGGATCTGTCTGTCTCTGCCTCCTCAGTTTGGTGTTACAAATGTGTTCTGCCACTCCTAGCCTTTAAAAAACAGTTCTGGTTCTTGAACTCTGGTCATCATGCTTTCAAGATAAACATTTTACAGACTGAGCGATTTCTCTCCAATGCCTGCTTTTTTTCTTGATGTTCTCATTAGTCACCTAAGGTGTCTCAAATCCTATTCTTTGGTTGAAGGCTAGAGGAGAATCTGTGTTTTTCCCCTTGTTTGTCTCTACTGGTTAACAGGCCTTCCAGGAGTGACAGTAAGTATTGGGTCTGCCCCTGAGCTGATATCACAGCTGGACTATTTCTTCATTTTGCTTTAGCTCTTCAAAGTTATTTTATATCTCCTCATTAAAAAAAAAAACTATGTAAAATGAGCAGGTTTTAATTCTAAAAGTATGCATGCATATGTATGTAAAACCTATTTTGTGTATTATAGTTTTCCTGTTGTTGTTATTACCATAAATAGCTTCTTTTTGGAATGTTAAATAGTCAAAGCTGCTTGATCATGACAATGTCAAATACTTGAAGAAAATTCTTGATGAGTTGGAGAAGGTCTTGGATCAGGTGGAAACTGAATTACAAAGAAGAAATGAAGAAACTCCAGGTAGGTTCTCATTGACTTTCTTTTTGATGAAACATGAAGGGCACTTGTAGGAACATTTTCAGACCCCTCTAACCATGTTCTTTTAAATCTGTTTCTGGGGTTGTTTCAATTCAGAAGCAGTTTTAAATATGCTATTTCATTCAGGAGAACTCTGGAATCTAGTTATAATCTAGTTGGTATCTGTGAGAAATGTGACTCAAGAAATGTTTTCTGTACGTTTTCAATAATGTCTGGGAGATGTGACCTTAACCAGCTTCACAAATTTTTAGAGTGGTTTGGTTGAATAATCCAGATAATTTCTTGTATGTCCTGTTTTTTTTTTTTTTTCTTCATCAGTTAGGGAAATAGCTTGCCTCTAAAGTGTAAAGTGGGAGCAAGTGGCAGCAAGTGAGTATAGTGGGCTCCAGAACATCTATAGGTTGCATCTGGGAGCCCCAGCAATCAGCCATTTTTCATGTTATACATGGGGATTATTTGTGCATTTTGACTGAAGACAGTGTTACCTGGAACTTCTTTCACAACAGGAGCACAGCTGGGTTTGTCAGTTTCCATCTGTCATCCCAGTACTTGTAAGGTTGAGGCAGAGGCATTGCCAGCAGTTCAAGAACTTTCAGAGATAGAGAGTAAGCCCTTATCTTAAGAAAAAAAAACTTAAAATAAATAAAAAGAAAGAACGACTGCCTTCTACTTTAAGAAAACGTAGTTATTCTTCTGTTCCATGAGGGTTAATTGGTTTCAGGAGCAACTGAAGATACCATACTCCACGGATGGTCAGGTCCTTTTTGTAAAATGATTTGGTATTTACATAACCTCCTGTGTACTTGAAGTCATTCTCGATTACTTTTAATACATAGTATAATGTGAAGGGCATGCAAATAGCTTTTATGGTGTATTGTATAAATGATAATGATAAGAAACAAAGGGACGTTTGTGGCTGACAAATGTCAAACATCTGTGAGTTTGGGATAACTCTGCATGACTGTGATGGCCAAGATGACATGTGATTATCTTTTCCCTTAGGTCTCAGACTGAAAATGGGAGCTGTAGTCTGTCTGTATCATCCTTGTCCCTAATTCTCATTCCTTTTCTCTGATTAGAGGAGGGCAACCAGCCTTGGCTCTGTGGAGAATCCTTTACACTGGCAGATGTCTCACTGGCTGTCACGTTGCATCGGCTGAAGTTCCTGGGGTTTGCAAGACGAAACTGGGGGCATGGAAAGAGACCGAACTTGGAAACCTATTATGAGCGTGTCTTAAAAAGGAAAACATTTAACAAGGTTTTAGGACATGTCAACAATATATTAATCTCTGCGGTGCTGCCAACAGCATTCCGGGTGGCCAAAAAAAGGGCCCCAAAAGTTCTTGGCAGCACCCTTGTGGTTGGTTTGCTTGTAGGAATGGGATATTTTGCATTTATGCTTTTCAGAAGGAGACTTGGCAGCATGATATTATCACTTAGACCCAGACCAAATTATTTCTAGGTTTGTTGGAATCTGTGGTAGCAGCACATCGAATCACTCATCCATTTGTCCAGACCCAGTGAAGATTTATCATTGGCAATTAGTAGAGAGCATACTTTATATAATTCACTGGGGAGTTCATGTGGGGGAAGGAGCTAATGATATGCTTTTTTCTTCTTTCTCTCTCTCTCTTTCTTCCTTTCTTTTTTTGTAGACAACATGACTTACTTCTAATCTATCCCTAAAGGCCAGTATAACTGCTGACCGATTGTGGGGTGGGGTGGGTGGAGACCTTTGATGGAGATTGTTAGTTCATGTTCTCAGGTATTTTTTGAGAGGTTGTAATTCGGAGCAGACGGTAATAACGACCCATGACTGCTCATAGTGCCTCACCTGAGAGCGACTGCAGGTCTGGGTGTTGAACAGTTGCAGGATTCCTCTGGGACTCAGAAGGCATCTTTGTTACACTAGACAGAGTTCAGACACAAAAAAGACATTGTACTGATTCATCTTTCACTAGCAGCTTTAGGCATAAGTAAAGGAGAAAATGAGAGAGGGGAGAAAGAAAATGAGAGAATGAAGTACATCCAGAATAGAGCAGTAGATTCTAACCTCCAGTGGCCTTCACTGCTGCCCATGGTTGCCTCTCTCTTTGGGAAATTTCACATATACCTACTTGTGGTCATGTACTCTCCTTAACTGAGAACTTTTAGGGAGGAGAGGGATGGGAAGTTAGTGGGGATAGTATACTGGGGAGAAACCTACACACTGCATAGAAAACACTTCATTTGACCTTAATTATGAGTTACACTTGTTAATTTAATAAGATTAAGTTATTATGCACTTGAATGAGATCCCCACTGAAACATATGTCTAGCACTTTTATGAATGTCTAAAAGGATAGTAGGGTAGTCTTCATGGCTCCCATGGCCACGTGAGATGCTCATCCTGTGTATGATTATCTTCAGTCCTGGGAGCCTTGGCCTCTACAGCCCTATTTATGCATACAAGCAATATATAGATGACTGTCTCAAGTAAGTATGGCTTATGGATGGTAGTGGATAATTTGATGAGAACTAGATATGCTTATTTTTATTTGGGGAGACTAGTACATTCATGCACAAACTGTTGGCCAGGCTTTGTATTTGTTTATGATTATTGACAGAGCTTTAAATTAAAGAATAAAAGTAAAAGCTGGCATTAGATATTGACAGCTAATTTGGGAAAGATAAAATATATAGCTAGCTAGATGTCTACCCATACTCATCCATGTGTGTTTAAATATTTGGGGGATATCTCAGTCCATATGGAAGAGACAGTTCATGGATGACCTAGGAATAACCATCAGACTATAATGCATGATTTTTGCTCAGGACAACCTCCTATTGAAGCAGGGAGGCAGTTTTCCTGGAGCTGGCTGTCAAAGCCTTAGGAGAAGCTTCAAGAGTCTGATGGGAATCTTGTCCCCAGACTGTGAGTAAAGAGAAAGTCTGCTTGGATGACCTCGGGTGAACTATGCACATGGCCAAAAAATGTACTGACGTTTATTGATAGGAAAATGTCACAACCAGAAAGCAATGGCTTTCTGATGATAAAAACAATTCTATAATTCCTTTTTGATTCTATTATTCCATTTCATAAACTAGATGTACTTTAAAAAAAACCCATATGAGCAGGATGTGTCCTGTTTGTAAAAAACAAGCAAAACAACAACATCAAAACAAAAACCCCTAACACCCCCATGTGAACTCAGATCTACAATGAGGAAATGCATGCAGCTTTTGTGCCATCTTCCTCTGCCCATCAATGTGTCATGCAGAGTGTCTGAATCTGCTTATTGCTAGGACATTGCTGTCATTGTATTTATACAACAGCCATAAAATTAACTGACTAGTAATTCAGAAGTTCTTACAATGTTCTGATAGAAATAAAAAGTGAGGCACAAAGAAGTAACAATGGGAATTTTGTTAAAAAATAATCTACAAAAGGTACTTATTTACTTGTGAAAGGATTGTTAAAGAGTGAATTTTCTTTCAGTGTATGTTATTATGGAGTCAGGAAATTATAATTTTCATCTGTAATTTATTTGGAGGTAGATATGTGCCTGTGTTAAAGGCGAGGCATCCAAGCCTCTTCAATGTTTTATAGGTAGGTATTCTTGACATTAGTGCTTTAAAAATATTTGTCTAGTAATAAAACCCTGACCACTAGATGTCGCTGTTCACCCAGTAGTCTAAGACTGTTCCATTAGGTTTGGCATGTGTGAAAGGTTTCAAGTGACAATAAAACATAAATGACCTTAGTTTCTGAAGCAAGGGCATCTTCATTAAGATTAGCCATCTGTGAAAAAGTTTGGGACAAATGTAGTATTGATTTCTTATGCTTTGTGAGTGATGTCAGCACCGTATGATAAGGAGGTGCACAACCACTGTTAGCCAAAGAGGCACTTTAATGCATCTTCTTTTTCAGGATCATTGGTAACTGGTCAATATGCTTCTCATGTGAAAAAAAAAAAGTATAAATGCCACAGCTAGAAAATGCCCAAGGCATTGAAAGGTTATGTTGTCTATTTCTTTCTTAACACACATGCACACTATTTTATTGGTACTGCCATTATATGCCTTTTGATTCTCAAGTCTGGTGAACTGCTTGCTCATTTTAGTAATTACTGCTATTGATATCAAAGTTGTAATGTATTGTTGATTGTCATGGGAAATTAAAGATATTATTCTGATGGTAAGATCAATAAAAATAATTTGAAAATAAATGTTTTCTGGGTCACAAAGGGCTACTTTAGAAATCTTTTTAAAATGACATATTTTCACATAAAATAACAGCGTCAGGACTGGAGTTGCTTAGTGGTGGAATCCTCGTCAACATATAGAAGGCTTGGGTTTAATCCTGGCATTGAAAAAGAAAGAAAATGAAAGCAATTAGAGGTAATAGAGAAAAGTCAGCAGTGCAGCTCTGAAGACAGGTAGTTGTGTCATGCTTTCATTGTAAGTCACTGAGTCAGCTGAAATACACACTCTATGGCTACACTGAGTGGCAGCCTAAAGAGGAATGTTGATGTTAGTTATTAGAGAAGGGCACTTGAGCATCGAGTGGGAGGGTCTATGGATTGCTCTCAGGATAGTTTATGTTTTTGACACAGCCATGTCTCTTCCTTTAATTGGGTATGGATGGTGAACATAGAATCTACCACAGCATTTCCAGTATCAGGAAGCCTAGCTATTTAATGTTATCCTGACACAAGCAAAGTAAGCAGAAGTCTCCTTGCCCTTATCTTCCTTGAGTTCACCAAGCAAAAGTCAATACCCATGGAAAGCCAAGGGAATGTGAAACTCATGTTGGAGAAGAAAAAGTCACCAACGGAAAAACACAAAAAGAAATTTAATACAACAGAATTAGTGTTAGATTTAAATTGCATATTATTTATATCAAATGTTGGCTCATTTGTTTTGTTTTCTGCACCAGCATCAGAATATTTTGCTTCCCAAATGCTGCCAGATAGTTTGCTGTTTTAGAAGGTAAGGCAGTGGATTCTAAGGCAATGAAACAAAGTCAAAAGAGTACAAGGATAGTGGTTTGTTTACTTATTTGTTACATTATGAAAATGAAGCAAGATGGAGAGGAAGAACTCACTGGAGGGTGAGCATACCCAGGAAAGCTGAAGCAGGGGTTCTAAGGATGGAGGACCAAAGAATTGGTGAGATGATAGAGGGAAACAAGTAGAACAGACTCCCTGGTTGAGACATCAAAGCCATGCCAGTTTGGGGACAAATACATATGTGATGGGCAGTGATCTACTCCTGTGCAAGTAGAGGGGTTATCTTAACTATAGATGCCTTGTCAGAACCTAAACATCGGCTTCTTAACAGCAGCATTGCAGTGTTGTTAAGCCCACACAGTGTAGACATATGCGTGAAAATGTGAATTTGTAAGTGAAGTATAATGTAAACTGTTGGGTTCCATGCTAAGAGAAAAGCCATGTGTATACTTCAATCCCCAGTCAAGTCATTTTGAGTATGTGAAGAGGTAGCCAGTGTGTATTTGTATAGTTTTATATGAGATTAAACTATATTTTGAATTTAACAATTTGGCAGTCAAAAGTTATCCATATAGTCATCAAACAATCACTATGTTAATAAGCATATGACATTTGCAGGCATTTTACATTTGTTGATTTTTGTCCATAAAGCAAAACTTTCATTAAGACAATTAAAAGCAGAAGAACCTGCATTATAAAAATGGCTTCAAAGTCTGTCCATGTTGACATACTTCCTCCAGCAATGCTACCTCTGAAACCTACCCAAGCAGTGTCACCAACAGAGGACCAGGCACCTGACAGTAGGAGGACATCTTCCTGAAACCACTGCAGGGATCAAATGCAGGCTATCATGCTTGCCAGGCAGGCACTTTGCTGACTGGACTATCCTTTGCCCCCATTACACTCTCGGTCTCCCATATTCTTTGTGATTTCATCTTAGTATCCATTTTCTAGCTCCATGACCTACAATCACATGTACAAAAGTCACACACCTCAATTTTAAATTTAGATTTTTCAACTCTGACTTATTTTACAATTCCAATTGCACATATAAAAAAATTTAATTCATAGTAATATTTTTTCTTCAAAGAACACTCAAGGCCCAAATGTAGTCATAGATGTTTTCTTCATATTTCCAGTTAGTAATTAAGGCTCTACATGCACTTTTCAGAAGACAGAATGAGGTAACTCCAAAACTATCTCCTAAGACCAATGTAACTGTGATGTCAAAACCTAGAAAAATGAATAAGAGAAGAAATCAGATCTTAAATATCTTTCATGAACAGTTTTTTTTTTTTTTGTGGTTTAGGACTGACAGAAATGTAAATACATTATGTGAGAGGGACAATGAGCTTGCATATAGACTCAAATCCAGGGATAATCCACTAGTGTCTCAGAACTCTGAATCTGTTCTGTAAGTCTGTCCAACACCATTTTAGCAAATTGCTAATGATGGTGAGAATTTGTGCTTGTCAGTGGGACTGAATTGACTAGCCACTCCCTTGAGACTGAGCTGACCACGGGACTCCAGGGCATTCCTACAGATGCAGCTTCTGGATTTCCTAAGGGTACCTGTTGGGTCCACAGAAAAGCTCTAAGACTAGACAATATCCAAAATGAAAAAAATTGAGGCCAGTCCTAGCACATGAGACAGAAAATATTTGAATACAGTGTCCAGTGTCCTAGTTAGGGTTACTGTTGCTGCAATGAAACAGCATGACCAAAGAAACTTGGGCAGGAAAGGGTTTATTCAGCTTACACCTCCATGTCACAGTTAATCATCAAAGGAAGTCAGGGCAGGAACTCAAGCAGGGCAGAAATCTGGAGTCAAGAGCTGATGCCAAGACCATGGAGGGGTGATGTTTGCGGTCTTGCTCCTCATAGCTTTATCAGACTGTTTGTTGTGGAACCCAGGACCACCAGGCCACAGTTAGTACCACCCACAGTGAGCCAGGCCCTCTCCCATCAATCACTAATTAATGCCCTCTCAGCATGCCTACAGTCTGATCTCCAGGAGGCATTTTCTTAATTAAGGCTCCCTCTCAGATGACTTTCACTTGTGTCAAGTTGCCAAAAAACCATCCAGAACATACAGGAACATTCCTTGCAGGAAGGGCACACTGCATGCTTTCTTGGGTCCAAAGTAATGTCTACAAGGGGAGGGTTGGGAAGTTCAGTGGTGTCTATTCCATTAGGCTAGGCTCATCTTTGGAAGATACTGTCATCAAACTAGTACTAGTGTTCTCAAATTAGTATCAGTTCTTAAAGAGTCTAAGCATGATTAGGCCAGATGACAGCACTCAGCTGATGGAGGAAAGCTATAGATAATTAATAACATGAAGAGAAGTGTTGGGAGATCTTCCACTTAGTCTCTAGAGTAAACAAATTCTGAGACCAAGATTAAGTTACCTGAAGGAAGACTGTGTTCTTTGGAAAAACAAAATTAACCACCCCACACACCAAAAACAAACAAACAAACAAACAAACATCCCCCCCAAAACCCAACCTCCTTGAAGTTTCAGCACAAGGGTCTGGAGCATCTTCTTTTCCCCCCAAAGGTCCCTTGGGCAGGTCCACCCATTATTTTACAATACGTGAGGTAAGTATACTCACAAAAGCTCTGGAGCTACTTTTCTCTTTCACTCAAGGGCCTCAGAAATGCTCATGCATACACCGCTGTCTGCTGGTCCAAACTTAGAACGTGTAGGCACAGCCAGCTTTCTCTCGGATGCTTTTGGATTTTTACAAGTGCATAGTAGCAGCATGCTCTTCACTCTGGGCAGGAAAGACTGAGAAGAATCATGGCTAGTTTTGTGTCAACTTGACACAACCTGGAATTATCACAGAGAAAGGAGCTTCAGTTGAGGAAATGCCTCCATGAGATCCAGCTGTGAGGCATTTTCTCAATTAGTGATCAAGAGGGAAAGGCTCGTTGTGGGTGGGACTATCGCTGGGCTGGTAGTCTTGGGTTCGATAAGAGAGCAGGCTGAGCAAGCCAGGGGAAGCAAGCCAGTAAGAAACACCCCTCCATGGCTTCTGCATTACCTTCCTGACCTGATTGAGCTCCTGACATCCTTTGGTGATCAACAGCAATGTGGAAGAGTAAGCTGAATAAACCCTTTCCTTCCCACCTTGTTTCTTGGTCAGGATGTTTGTGCAGGAATAGAAACCCTGACTAAGACAAACCATATATAGGTTCTAGAACTGGGCTCAGTGCTAACAATGCAGGGAATCTCATACACCTGCTATTTTGGGTTACAGATTTGAAATGGTACTATGGGCTCCTGTCCTTTTGGTTCTAATGCCATGCAGAGAAGCTTGTGACTGGAAACCAAAGTGATCTTTTATTAAATGGAGGTTTCAAAGGTGTCCAAGACAAGAGTGCCATTTGTCTCTCATTGTAATAGTGTTTGAGAACTAAGCCCTCATCTCATTGTGGTATAGATGGCAAAGAAAAAGCCATTGACATTGCTGAGGTGTTTGTTGATCTCACAGCCCAGAAACCAGAAACCATTAGAATTATCAGAGGAGTTTGAAAGATTAGATTTGTTGCTCAAAAACTTAATAAAATACAGAGGTAATTGTTCCTTGTTCACTTTCTTTGTTGAGACATTGTGAAATCTGGTGGTTCATGGTACATGATAACTGTATTATTATGCTAAATTTAACCATGTGTGAGATCTAGTTGTATCTGTTATGCAAATTAGTGTCTTATTTTCTCATTGTTGCTCCATTATACTCGATTAAGAGCAACTCATGGAAAGGAAATACTGATTTTGATTCATGGTTCACACCAGGGGCCAGAGAGATGGCTCAGCAGACAAATGCACCTGCTTCTAAGTCCTTAAGACTTGAATTTGATCCATGATTCTCACCTATGAAGTAGATAAATAAATAAGCAATAAAAAAAATAGGTATATACATCTGTTATGGTGGAAAGGCCCAGGGTATTTGCAGCAGGAGGAGCATGAGGCTGGGCCTCCTTTCATGTTGACAGGTCTTAACCACTGTTCCTACTGATCAGTCCTTCTCCTCTCTACATTTATTCAGTTAGCCTATGGCATACTGCCACCCACAATAGGGTGGGTCTTACAATAGGGTGGGTCTTGCATCCTCAGTTAAACCTTTCTGGACACACTGACAGTTGTATCGCTTAGGTGATTTTAAATCCAGCCAATTTGCCAGTGAGGAGTAACCATAGCATCAAGGTTTAATATCTTTTTCGAAACATATTCAGAGCTTCTGGCATTTTAAAGGCAGCCATTAACTTTCAGTCTCCACAAATGCAAATGACTGAGAACAGTTTTTATTATTTTTATATGAGGAAGAAATTTCTTTAGGGCTATCTTAACAGAGCAAGGACCATGACCAGCTTCATATTCTGGTGAATGTCAAGTTCATTGTTTGGTGACAGGATAACTGGACCTGGATAGAGGGAAGTGACAAGTCCTCTACTTGTCTGAAAAGAAAGATGTCAATGGAGAAGGTAGATTCTAAAGAGACATAGACCTGCCTCAGTAGAACAGAATGTGAAGGAACATCACCTCAAACAGAATGGGCTAGTTGCTGTCTCTTGGAACCTTTATTCAAGAAAGGCTCAGCCTTTAGTGGCCAGTTTGAATTTTGAACCTTGGAATACTGCTCAGATTCACCTATTGTTGATGATCACTTTTGAATGGAGCTAGAGCAAGAGGCAGAACTATGGGAGGACTGGACTCTAGCAGGGAAAGCCTTGTTGAAACAAGACCCTGTTTGTGAGGTGAGAATTTTATTTAATTTTTTTATAAAACAAATTTAGGGTTCACCTGAGACAAAAGCCAACAAAGACATGAGCAGTTAGGCTATTTTTGGAGAGCCATGGAGTAGGAGGATTGTACTGAGATGATTTTATTTCCTAGTCTTATTTTACAGATAGTTTGATGGTAATTCTTGATTGTTAGCATGACTGGCTTAAGAAACACCTAGGACATTAGTGAGACACACTTTTAGGTATATCGGTGAGGATCTGTTTTCAGTAGCCACTTCAGTAGGCTTCATGTTCCTACCACCAGACCTGTCCACCATGATGGATCCCTCAAACTTTAAGTAAAAATAAACCCTTCTTCCCTAAAGTTGATTTTGTCCGATGTTTTATTCCAGGTATGAGAAAGTAACTAATACAGACCTAATCTAAAAACGGGGGAGAGGTAGCTTGTCACTGAGCATAGGTTTCTATTTTTCCCAGGAGGATTAGCCAAAACTGGGATCTCCCAAGTCCTTGATAACATTACTGCAAACTTTATCTAAAATGATTTAAAATTATTCATGGTTTCACATTTAAAGGCATCATGTATCTCATAAATTAAAAAAAAATGAATGGGTTGTATCCAGGATTTTTCACTTTACTTACATATACAAACTAAGCTTCCACTTAGGAAACTTACTTATAAGCAATTTTAAGTGAGTATTTAGAAGTCTTTCTACAACAAAGTAGCCATTCTATGGGACTAAAATAAAGTAGAAATATTTCAGTACATTTGCTTATTTTAATAGTCTAAGAATAAAATCTGAGGACATTGTAAATTGTTTAAAAGACAAAATACAATGAGTTTTCATCAAATATAGTTAAGTCTCTAGGACTAAAACATACCCTTTACTCTAGGTAAAATTTACACTGTATGGAATGAGACTTGGGAGCCCTGAGTGTGGCAAGTCCTCAGCATGTGTGTTTGTGTTTGTGTGTTTTTGTGTGTGTGTGCATGTGTGTTGTCATGGTGGACGAGAGTACAGTCATGTCAATAGTCCTAAAGCCTCAGGTCCTTGGGTACATGGTAAAACCTACAACCACAGAATGTGTAGAACAAGAGCACAGAGTATGTGTTGCACACACATGTGTGTTTTGTGTGAGACTTAGTCTTTACATGGCCTCAGGGATGGACCTGGCTGGGTGGTGAGAGAATAAAGAAGAGACATACATATGAACACACTGACACAGAAAGAAGTTGAATTAGGTGGACTGAGCTCTCTGATGGAGAAAGAGCAGCATGCTAGAAACTCAGAGAAACATAATTCTGTTGTTCTTTTCTTCCCAATGGCAGATGCTATAGTATTTTGAATTTTCTGTTTCTGTGCTGGGTTCAGATGATTACACTAAGTAAATATTTTAAATGAAGACTATATGGGAATTGTATGGGAATCATATATAATGAATATAATGACGAATAAACGAAATATAAATTTTGCTCAGAAATTTCACCAGACTGCAGGCTGGGGTTTTGATTGTCCTCTATAACCTATGAAATTTCACAAGTTTTCTTGTTGTAATTTTGGTCTCTTTTCATGATTTTTAGTTATGAAAGGGAAGAATTTTCAACAATTCTGTTTACCTTTTATTTCAGTTACTTTCTATTTGGAATCTTCTTTTCTGGGGCTTTGATCTTTTCACCCTAGCTTACTGAATTAAGAATGGAGAATTCATTGACTTTGAGTGACATTTAAAACTAAAAACAAAACAAAACAAAACAACAACAACAACAACAACAACAAAACCCCCCAAACTTCTTCCTCAATTTACTTACAAATCAATCATCTTGAAAAGGTTTGTAAACATTTTCCAACACTTTTTATAGATGTGGGTCAAATCTGGGTCTTTTCTGAAGGTAACATTTAAATTAGCCAAAGGTGCAGGAAACATGACATTTTGTTTCCACGGGTTTTTGCACAGAAATGTACTTAAGAAAGCCCAAATGGAGACTAACCTTTCAGTGTCTTAGTTGCAGCTCCAAACAGGGCTCCATGAGGAGCGGGGGTCTTAAAGATCAACTAAAATTAGCTGGCTTTGCTAAATTTCACCTGTTTTCAGGGTTCTCCTGGCTTCCACCTCAACTTTTAACTCAGTCCAGATTTATTTGAAAACCAGATGAAGCTGTAGAATGAAGCTGGATTGGTTCCAAAGGCATCCCAAGGGACTACAGACCTGGTTAGTCCAAAACTCGTCTTTAGAAATATCTTGTTTTCCACTCTGTCTCATGTGTGAGAGAAATCTGTCTGTATTTTAAGTAGCAGTACTGATTTCAAATATCTTAGATTTAGTAATCTGTTTTAGAAGCTTTACACATATTTCTATCCTTAGGGTCTCTAGGAGGGGAAGGATATCCAAGTGTATATACGAGCCTTGATAGAAATCTGATTTCCAAATCTTCCTCTTCATCTTCTCCTAGGCTGAAGCTTAGCCACCCCTTTAACAACATTCTTCTAGATTCAGAGCCACTTCTCATTTCTATACTCTTTGGTGTGAGTAGAAGCTTTTTCCTTTTAATTTGCCAGTTAACATTTTTTTTTAAATTGTACTTTTTACAGATTTATTTCTTCCATGAAATAGTCCAATCAAAATTTATGAAATGCCAGAAAGGAAAAAACATAAGCTCAAAAATATAACCACCAGAGTGCTCTACACCCACGTGAATCAGCCCACCTCATTGTACTTGTAGATTTTTGAGTGAAAAATTAGCCTATGGGGCCCACCCTGCTGAGTGGTAATACTTGGATTCAGCCTTAAACACCACATTGCAGATTTCCTGCTTCTAAAGTGATGGAAGAATGATTCTGTTAGTCAACCCATAGGAGCTCCTTACTTGGAATGTGCTCAGCTGAATTTAGCCAATGCACTGTTCCTTGCTTTTGTAAGACCTTCTGTATTTGTTTTTAAAAAATAAAATTTGAATTCAGCAACATATGGCTGAGTTTAACATTTTCTTCCCCATGAACCTTGTTTCCACATCTCTCTCTATTCTGGCAATTCTCTTTAATAGAGAGTAACAACTGGCTGTAACATACCCTGTTACTCAGTTTCTTCAAATTCCTCTCAGACGACTTCTTGGCCAGTGTACTTGGGTTCCAGGGCCCATGTGTAAACCATTTTTGTATTTTTCTGAAGTAAAATTGTTTTCTTCAAGTTTTTTTTTCTTTCCATCAGGAAGTCATGATTTTCCTGTGAGTAGAACTTAAACCCCAATTGTTCAGTTCTAAATTCAAAACCCACAGAGTTTGGTCTAAAGTAAATGAGGCACATTTATTCTCTTGTTCCTAATTGCTTGAAATTCTATCTAGGTTTTCTAAAGCTGATTGAATCATACCAGTATTTTCTATGAACCACACATGGATTTGGAGTTCGTAGAGAACCCTCAAGCCTCTGGAAATAAACCCCACATCAAGAAAATTTCACTTGGTTTTAAGTTTCACTACAAAAATTCAACATAACTTCATTAAAAACTACTGAGTGACCCTGAAGAAAGATGTTCTGTTGCCAATAAAATGCCATGTCTGTGCCCCACTGTAAAGCTACACTAATTTGCACCTTGAAGTCTTAAGTGTTTTACAGTAGGTAAAATTACAGAGGCTTGATGTACAAAGTTCTAACCCACAAATGGAAGGGCAGGCTCAGATGGAAAAGTGCTTGTCTTGCGTACACAGGACCTGAGTTTGCCTCCACAATCCACATTAAAAACAAAACAACAAACAAACAAACAAACAAACAAACTCAGTATGCTAGTGCCTACTCAATTCCAGCTTGAGGGAAAAAGAGACAGGTGCTTCTCTTGGGTTCCCTACATCCAGACTACATTAATCAGGGAAATCTACACCAAGTGAGAAACCCCACTTCAAAAAAAGAGTTGCATGACACCTGAATGCAAATAGATCCACTGAAGTTGTTCTCTGGCCTTCAAATTTTTCATGCTCAGACACAGATGCCCACTGGCATACTTGACACACTCCAGAACCCCTGACAGTCCCAATCCAGTAGTGATTTTACAACTTGAGAGCACACAAAATGGCATACAAAGGAATAATGTTCTATAGATGTGGAACATCTATATCACAGGTGAATGATACAGAATTGAAAGGAGTTTTAAATATATGAGGAAGAGTTGAATGTACTTACTAGTGTCTTAGAATTGCATCATATGCAGCAAATGATGTGGGTAATATTTAGCTAAATGCTACTAATTCCAAACAGACCTTGAACTACAAAACTTGAAGGAGCTTTTAGGGCTTACCCACTGATACTTCTGCATTAGAAATTGAAGACATTTGAAGGCAGGCAAACAAGGAGCACTGCTCTTTTTAATTTTTTTATTAGATATTTTCTTTATTTACTTTACAAATGTTATCACCTTTTCTGGTTTTCCCTCCAGAAACTCCCTATCCCATACCCCTTTTCTCTGCTTCTATGACAATGTTCCCACAAACACTTACTCACTTCTGCTTCCCCGTGCTGGCATTCTCCTACACTGGGGCATCAAGCCCTCACAGCATCAAGGGCCTCTCCTACCATTGATGTCTGAGTAGGCCATCCTCTGCTACACATGCAGCTGGAGCTATGGGTCCCTCCATGTGTACTCTTTGGTTGGTGGTTTAGTCCCTGGGAGCTGTAGGGGGTCTGGTTGGTTGATGTTCATCCTATGGGGTTGCAAATCCCTTCACCTCCTTCAGTCCTTTCTCTATCTCCTCTATTGGGGAGCCTGTGCTCAGTTCAATTGTTGGCTGTAAGCATCATGTAGAAGAATGCAAATCCATCCATTTTTGTCTCCTTGTACAAAGCTCAAGTCCAAGTGGATCAAGGACTTCCACATAAAACCAGATACACTGAAACCAATAGAAGAGAAAGTGGGGAAGAACCTTGAAAATTTCCTGAACAGAACACCAATGGATTATACTCTAAGATCAAGTATTGACAAAGGGGACCTCATAAACTTGAAAAAGCAAAGGACACTATCAATAGGACAAAATGGCAACCATCAGGTTGGGAAAAGATCTTTACCAACCCTACATCCAGTAGAGAGCTAATATCCAATATATACAAAGAACTCAAGAAGTTAGACTCCAGAGAACCAAATAACGCTATTAAAAGTGGGGTACAGAGCTAAACAAAGAATTCTCAACTGAGGAATATCAAATGGCTGAGAAGCACCTAAAGAAATGTTCAACATCCTTAGTCATCAAGGAAATGCAAATCAAAGCAACCCTGAGATTCTGCCTCACATCCATCAGAATGGCTAAGATCAAACACTCAGGAACACTATTTTTAACTTGGACCTCCTTGTATCTGAACTGCTGCTGCTGGAAGATATGATCTACATTTGAATAGACTCTTCCTGGAAATGTCCACATAGACCTGCCCAGAGGCATGCCTTTTAGTAACTTCTAGGTCTAGTCAAGTTGACAGTCAAGGTTATTGCAAATTTATCCTTTGTCATCTTGACTCCCAATCAAATTTCCTTATGTCCTGCTTCATTTCAAAATAAAAACAATAACAAGGTCATAATTATGTTTCATATGATATAGCTACCCATGTACAAATGAAAACACTATAGTCTTCCAGAATAGATGTCAAAATTTCTTGATAAAGGCTTAATCATTCAATATCCCATAAGTTAGAAATAATATTATAGATTTGTAACATTTAACATTGATAGTATCTCAATTGTTACATTACATGTTAAAAAAAAGTAGTGGGAAGAAAACAAATATATGCTTAATATATGTGTATATTTATACAAACTTTTCTTTTGTAGCTCTAGCTGTCCTAGAATTTGCTTTGTAGACCATGCTGGTCTCAAACTTATAGAACTACCTCCCTAGTGCTGAGATTAAAGGCATGCACTACCACTGCCACCACCACAAGGCTTTACAAATATATTCTTAATAAAATAGTACAGAAACACTCCTATTAATTACACTTACTGTTTTTCTAACTGGTCACATGGCCTTCGCTGGCAATTATAACTACCTTCCTCTACCACATATTCTGTATTCTCTCTACTATCATCAATTATCTCTAAGGTATTGGTTATTTTCCTGGAGAGATGACCTGTATCTCCATTTCTGAAAGTCTTGAAAGCTATCAGTTTTATGCCCAGATAGATTATTATAAACTGCCACCAGCCTTAATAAAAGGACATGGCAACATCAAGAGATTTCTGGCTATATAGTGCTATATATTGGTGACTTCTTTATGTAAGTTACTTGAGTCTTCAGGACCAGATTGGGTCCAGTAACATATATACTGCTGTCATTTGATGATGGATTGCTGCTGTGAAATCCAAGTTTATGGCTTGTCAGGTCAAGTAATATCCAGTTATTTATGTGTACATCAGCTCAGATGACAACTTGATCATCCATTGTCAAGCATTCAGTGTCAACTAAGACCTAATAGCAGGCCAAGAGTGTTATCTGAAGATAATAGCAGGTCCTTGTTCCAAATACCTACAGGTCACTTCTGTAATCTACTTATGGGGACTTGCCAAAGTCTATATTTCTCATTGACACCTGAAATGCCATTGAGATTTACTGTAACATATTCCCCAAGTAGTAGAGCATCTGGCACAACAGCCTAAATATTCTGTGTCCAGACCCCACTACAAAGTAGGTATATGAGACTCCAAGTTCCTTGGTATGTGAGATGATGTAATACTCTTAGCTTAGTAGGTATCAAGCTTAGGTTGATGGCAACAGTTTACTTGATTGGTGAACTTAGATATTTGTCAGGGTTCTCTAGAAGAAGAGACCTAATAGAATGAATATGTTTCAAAGGGGATTTGTTGTACTGGCTTATCTGATTTAGGTTTGATAACTCAACAATGGCTGTCTGTACACTGGATAGACTGAGAACCCAGGAGCTGCTCAGATAATGAGGTTAGATACCTCAACAGCCCCAATATGGTCCTGAAGGCCAGGCTCTCTCCAAAAGAGAGCCACTGGGTTTCAGTCTACATTGGAAATCCAAATAAGCTGATTTTTGGTGTCACAAAGGATATCAGCCACATGTACTTACTTACTGGTAAGTACCTCTGAGGCAGAGTCTTTCCCTTAAGTTAACCTTTTCAGGAAATAACCATCACAGACCTGCTGAGCTGGGTATCTTTGTTGAATCCAGGTCATATCAAGTTTATGAATAAAATCAACTATTACAGTTGAAGGAGATCAAAAATGCTCTAGTGTGATTGAAGTGGAGATGAAATTTTACCGAAGTGAAGAATGTGCTGCCTCCAAAATCAAAATATGATCACTTTACCAGCAAGTCCAGAGCAGTTGCTTCTTCCTAATTAGTTATTCCAACCAGCATAGTATTATTAATAGAATGGGCCTGTGTAATACCTTGCCTTACTTTGTGATCTTAAACAAGAAATGGAGCTATCTTGGTATACATTATTTCAAAAAAACCCAAATTAAAAAAAAGCAACTGGAGAATAAAATGAAATCTAAACAGACCATTGCTGAAGGCCATATATACTCACAACAATAGCTGTCATCAGTAAGGAACTCCATGGAAAATATACTTAGCTTATTGCTGTTGTTGTATGTCTTTTTTAGGCTGCTCATTCCACACTGGAGATTGCCAGGATTGCAGTAGAACCCAGAAAGCTGAACTTTCCTTCTAAAGAAGCTGGCCAAATATTTTAAGTTTAAGTGCTTTCATTTAAACTTTTGCTAATTAGGCACATCTGGTTTTCACTAGAAATTTCATCAAAATATGTGGACATGTTTGTTACAGTTTGGTGGGATATTCTGAAGGTTTTCAAGATGTAGATTGTCTGTAGAGCATACTTTACATTCTGTATTAGTCAGAGTTCCCTAGAGGGACAGAACAGATAAAATGATTCTATCTATCACCATGTCTGTCTGTTTGCCTGTCTGTCTGTATACCTGTGGATTTATTATAGTGACTTGCATGTAGTGATCCAGCTAGTTCAACTGTGTCTGTCCACCAAGGGGAAGTCCAAGAATCCAGTAACTGCTCAGTCCACAAGGCTGGATGTCTCATCTAGTCTTCAATATACACTAGAATCCTAAAGAAGTAAGCTTTAATGTCAATGAAGGAATAGATTTGCCAACCAGAATGATGTTGAGAACGCAGAGACAGAGAGAAAGAGAAAGAGAGAGAGACATAGAGAGACACAGAGAAAGACAGAAAGACACAGAGAGAGACAAAGAGACAGAGACATAAACAGAGAGAGAGACACACACAACACACACACACACACACACACGCACACACACACACACACACACACACAGAGAGAGAGAGAGAGAAAGAGAGAGATTCCTTTTCCAGATAGGCGGCTATCAGAGAATGTGGCCCAGAATAAATGGATTTCATTCAATCTCAAATGCAAATCAAAACAACCTTGAGATTCCACCTCACACGAGGCAGAAGGCTAAGATCAAAAATTCAGGTGACAGCAGATGCTGGCGAGGATGTGGAGAAACAGGAACACTCCTCCACTGCTGGTGGGATTGCAAGCTTGTACAACCACTCTGGAAGTTAGTCTGGAGGTTCCTCAGAAAATTGGACATAATACTACCAGAAGATCCAGCAATACCTCTCCTGGGCATATACCCAGAACTTCCAACTGGTAATAAGAACACATGCTCCACTATGTTCATAGCAGTCTTATTTATAATAGTCAGAAGCTAGAAAGAACCCAGATGTCCCTCAACAGAAGAATGGATACAGAAAATGTGGTACATTTACACAATGGAGTACTACTCAGGTATTAAAAACAATGGATTTATGAAATTCTTGGACAAATGGATGTATCTGGAGGATATCATCCTTAGTGAGGTAACCCAATCACAAAAGAAGTCATTAGATATGCATTCACTGATAAGTGAAACATAGAACACCCAAGATACAATTTGCAAAACATAAAATCAAGAAGAGGGAAGACCAGTGGGTGGATACTTCATTCCACCTTTGAATAGGGAACAAAATACCCATGAAAGGAGTTACAAAGTTTGAAGCTAAGATGAAAGGATGGACTATCCAGAGATTACCACATCTGGGGATCCATCCCATAATCAGCCACCAAACCCAGACACTATTGCATATGCCAGAAAGATTTTGCTGAAGGGACCCTGTTATAGCTGTCTTGTATGAGACTATGCCAGTGCCTGGCAAATACAGAAGTAGATGCTGACAGTCATCTATAAGATGGAACACAAGGCCCCCAATGGAGAAGCTAGAGAAAGCACCCAAGGAGCTGAAGGGGTCTGCAACCCTATAGGTGGAATAACAATATGAACTAACCCATACTCCCAGAGCTTACATCTCTAGCTGCATATGTAGCAGAAGATGGCCTAGTTGGCAATCACTGGGAAGAGAAGGCCCCTTGGTATTGCACACTTTATATGCCTCAGTACAGGGGAATGCCAGGGCCAAGAAATGGGAGTGGGTGGGTAGGGAAGTAGAATTGGGGGAGGGTATAGGGAACTTTCGAGATAGTATTTGAAGTGTACATAAAGAAAATATCAGTACAGGGGAATGCCAGGGTCAAAAAATGGGAATGGGTGGGTAGGGAAGTGGGGGAGAGGGTGTGGGGGACTTTTGGGATAGCATTGTAAATGTAATTGAGGAAAATAAATAATAAAGAAATATTAAAAATAAATAAATAAATAAATAAATAAATAAATAAATAAATTAAAAAAAGGAAAAAAAAGAAAATATCTAGTAAAAAAAATTGCAGTAAAAAAAAGTGGATCCGGCAGAGAACCCACGGGGCAGCCTCTCCCTTGGTGCTCCCAGCCGGGTCCGCCTTTCGCACCTTTGCTTTTTGTTTGTTTTTGGAAGGACTCTCGGAGCCCCTGTGGCACTGTGGCAGACGCAGGCTCAGGAGCACAACCCGTCCTCCTAGCTCGCACTCGCAGGAAATAGGTCAGCCCCCCCCCCCCATTGTCGGTGGTAACTGCCACCACCTCACATGCCTGAGCCCTGTGACTCTGTGACCGCTCTGCTCTGTGACCCGTTTCCCCTTGTAAGGGCTCTGCTGCTCTTCAGCCGGCGGCGGGCGGCTTCGGTGGGGCGAGCTACGCAGCCTCCAGAGGGCGCAGCACTGCTTCTGGGAAACGTCTTAGGGCCAGAGCTTTCCCTTGGCCATCCAGGGCTACACACACCACCCCGTTACTACCTCCAGGCCCAGGTGTGAGGCTGAGGGACGGTGATGTCACCTACGCCCACCCCGTATGGAGGCCTCCCGCCAACTCCCATCTCAAAGCCACGGTGAAGGAGTCTTGGCCCTGGCTGGCGGAGGGGCGGAGGTGAGAAAACCCCCT